>NC_056745.1:406350562-407040562 GCF_019279795.1 Protopterus annectens
CAACATGTTATGGGATTGCTGAAACAGAAAATGATGTTGATTTCAGAATGTGCAGAAAATAAAGAATTGCAGGAATTATTGCATGCAGCTGAACAAGTTGGAAAGCATACTTTGCAATGTGGTTTTGATTGTTTAGAGGCCTCCTGCAGGGCTGCAGTTACTGGATCTGTGATTAGGAGGCATGCCTGGTTAAAGGAACAAAATGTGCTTGATCATGTTAAAGCTAAATTGCTAGATGCACCTTTACATCATGATTCTCTGTTTGGTATTAAGGCAGAAGAGGTTTTAAAGAAAATGGAAGACAAAGCTAAGTCTATGCAAACTTTTAAAGATTTCTTACAAGTGCAGCCACCACAATTCAGTAGACACTGGCCTACAAAAAATTGGTCCTTTCCTGTGTCAGACAGAGCTCAAAAGGGGAAAATCCAGAAGCCCTAAGGGTTCCAGGCACCAGGCTCAAGACTCATACAGGTCAAAGCAATGGGGCGCATCCATGATCTACCTACAAATCTGGAGGGGATAAAGCGCAAACCTAAAGAAAGCAATCCCAATGACTTCCCTCTGCCTACACCAAGTACTTATTTTTTGGCAGCACCCATAGGGGAAAATTAGCACTTTTTGCTCAAAATTGGCAGTTAATAACCCAGGACAAGTGGGTACTAAACATCGTATCACAGGGATACAGATTCCATTTCCACATTCTGCCAATGACAAATTATTGCCCAGATCTGCCAAAACATCAATGGGCAGAGGCACAGAAACAGGTTACGTCCCTCATGGATATGGGGGCCATTCGGACAGTACCAGAACAGGAAAAAGGACAAGGTTTTTACTCAAGACTGTTCTTGGTACCCAGAAAGGACAAGGCCTGGTGGCCAGTACTGGATTTATCGATTTTGAACACATACGTGGACATTCCAAAATTCAAAATGCTCACTTTGCAGCAGCTTCTGCCCGTGCTGGGCAAGAATGCTTGGCTAGTGACTTTAGACCTAAAAGAGGCATACCTGCATGTCCCAATAAGACAGTCGTGCAGAAGATACCTCAGATTCAAGGCTGGCTTAATGCATTACCAATTCTCTGCACTGCCCTTTGGCATCTCTACTGCGACCAGGGTCTTTACAAAGTGCCTGGCACCAGTAATTGCATTTTGCAGACAAAGAAGTATTCAAATATATCCTTACTTTGACGACTGTCTCGTTCAAGCATAGACCAAGGACACTGTCTTCTATGACACCTGGCATTTGTGAAAAGGCTTCTAACATGCCTAGGGTACACAATAAACAAAAAGAAATCACAGCTGGTACCCTCTCAAAAGATAACATTCCTGGGTGCAAGTTTGAATAGAACTGCCCAGATGGCTTACCTCACGCCAGACAAACAAAGGCAACTGACTACTTACTTCAAACTGATGGCATTAAAAACCCAGTCTTCTGCAAGACAAATTCTGCAGGCTCTGGGCTTCATGGCATCCTGCATCCTACTAATTCCATATGCAAGACTGCATATGAGGAAACTTCAATGGTACCTAAAAAGTATATGGAGTCAACATTCATACAGTCTGGAAACAATGATTCCTCTCATTCCCTGCCTGCAACAGGGGTTTCTATGGTGGGCAAAGGCCCGTCACCAAAACATGGGATGGCACTTCACTCAACCCCCTGCCAGCCATACCTTAACAGATGCATCAGATTATGCCTGGGGGGCCCACATGGCAGAAAGATGCATTCAGGGCATATGGGCACCAAATCAAATGCATCTACATATCAACCAGAAAGAGATGCTAGCTGTATAAAATGCCCTAACAGCCTTCAAGGACTTACTTCATCCAGGACAACTACTGATAAAGACGAACAACACCACAGTCATGTGGTATGTAAACAAGCAAGGGGGCACACACTCATACCCCCTTTGCAGATTAGCCATGGCACTGTGGGACACAGCTTTGACCTACCAAATACATCTTCAAGCTCAATTCCTGCCAGGAAAACAAAACACTCTGGCAGACGATTTAAACAGAAACCTTATGGATCCTCACGAGTGGAAACTAAATCCACAAGTCTTCAGCATGATCACAGAGAAATGGGGGAGCCCAGACATAGATATATTTGCCTCTCCTCAAAATTATCAACTGAAAAGATTCTGCACAAGAAATTATCACAGACAAGCAGGGAAAGTGGACGCCCTATCCTTCAGTTGGAAAAACCTATCGGTTTACGCTTTTCCTCCTCTGCCTCTTCTAGCCAAGGTCCTCCTAAAAGTCAGACAAGAGAAGCCAAAGATGATATTAATTGCCCCGGACTGGCCCCGCCAATACTGGTACCCAGTTCTAAGGAACTTGTCTCAATACTCAGCTTGGACCTTGCCTCAAAAACCACAACTACTGTCTCAGCAAAACAGTCAGATCCTGCACAACCAATTACAGACTCTGAACCTGGCAGCATGGCTAATCCTGTAATCATACAAACGACACCTCTCCGTAAAGCTGTGATGGATGTCATTTTGGAAGCCAGAAGGCCTAGTACTAGGAAATCTTATAATGACAAATGGAAGAGATTCTGTGCTTGGAATCAAGCACAAGGAACTGATACAGCAGAACCACATATTCCTCAGATATTACAATGCTTAACTTGAGATGCTTGACAAAGGCCTATCTTTCTCATCAGTCAAAATCCATGCCTCTGCCATTTCGGCTCATTACAATACACAGCCACCAATCTTTTCTCATCCTTTACTAAAACAGTATCTAAGAGGAGCCAAAAATTTAAGGCCTCCTAGAAGATCACCATTACCTGCATGGGACCTCAATTATGTGTTGGAAAAGCTCACCCTGCCTCCATTTGAACCAGCTGCTACCACTGATATAAAGTTGTTATCATGGAAGACAGCTCTGCTACTAGCAATTACTTCAGCAAGAAGAGTTTAAGAGCTACAGGCCCTCATGGCTGTTGAACCTTTTATCATATTTTACCCAAACAGGGTGTCTCTGAGAACAAATCCTGCTTTTATGCCTAAGGTAATTTCCAGTGTGGCTCTTAACCAAACAATTCATCTGCCAACTTTTTATTCAAATCCACAGAACAAAGGGGAGAGAATTCTGCATTCCTTGGATGTACACAGACAGCTAAGATTCTACTTGAGCAGGACTAAAGCTCTAAGAAAAACTGAGCAATTACTAGTGTCATATGCTGCAGGATCAGAAGGAAAGGCTATTTCAAAGCAGACAATTTCAAAGTGGATAAGCCATTGCATCTGTTTCTGCTACTTACACCATGGCAAACCTGTGCCCGAGGGCATTGGGTCACACTCCACCAGAGCTGCAGCTACTTCAGCAGCCTTTCTCAGAGGAGTACCAACCAAGGACATTCTAGAGGCTGCTACTTGGAGTTCTGTTCACACCTTTACAAAGCATTACCATTTGCCTCTATACTCTAAGTCCAGGGCAGGCTTTGCCACTGCAGTGCTGCAGGGCCTTATAGCCTCACCTAATGCTGTTTAGCTCCAGCCTCCCAACCATAGCTTTGGGATTCTACCCAAATGTAATGACTGCAGCAGTGAAACATGAAGAACATAGTACAGTTGTATGCACTTACCATAAATGTAGATGTTTGAGTGTATTCACTGTTGCAGTCCAGGTTACCCTCCCGCCATCCCTCTGTCATTCTACATTTTATCTTTCCTTCTCTATCTTCTACAACCTATGTGGTGTATTTGCTTTTCGATGAAGATAAAGTTTATATTGATGCATGTATATTTATAAATATATATAATATTGCTACCCTTTTGGGGGGCACCTGACATCTGAGGCAAGAAAAATTAAAGAAAATGGTGTCGGCTGCATGTTTTATACCCCTGATGACCTGATGTCTTGGATGAGAAGACAGCAACCAACGCAGGACCCAAGACTTTGGAATTCAGGCCGACTGAGGGCAACCTGCCAGCAGATTTCCCAAATGTAATGACTGCAGCGGTGAATACACTCGAACATCTACATTTATGGTAAGTGTACACAACTGTACTTTCCTGGTAGGGAGCCAGTGTGTGGGTTGAGGCCTCTGGTAGCTTGGAGTTGATTCGAACAGTGATTCATGCATCTGAATTGCGACTTTCATTCGGGCCCCGCTGTTAGTCCACAACTCACTCCACTGTAGCTTTCACCAGTCCAGAAGCTGTATATACAAGCTTAACTGGCTGCCCTGCCATAAAGTCCCCACAGGGGTAGAGCCACCATGTCCATGCTTTAAAGCAGTCCTGGGACAAACAAGGGGTGGAGGTAACATCTACTTTACCCAAATTTACGGCAGCCAAGGTACCCTAGGCTCTACTGGATCTGCAGAAGGAAACAAAAAAAAGAGACAAGGAAAGGGCTCCTAAATATTTTAGTGCAAATGGTTTGATTTCACAGATAAAGATGACAGCAGTAATGTTTTTACTCAGTACTTCTTAACTGATGGTAATGAAATATATGATAACAAATATATCTTTATATACAGTTTGTGCATAGTTTTAAGAGAGAAATTGATTCTCTGTCATTACAAATCTGCAGGGGGCATTGGATGGTTCAGTATTAAGGAATTCTTCGCCCAGTGGAAATTGTTCACTTTGTAAAAATATATTATTAAAAGTAGTTACATCAGTTAATGCAACTAGGATTTTTAATACTGTTTGTCTCATTACGTACAATAGTGAATGGTTTATTTGTTAAGCTACATGTTCTTGTTCCCTTTTTTATGTGAGTAAAACTTCATGCCATTTTGAAACATGGGTACTGAAACATTTAAATGACATTAAATGTTGAAAAGAAATACAATTTAAATTCAAAACACACATTGAAACATCCTGGTGCTATTTATAGATTTACATGCATTGCTGGTATCAGGCATACCTTTTGACTGTCCAGATTTTCACCTCATATTTTTATTCTGTTGCTCATAAGATTTGTGGTTTTCTGACAAAAGGATAAGAATTGAAGTCAATAAATAATGATATGCATTTGAGTTTGAGACATCATATTATCCAAAAAATGCATGCTAACTTGACTTGGCAAAGGCGTTTGACACCGTCTTACATTCAGCCATTACTGATAAACTTAGCAAACTGAGGGTAAACCTCTTCATTGTAAGGTGAGTTGCCAACTGGTTCACAAACAAGACGTGCACTATCAAAGTGAGTGACTCCATATCAACCAGCAGACCTCTTACCAGCAGGGTGCCACAAGGGTCAGTGCCAGGACCCCTACTGTTTGGTATATACTTCTTAGAAGTTCAGATCAAAACTAAAGGGTTGTGGCTGACGAAGTCTGCAGATGACTGCAAACTAGGTAACAGTCATTGAATCCTCAAATTATGTCAGTCTACTCCAGGAGGGTCTCACACAGACTAATGACTGGTGTATTAGTCATGGTGTCAAACTGAATGCAAAGAAATGCAGGGGTCTGAAACCTGTGGCTCTGGAGCTGCATGCAGCTCTTCCACCCCTCTACAGTGGCTCCCTGTAGCTTTGAAAAATAATGGCCACTCTGCAGCACGACACACACACACACAGATCAAGTAATGGATTTTAAATATTGCTCTCATAAACTTACAATCTTGCTAGAATAACATGGTTTATTTTACCATGAATTCCACACACACTGAGAGTGATCGAGCAATTCCTTGGCAGCATTAGCGTAGCATCAACATCTCCTGAAAGGTTTCTGTACTTTCCACCATACCTCTGAAACTCTTAACCACAAGAAATCTGGACACAGACACAAATAAAGGGGTAATAAAGGAAGAAAAATGGGGACAGATTTTAAGTATTGCTGTTACACACACACTCTGTTACCTGTCAGCCATACAGATTTTCACAGAATGTCCTGATTTTTGCCTCATATTTTTGGTCTGTTTCTCATAAAATTGTGGTTTTCTGGCAAATTATTGAAAGTTATTTAGAGCTGAAGTCAGAAAATATAGACAGACGTGAGCCTCAGACTAATGCAAAATCTCTTCTATCAACTTTCTAATTTTGTAAGAGCAATATTAAAAAAGTGTCCCTATTTTTGGGCCTTGGTTTCCCCCATTGTTTATGGCTTTGTCCAGATTTCTTGCACTAAGAGGATGGAATATTCACCAAGGATATTCACACCTCCAGGCTAGTTGCCCAACACAATGCATCTGAAATTCTCCAGGTGCAACTAACACTAGGTAAGACTGCAATCCAAATTGTAGCTTGCCTCAAGATTCTCACTACATCTTTCTAAACATACTGGAAAATATTAAGATACAACCAAACACCCTAATACTAGGTGATTTCAACTACCCTGCCATTAACTGGGAAAACTACTTGGGTGCCAACACCTTTTCCCAACTGTTCTTGGAATTCATAAATTCCAATACCGTGGATCAACTAATCCAATTTCCCCCCAGGGGCTCCAGTATCCTAGACCTGGTCATTACCAACATGGGAGATAAGATGCTCCACACCAGTGGTCACCCCCTCATTTGGTCAGGTCTGACCATAAGCTAATCACCCTTGACATCCACATCCCACCCCCCAGTAAGGAAACCTCCGTAAAAAAACTTCTCCAAAGCCAACTTCATGCTACTCAAGTCAGAAGTGACAAACCTCATAACACCCATGCAGACGAGAGCTGAAAGTTTGACTGCTGAATCCTACACTAAGGCACTGTACAAGCGCATCCACTCATGTATGAATCGTGCCATCCCAAATAGAACCAAGATTCTCTCCTCCAAAAAAAGGAAGACAATCTGGTGGTCCCCTGCCATAAACAAGCTATACAACTGAAGGAAGAAACTGTTGCAGAAAAGAGGAAAATCCCAGGATGAAAAAAACTCCCTTACCAGCCTCAGTAAGAAGCTGAGATTCCTCATAAAATCTTCCAAAGCTAGTTAGGAAAATAAAATTGCCAAAGATTCCAAAGACAGCCACAACGCATTCTATAGTTATGTCAAGAATCTAAATGGCAATGCTCAGATCTGCACTGAGTTACAACAGAATGGCATTAAATGTACCAATCCCAAGGATATTGCCAGTATCTTGGCAGATCGATTTAGTGTCAACTTCACCCCACTCTCACCCCCTAAAGGGCCCATCTCAATACCAAAAGATTTCCAAATTCCAGTAATCACAGCCACACAGGTAGAAACCGCACTCTCCAAAGCTAAGAATACAGCATCCATGGGACCAGATGACATCCCGGGCTGTATACTATAAGAACTACAAAATGAACTGGTATCTCACCTAAGTGTCACGTTTAATTCAATTTAATTTAATTTAATTTAATTTAATTGTTCAGGCTTCGAGCCCACTGAGTGGCACACAGCTACAGGTATCCAACTCCACAAGGGGGAGATCCACCTTCAGTCCCGGACACTACCGTCCCATCAGTCTGACGAGCCTGGTCTGCAAGGGCATGGAACGCATTATCATGGAACTTACAAAGACATTGGCAACCTTCAAACACTGGACCCACCCAGTTTGGGTTCGTGAAGGGCCAATCTTGTCTCCTGAACCTGATTGACTTCTTTAAATCAGTCTCCAGAGCTGTGGACGAGGGTAAGGCGGTCCACACATCCTATCTGGTCCTTGCCAAGGCCTTCGACACCATCCCACACTCTGGAATCATAGATAAACTTACTAAGCTGGGCATAAATTCCTACGTCACTCGATGGGTTTCCAGCTGGCTTACTGACAGAACCCAGACTGTAAAAGTAGCCGACTCCAAATCCAGCTCCAGACAAGTGACAAGTGGAGTACCTCAGGGTTCAGTCCTGGGACAGCTCTTGTTTGGCATCTACTTCTCCGAAGTACAGGCCAACATGAAGGGACTTTGGCTAACAAAGTTTGCAGATGACTGCAAACTGGGAGCCATTATTGAATCTCCAAATGATGTGGGTATTCTACAAAAGGGCCTTACAGAAACAGATGCTTGGTGCCAGAGCCATGGGCTCAAGCTTAATGCCAAGAAATGTATAGTTATCCCGTATGGGAAAAAACATGTACCCATGAATTACCACATAGGTGGCAGTACACTAAATACTGAAAGTGTGATGAGAGACTTAGGGACACAGGTGGACAGTGGTCTCACCTTCAATAATCACATCGCCACAACAGTCAGGAAATCCTTCTGTGTGGCCCACCTCATCACTAAGGGCTTTTCATTCAGAAAAAAGGAGGTCATTGTCCCACTGTACTCATCCCTTATTAGACCCATTATAGAGTACAACGCCCTGTTTGGTATGTACCTCACAAGACATCTGCGACAGCTGGAAAGGCCTCAGAAATACCTCACTAAAAGAATCACAGGCCTAAAGCAGATGCCCTATGCTGACCATCTAAAAAAACTCCAGCTATACTCTGTGGCATATCGTCTACTCAGAGGCGATCTCTGCTTAACATACAAGGCCATGTCAAACCCAGAGCTGTTGGACATGCTCCACTTAAAGAAATCCCAATCCCTCAGAGCCACATGCTCCAGGGATCTAAACCTTGACATCACAATGAACAAAACATGCTGGAGGGATAGGTTCCTGACCCAGAGACTCCCCATACTCTGGAATAGACTTGCCCGTACATGTCAAGCAGAGAGCCTCCTTGGCCCTCTTCAAAAGGAACCTTGACGATTGGATGGGAGATGGGAAATTCACCCCTGGGATCCCGTCAGTCGCCCTGCTAGACATGGGTCCAGGGAAGTAAATATTGTGGGAAGAAATATCCAGGGAATTGTTATGACTAGGCTTGTATAGGCCCTAGGGTCAATAGCCTAGTACCAACCTATGAACACACACACACACACACACACACACACACACACACACACACACACACACACACACACACACACACACACACACGCACACACACACACTAACAGCAATCGCCCAATAAAAATCTCAACAAATGAACAAAAACAGGGACGGATTTTAAATGTTGATCTTATAAACAGTTCTTTTATATACAGTATAACTATATATAAAACTTAATAGGCTGTGATATCTTCATTTTATGGGTCAAATATGTTTTGTGGCTCCAGATGAATTTTATTTGGGAGGTGAAAGGCCAAAATGGCTCTTGATAGTGAACGTTGCAGACCCGTGGTCTAAGGAAAAGGACATTGTAGTAGTCTACACAGTGAGACTCGATGTATCATGAATTACCAGTACATTAGGTTACATATCTGGACAGTATTAGGGTGGCAATAAGATGTCTTGGAGATTTGACTGTTGGTGCTTCAGTTTGAATCCGTTATCAAGAATCATGGCCAGATTATAAACTTGGAAGTATAACTGAAGTCTGTCTCATATGTAATAAGAAGAAAGAGGAAAAAGTGATGCATGGATGGTAGTATGAACCAGCATCAATTTCGTCTTTGTGGGACTGTATTTTAATTAATTTGTTCCCATTCACAGAAGGATATAGTTAAAGCAGTTATCTAGTGGACAAAATCTGACACAAGCTTGTAAGTATAGAGGAAGTGAAGCCGAATGCTGTTAGCGTATGATTAACAAAATGCTACTTTGTTTTAAGACCTACTTAAGTGCTAATATATGTATAGTAAACAGCAAAGGTTCTTAAATGAGTCCTCCTTTATAGTAATGAATTTTTACAGGAGGTGTTTAATACTGCCAAGTATGGTGATCATTGGTCCCTTTTACAAGAGATTAGTTTGCGTTATCTTGCAGCTTATGACATATCACGTTCATTAGTCTTTAGTTGGGTTGTTGGAGGAGTGGTGAGAGTACCCTGATTTAATTGAAGCTTACCTTTGTCATCTTTGGCTTCTACACCTGGTTTGCATAGGTCATCAGTAACATGAACCTTGGAAACACTGCTTTTGAGTTTTAAGTTTCTTTAGTGGATGTATAATGTTTTCAGTGACTATGGCTGCTGGTTCAGATCTCATTCTGCCAGCATAGAAGAAGTTGATATGGCTTCTGTGATGATCCAGTTAAAGGTCAGTCCAGATTTGATGGTTAAGTCATGTGAAAATTCTAAAAACTGGCAATTATGTTTTTTAGCAAACACAGAAATTCTGTTTTTTTTTTTTTTAGTACCGCAGAAAACTCTAATAGTATAACTGAAAGGCATATAACGTATAAAACAGAAATAAGCAAATTTGCGCAAGTGTTTTAGAGTTTCTACAGCAAAAACTGTTTTAGTTTCTAAAGATGCAGAGTGTATTGCAAAGTCTTTTCCAAGAAGCACAATACTATCAGTACAGTGAAAACTGTTTTTATTTGATAAAGGTATAAATGACTGTTTTGAAAAGTCTTTTCCAAGAAACCAGGCACCTCAAGTATCTAAACTATAACTTGCAATAAAGGATTGTTTGCAGTCCGTCATGGTAGAATCAGTGTGGATCACTGTTTATAATTAGAACTTTAGAACTTACCATTTAGCCCACTGAGTCGTAAATATATGGACAGGAGTACTTATGCCTACATCTCTTTAGTGAGCTGCCGAAAATGTTAACACATAGGAAGAAAGCACCAGTTACGTGTGTGGGTTCTGCAGTATGAGGTATTTCATATACATGCATGTGTATGTCTTCCTGCTTTTGGAATGTGTGGTCAAGTAAGGGTTTAGGCATTATTCTTATACAAGGTGTTTCAGAGAGCAGGGTTTGTATGCCATAAAATGGTGCACAAAAGCCCTTTTCAGTACGTTTTTGCATAGTGGGGCAAGCCTTTTTGCTTGGTCTTGCTCAGCTGCCCAGTGGCAGTATCCCAAGAACTGTTTTCCTATGTTAATGAATCTGCCTTCCCAGTCATAAACTGTACACCATTGCTAAATGTTCTGGCCCCATTAAAGTAAACTCCAGCATTTGCATTGCATACAGATGGATAATGTACCACCTGTATTCAGTGCAAAAAGATTGGTAATGTACCACTTGTGGGTGCATTGTTCCCCCTCTCTTGCTAGTATTTTGCTCAGCAGACAATACTGAGTAATATACTCGAACTGCCTATTCAAAAAAAAAAAATATTGTGTGTCAGGAAAATCCCTGTTGGCAGTAGAGGTCCCCCTACAGTGCAGACAAACCTGCCACCACTTGTAACCTTGTCCAGCCCCCACACTATGATACTGACATACTTCTGCCAGTGGGATCTGGCATGGCACTAAATGCTTTCATTACTATAATATGAAAGTAAACCCTTGTCTACCTTCATGCCTGAGGGCTGATTTCTTCATGCATTATAGGCAGCCATAAGGAAGAATTACAGTGCAGCGGTGTAAAGCAGCTCCATATAGCTCCTTGATTAGGCACAATAACGTTCCATGTTAAGGTACTTTATATCACTGTACTGTGTAGCAGTGACACACAGCAGGGCACTTCCATCTCATCCCATGCACAAGAGTGACATTTTCTCCATTGCTGTACTAGATGCTCCTCTACATCATACACAAGATGCCTGCCTGCATATATATATATATATATATATATGTATATATATACTGTGATATTGGCTGCTGTTCCTTGCCTGGGAAAGTATAGGAAATTATTATCCTGTTATTCCGTGATATTGCTACCATGATTAAGCTGGTCTACTTATAGCCGTATTCTGCTACTTGTTTTACGTTGCCCTGAATAAGTGTAGAACAGTTTCTCAATTGATAGCCGTATTCAGCTACTTGTTTCATTTCGCTCTTGTAAACTGTAGAATGCTTACTTTGCCTATATCTGCTCGTACTGCTACCTAGAATGTATGTGGTCTCAACCGATGCAGCATAGTTCTAATTTCCTGGGTGAATATGTTAGCTTATGCTGTCAGTGCTAGTCTGCATTTATCGTTGGCTTAGTTAACAATCCAACTTTATTATTTTTAACCATATTGACTCTTTTTGCTCTCCTAAGTGTCCTGGTCTTGCTCTTCGCAGCAAGCGATCACATGGTAAGCATGGTCCACACGGACCTGTTGCATGCTGCCTTACAATGAATACTTAGTCTTATTTAATGCTTAGCATTCAATAAGCATTGCAACATCCTCCAATTCTACATTACTACATGCTAACTCTACAGTTTTTAAACCTTCTTTCTTTGGGTTTTACACTTTTTAGCTGTCATCTTGTTCATCGCAGCAAGCGAACACCTGGACAAGCGTGGTGCACGTGGAATTTGTTGCACGCTGCCCTGCAAAGTGTACTATCACTTTAAACTCCAAGTAGACCTAGCGATTACAGCAGCCTGCTAACAATGCTCTAGGTCTACTTTTATTGAACCCTCTTACATTGTGCTATACATAGTGGGCTTGCTCAAGCTTCACTAATTAGTCCTATGTAATGCTTACCGTTCAACAAACGTTACACTATCTCCCAGCCTACATTTAAACCTCATCCCCCTTTGTATAACACACTGTTTCAGAATTATAGATGAAAGGTAGTGGGATGTTCAACCACGATGTATATCTTCTTCTATTAACTCAGGTATCCAGACATCAAACACAATGTAAAACAAATGCCAATTTTATTGAGGAAAGGATGAGCGCTTTCACGTAGTTCAAAGCTACGCTTCTTCAGATAACTTTTCTACATACAAAGGTGCATTTAAATACTGAATATGGCGGGATACCCAGTTAATGACATCAATTAAATAACATTAATTGAACAATTTCTAGTTTTAAAGTGCTCACATCTAAATTCATAGAATTCATAGAACAGCAGGCATAGTAGATCTACCAGAAGTATTAATTTTCTTCTTATAAATGTTTCAGAATTATCTGAATGCTTATAACATTTATCTGAGGTACCTCACTTCTTCTTATGCATTCCTGGTGCTAGTACGACTTAGCAGCAGTCCTAAGAAACTTGTCAAATGCATCACTTGGATTATTTAAAAAAAAAAAAAAAAGAAAAAAAAGAAACTATTAGAATGCACTGCTCTGGCCTCTAACTGTCATAGATATTTTGTACTTTTGTTATGTATTTAATAGAGCTGGTTAAAGTTATTATGTACTTTTGTTAAGTATTTTATTAGAGCTGGCTAAAGTATATATTTGCTTACTATCACTTGATTTGAACTGTTGCATTCTAAGCATGTCAGTCCATGTTTGTTCTACTGTTTTCTCTTTCTAGGACCTGTTTCACCTGACTCAACTGTTAACAGTATTTTTTCTTCTCTACATTGTCTTCTTTCTCCCTCGTCTACCCAGCCTTGCAAACAGCCTGTCCTGCATTAGAATTAAGAACCTGCCCTACCTGACGACCTGGACTCTCTATTTTAAAACTTTCACCTGCTGTCTCTTCCTATCAAGGAATAGAGGCTTACCTCTCCCTGAACTTACCCCCTCAAGGAAGCAAGAAAGTATGTTATCTGCCAGATACTAATGTTACTTTGTCTAAATAACTAATGTATATATAATTATTATCCTTCCCTGCCAGGACAGCCAGCAGCCTTGCACCTTTTCTCTTTATCTCATCCCCTTCTTGGTTTCACTATTCCTCTCCTTTACTACCAGTTCTACTCCTTACCTTCCTTGTACCACTGCTGCTGTATAGCTTTTGCCCACTAGATGGCACCCTTTCCCCCTCTATATCTTTCCTACTGACTCACACTAGACATGCTTAGAATCTCATTTTACACTACTTATTTCATTGTAGACCCACTTTAACCTTCCATATTCACTACACTCCACTTAACTACCCTACCTACTCTGACCAGTAGTTAACCTTATCCCCTCCTTGTCTACCTCCCCCTAAACTTACCCCTAATAGTCAGTATTCCACTGATTGTTTTTTACAGGTTCTCTTCCTTCTCTTGGCTCTTCTAAACCCTTCCTTACCCCTTCTGCCAGAAAAACTATTGCCCAGACCCACCTTATTTCTACCCTTTTCTATGCCTCTGCTATATATACTAACCTGTCTAAAAACAACCTCTCTAAACTTTCCACCTTTTATAATAGCATAGTTAGATTCATCACTTGCTCCCCCTTTAAAACTCACCACTGCCTCAACCTCAAACAACTGGGATGGCTAGAATTACAGAACCATATACTTTGTCAACAATTACTTATCACCCAAAAGATCTTATACCACCCCAACAACACCCTTATCCTCACTAATATGATTACGCCATAAAAAATCTGGCTACACTACGCTCTGCTAATAAGCTCCTAGTTTCCTCTATTAAATCTAAGAACAAAGCTGGTGACTCACTTTTCTCAAACACAGCAGGTACAAACTGGAGTCATCTTCCTTCTGAAATATCAACCCTTGCTTCTACTTCTCTATTTAAAAAACATCGTAAAGGACATCTTAAAACTCATTGGTGTTGTCCATGTGCGAACCCAGACTGCTATCTCTTTCCCCGTCCTGCTCTCACCCTTTTCTCTACTCCTCTAACCTATCCCTCTAATTCTAGTCACTACACTTTCCTTCATAGTATGAGGATAAAATAAAAAGGTTTTCTCTCCTAATTGGGTCTTGCTCAAACTTACTGTCGTGTTTAGTACACTTTTTCTTTTGACTAATGTTGCCACTGTACTGTGATTTTTCGTGTCTTTTTAAATATTGTAAACTTTGTCACTGTTCATGCTTGGAGCTTTTCTCCCAGGGCTTCTACTGAAAATGGACATATATCCAGTTAGACTAGCCTGGTCAACAAATGTAAAATAAATAAAATTATATATATATATATATATATATATATATATATATATATATATATATATATAGTGTACTTAATTAAAGAAACAGCACAGACACTGAAAGTGTCAGATTAGAATCCATTAATTAGACAAGTAGTAATGCAATAAGCATACAGCACTAGGTGCATGTGAGAAATTCTGTCAGCCATTCAACTTATGCAGAATAATATTTTTATTTATTTTACATTTGATAACTGGGAAAGTCTGACTGGATTAGCAGTCCTTTTTCAGCGGAGGCCCAGGGGGAAAAGCTCCACAGTTATATAAAGTCTTAGAACAACATATGAACAGACATTATCGTAGGATACATTCAGACATGAAACACATTTGTTGAAAATAGCTTGCAGCACCATTATAAACAGATACTATCATAAAATACCTTAAGATATGTATGCAGTTGTTGAATAAGATAAACATATCCATTGTTTATTTAAGATAAGTGTGAGGGTATACAATGCTTCTTAAAAGGCTTAAAAAGTAAGTTCAGTACTGTAGGAGAATTACAGGTAAATTCAGTACTGCAGGTAACCAAAGTATACACTTTCTTTGTAGGTTTACATTACTGAAGGGACTACTGGATTATTATATGTCTTAGGATCATTTATGTCACTTGTTCTCTTGTTGTAGAGCATGGGCATAGCCATTTACTAGTGAGGTGTGTTTCAAGTGAGTTTTTAAACTGAGATATGGAGGTTGTTCTTGTAAGGCTATTGGGAATGGAATTCCATACTTTTGTTTTATAGATGGAGTATAGGGATTCACCTGCAGAGTTAGAGGCTTTTGGACTTCTAGTAGTTGTTGGAGCGTAGAACTCTTTTACTACTGTATGGTTTCAGTATAGTATTTAGGGTTGTGTAGTATTTTGTGGGTTTGGGTTAGTTGGTTGTACAGTAGGAGATGGGGAAATTCAAGCCATTGTAATTGTTTTAGGGCTATACAATGGTGAGATTTACAGGGTAAATCTGTGGCAAGCCTTGCAGTTTTGTTGTAGCATGCTTCTAATTTAGTACTGTCTGTTTTTCTTAGATTAGTTAGAATAGGGGAGGCATATGTGAGAGTAGAGATAAGGTGTGTCCTGGCGATGGTTGTTTTTGTCGGGATTTATGTTATAGGGTCCCTAGTTTATTATGAACTTTTTTATGGTGTGAGCAATGTGGGTGTCGGATGTCAGGTTACAGTCTATTTCCATACAGAGTAGTTTGGTGTGACTGACTGGTGTAATGGTGATATTATTTTTTGATAGTATATAAAAGGCGTCTATATCACATAATCAAAGCTTCAAAGCATCAAATCTGATATGGTCAAGACCATATCATCGATGTTTTGAAACTTCGAATATGTAAAAAAAAAAAAAAAAAGGCCTAAACGTTTCAAGAAGGGGGACGAGCCCGCATGCACCCCCACACCCCCTGCTACTTAAATATACCAAGTCTGAGATCGCACTACAGTGCAGTAAAGGGAAATATTCCCTTACAGAGATTTCCGTTAAAACGTTTGATGTTTCAAAACTTTGATGATATGGTGCCGACCATATCAGTTTCAAAGTTTTGAAACTTCGATGAAGCAATATAGACCCTATTAAAGGGGGTGGTTGGAGGCCTGTATTTAGTGGGGTTGAATAGTAGTAGTTTTGTTTTATTGGGGTTTAGGATTAGTTGGTGTACAGATAGCCAGGATTCAGCTGATAAGAAGGATGATTGTGTGAGTTTGTGTAATTCTGGGATGGATGTGCCATTACATATAAGTGTGGAGTCATCTGCATATTTTTACTGGGGCATGAGTTGTGGAGGTTGACTTAGTAGTCTTATTTGAAGTTAAACCATGCAAAGATATAGGAACTACAGTCACTCTTTTATTTAGTGGTCATATTATAGAAACTGAAAATAAAGCAATGAGGCAAATAGGATTGTTATTTAAAAACATTGCCACAAATAATTCTTGGTAGAATTATGCAGGACTCTTATTAGACCATTTGTGGAATATGCTCCTAGTTTCTGCAAGTACTGTCAGACTGAGAAACTTGGGAGATAATTCAATGGAAAGTTACTAAGCTTGTTTCCAGAATTAGACTCTTGAAATGTCATCAAAGACCAAAAAAGCTTTTCCCTTTTTACTGTTCATTACACGTATCTCTGTGGCAAGTTTATATAGCATTCAAAATTTATAATGATGAACTGATGACTGTTTTTGACCTTCAGATATCTACTAAATGTAAGAGACCTAAGCATAAAAACATGATCTTAATGAACATGAATAAGACACACATATGATCACAGTTTCTCAGTTTATTCCATGTGTCTGGAGAAAAGTATCTTATTCTGTAAGGGTATCTGGAAACATTACTCAATATAAAATAAATTAGATGAGTTGGTAAAAAGAAGTTATGTACTCACCATAATGTTCAGTCTGTGTCGTCCATATTCATTCTTCCTCAGCTGATGGGTTCGGATCCGACTTGGCCATTGCAAAAACTCGTGGCAACCAAGAACTCTCGAGCTTCTCTCTTGCCACAAATGCACCAATCCCAATTACCTCAGATCTTGTTTGCTGATTTTAGAAGAATGTAATATTTGTATTCAAAATGAAGAAGGCTATATCTGGAGCTTAATATAAAGGACAGAAAAGTCCTGTAACCACTCATTTTTCCAGAATTTCTAAAGGACGAGGTTAGTGGGAGAGGAGTTGAGGAAGAATGAAAAATTGACAACACAGAACGTTATGGTGAGTACATAAGTTCTTTATCTGATGTTGACAATTTTCATCCCATCATCAACTGATGGGACAGATTCCTCAGCTACCTAAAATCTATGGTGGACTCAGGAAAGGATATTACTGAGCATCATTGAGCCAAATTATGCTCTACCTGTGGAGACCAGATTTAATTTGTAATTAGTAGTAAACATATGAGGAATAGCCCAAGTTGCTGCTACGCATATATCATTCATGGACATTTTGGACTGAAAAAACTGAGGAGGTATCTATGGATCTGGTTGAATGTGCTTGTAGTGGTTTTATAAAGTAGTCCAGTTTGTTATAAACAAATGAAATACAGTCGGTTAGTCTCCTAGATAAAGTTAGTTAGGTAACTGGTTTTCCCAGTTATACTTTTGCAAATGAAATAAAGTTGGTCAGTTTTTCTGATGTCTTTTGCTCTGTGTAGGTAAAAACTTAATTGTCTGTGAACATCCAGCAAATATAACATGTATTCTCTCTTGTTAGAAAATTTAGGAAAGAATACTGGTAAATTAATGGACTGATTGATATTAGATTCTGACACCACCTTAGGAAGAAAGGATGCATTAGTGCATAATGTAACTCTGTCCCTGTGAAAAGTCAAGTATGGAGGTTTGGAGGATAATGTCTGAATCTCAGAAATTTGTCTGGCAGAGGTAGCAGCTACTACAAACATTGTTTTCCAAGAAAGATGTTTAAGGTCACAGATAGCTGCTGGTTCAAAGTGGGGTTTTGTAAGTGCCTGTAGTACTAGATTCAGGTCCCATGGTGGAGTAGGATCTTTAAAAGGTGGTCTTAGAAAGGTGTCTTTCAAGAATGCTTTGCTTAATTTATGCCAGGTAACAGAGGAGCCATCAAAACCAATGCGAAAATTTGATATCGCTGCTAACTGAACTTTAATTATTGAAGAACTAGCTCTGTCTTTAAAAAGATGGTTCAAAAATTCAAGGATGCTAAGTATCGGGGCTGAGAAAGGGTCAGTAGTATTCTGAAGAGCCCAGTGAACAAAACTCTTCCATTTGTGGAATAAAGTTTCCTGGTCGAAGGTTTATGGGAAGATAAAAGTATAGGGTGTTTGGCTATTAATGGAACTGGAGAAGCCAGGCAGTCATCCTGAAGTCAGTTATGTTTTGATGAATCATGCTTGTTGGGCGAGACAGGAGATCTGAAGTTGGATCCAGAATCCGTGGTTGGTGAAGCATGCAAGACCAAAGGAAGGGTAACCAAATTTTGCCAAGGTCAGTAAGGCGCAATGAGGATGACTTTGTTCTTCAACATGGCAGCTTTCTGTAGGAATTTTGGGATTAGCAGAATGGGTGGATAAGCGTAGAGAAGACCAGGAGCCAGTTGTGAAGTAGAGTATCCCTCTGTGATTCCCCCTCTGGGGGGATTAAGGCAAAGTAGCTGCTGCATTTGTTGTTTAGGGGAGAAACAAAAAGATCACAGCAAAGCTGGCCTCCCTGACAGAAACTCATTTCCATCACATTCTTGTTGAGGGAACCATTCATGAGGTAGAAGAATGCACCCGTTCAGTTTGTCTGCTATCACATTGTGTTTCCCCAGGATATACGTTGCTTTGAGAAAGTGGTTGGAAGAGATCACCAATTACCACACCTTGAGAACTTCTCAACACAAGGGGTAGGATCTGGTTCCTCCTTGTTTGTTGATGTACCAAACTACTGACATATTGTCTGTTTGAATTGCAATCGTTCCAAAGGGGAGGGCATTCTGGAAGGCCTGCAGTGCTAAAAGCACGGCTGTCATCTCTAGTACATTAATATGCAGGTTGTCCTCTTCGGGGGATCATGTGCCTTGGACTGTTTTGCACAGGAAAAAGCCCCCCACCCCAGCTGGGAAGCATCCATGGTCACTATGGCCTTGGGCAGAGGGGGAATAAAAGGACAACCTTGTAGAACCTGTTCTGACCGAATCCACCATATGAAATTTCTGTTGCATGTCTGAGTGGTTCATATCTGACAAGACATGGATTGGCAATGTATTGACCATTGTGTGGCTACCATCCACTGAAGAATTCTCATGTAAAATTTGGCTGAAGGTACATTGATCCAAAAGCTTGAAGGACCAGACGGGCTGATATTCTGGTACTGTAGATTATCTTATTGACCTGTGATCTTATGGTCTAAACTCTTGGGGGCTTTAGTGAGTGGTTGATTGTGTTGAGAATTGCAACTATGAATTTTAAAGTCTAAGTTGACTCTAATTATGACTTTTCAAAGTTTATTTTTATCCTCAGAAGAGAGCAAGTCTGGAGAGTCGTATCTCTTGCCCTTATTAATTAATGCCTGGTCAGAGTGGAAATGAGCCAGTTGTGGAGCTGTGGAAACGCCCAGAATCCTTGCAGTCTCAAGTGAGCTGCTATAACTGCCATGCATTTGGTGAACACCCTGGGCGCTGTGGTGAGACCAAAGTGCAGAGCTCTGAACTGATAATGAATAGCTCCCAGCCAGAAGCGTAAATACTTTCTGGATTATCTGTTCATCTTTATGTGATAGTATGCATCCTGAAGGTCTATCAAGCACATTCAGTCGTCATTGCCCAGAAATGGGAGAATGGAGTAAACTGTGACCATCTGAAACTTGGTTTGTTGATGTGACTTGTTTAAGTTGCTGATATCCAAAGCTGGTCTCCAGTCCCCTGTTTTCTTTAGAACTAAAAAGATCCTTGAAGTAAGTTCCAGATTCTATATGGTCTGGTGGGACCTCTTGGATGACTTTTGTAAAAGCTTTTGAATTTGAATTGCTGCTTGTTCCCTCTGACTGGGTGGAACAATGGGGATTTTTTTGAGTTTGGAGGTGGAAGGGAAAAGGGAATTATATAACCTCTGGAAATAATTCTCTGCACCGAAGTATATTTGTTAAGTCTAGCTAGGCTCTCAGTTGCAGGGACAAATCACCCTTGACTGCCTCCAGAGGTGGGCAGTCTGGCCTCCTTTCAGGAGCACTGGTAGGGTCTGTCAAAGAAAGATTCTCTGGACACTTGATTCTGTGGACCCCCTCTGCCACTGGGGCATTGTTGTCCATTAGAGTTCCCTCCTCTGTCTCTGGGAGAACTTCCCCCACGTGTATTCTGGAAAGGACCCTGAGACTTCTTGAACTACATCTTTTGATCACCTCATTAATTTCTAGAAAAGGATCTTTGAGGGGTCGAAAAACATATGCTCATGGCAGACAGGGTCTTTCAGTCCTTTTCAGACCTGGATAGTGTGCCCTTCACCTTGGGGCCAAACAAATGTATGCTGTCAAAAGGATCATTGATGAATGAGGACTTGAAGGACTCTTCAAAATCACATAAGCGCATCCAGGCATGCCTCTTAATGGAATGCTTGAACCAGCTGCCCTTGAGATTCCTTTGGCTACATGCAAAATCTAAGTCATGGATGAATTAGAGATGGGTTGCAGGGTAGCCAACTGAGATGTCACAGATGACCGAACTTCTTCTTTAGAAATGGTCCTGAGAGGGTATTTGACAGCTCCTTAATCAAATCCCTCTGAAGTCTCGTGAAATGTGCCAAATAATTCATTGACCTTAAAGCGAAGGTTGCTGAAGCATAGACACGCTTCCCAAATCTGTCTATCGCCCAAGACCCCCTGTTGGGGGGATGGACAGTGGAACTCTCTTCTACAAATTCCTTCTTGGTGGCCACTGCTATGACCATGGCATCAACAGGCAAAACTGCTTGCTACAGGTGGTGCCGTAATCTTATCTGATCTCCAAGGTATTATCTGATCTCCAAGGTATGGGCTCAATTGTGTCAGGTACCTTCCGCATCTGCCATGAGATCACCTCAATGAGCTCATCAGTGGCCGGAGTCACCCAGAAGGTAGATGGTCCAGTACCAAAAGCCTCCAGATATATAGACTCCTCTGACAAAGGGTTACTGGGTGTCCAGCCACCTCCCTGCTTAAGGATTTCGAGGATGGCTATAAATGAGACATTTTGAGGAGGTGACCATGGGGACCTTTCACCCTCATAGAAATCCGTATCTTCTGTGATGGACTCCTGTGGTGAGTCTAGGTGTTTCCTCTTACACTTCCTCTTCTTAGGGACCTTCTCAGTGGAGAGTCTAGGTGTTTCCTCTTACACTTCCTCTTCTTAGGGACCTTTGCAGTGGATTAGTGTGAAGACGTATCAGAAGAAGAAGTCAAGATTCCTTGAGTGGAAGCCTGAGGTCTTAATACTTGCTGTCTCTGTCGAAAGACTTGGACAAACTTGGTGAGGCTCTGAGCACAGAGACATCAGGGCTGTAGATTTAGGATCAGAGGGGGATGGATCTGTCCATTCTGCCGAGGCAGAGAGTACTCTCTTCACAGCCTCAAATGAGATTGCCCTGGAGAAAAGGAGGACCTTGAATCCAAAAAGTCAACCTTTTGAACCACAGCTCTCCCCTACTCTCAGGGCAAAATCCCTAAAATGGTAGCCGGAGCCAAGCTGTCCATCGTTGATGCTCTGAGGGGCAGAGATTGCTGTAAAAAAATTTAGAGTCGACTTCAGCACCTCGAATCCAATAGGGAGGCTTTGGCTCCAAGAGCTGTCTGGATCAGACAGGATAGGAGCACTCAGTGAAAGGTTTGGATATGAGGATATAGTAATCCTTCGATCTGAGCCAGAAGGATCTTGGGACTCTGAAACAGCCAAAGTAGTCCGAGGAAGAAGTTGCAGTGGGGGTGTAGCAGAAAAACGGACCTGACCCAGAGGGGTAGGAGCTAAAGGAACACCCATCTGGCCCTGTGCCGAGAGAATTTTCCTCACCACTGTCTCCACACCACTCTCTCCACATCTTCTTATGTGAGACTTCTGTGAGACTTCTGGAAGAGGTGAAAAAAAAAACAAATGAGACCTATGTCTTTCCAGGAAAGGGGAAGGTACCCTAGAGGGTACTGGATCCACAGATGGTGAATACGGAGTCCTTGGTAAAATATCCAGTGTTATAAGTCCAGCAACAGTCGGATGGATCCGACACAGATTGTGTCATATCCTATAAAATTAGATCTTGTAATTTTGAATTCTTTGGATCCAAAGTAGTCGGATCAAACATTTTGGGCTTTTTCGGATCCAAGGGTGAAGTCAGATCTTTGTGAGAGCTTTTCTTAGAAGTATCTGAATCAGATGATGAAGAAGAAGGCTTCAGAGGCAAGTCTTAAGCTGTTTTGCCTTTGTCTTCGTTTTGGGAGATTTATCTCCTGATATAGCTTCTGTTTGGGAGCTTTATCTCCTGATATAGCTTCTCCAAAGGATGAAGGTAAAAAGCCTTTGAGAATTGAATTTATTTTTGCGTTCCAACAACAATGTGGGTTGAACCAGTGGCAAATTGTACAGTCTTTCTGTAAGTGAAGCACCCCTAGACAGTTTACACATAAAGTGTGGGCATCCAAAAATGGCAACTTATGCCCACACTTTTTTAAATTCTGATGACGCTTTATCCACCATATTATACAACAAAAAATAGACAAGAAAAGAAAATATTCTCTTGGAACAATAAAGGAACTAAAGCACTAAAAATAGTTACTGCAACATCAGATAAATATTTATAACATTAATTTGAGGAAGTCACTGTTCCTTAATGGCTAAATGTCTCAGTGTTCCTCGACGGTCTAATGGCTCGAACTCTGGCTCTCTAAACTATGAATCTTGACTTCTTTTAAATTAATTTTTATCTAATTTGCACTGTTACTCTCTAAATTGACCATTGAAGTTGTGATGCCTGGTGTACTTATGAAAGGGATAGTGAAAAAAATGCTTATGTTCATCGTATTGATCATTGCTGCAGTAGTCTTAGTTGTATCGATTATATCATGCCAAGGATATAACAGTTGGCCAGCTTCCAAAGCTTTAAGGTACCTTCCATGCACCCAAACTGTCAGCCAGCTTGAGTGGAGGTGCCCAAAAAGACAAGTTTGGGTGCCAACCCTCCCAGAGCTGTACTGCTGCAGAAGAGGGTGCTCTTTTGAGACTTTTCAAGAATCAACTGTCAGTTTGTGCTATTGCTTTGCTGGGCAGATAGTTTCTCTTTGGGGTAAAAAAAATAGCATTTAATGATTTTGCTTATTTATACTTTCCTCTTCAGTTAATTTATTTATTTTTTATTTATTTATTTACATTTGTTGACCGGGAGTGTCCGACTGGACATAGGTCCATTTTCAGCGGAGGCCCGGGGGAGAAAAGCTCCACAGTTAAAATAAACAGACAGTAGTTACATTGGATTTACATAGCGATTAACAAATTGATTAACATAGCAACGAAGTACATAACAGACATTAACAAATGTTACAATAAGAAGTTCCTGCTGTATAATAAGTAGTAGGCTTATGAGCATCTGAGCTTGCTATAATCAAGGTAGTTAGTGGGGTGGAAAGAAAGGTAGTGGTTGGATGGGGTGGGTGATATTAGAGTGGGAGTTGCAAGGGCATAGCCAGCATGTTTTTAGGTGCGCTTTTAGTAAAGATTTGAAGTGAGTGCATAATGGTATGGAGGTAATTGTGGGTGGGAGGAAGTTCCATAATTTGGCTATGGCGCAAGAGAATAGTGCTTCACCAGCAGAGTTATTGGCTTTAGTGATCTGCAAGTGATTTTTTTGTTGCTGGATCTTAGTGGTCTGGTGATGCGATAGGGTTGGAGTAGATTCTGGAGGGATGGGACATTTAGTGGATTGTTTACTAGTTTGTGGGCATGTGAGAGTTGATATCATTGAAGGAGGTGAGGGAGTTCAAGCCAGCCCAGTTCAGCAAGTGAGAGACAGTGGTGACTACGGTAGGATGCCCTTGTGGTGAATTTGGAGATTTTGTTGTAGCAGGTCTCTAGCTTGTTTAGATTGCATTGCCTTAGGTTGGTATATATTGGAGAGGCATAAAGTAGGGTGGAAATAAGGTGGGAATTTGCTACTGAAATCTTTGCTGCTTTGGTGAGAAGTTGCTTATTTCTGTATAACGCTCCTAGATGTTCTTCGTGTTTCACTGTTGCAGTCATTACATTCAGGGTAATCTGCTGGCAGGTTGCCCTCAGTCGGCCTCAGTAACTATGTCTTGGGTCCTGTGTCAGTTGCCGTCTCCTCTTCCATGACATCAGGTCATCAGGGGTATAAAACATGCAGCCGACGCCATTTTTATCAGTCTTTCTTGCCGCGCAGTGCCCAAAGCAGAAGCAGTTCACAAGTGCCGGTTGGCCGACTTCTGAAATTTTCGTTTTTGAGTTTCAGAACCGAAGTCTTCAAACTAAAGCTAAGTACCCCGTTGGGGAAACATTTTCTTGCTCCTTACCGATGTCAGTAAAAGTTAATAATTGTATTACTTGTGGGAAGCAAATACCTCATAAGGATATTCATTTGTACTGTATTCCTTGCTTAGGCCCTGATCACAACGTGCCTTGCTGTCGGTTTTGTGCTAAATTTAACCAATGCACTATTAAGCGTCTGTGTATTTTTGCTTCTAAGTATTTTGGTACAAGATTTAACTATCCTGAAATGTTGTTGGTTAGCAATCCGACTACCGAAATTCACAAAAAAACGCAAAGAAAAATACAGAGACAGACGATTGAGGTCCAAAACCAATGACGAAGCTTCTCCTAAGCCAGTCGCCGGTTCGCCGGTACTCAGTGAGGCGCTTTCGCAGACCCTGATGCCCACTACTTTTGAGTCGCAGACCTCTACTGAGACCCATTCGGAGTCCGGTATGCCACAACATTCTTCAGGTATTGAACCCGCGGATGTGTCTCCCTTGGATGGGTCCGGAGCCGCTGAGCAGGCACCGGCTTCTGAGGGTGTTTTTAGGCCTAAACATTTGTATATTAAACTGACGCCATCATCAAAAACAAGGCCAAAACCCACTTCTATGTCTAAAAAACCAACGCATGAGCCACGTGCTCAGGCCCCTATGCCTAAAAAACAAATTATCAAAATGGCTGAGGATTTAATTACCTTGCTCAGGGGTTCCCAACCCCCCCCCCCTGCTAAGAGTCCTAGGCAAGATGTTCATCGTGTTTCACTGTTGCAGTCATTACTCTTGGGTTATCCTGCTGGCAGGCTGCCCTCGGTCGGCCAAAATTCCAAAGTCTAGGTCC
The DNA here is from genome assembly GCF_019279795.1 of Protopterus annectens. Taxonomy (NCBI): domain Eukaryota; kingdom Metazoa; phylum Chordata; order Ceratodontiformes; family Protopteridae; genus Protopterus; species Protopterus annectens. Next base: position 406,376,014 of record NC_056745.1, read on the forward strand.
GGTGTCGGTTGCTGTTGCCTCTTCCTTGACGTCAGTGCACCAGGGGTATAAAAGATGCAGCCGATGCCATTTTCTCCAGTCTTTCTTGCCGCGCGATGCCCGAAGCAAAAGCAGTTAGCAAGTGCCGGTCGGCCGACTCCTGAGATTTTCAAATCTGAATTTCAGATCCGAAGTCTTCATTAAAGCTAAGTACCCCGTTGGAGAAATTTTTTCTTGCTCCAGACCGATGTCAGAAAAAGTTAATTGTATTTCTTGTGGGAAGCAAATACCTCATAAGGATTTTCACTCTTACTGTATTCCTTGCCTAGGCCCTGATCACAACATTGCTAGCTGTCAGTTTTTGTGCTAGATTTAACCAACGCACTATCAAGTGTCGGTTTGATTTTGCATTTCATTACTTTGGCCAAAGATTTAATTATATAATGCCGTCGGACCAGCCGACAACTGGAGTTTACAAAAAAACGCAAGGACAAGGCTTCCGAGGTCCAAAACCGACGACGAAGCCTCTGCTAGGCCAGTCGCTGGTTCTCAGTGAGGCGCTTTCGCAGTCCCTGGCACCCGCTACCTCAGAGCCACAGGCCGCTTCCTACTCACACGTGAAGCCGACTGGGCCTCTGGAAGCTCAAGGTATTGGACACTCGGAAATCATTCCCTCAGATGGGTCCGGAGCCGCTGAGCAGGCATCAGCTTCTGAGGGTGTCTTCAGACCTACACAGCTATATATTAAGCCATCTTCAGCTTCAAAGCCAAAGACTAAAGCAGCTCTAAAGACAAAGAAACAAGTACAGCATTCTCCTTCTCAGACTTCCATGCCTAAAAAACAGATGCTGAAAATGGCCGAAGACCTAATTAGTTTGATCAGGGGCTCCCATCCCCCTCCTGATAAGAGGCCTAGGCAACAGACGGAGTATGATTCTTCTGATCAGGTTTCTATTTCCTCTGATTCCTCTTCTGAACAGGATTACTCCATGCTTCCCTATGAGGATTCTGATGCTGAAGAATCCATTCCTTCAGCCTCTCCTCCTGAGGATTATTCCTTTGGGGAAACCCTACATACCATGAGGGAGCATTTCCACTGGGAGAGCCAAGATTATTCTGAATCTAAGAAAAGGCTCAGAGACTTTCTGCTACTTCCTCAGCACAGACCCCTTGCTATTCCTCCTGTCCTGGATATTGTAGATGATGTATTTTCAGAGTCCGGCCTGTCCCCTGACTCTTTACCCCCTGCACCTGCTAAGCCAGATGGGTACTACAGGGTCCCGGATTCTCATAAATTCCTATATAAAAACCCTGCTGCTGACCCAGAAACTATATCTCAGGGTCCCAAATGGGTTAAAGCTTCCACTGCAAAAAAACCCTGTCCCCTCTGATTGGGATTCTAGGGCTCTAGACAGATGGGGGAAAAAAGTCTACACTTCTGCTACCCTGGCTGTAAGGGCTTTAAATTGTCAATTTCATATGCTTAAATATCAGCAATATTTAATGTCACTGCTTAAATAGAAATTGTTGACAAATACTGAAGGTTTAGAGAACAAAGAATTGCAGGATTTATTGCATGCAGCTGAACAAGTGGGGAAGCATACTTTGCAATGTGGTTATGATTCACTGGAGGCCTCTTGCAGGGCCGCTGTTACAGGTTCTGTTATTAGAAGGCATGCTTGGTTAAAGGAACAGAATCTGCTTGATCATGTTAAAGCAAAATTATTAGATGCACTATTACAGCATGATACTTTGTTTGGTACTAAAGCAGAAGAGGTGTTGAAAAAAAATGGAGGATAAAGCAAAATCCATGCAGACAGTCAAGGATTTCTTACAGGTGCAGCCACCCAAGTTTAGCAGAAACTGGCCCACAAAAATTTGGTCCTTTCCAGTGTCAGACAGACCACAAAGAGGCAAATACAGGCGTCCCAGAGGCAGATCTCAGCCCCAACGCTCATACAGGCCTAAACAATGGGGTGCTCCTACCTCCAAAAGCGGAGAAGACACATCACAACCTTACAGGAAACAGTCCCAATGACTTTCCTCTACCAGATCCAAGCACCTTTCTTTTGGCAGCCCCCTTAGGGGGAAAACTAGCACTTTTTTCATCTAATTGGCAAATGATTACCCGAGACAAATGGGTCCTGAACATAGTGTCCCAAGGCTACAGGTTCCATTTTCACACCCTACCAAGGTCAAAAGGTATGCCAGACCTGCCACACAATCAATGGGCAGAGGCACAGAAACAAATTACAGTCCTCATGGACATGAGGGCCATTCAGCAAGTACCAGAACAAGAGCAGGGGCAAGGATTTTACTCCAGACTTTTTCTAGTACCCAGAAAGGGCAAAACCTGGAGACCAATACTGGACCTGTCAATTTTAAATACATTTCTGGAAGTTCCAAAATTCAAGATGTTGACTCTACAGCAGCTACTGCCCATGCTGGGCAAGAAGGCTTGGCTCGTAACTTTGGACCTAAAAGAGGCATACCTGCATGTCCCAATCAGACAATCTTGCAGAAGATACCTCAGATTCATAGCTGGCTCAATGCATTACCAATTCTCTGCACTGCCCTTTGGCTTATCTACTGCTCCCAGGGTCTTCACAAAATGCCTGGCACCAGTAATAGCATTTTGCAGACGAAAAGGAATTCAAATATATCCCTACTTGGACGACTGCCTACTTCAAGCAGAGAACAAAGACATTCTTCCGAAGCATATGGCATTTGTAAAATGATTACTAATTGGCCTAGCATACACAGTAAACGAAAATAAATCAAACCTAGTACCCTCTCAAGAGATAATATTCCTGGGTGCAAGCTTAAATACAACTGCCCAGATGGCTTATCTCACGCCAGACAAACAAAAGCATCTGACTACTTACTTCAGGTAATTGGCAACACAAACCCACTTAACTGCAAGGAAAATCCTGCAGGCCTTGGGTTTCATGGCATCTTGCATTCTACTAATTCCATATGCCAGACTGCATATGAGGAAACTACAATGGTAGCTAAAAAGTGTTTGGACTCAGCATTGCCACAGCCTGGAGACAGTAATAGCACTCATTCCCTGCCTACAATAGGAGTTTCGATGGTGGGCAGAAGCCTGTCACCACAACAAGGGTCTGCCATTCAGTTTACCCACAGCCAGACAGACACTGACAACGGATGCATCAGATTATGCCTGGGGAGCCCATATGGCAGGAAAATGTATTCAGGGCACATGGTCTGCAAACCAGATGCATCTTCACATCAATCAAAAAGAGATGCTAGCCGTTCAAAATGCCCTGACAGCTTTCAAGGACCTGCTTCATCCAGGACAGTTACTGATAAAGACAGACAACACTACGGTCATGTGGTACATAAACAAGCAGGGAGGTACACATTCCTTCCCCCTATGCAGACAAGCAATGACCTTATGGGACACAGCATTGGCTTTTCAAATTCACCTGCAAGCACAATTCCTGCCAGGAAAAACAAATACTCTGGCAGACGAACTAAGCAGAAACCTCATGGATCCCCACGAATGGAAACTGGATCCACAAGTCTTCAGCATGATAATAAGGAAATGGGGATGCCCAGACATAGATCTATTTGCCTCCCCTCACAACTGCCAATTGCAGAGATTTTGCACAAGGATTTATCACAAGCAAGCATGGAAAGTGGACGCCCTATCCTTCAGCTGGAAAAAACTAACGGTATATGCTTTACCCCCACTGCCTCTCCTTCCCAGGGTACTCCTAAAGGTCAGACAAGAGAAGTCAAAAATGATACTGATTGCACCAGACTGGCCACGCCAGCACTGGTACCCAATCCTAAAGAGCTTGTCTCAAGGTCCAGCATGGATATTGCCTCAAACTTCTCACTTGCTGAACCAACAAAACAATCAGATCCTGCACAGCCAACTCAGGACCTTAAATCTGGCAGCATGACGGATAATGTAGCCATTCAGAACACTCCTCTTTCACAAGCTGTTATGGATGTCATCTTGGGGGCCAGGAGGCCCAGCACCAGAAAATCTTATGCAGAAAAATGGAAGAGATTCTGTGCTTGGAACCAGGAACAAGGCATTGACACGTGTGTTCCAAATATCCCTCAGATTTTACAATACCTAACTGAGATGCTGAACAAAGGCCTTTCCTTCTCATCAGTTAAGATTCATGCCTCTGCCATTTCAGCCCATTACAACACGGAACCACCTATTTTTTCTCATCCTTTAATAAGGCAGTACCTCAGAGGGGCCAAAAACATTAAGCCTCCAAGGAGAGCACCAATTCCGTCCTGGGACCTCAATTATGTTTTGGAAAAGCTCACACTGCCTCCTTTCAAGCCAGCATCAACAGCAGATATAAAATTCTTATCCTGGAAAACAGCACTGCTCCTAGCAATAACCTCTGCAAGGCAGGTCTCGGAGTTACAAGCACTCATGGCTGTGGAACCTTTCATCATTTTTCATCCAGACAGAGTTTCTCTGAGGACAAACCCTACATTTATGCCTAAGGTGGTGTCCAGTGTGGCCCTTAACCAAACCATTCACTTGCCAACCTTCTATCCTAATCCACAGAACAAGGGTGAGAAAATTCTGCATTCTTTGGACATACACAGGCAGTTATGTTTCTACTTGGACAGAACTAAAGCTTTCAGAAAGACTGAGCAACTTTTAGTGTCATATGCTGCAGGATCACAAGGAAAGGCTATCTCAAAACAGACTATTTCAAAATGGATAGGCCATTGCATCCGTTTCTGCTATTTTCAACATGGCAAATCAGTGCCTAAGGGCATTAGGCCTCATTCCACCAGAGCAGCAGCCACTTCAGCAGCCTTCCTCAGAGGAGTACCAACCAAAGATATCTTAGAGGCTGCAACTTGGAGTTCAGTGCACACCTTCACAAAGCACTACCACTTACCTCTTTACTCTAAGTCCAGAGAAGGCTTTGCCACTGCAGGGCCTCATAGCCTCTCCAAATCCTGTTTAGCCCAGCCACCCTTCCTCAGCTTTGGGATTCAACCCAAGAGTAATGACTGCAACAGTGAAACACGATGAACATAGTACAGTTGTGTACCTACCATAAATGTAGATGTTCGAGTGTATTCACTGTTGCAGTCCAGGTTACCCACCCACCATCCCCCTTTTCTTTGCTGGGATTTATCTGCACTTCTCTATCCTATACAACCTATTTGGTGTATTTGCTTGTAGATGAAGGAAATGTTATTTTTGTGCATGCATTTTTATTGGCATATTTTTCAGCCTACCAGTTTGGGGGCACCTGACATCTGGGGCAAGAAAAACTGAAGAAAATGGCGTCGGCTGCATCTTTTATACCCCTGGCGCACTGACGTCAGGGAAGAGGCGACAGCAACCGACGCCGGGCCTAGACTTTGGAATTCTGGCCGACCGAGAGCAGCCTGCCAGCAGGATAACCCAAGAGTAATGACTGCAACAGTGAATACACTCGAACGTCTACATTTATGGTAGGTACATAACTGTACTGCACTGATTATGAATCTTCAGATCAGGTTTCTATTTCTTCTGATCAGGAATTTTCTATTCCCCCATATGAGGACTCTGATGCAGAGGAATCCATCCCTTCTGCTTCTCTTCCTGAAGATTTTTCTTTTGGAGAGACTTTGCATACCTTAAGGGAACATTTTCATTGGGAGAGTCAGGACTTTTCAGAATCTAAAAAGAGACTTAGGGATTTTCTTCTTCTTCCTCAGCATAGGCCTTTGGCTATACCTCTTGTTTTAGACATTGTTGATGATATTTTCTCAGAATCCAGCATGGCTCCTGATTTCCCTGCCCCCGGCTCGTAGTAAGCCAGACAGATATTACAGGGTTCCTGACTCCCACAAATTTCTATTCAAAAATCCTACTGCTGACCCTGAAACTATTTCTCAGGGTCCCAAGGGTGTTAAGGCTTCTACAGCAAAAAATCCTACCCCTTCTGATAGATTTCCTGGCGCTGGATAGATGGGGTAAGAAGGTTTCTACGTCTGCAACCCTGGCAATCAGGGCTTTAAACTGCCAATTTCATATGCTTAAATATCAACAGCATGTCATGGGCTTAATGAACTAGAAAATTATGTTGATTTCTGATTGTGTGGAAAATAGAGTTACAGAATTTATTGCATTCAGCTGAACAAGTTGGAAGTCATACTTTGCAATGTGGGTTTGATTCCTTGGAGGCCTCTTGCAGGGCCGCCGTAACAGGATCTGTGATAAGAAGGCATGCTTGGCTCAAGGAGCAAAATCTGCCTGATCATTTTAAAGCTAAATTGTTGGATGCTCCTTTACAGCAGGATAGTCTGTTTGGTAATAAGGCAGAAGAGGTTTTAAAAAAGATGGAAGACAAAGTTAAATCTATGCACACTGTAAAATATTTCTTGCAAGTGCAGCCACCCAGGTTCAGTAGGCACTGGCCTAGTAATAATTGGTCCTTTCCAGTGCACAACAGAGCCGCTCACGTCAAATCCAGACACTCCAAAGGCTCCAGGTTTCAGTCACAAGGATCTTACAAGTCAAAACAATGGGGTGCCTCCACCTCCAAATCAGGAAGTAGCAAAGCACCACCCTACGGTAAACAGTTTCAATGACTTTCCTCTGCCATTTCTAAGCACTTATCTTTTGGCAGCCCATTTGGGGAGAAAACTAGCACTTCATGCTCAAAATTGGCATCTAATTACCCAGGACAAGTGGGTCTTAAATTTAGTATCCCAGGGGTACAGATTTCATTTCCACATGTTGACAATTCCAAACGGATGGCCAGATCTGTCCCCAAATCAGTGGGCAGAGGCCCAGAAACAAGTCATGTCCCTCCTGGATATTCAACCAGTACCAGAAAAGGAAAAAGGACAAGATTTTTATTCAAGACTTTTCCTGGTATCCAGAAAAGACAAATCATGGTGTCCAATTCTGGACTTATCCATTCTAAATACTTTCCTGGACATTCCAAAATTCAAGATGCTGACTTTACAACAAGCTACTGCCTAAGCTAGGCAAGAATGCCTGGTTGGTAACTCTAGCCTTAAAAGAGGCTTACCTGCATATCCCAATCAGGGAATCTTGCAGAAGATACGTCCACTTCAAAGCAAGCTATTTGCATTACCAGTTCTCTGCACTGCCCTTTGGCTTATCGACTGTGCCCAGGGTCTTCACAAAGTGCCTGGCACCAGTAATTGCATATTGCAGACAAAGAAACATTCAAATTTATCCATATCTGGATGATTGTCTAATTCAGGCAGAGGACGAGGACACTCTTCAACATCTGGCATTTGTAAAAAGGCTTCTAACATGCCTAGGGTACACCATAAACGAAAGGAAATCACAACTGGTACCCTCTCAAATAATTACATTCCTGGGTGCAAGCTTGAATACAACTGCCCAGATGGCTTATCTCACACCAGACAAACAAATTCAATTGACAACATACTTCAAACAAGTGGCAACAAAAACCCAGCTATCTTCAAGACAAATTCTGCAGGCTTTGGGGTTCATGGCATCCTGCATTCTACTCATTCCATATGCAAGACTGCATATGAGGAAACTTCAATGGTACCTAAAACGCTTATGGAGTCAACATTGTCACAGCCTGGAAACAATGATTCCTCTCATTCCTTGCCTGCAACAGGAGTTCCTTTGGTGGGCAGAGGCATGTCACCAAAACAAGGGACTGTCATTAATTCTACCCCCTGCCACCCAAACCCTAACTACAGATGCGTCAGACTATGCTTGGGGGGGCCCATCTGGCAGGGAGATGCATTCAGGGCGAATGGAGCCCAAATCAAATGCACCTACATATCAACCAGAAATAAATGCTAGCTGTACAGAATGCTCTGACAGCCTTCAAGGACTTCCTTAATTCAGGACAACTACTGATAAAGACGGACAACACCACAGTTATGTGGTACATAAACATGCAGGGGGGTACCCACTCCTACCTCCTTTGCAGACTAGCCATGGCCTTGTGGAACACAGCCTTGACTTACCAAATACATCTTCAATCTCAATTCCTGCCAGGAAAGCAAAAACTCTGGCAGACGACCTAAGCAGAAATCTTATGGACCCACAGGAATGGAAACTGGATCCACAAATCTTCAGCATGTTGACACGAAAATGGGGGAGTCCAGACATAGATCTATTTGCCTTTCCCCAAAACTACCAGTTGGACAAATTCTGCACAAGAACCCATCACAAAAAGCTTGGAAAGTGGATGCTCTGTCCTTCAGCTGGAAAAACCTAACAGTCTATGCCTTTCCCCCTCTGCCTCTGCTCTCCAAGGTTTTACTAAAAGTCAGACAGGAAAAATCAAAAATACTGATTGCTCCAGACTGGCCTCGCCAACACTGGTACCCACTTCTAAGGAATATGACACACCTTCCTCCGTGGTACTTGCCTCAGACACCTCATCTATTGTCTCAGCAGAACTATCAAATTCTGCACACTCCGCTCCAAAGTCTGAATCTTGCAGCATGGCTAATCAACTAATTTCACCAATCACATCTCTCAGTAAACCTGTGATGGATGTCATTTTGGAGGCTAGAAGGCCTAGTACTAGAAAATCTTATGCTGATAAATGGAAAAGATTTTGTGCTTGGAACCAAGCACAAGGAATAAACACAGCAATGCCCAATATTCCTCAGATTTTGCAGTACTTAACTGAGATGCTTCACAAGGGGCCTGTCTCTTTCTTCTATAAAAATCCATGCCTCTGCCATCTCGGCTCATTACAACACAGCGCCTTCTCTCTTTTCTCATCCCTTGCTAAAGCAGTACCTCAGAGGGGCCAAAAATTTAAGACTTCCCAGGAGAGCACCAACTCCTGCATGGGATCTCAATTTTGTGCTGGAAAAACTCACCCTACCTCCTTTTGAACCAGCTGCTACTGCGGACATAAAATTTCTTTCTTGGAAGACCGCCTTTCTTTTAGCAGTCACTTCAGCTAGAAGGATTTCAGAGCTAAAGGCTCTCATGGCAGTAGAGCCTTTCATTAACTTTTACCCTGACAGGGTGGCCCTCATGACCAATCCTTCTTTTATGCCTAAGGTGTTATCGGCCCTCATGACCAATCCTTTTTTTATGCCTAAAGTGTTATCCAGTGTGGCTCTTAACCGGACCATTCACCTGCCAACTTTTTTCCCAAATCCGCAGAACAAGGGGGAGCGAATTCTGCATTCATTGGATGTACACAGATAACTAAGATTCTACTTAAACAGGACAAAATCTCTAAAAGTCTGAGCAACTACTGGTGGCATTTGCTGCAGGAACAGAAGGGGAAAGCTATATCAAAGCAGACTATTTCAAAATGGATAAGCCATTGTGTTTGTTTCTGCTACATGCACTATGGTAAACCTGTCCCCAAGGGGATCGGATCCCATTCCACCAGGGCTGCTTCTAGTTCTGCAGCCTTTCTCAGAGGGGTTCCTACCAGATACATTCTAGAAGCTGCTACTTGGAGCTCAGTCCATACGTTCACAAAACATTACCATTTAACTCTCTTTTCTAAGTCCAGGGCAGGCTTTGCCACTGCTGTCCTGCAGGGCCTTATAGCTGCTCCTAATGCTGTTTAATTCTATCCTCCCTTCCATAGCTTTGGGATTCTACCCAAACGTAATGACTGCAGCAGTGAAACACAAAGAACATAGTACAGGTGTGTACACTTACCATAAATGTAGATGTTCGAGTGTATTCACTGTTGCAGTCCAGGTTACCCACCCGCCAGCCCCCTTTCTTCTCTATTATTATGCCTCTTCTTTCCTTCACTATGCTCAAAAGCCTTTGTGGTGTATTTGCTTTTAGTTGGAGGTAAATTTTTTGTGTTCTAAATACATGCATATATATATGTATATATATTTTTGCTCCCCATTTGGGGGGCACTTGACATCTGGGGCAAGAAAAACTGATTAAAATAGCATTGGCTGCATGTTTTATAGCCCTGATGACCTGACATCATGGAAGAGGAGATAGCAACTGATGCAGGACCCAAGACTTTGTTATTCAGGCTGACTGAGGGCAACCTGCCAGCAGATTACCCCGAATGTAATGACTGCAACAGTGAATACACTCTAATATCTACATTTATGGTAAGTGTACACAACTGTACTTTTTTGTGGACTTTTTTTATGGTCATGGATATGTGAATGTCAAAATGTCCTTCAAGGATGCATCTGCAGTCATAACATATGGGTTGTCCTGCCTCAGGCAGCCCTTCGGTCGGCCGGATTCCAAAGTCTGGGTCTGGCCTCGGCTGATGTCGCACTTTCCCCGACGTCAGAGCGTCTGGGGTATAAAAGCATCAGCCGACGCCATTTTCCTCAGTCTTTCTTGCCGCGCGGTGCCCGAAGCAGAAGCTGTTCGCAAGTGCCGGTCGGTCAGATCCAGAGATTTCAGCTACCGAAGACTTCGAAAAAAGCTAAGTACCCCGTTGAGGACTCTTTCTTGCCTCAGCCGATGTCAGACAAAGTAAATAATTGTTTAACTTGTGGGAAACAAATACCTTATAAGGATTTCCATTTTTACTGCCTTCCTTGCTTAGGCCCAGACCACGACGTATCAGCTTGTTTAGCCTGTGCCTCCTTCAACCGACGGACTCTTAGACGTCAGTCGGAGTTTGCAGAGGAATTTTTTGGAGCCGCTTTTGCTTATAAAATGCTGTCGGAGACCCCGACTTCGCATATAGTCAAAAAACGCAAGGAAAAGGACTGACACTCGCGGCCCGCGGTTTCGGCTGAAACCACGGCTAGGCCTACCGCGAGTGTCTCGGTTTCGGCCGAAACCGAGTCCACGGCAATTCCTACTACCGAAACCATACTACCGACCACCGAGGCCAGAGAGGCCCCGGCTGAGTCGGCTTCAGAACTCCCTACAGAAGCTAGTGTTCAGGAATTGTCCGACACTATACCATTGGACATTTCTACCCCTGCACGTGGGGCAGCTAGGCCCCCAGCTTCTATGTCTATTAAGGCCTTCTCCAGGGCTAAAGCTGCCAAACTTTCAAAAGCTTTGCCTGCCAAATCTACATCCCAGAGGCCTTCCTCTAGTTCACAGATCCTCAGCCTTGCTGAGGACCTTATCCCCTTAATAAGGGGTTCACAACCTCACCCAGACAGAGCCTCTCAACCTCCTCCAGACAAAAGGCCCAGGACTGACCCCTCTGAACCTCACTCCTCAGATTACTCCACGGATGGATCTGATTTGTCAGACCACCAGGAAGGGGCCTACTCGCCTTACGAGGATTCAGATGCAGAGGAATCTATCCCCTCGGCCTCCCCTCCTGAAGAATTCTCCTTTGGGGAGACCTTACACTCCATGAGAGAACACTTTCAATGGCAAGGTCAGGACTTCTCTGATTCTAGAAAAAGATTAAGGACATTTTTGCATTTGCCTCAGCATAGGCCCTTAGCTATACCTCCTGTTCTAAATGTAATTGATGATGTGTACAATGATGTCAGTACAGCCCCTGATTCTCTTCCTCCGGCCCCTGCCAAACCTGACAGATATTACAGGGTCCCGGATTCTCATTTCCATCTGTATAAAGCCCATGCTGCAGACCCAGAAACTATTTCTCAGGGCCCTAAAGGGGTTGCAGCCACTACTGCCAAAAATCCCCTACCCTCTGAAAGAGAGTCTAGAGCTTTACAGAGATGGGGAAAAAAGGTTTATACATCTGCTACTCTTTCTGCCAGGGCATTAAACTGTCAATTCCATATGATACAGTACCAAGAATATTTGTTAGATCAACTGAATAAGAAACTTTCTTCTCCTGAACCCTTAGACCGTAAATCCCTTCAGGATTTGGTACATAACTCACAACAGGTTAGTAATCAATGTGGCTATGATGCACTGGAGGCTTCATTTAGATCAGCTATGACTGGGGCAGTTATTCGTAGGCATGCCTGGCTGAAGGAGCAATCTTTGCCAGACCATGTCAAAGCTAAACTCCTCGATGCTCCAATGGAGAAACAACATTTATTTGGCTCCCCTGCACAGGAGATTCTAAAAAAGGTTGAAGAAAAAGCAAAATCTGTGCAAACAGTTAAAGATTTCCTGCAAGTTCAACCACCGAGGTTCAGCAGAAACTGGCCTACAAAGAATTGGTCCTTTCCAGACTCGTCCAGAGCACAGAGAGGCAGGAACAGGCGCCCTAGAGGCAGAGGTCAATCTAAGGGCCCCTACAGAGGCCGTCAGTGGCAGCCTGCCAACCAGAGGAGTAGTGCAACAGCTACAACTACAACCACTACTACAGGACAGACCCAATGACTTGACTCTGATTCCGCCTACCAGGGATCAACTGGAAGCATCCTTGGGCGGAAAGCTGGCTTTATTCTCAAAAAACTGGCATTGCATTACAAGGGATACATGGACATTGCAAATAATAGACAAAGGATACAGGTTTCACTTCCACACTTTGCCAAAAAGAAGCGGAATGCCAAACCTTCCACCAAACCAGAAGGCAGAGGCTTTCAGACAAATCAGCAATTTACTTCAGATGAAAGCTATAGAAAAGGTACCATGTACAGAACAAGGCCAAGGATTTTACTCCAGACTATTCCTTGTACCAAGAAAAGAAAACCAATGGAGGCCTATTCTCGACCTGTCCGCACTGAACACTTATTGTGCCAAAATCCAAAATGCTGACCCTACAGCAACTTCTTCCCATGTTGGGCAAGGAGTCTTGGCTGGTAACTCTAGATCTCAAGGAGGCATACCTGCACGTCCCTATCCGACCAGATTACAGAAGACACCTCAGATTTCTTGCAGGATCAGAGCATTATCAATTCTCAGCATTGCCCTTTGGCTTATCTACTGCGCCCAGAGTATTCACGAAATGCCTGGCATCAGTAATTGCACATTGCAGACTTCAGGGAATTCAAATTTATCCATACCTGGACGATTGCCTGATACAAGCGGACAGCAAGAAGAAATTGTTAAAGGACTTGGCCTATGCCATACACCTGTTACAGACCTTGGGATACACAGTCAACATCCAAAAGTCAAGACTAGTGCCATCCCAAAGGATAACTTTTTTGGGTGCGGATCTGGACACAATCACACAGATGGCTTTTCTCACAGAAGAAAAACAAAAACAACTTCCAGATTACTTCATGACTCTGACAAGACAAACTCAGCTTACTGCAAGGAAAGGTCTTGCAGGCCCTGGGTTACATGGCATCCTGCATAATTTTAATTCCACATGCCAGGCTGCATATGAGGAAATTACAATGGTACCTAAGGAGTGTATGGTCTCAACACATTCACAGTCTAGAAACCATGATACCAATCATTCCATGCCTTCAAAAGGAATTCCTGTGGTGGGCTCAGGCCTGTCAGTCCAACAGAGGGTTGCCTTTCAACAAACCAAAAACAAGGCAGACCATCACCACGGACGCCTCAGACCGAGGATGGGGAGCACACATGGAGGACAAACGTATCCAAGGCCTATGGCCTCAAGGGCAGCTAAGCATGCACATAAACCAAAAGGAAATGCTGGCAGTGAGGCATGCAATCGAGGCATTCAGACCCTTCCTCCAACAAGGACATATGTTAATAAGGACAGACAACACCACGGTCATGTGGTACATAAACAAGCAGGGAGGCACACATTTCTACCCTTTATGCCGGATGGCTATGAATCTGTGGAATCTATGCCTGAATCTCAATATCCAGCTGCAGGCCAAATTCGTACCAGGAAAAGAAAATGCACTAGCAGACAGCTTAAGCAGAACTACCATGGATGCACACGAATGAATGTTGCATCCAGACATCTTCAAACTCATAACAAAGACATGAGGAATGCCGGAGATAGATCTGTTCGCCTCCCCACTCAATCACCAACTGAAGACATTCTGTTCAAGGACATACCACCCACAAGCATGGAGGGTGAACTCTCTCTCTTTCAGCTGGAATGCCCTAACAGTATATGCCTTTCCACCTCTCCCATTGATGTACAAGGTTCTACTGAAGATCAGGGAGGAACAGCCAAAAGTGATACTAATAGCTCCAGACTGGCCAAGACAACACTGGTTCCCACTATTGAGAAGCATGTCTCAGGCAAATTCATGGCCTCTTCCCCTATGGCCTCTTCTTCTAACGCAGAACAATTTCAAGACCCTGCATCCCAACTTGAAAACATTGCGTCTAACTGCCTGGAAAATTCCTTAAATCCCAACCAAACTGTTTTATCTCAGAGGGTGAAGGACATCATCCTAGAGGCTCGCAGACCTTCCACAAGGAAGACATACTCAGCTAAATGGAAGAGATTTCTCATTTGGAGCACATCAAAGGGCAAAGATGTCACAGTGGCAAACCTAGCACACATCCTAGAATACTTAGCAGAATTGTTTCACAATGGCCTGTCTTATTCTTCCATTAAGATTCATGCTTCAGCAATTTCAGCAGAATACAATATGGATCCACCTATCTTCTCACACCCTCTACTCAGGCAATTTTTGAGAGGGATCAGAAATGTTAAACCTCCAAGAAGACCCCCTCTACCTGCATGGGATCTCAATTTTGTGCTGGAAAAACTGACACTACCTCCTTTTGAGCCAGCAGCATCAACAGACCTACAGTATTTATCTTGGAAAACTGCATTCCTTCTGGCAATCACTTCAGCAAGAAGAGTATCTGAGCTACAAGCATTAATGGCAGTGCAGCCTTTCCTTATTTTCCACCAGGATAGAGTGTCACTAAGAACCAATCCTACTTTCATGCCAAAGGTGGTATCTAGGGTATCATTGAACCAAGCTATTCACTTGCCTACGTTCTTCCCTAACCCACAGAACAAAGGGGAAAAACTTCTGCACACCCTGGATATACACAGACAACTACGCTACTATTTGGACAGAACAAAATCTAGCAGAAAAACTGACCAACTATTTGTGGCATATGCAACTGGGGTGCAAGGAAGAGCAATTTCCAAATAGACAATTTCAAAATGGATAGGGAATTGCATTCGCTTTTGTTACTCCTTTCATGGAAAGACAGTTCCTGAAAATATCAGGCCTCACTCCACAAGGGCCACAGCCACCACTACAGCTTTCCTACGGGGGGTGGCTACCAAGGACATTTTAGAAGCTGCTACTTGGAGCTCCGTGCATACATTTGCCAAACATTACAATCTACCTTTATACTCCAGATCCCGAGCAGGGTTTGCAACTGCAGTGCTGCAGGGGATCTTGACTACACCATCTTTCTCTTAGTACCTCCTCCCCCAGATTGGCTATGGTATTCTACCCATATGTTATGACTGCAGATGCATCCTTGAAGGACATAGTACAGTTTTGTACCTACCATAAATGTAGATGTCCGATAGGTATGCATCTGCAGTCAGGATTACCCACCCTCCTTCCCCTCTGTGGTATTCC
The DNA here is from genome assembly GCF_019279795.1 of Protopterus annectens. Classification (NCBI taxonomy): domain Eukaryota; kingdom Metazoa; phylum Chordata; order Ceratodontiformes; family Protopteridae; genus Protopterus; species Protopterus annectens. Next base: position 406,391,356 of record NC_056745.1, read on the forward strand.
TAGGGTGCTTACCCTTCGTTCAGCTAGCTGGGGGAATCTATTATGGTGTATTTGTTTGTTTATACATGTATATAATTTGCAAATGTTTGGAACTTTTCAGCATTTATCCAAATTTAGCCTTCCTAGAGGGCACCTGGCATCTGGGGCAAGAAAAACTGAGGAAAATGGCGTCGGCTGATGCTTTTATACCCCAGACGCTCTGGCGTCGGGGAAAGTGCGACATCAGCCGAGGCCAGACCCAGACTTTGGAATCCGGCCGACCGAAGGGCTGCCTGAGGCAGGACAACCCATATGTTATGACTGCAGATGCATACCTATCGGACATCTACATTTATGGTAGGTACAAAACTGTACTTTTTAGTTTGTCTAGTTCCACTTCTAGCAATTTGGTGTGTTCTGTTGGGTGTATAGTGTTGTCTTTTGCTGTGATGTTAAAGTGAGAGTTGTTTTGAGTATGCTTGTTTGGTGGGTTGGGAGATGAGTAGTTTAGTTTTGTTTGGGTTGAGTATTAATTGGGCATCAGATAACCAAGTTTCAACAGAGGAAAAGGCTTCCTGTGTAACTTTTTGCAGTTTGGGTAAGGACTGGTCTGAGCAGATGATGGTTGAGTCATCTACGTATTGTATGAGTGTGCCATGTTTGGTGGCAGCGGCTAGATTATTGGTGAAAATAGAGAAGAGTAGGGGTCCAAGGATGGATCCTTGGGGAACCCCTGGGGAGATATTTCATTCTGCCATACAACAGATTGTTGGAGGTCAGACAGGTAACTCTAAAACCAGTTGGTGACTGATTGAGAGAAGGATAGGTTATTGAGGACAGAGATGAGTTGTTTGTGTGGGACCATGTCAAATGTTTTAAATAGGTCTAGGAAAGTAGCAGAAGAGAGATAGCCATTGTTTTTATGCTGAAGGATAGTGTTAGTAAAGGAGAGTAAGGTAGTGGTGCTATGGTTTGGTCGGAAACCATGCTGAGTATTGGAAAGAAGGTTGTTAGTAAGGAAGTAGTCTGAGACCTGAGAGTGAATGCATTTCTCTAGTATTTTGGAGAGTGGAGAGAGAATAGCTGTGGGGTGGTAATTGGTTAGTTCTGTGGAGGGGCCGCCTTTGTGGAGGGGAATTATATGTGATACTTTCCACAGTGTGCGAAAGTAATTTTCTGACAGAGATCGGTTAATCAAGATGGATACTGGGTAGGCCAGAGCATCAGCTGCATTTTGTAGGTATTCACTTGGGAGGTTGTCTGCTGCTAAATTGGTGGGCTTAAGTCTAGTTAAAAGTTTTTTTATGTTGGAGGTAGGTACAGGAGAAAAAGAAAAGGCAGTGGGGAGATTACTAGTTGAAGGTGTGGGTTGGAGGGGAGGGGGTTGTGTTGTTTAGCTAGTGATAGTATGGTTTGTGTGAAGTGTGTGTTGAATGAGGTAGCAATATTTTCGGAGGAGTGAGGGATGTTAGGAGGAGGAGTACTGACTTTACCTGGGTGGAGGATGGAGTTTATGGAGGACCAGAACTGTTTGGGGCTGTGTTGGGAGGAGTTTAGGGCAGACTGGTAGTATTGGAATTTGTCCTGTTTTATTAGCTTTTTGACTCTATTGCGTAGTTCTAGGAATTTCGGTCTAGTTTAGGGGGTTTTAGTTTTGCACCAGTGCTCCCAGACTTTATCCCTGTTTTTCATTTCTGACTTGGTGGTTTTCTGTTGCCATGGGGAGGGTTGTGCTTTGGTTCTGGATAGTCTTATGGGGGGCACGGTAATTAAGGATGCTCAGGAAGGTAGTATTAAAAAATTTAACTGCGTCATTAAGACTGAGGTACTTTAGAGGATGCCAGTTACATTCTTTGAGGGATGAGATGAATGTGAGTGGGTTAAAGTTTAGTTTTTTACGTATTTGATGGTAGATGACAGGTTTAGCTTGGTATGGTTATTTTATGATTAGGAATGTTGGGGAGTGATCACTGAGGCTATCTGATAACCAGCTTGTTATATATGACTGGGGGCTCTTACTGACTAGTATCCATTCCAGGGTAGTGTGCTTGCTGGAGTTTTTATTTATCCTGGTTGGCGACTGGACTAGTTGGGTGAAGCCATGAAGGTTTACATGATGGGTTGGATGGTTGCCAGAACAGGATTGCCAGTCAATATTCAAATCACCTAAAATTATAGTTTCTTGGGGGAGATGGTGGGTAGACCAGCTGAGGAGGTTTTCTAGTGGAGGGATGTTTTGGCCAGGTGGGAAGTAGCATCCAGTTATGCTGATGGTTTTGTTTTGGTTTATTTTGAGATTGGTATATATTATTTCTTCATTGCCTATTTGTGAAGCTGATGATTTTAAGATCTGGATGTTTAGATGCTGTTTAAATATTAGAGCTACATCGCCTCCTTTCTTGTTTAACCGGTCTACTCTTAGTATGTCATAACTAGTAGGGAGGATTTGCTCACTGGTAATGTGAGGTTTTAGCCAGGTTTCTGTCAGGATGACTATCTGGGGAGTACAAGTCTATGGTGGCATTGAGTTCATGGACTTTGGATATATTTCTAATATTTAGGCTTAGTAGAAGGAAGTCACTTGGCTTTCTATTGGCTGTGATATGGGAGATGTTGTGGTTTCTAGTCTGATTATGAGGATTGTGGTTGGAGATGGTAGGGCCAGGGTTGGGGTGGATGTCTCCACTTAGGGCTAGTTTTGATATGCATGAGGTTATTAGTTTTCTCAGTTTTTGAATGTGTTTGTTTATTAGGGAAACATTATGATTGTGCTCTGTGGGTAATATGTATGGTGGGAGGGTTACTATGTTAAGTTGTAGGGATGCTTTATGTTTGAGTAATATAGTTGGTAGAATATGAGGGAGGTGCATAGGGATGGTTTTTGAGTTGGTGGGAGGGGAGCTGAGTGAGGGTGAAACATGAGTGATGGTGTGAGTAGTAGTACAGTGGTAGTGGCTGAGTGGGGAAATGGAGTTTTGGTAGGATGTAAGATATGCAAGGAGAGTGCATGCAGTGAGCATAGGTAAGGTATGCTTGTACATGTTAGCTGAGGAGGAGTGATAGTAGTGGGAAGATGGAGGAGGTTGTGTTGGGTTTAGCGCTGTGGTTGGCTATTGGAAAGATGGGAAGGGTTTGTGAGTGTAATAAAGGTAGGACCACTGGGGGCGGGAGGGAATAGGGGGCAGGGTGGGGAGCGAAGCAGGTAGAGACCCTGTTAGTTGCTCTTATGAGGGGGCTGGAAACAATCGGGTAACAGAGTAAACCAATAAATCAACATATGATAGTGAATGTGGAGACTCAGGTAGGTACCCTGTATTTCCACAAACTGTCAGTTAGCTGTGCCCCAGTTTCGCAGTTTTAATAAGTTCTATGGCAGAGCTGAGCATGAGGTGCTCAAAGGGTGGATTGTAGTTTTAAAAATGATGCTTGCCACAGGTAATATTTATTAACTTTGTGATTGGCTTAAGGTAATAAACAGGGAGGGGGAGAACAAGGGTGTGAGCAGGCAGTTCTTTTTAGTACTGCTGCTAATGAGCCAAAGCAAAGACAAATTTGTTTTTAAGAAACAATCAAAATTGACCAATGACTGCTCTGAAACTGTAAGTCATTTCTTAACCATTTCTTATGTGGAAAAACAGGATAACCTTGTATCAGTAGGCTACTGTGGTCTCAGTTTAAATTAACAAACAGACTAATTATCAGTTATGTATACTATTTGCTAACAGAAGGGAATAAGAGAGAAAATGGAAGATGTGTGTGCATGTGTGTATGGGGGGGGGGGGGAGCTGCTTACAAGCCAAAGCAGAGTGCTCTCCAGGGGAAAATGAATATTGGCTCAAACAGGTAGACACATACTCAAAGTTAACTTTAGCTGTTTGCAGACAGTTCAGACCCAGACTGTGCTTTTCTTATAAGAATGATAAAGGTGGTACCGCAGTTGAATACTTAAGAGTGGTGTTAGGTTGGAGAGACACTGAGCTCCTCATGGGGCCTGTAGCAGAGTGGATTGTAGTTTTAAAAATAAGTTATTTTAAAGTTGGTAGTTCGTTTTAATGGACTGTCATGAAACTGTAATGTACTTATATATAAAGAAGTGCTCTTTTTTCCTGTCAGTTTTAAAGTAGCTGAAAACCACTTTTTCTCTGGAGAAATAGTATTTATTTTTACTTTGTGGAGCTGGCATTATGTTTTAAAGTGCTTTTTACTGTATTTGTCTGGCGAACAAATGTCTTTTTAAAAAACTTTGTTTACCTGCATTTACTGCTGGTTTTCCCTGAGAAGGAGGCATCATTTTCTACCTGACCATGGAACAAACTGTCAGTCCCACAGTAAGGTCTTACTTCCAGCCACAAAAAAAGAAAGTTAAGCAAACAGCCTTTGCCACGACAGCAGACTACCAATTTATCTCCGCTGCAGGTGGGTGATTCTGTTGTGCCAATTTGTTGTACCTCAAACCCCTTATCTTTTACCCCAAAGCCTTATGATGTACAAGTACCACCTACAGCCACTATTGACTGGTGGTTAGTCACATTCTTAGTGGCTGTTGGAGTCCTTTCATTGAGGGAATAATGAAGGCTTTCCTGTTTTGTCAGAATGGTATGCCCATCCCTAGTGAATCTGCTGCTGCTAATACTAAAAACACCGTTGGCCCCATTTTTCCTGTCAGAAGCAGAAAACTAAGTGTAGGTCTGCTCCTCAAATTTCCTTAGGATTAGTTTACTGTGTCTGTCTCTAATTCAGGGTATTGATCTTTCTTGCAAGGTAGTTCTTGGTAAAGAAAGAGGAATACTTCCTTTCCTGAAGAGATTCACGATTCAAGATTCTGAATTTGGACGGGAGAAGGATGGGACAGATACAAGGTTTTCTCCTCAGATTTCTGATTCAGACTCTGAGACGAAGTCAGTTTCTGATTCTCCCTCTGGGTGTTTCTCTTTCTGCAAGACTGCTTCTAGAATGTTCCAGTGTTTTCAGTGGGAGAACACAGAGGTTTCTCAGTCTATTGGAAACTACTATGAGTTGTTACAAAACCTACACATATTCTTCAGTTTTGTCTGCCTTGAAGGATGTGTGTTACTGCTTACAGTTTTCCTGACAGTCAGCTAGCTGCTCCTAAAAAGGCAGATAGGATGTATAAAGTTCCTCAGTCTTAAGGTTTTACACACTCTTTTACACAACTGATAAGCGCTGAGTTAATTCCATTCCTGCTGTGTATGATAAATATGGGGAAAAAAGTGTACACTTCTGCAACTTTGATTTTCCACAATTTTGTATTGTCAGGCTTATACGTTAGATTTGTCCTGACTAATTGTGAAAATATGAGAAATGTTTTGTCTCAGTTTCTTATAAAGAAAGTTGGCTTTAAATAATTTAATTTCTTCTGTTGTTCAAGTCACTACTCATTATATACAGTCTGTGTATGACTCTGATACTTCCTCAAGGGCTATGGTCACTGGTACTGTTTCAAGGAGGTTTGCGTGGCTGCATCCTTAGAACCTCCCAGATCATGTTAAAGTCTTCCTAGCTAAAATCAGGCTCTGTTCTTGCTCAAAACCAGAATAAACAGTATCCCCTAAATGTGAACAAGTACCTTTTCATTCCTTATACCTCCTTACTCTCCCTTTTTCACTTACTTCCTTATTGCTATCTAATTCTCTTCCCTGATTTTCTCTGTGAATGTACCAGAAGTCTGCTTTTCCCTAATTTCATATTTCAGTTTTTGTTTGTATTTCTCTGTCTTAAATGATTGTCATATACCTTGTATCGATTATTAACCTGTGTTTTGTTATGTGTAATGTGTTCTAATTATTTAAACTGCAGATGATTTTGTTTTATTTTTAATGATTGTATACATTTTTTTTCTTTAAAATATTTTGTATTAATTTGGAGCTTTTCTTCCCAGGCCTCTGCCGGAAATGGGTTCTACCCATTTTAGACGTTCATGGTAATCAAATGTTAGTAAGTAAATAAAATGACAACTGCATTCCCCAGTGTAATTCCAAAACCTATCGGTTCAGTAACTTGAACAAAAGTCTCCATATTTCTTGGTCTCTACTCCATCAAGGCAAACAAAATCAAAAAGTAATGAAATTATTCCATTTTTCATGCCAACACAGAGTCCTCCTAGGCTGTTCTTTAATCTTTAAGGTGGATAAGATGTCAGCCATAAATGATAACAGTGGTACAATGTCTACATCTTGCCCATAAGGCAGGCAAACACTTTACCTAGAACCCTTGTGACAGGGACTCCATTGTACAACAGGCAGATGCCCTAATACCAGACAGGACAAGGAGAAGATGGTGTTTATTGCTTATCTGAAACAAGGGTACACCAGGTTACATGCAGACTTAGGTCAGTGGCACCATAGGTACGAGTGTAATTCTATAATAGTCAATGTGGGTGTAATTACCTGAATCATACCTCACTTGACTGCATGAAGAGAGACTTTATGGATCACTCTGAATACGAGTCTTAGACTGGTACAGTGGATATAAAAAGTGTACACACCCCTGTTAAAATGCCAGGTTTTTCTGATATAAAAGAATGAGACCACAATAAGCCATTTCAAAACTTTTCCCACCTTTAATGTGACCTAAAACCTGTACAATTCAATTGAAAAACAAACAAGTCTGTTATGGGAAACAAATATAAAAAAATAAAAAAAGTATAATAAGCTGGTTGCATAAGTGTGCATACTCTTAAACTAATAGGTTCATAGGTTCATACTAGGCTATCTGCCCTGGGGCATTTATAAGCCTAGCCAGAGTGTGTGTGGCTTTCACCACCCCTTAGGATGAGAATACTATACCCATTAGTTTGCTGTGCCTCTGTCCAGCAGTGATACAGAGATGATTCCTGGGGTAAACCTACGATCTCCCATCCACTCGTCAAGATTTCTCTTGAACAGAGTCAGTGAGGGGCTCTGCCTCACATGGACTGGGATTCTGTTCCATAGTGTAGGGAGTCTCTGGGTGATGAATCTGTCCCTCCAGCACGTCCTATTTATATCCGTGTTGAGGTTTAAGTCTCTTGCTCTCGTGGCTCTGGTGGATTTGGATTTTTTGAGGTGGAGCATGTCCATTAATTCCGGGTTGGACATGGCCTTGTATGTCAGGCACAGATCACCTCTGAGCAGATGGTATGCGACTGAATAGAGCTGGAGTTTCTTCAGTCGGGCATCGTATGACATATGTTTGAGCCCCTTTATCCTTTTGGTGAGGAACTTTTGGGGTCTTTCCAACTGCTGCAGGTGTCGGGTAAGGTACATTCCGAATGGGGCGTTGTACTCAATCATTGGTCTGATAAGTGAAGAGTACAGGGGTACAATGACCTCTCCTGATCTGGATGTGAATCTCTTCATGATCAGGTGGGCAATGTAGAAGGTCTTCCTAACCACTTTGGCAATGTGAGAGTGTCAAAAGAGAGGTTACTGTCAACTTGGGTCCCCAGGTCCCTGATAACTTCTTCCGTGTTTAATGGATTACCACCTATGTGGTAATTAGGGGTTACCTTGTTTTTCCCAAAGGGTATGACTATACATTTTTTGGCATTTAGCTTAAGGCCATGGCTCTGGCACCAGTTATCCATTTCTATGAGACCTTTCTGGAGGATGTCTGTGTCTGATGGAGTGTTAATTATGGTGCCCAGTTTGCAGTCATCTGCAAATTTTGTCAGCCACAATCCCCCCATGTTTGCCTGCACTTCAGAAAAATAAATGCCGAACAAGAGGGGCCCAGGACTGAGCCCTGTGGGACACCGCGTGACCGGCTTAGAGTCTGACATGGCACCAGCAACTCTAACCCTGTGTGTTCTGTCCTTGAGCCAGTTTGCAACCCATCTTGTGACATATGGGTTTACATCTAAGCTGGTGAGCTTTTCTATGATGCCCGAGTGGGGTATTGTGTCGAATGCTTTTGCTAGGTCAAGGTAGGCTGTGTGAACTGCCTTACCCTCATCAATGGCCTTAGTGACTGTTTTGAAAAGTCGACCAAGTTCAAGAGGCAGGATCTGCCCTTGACAAAGCCAAATTGGGTAGGATCTAGTGTCTGTAGGTCCCCAATGTCTTTATGAGTTCCATTATGATCCTCTCCATAGCTTTGCAGACAAGGCTCGTCAAGCTTATGGGGCGGTAATTTCCAGGGTCCGTAGAAGCACCGCCTTTGTGGAGTGGGACCACAGTTGCCGTACGCCATTCTTTGGGTACGTATCCTGTAGTAAGGCTAAGATTAAACAGCAGCCTTATGTGTGGGTTTAGTTCCTCGTTGAGTTCGTGTAGCACACAGCCGGGGACACCGTCCGGTCCCATTGATGCTGTGTTTTTTGCTTTAGAGAGAGCAGCTCTCACCTGGGCCTCTGAGCTGTCTGGGAGGCTAGACGCTGGAGGGATAGATATTTCCCCTTTGGGGGGGGAGGGAGAAATTTGCACTGAACCTGTCTGCCAGTATGTTGGCAATGTCTGTGGGTTCAGTGATTTTTTATCATTTTGGACTAATTCTGAGCATATCTGGGAGTTTCCACCCAGGTTTCTAACATAGCTAAAGAAGGCTTTATGATTGTCTTTTGTGTCATTAGCGATTTTTCTCTCAAAGTTGGCCTTGGATGATTTTATGAGTGATCGTAGTTTTTGCTAGTATTGATCAGAGATGCCTTCCCATTTAGGGATTTTGCTCTGTCATGTAGTAGCTTTCTCCTCTTGTTGTAGAGTTTGTTTATGGCTGGAGTCCACCAGACCGGGCGCCTGCCTTTGGTGGAAAAGGTCTTGATTTTATTAGGGATTGCTTGATCCATACATTCCTGGAGGTGCTCGTAGAAGGCATTTGTAAGGGTTTCAGCAGCGTGGGTTGTGGTTTCCACTGGCTCGGGGGCCTTGAAGGATACCACTCCAGTCTTAAGAAGTGTGAAGTTTGCTTTTGAGAAGTTCTTCACTGTGGTCTTTTGCTGGGGTGGGGGATGTGGATCTCCAGTGAGATTAATTTATGGTCTGATCTCACCAATGAGGGATATACTTCCAGTGTGGAGCATTTTGTCCCCATGGTGATGATCAGGTCTAGTATATTTTCTCCTCTTGTGGGAATGGTGACTAGTTGTTCCATAGCATTTGAGTTTATGAACTCAAGGAACCTTTGGGCTAGGGTGTTGGGGCTTGAGTAATGTTCCCAGTCTATGTTTGGGTAGTTGAAGTCACCCAATATGATGGTGTTTGGAGAGACATTTATACTCTCCAGTGTCTTCAGGAAGGCTGTGTGGGTTTCCTGAGTTTGAGAAGGTGGTCTGTAGCATGTTACAAACTGTAGGGCAGTTTTACCTATGGTTAATTGCACCTGGATGGTCTCCGATGCTTCGTGCGTTGCCACTAACCTGGAGGTGTGGGTATCCTTTATGAATATGGATACTCCCCCTCCTTTTGTAGTTCGGTCCGGATTTTGGGGTCGGAACGCATGATATGAGGTATAACCTGATAGTGCTGGGGTGCTCTCAGGAGCCTTGAACCAGGTTTCAGTCACAGCACAAACATCGATGTTCTCCATACTGAGGAGGGCTTCGAGGGCGTTGAAAGCACCTTTTGATTTAATTACAGCATTCAATCTTCTTGGGTAGGAGTCTGTCAGCATGGCACATCTTGACCTGGCAATATTTGCCCACTCATTCTTGCAAAAGCACTTCATATCTGTCAGATTGCGAGGGCATCTCTTGTGCACAGCCCTCTTCAGGTCACCCCCACAGATTTTCTATTGGATTTAGGTCTGAGGTCTAGCTGGGCCATTCCAAAATTTTAATTTTCTTCTGGTGAAGCCATTATTTTGTTGATTTGGATGTATGCTTGTGGTCATTGTCTTATTGAAAGGTGAAATTCCTCTTCATCTTCAACTTTCTAGCAGATGCCTGAAGGATTTGGGCCAAAAGTGACTAGTATTTGGAACTGTTCATAATTTCCCCCTACCTTGACTAAAGCCCCAGTTCCAGCTGAAGAAAAGCAACCCCAAAGCATGATAGTGCTACCACAATGCTTCACTGTGGGGACAGTGTTCTTTTAGTGATGGGAAGTGTTGGTTTTGTGCAAAATGTACCTTTTGGAATTGTGGCCAATAAAGTTCAACGTTGGTCTCATCAGACCATAACACATTTTCTCACATGCTTTTGGGAGACTTGATGTATTGTTTTGCAAATTTTAGCTGGGCCTGGATGATTTTCTGTGTAAGAAAAGGCTTCCGTCTTGCAACCCTACCCCATAGTCCAGACATATGGAGAATACGGGAGATTGTTGTCGCATGTAGTACACAACCAGTACTTGCCAGAAATTCATGCAGCTCCTTCAGTGTTGCTGTAGGTCTCTTGGCAGCCTCCCTGACCAGTTTTCATCTTGTCTTTTCATCAATTTTGGAGGAGCGTCCAGTTCTTTCCAACATCCCTGTTGTCCCATATTTTATCCACTTTTTGATGACTGTCTTCACTTTGTTCCATGATATATCCAATGCTGTGGAAATTTTTTGTACCCTTCTGCTGACTGATACCTTTCAACAATGAGATCACTTTAATGCTTTGTAAGATCTCTCCGAACTATGGCTTTTGCTGTAGTAGGCAACTGAGTAAATGTCAGGAAAATCCTACTAGGACAGCTGAACTTTATTTTGGATTAATCGGAGTCTCTTTAATTGACGTCAGGTGTGTACCCAAGAAGACTGAATGCTGTAATTAAATCAAAAGGTGCCTCAACAACGTATTAGTTTAAGGGTGTGCACACTTATGCAACCAGCTTATTGTACTTATTTTATTTTTTATATTTTTCCCATAACAGATTTGTTTGGGTTTCAATTGAATTGTACAGGTTATAGGTCACTTTAAAGGTGGGATAAGTTTTGAAATGATTTATTGTGGTCTCATTTTTACATCACAAAAACCTGGCATTTTAATAGGGGTGTGTACACTTTTTATATCCACTGTATGTGCCTTGCATTGACTAGCATTCTACCTTCACCAAGGATGATGCTAAGGTATGAACAAAAAATGATTGACTTTAACAAATGGCTTAGTTTCTGATGTCATCCCAGTGGAATTCAGTATTTGTCAGCATGAGAGGACATGGTTAATAGACCACTTTGCTATGCAAGGATGGTATGCATCTGTTCCCCCTGGGCTTCTGGATATTTGCAACAACTTTATCCGCCCTCTTAGATCCTGTTTTTTTTTTTAGGCGATGCTGAATTGGCAAAACCACCAGCATAGCAAGTAAAACCCAAAGGTGTTACTGCTCAATGATAGGAACCTTAACAAGAAACTTAACACCCTACAAGCTCTCCTCACTCTGGAAAATATAGGCATCTGTGCCATTACTGCGATATGGTTTAAAACCACAGAAAGTACTCTAGCAGTATATTGCTTCAGTGGCTTCCACATATTTAGACTATCAGCAGCATAGACAGCCACTAAAGGTGGTGGTGTCTCAATCTACATTAGCGACAAATATATCTCTAGGTTGGTTAAACAGGATGATTTGTGGAGTTTGTCCACATGTATATCACCGCAGATAAAGTCATATCTGAGCAATCTTAGTTTCAGACCATGATTTTGACATCAGTTATTTGAGACAAACCTTCCTGCAGGATGGCAAAGTCATTTGGGGATTCATTGACTGTTCCTAGCTTGCAGTCATCTGCAGACTGGGTCATCCAGAGCCCTTTGGTATTGGCTTTTACTTGAGGAAAGTAGATGCCAAACAGGAAAGGTCCCAGCATATAACCCTGGGGGTTCCACTGGTGTTTGGTCTCTTTCTAGAGGTAACTTCACCCATTTTGATTAGATCTGTGAGCCAGGTGACAATCTAGCTGGTGTCATAAGGTTTGGCCAGGTCAAAGTATGCAGTATGTACCATTTTGACTCTAGCCATTGCCTTAGTGAGCTTTTGAAAAAAATGCATCAGGTTGAGTAAACATGACCTGCCCTTGATGACTCCAAACTGAGACGAGTCCAGTGTTTGTAAGTACCCTATGTCCTGATTAATTAATTCTGTGATGTCTTAACATGGCTTTGCATATGAGACTGATCAGACCTATGGGTTTGTAATTGCCTCGGTCTGTGGAAGATCCTCCCTTATGCAGGAAAATGACTGTAGCTGTTGTCCATTCACTTTGTACAAAACCTGTATGGAGGCGGAGATTGAACAGTGTTAGGGTTATGGCTAAATAGTGCTTCATGCTATTTAAGATGTAGGCACGGATATTGTCAGGACCCATCAGTGCAGTATTTTTAGATTTTGATAGCACTTTTAGGACTTGGTCTTGTGTGATAGCTGGAGGTGAGCCAGTTTCAGGTATATCTTGAGTGTCAGAGGAGGGGAGAAAGAGGGAAGGGTAAACTTATTGTTAAATTTATAAGTCAGTAGGTTCACTATATCTTCATTGTGAATGTAGGTAACATTGTTCACTATCAGGTCAGCACATTGCTGCATTCTGCTTTTGAGATTATGAACATAACTAAAATATGCCTTGTGATTATCTCTGGCTTGGGTAACTGTTTTATCCTGGTATATACTTATGAACCTGTACTTTACACACCCTTTAAAATTAGCATATTAGTTGCAGGTAATTTTCCTTTCTTTGTCCTAATAACTATTGCAATAACTTTGATGTTTTGCATACTGGTGTTTGTACTAAAACGCCAGGAGTGTGGTAAATATTTTGTGAAGTTATTTGTTCTGTTTGCACTTTTAATTTCTTTTCAGATTCTGCTTTCATTTCTGACACCAGAAAATTATCCTAATGTAAATCGCCTTAGGAAACAGATCTGCGAAGTGCTAGATATGGACCTAATAAGACAAGAGGCAGAACATGGTGCTGTTGACATTTATGGACTGGCAATGTACATCATCAACACTATGCTAAAGTTGTGCGCACCAGTCCGAGATGAAGATGTAAAGAAACTCAAAATGACTACAGACATTGTGCAGCTTTTAAGGTTGGTACTTTGGAATTTTCACACACTATGATTTTTCTTCCACTAACCGTAAACATTGAATGGCGGAAAGAAAATAAAAGTAGACTACATTTTTATGTGTTAGACATTGTACATTTGGGTTGTCTTTATTGGGCTTAACCCTTTTACAAAGGATACATGGGAAAAAAATTTCCAGCAAGATAGTTGCTTAGCATTGAAACACTGGAAAGCTGTTACTTCTCCATGGTGCTGAGGGATAATGTCTGGACTGTGACCCAGGTGACCTGAGATTATCAGCTTGGGCAGCGGAAAGACTTGGATTTGCTGTGTAAGAAATGCATGGCTTATGTCGGTTTGTTTGCATGGGTAGGAGGGGTGCGATGGCTCCTCTCATAGGTGAGAGGGCTGTGGTGGCTCCTCTCCCTGTGATGATCTGACATTCCAGTGTAGTGCCATAGGCAGGTTTACTCTGATAACAGGCTACAAGATGAAGGGACATGGTTGGGACCTGCCCAAGAAAGTAACAGTAGCCTTTGTGGAGGCATGCCAGAGAGAGGCAAGCTTCCATATTGGGGCATAGGCAGACCTCCCAACTGCCAGAATGACTGCTCTGAGATCAGCTGTTGCCTCACAGAACAAAAGGGCTGGGAGCAGGCAATGGATCATGAGGAGCTGATATAATTGTGACAAAAAAAAAAGAAATCTGCTACCACACAACTAACAATGTATGTGTAGAATTATATCTTTTATTATGATTATCATATAAGTATGCCATTTAAGCTAGTTATTTATGTAATGATAGCGTGGGTGGCCACTTTGGTGCAGCAGATAGCGTTGCCACTTAACAGCAAGAGGTTCTCCAGTTCAATTCTCAGCTGGGGTGCCTTCTGTGCGGAGTCTGCATGTCCTCCCTGTGGTCGCGTTGGTTTCCTCCGGGTGCTCCGGTTACCTCCCACGTCCCAAAGACATGCTGTAGGTGGATTGGACACTCTAAACTGGCTCTAGGCATGAGTGCATGTGTGTGTGCCTTCTGTGGAAGGTTGGGTGCCGGCCTGGCAACTCAACACCGTAAAACTCCACCGCCAGTCATGAGCAGACATGTGATCTGCTGTGGCGACCCCTAACTGGGAAAAGCCAAAAGAAGAAGATTTATGTAATGATAGCCTTTGTTATGCTTATCACATATATTTGTCCTAATGAGCAGCATGCTGTACAAATTAGTTATTTATGTAATGATGGCCTTTGTAAAGCTTATGGCATAATTTTGCTGTATGACTTGGTTTAGAAACCATCCTTTATTTTACTTATCATTATGACGTTAATGTACTAAAGCCATGGAAAAATTTAGAAAGTTCTTTGGTTGTCTTGCAAGCTAGAGAATCTCTCCCTGAAGTACAGTTGGATGAATACTTGCCAAAAAGTGTAAAAGCAGTAATTAAGTTAAATTTTAAAGAACAACGGAGTGTTCTCAGACATGCCTGAGAAAGCCAATAGAACATAACACAGACATAACACTTGGATTGAAGACTAGATCACACAGAGTACTAAAGTCACAAAAACATTGAATAATCTCATAAGACAATCAGGTTTACAAGTAGGAGAAGAGTCACAGGTCAAATGACACAGCTCGGTATTGCTAGTTTCTAAACCTAATAGAATTAACAGAGTCTGCAAGAACAATAAGAAGCTGAATAGCATTTCAAAGTTTGGTAGCTGTTCCATTCCCAGACTGGTGAGGGGACAGAGAACATAGGAAAGGCCAGATACTTTACAACACTAGACTTGTCAAAGTGGTATTGGTAGATAATATTCCCATGCCAAAGGAAAAAAAAACAGCCTCTGTAACTCCTGTAGGTCTATTTTAGTAAAAATTGGCTATCTTTTGGCATACATGAACTGCAGTCTCCTTTCAGAGACAAATGGCCAAAATACTGAATACTCATAATATGCTGCTGTATTCCTGAGTGACATGGGCATACAATCAGGAGACCAGAGGTTTCACTTAAAAATGCAGGCTATGCTAGAATCTACAAGATAGATGTGCTTGACTGAATGCTAAGAAAATTGTAGACGTGTGGAAGTCAAATTGATCCGTGATATCATATAGGAAAATGAGTGGTAAACAAACAACCTGAAAAACAAAGACCATACAAAACTAGCTTGTGTCCTCCAGTAAAAGGCAGGTGAAGGCTTTTCTTGGACTAGTCGAGTATTGCAGAAAATTTTACCTTACTTTGCAATTACTTACTGTCCTTTTTACAAATCTCAGAAAGGAAAGGGCTCTTGTCAGGGTACAGACGTCTGTTGAGGCAGATGGTGCATTTAATGAGTTAAAAAGAATAGTATTTTAAGACTATGTTAGTAACTCCTGATTTTACCTGGGAACATAATAGGCTGCATTCTTGCCAACTAGGCGATCACTATTACAACAGGTTAACAGAGTTAGGATAAAAACTGTAAAAAGCTGTAAAACCATGTACAACCTTAGGTGCAGTATGTCTGGATGATTATAAATGAAAAGAATCTGAATTCATCCAGGAACGTAAGGTAGATTTGCAGTTAAATATACATGTTTTACTGTTTACAACAAAAGAAAATGTCAAAGACTTGTGTAATACAAATATATGGTTCATGGATGGAGTATTCCTTACAAAAGGTAGACTATGTAGGCAGTTATATAGTGTTCATGCATTTGTTAACCATGGTGACAAACAGAGATATCTTCCTTTAGTATATGTCTTGATGACTAAAAAGTCTTTTAAGACATACAATTTGATGTGGGAGTGTCTGCTTAACTTGTTAGCTAGATGTGATCAAACACCTTCAGTGGAATACTTATTGTGTGACTTTGAACTAGCTGCAATTAAAAGTATAGAAGCAAAGTTTTTCAGTGTGAGAAGTAAAGGTTGTTTCTTCCATTTCTCACAGAATGTCTGGCGCAAAATTCAGCAACTTAACTTATCTAGACTTTATGCAAAAAATACACGGCAGTTAATCCAACAAACACACTGCCTCCTCTCACTATAAATTCAGCACAAAAAATGAAATGCCAGTATTAAATCCACAGTATTTAATAGGGTTTAGCGCTTTCACTCGAAAACCGAGCTTCTTCAGAACAAAATAAAAATGAATACATACACTTTAAATAGAGTGTTTTGGCGCCAAATGAGAGCAGTATATCAATTTACCTTAAAAGCAACAGAGCACGTATACAAAATGTTAAAAAGTTGTGATATAAATATATGCATCCTATTAAAAACATTACTTAATATTGCATAGTAGTCAGAAAACATGTTGATAAAAAACACAATAGAATCAATTTATATACAAGAGGGGCTTTATGGATAGATAATCATTAATTCCTGGGGGTGAGTTGGCATCAGTGTATACTTGCCACCATAATTCTCTATATGCTAAATAATTTTTATAATCACCCCCTCTAGGATTTTGGGTGACAGATTCCATTATCAAAAAACTAAAAGTGTGATCACTTCCATGTTGAATAATATGTCTTGACAGTGCATTTTTAGTGTCTCTCTTTTTTATACAATAAAGATGTGAATATATTCGCTGTCTCAACTGCCTTTCAGTCTTTCCTATATAATAGGCGTCACATGCTGAGCAGGCTGCGATATATACTAACATGGTAGTTCTACAGTTACCTGTGGTGGAATGTATTTTCAAATGGTTGTAATTATTTAAAGTTATGCTAGAATTTTCATTAATCACATAACATTGATTACAACTCCCACATTTTGTGGTATGTGTGACATTTACTTGTCTCTTTTTGTAACCTGTATTGTTGTCTCTCTCCAAAATACACTTTAGGTCCCTTAAAGATGTTTTTTTTCATGGATGAGGGCCTTGAGGCATTTAGTAGAAGTCTATGTAAACACACTAAATTTAGTTGGGATAAAATTTCCTTATTAGTGGAATTGATGAGTTTAATATTAGAAAATAACTTCATTTTCTATGAAGGAGAAATCTTTAAACAAACCAGAGGAGTAGCCATGGGGGCAGCTTGTGCCCCCATGTTTGCGAATCTGGTCATGCTGGATTGGGAGGAACATTATGTATTCACGAGTGAGTATTTTAATTATATTAGTTATTACTCCCGTTTCTTAGACGATATCTATATCTTGTGGAAGGGAGATTATACAATGTATGAGTATTTTTTAAATTATATAAACCAAAGCAGCAACTTCCTAAAGTTTACTTCTACCACAAGCAAAGAGGGAGTACCCTATTTGGATACATTTATCTCACACGACACAGAGGGCTTTAAGTCTACTGTTTTTAGGAAATTAACATATAGCAATTCATACTTAGACTACAGTAGCTGCCACCCAGTAAGAATGAAAAAGAACATCTTTAAGGGACAGGTTATTAGAGCTATCAGAATGACATCCAGGTATCCTGATATGTTGAATGAGGTTAAGTTCATTTCTACTTTATTCAAAGAACGAGGATATGACTCTAAGCTTATGGACGACATAAGTAGTTTTGTTATAAATCAATGGGGGAACAAATATAGTTCACTTTTAGGGTCCAACATGCCAAGTCTAACTGTGAATCGGTTAAATATATCAGGGTCTAAAGATTATGTGGATCAATCTCAAGTAATTGAGAAGAAAACTTACAGTAGAGCCCTTATTATTGAATATGGAATGTTTAGTAAGAACATCAGAGAAATTGTGCTTAGGAACTGGCACATCCTTACTAATTTTCAGGAGTTAGGGAACCTTGTTGGTCAGAGCCCTATCTTTGTGTACAAGATGGGTAGTAACCTAAAGTGTATTTTGGAGAGAGACAATAATACAGGTTACAAAAAGAGACAAGTAAATGTCACACATACCACAAAATGTGGGAGTTGTAATCAATGTTATGTGATTAATGAAAATTCTAGCATAACTTTAAATAATTACAACCATTTGAAAATACATTCCACCAAAGGTAACTGTAGAACTACCATGTTAGTATATATCGCAGCCTGCTCAGCATGTGACGCCTATTATATAGGAAAGACTGAAAGGCAGTTGAGACAGCGAATATATTCACATCTTTATTGTATAAAAAAGAGAGACACTAAAAATGCACTGTCAAGACATATTATTCAACATGGAAGTGATCACACTTTTAGTTTTTTGATACTGGAATCTGTCACCCAAAATCCTAGAGGGGGTGATTATAAAAATTATTTAGCATATAGAGAATTATGGTGGCAAGTATACACTGATGCCAACTCACCCCCAGGAATTAATGATTATCTATCCATAAAGCCCCTCTTGTATATAAATTGATTCTATTGTGTTTTTTATCAACATGTTTTCTGACTACTATGCAATATTAAGTAATGTTTTTAATAGGATGCATATATTTATATCATTTTTATTTTGTTCTGAAGAAGCTCGGTTTTCGAGTGAAAGCGCTAAACCCTATTAAATACTGTGGATTTAATACTGGCATTTCATTTTTTGTGCTGAATTTATAGTGAGAGGAGGCAGTGTGTTTGTTGGATTAACTGCCGTGTATTTTTTGCATTTCATCGTTGTTCCAACTTGCAAACTTTTGGTTCTGTTATCTAGACTTTATGGTACTTCTCTTGAATTTCAGCCTTCCGTTAAAGAACTAATAGCACTTTCATTTTTGAGGGAAGATGAAGTGATTCTAGCATTTAGAGAGCTAAGTAAAACATTTCCTGCTGACGGGAAAGAGTTGATCACATATTTCTCTGATATTTACGTGTTGGGAAGCTTACGGAAGCAGATCACTAGAACTACAATTCATTTACGGTTTCCTCCTGTGGTACCCTATATCGTTCTGTAATGTCTCCTGTTTGAACGATGTTTCTTTACCACGAACATAAAATTACGTGGAGGGCTGGCATAGGAGGATTAGGTGTCTGCTAGACAGATGTATTTCTGACATACCAGCTGTTCTGTCAGTACTTGTTAGAGAGCAAAATCGGGTTGACGAAATTAGATTACAGTTAATGTCTGCATGTCCTGTTTCTCCAAAGAAGAGAAAACATTTAGAAAGGGACTTTCGTCTACAAACTGTTTTGAAAAATAAAGAACAGTATACTGTACTTGAATTCTTACGTGTAGTTGGCATGCTACTTAAAATTTAATACCATGCTAGCATCGATATGCTGTGTGCACCATATGTTTTCTATGTATTATTGAAGTGCATATTTTGATTTCTTGGGCGAGGAGGTTATTTAAATATGTAACCACTCAGTTTGTAGTTTACTTAAAATACGGTATAGTTTAATACCCGTTTTGTATGTAAAATATATTTCCTTTCTTGCACATAAAGCACAGCTTGGTAGGGTAAGAAAAGTTAACTTTGGTGGTTAGTTACACTTATTACACTAGGGAGCAGTTGCTGGCCAACTAAAAGTTTTCAATGTTTTGATTTTCAAGCTTTTACGTGTTCGACGTTTACTTGTTTCTGCATTTATGTGTCTATGTAAATACATTTGATTATATAAATTTTCGTTCACTTGATATAGACCTGTGGCCAGTTTCCAAGTGAGTGTCTGTAAAGGCTCAAGAAGGAAAGCTGTCATGTTAACCACTGTACTTTTCCCTTATTAGACTCATTGTTGAATACATTGCCAACTCTGGTATGTGCAAATCCAAGCATATCACTGCTTTAGAAAGGCCCAATTGAATTTTAACCAAGGAAAGTAAAGGCATTAAATTCTTCAACTTTCCCAACAGATAAACACAAAACCACAACTCTCTTTATACTCAGTGCCTACTGGCTGCTCTGAGATAACCTTTGAATCCCTTTTCAAACCATAACAGATCCTGTATTATTTGATCTCTTGTTTCTTTGCAAAATCAGTAGCACTTCAGCTACCAGTATTAGGGACCTAAATCTACAGCAACAAATAAACAAAACTCACTAAAAGTATAAGTTCCCAACAAAATATGTTCAGAATACATTACCACTACAGGTCAAGCGGACTACTATTTTATCTATATTTAAGGCTAGTCTTGAATATTGGCTGGATAAACACAAATTTACACCAGGGTTATCATGTATGTTCCTTCTCAGTTTGTAAGCTGAACACTTACAAGTGTTTGTAAAGGTGGCGACAACTTTGATGTATGTCTGCTTAAAGGTATATATGCCTGGGCATGTATGGTTCCTGTGATTGCTTGTCTAGTTTTGTTCCAGTGCTTCCATATATGTTTTATTATTTATTGAGTTTTTTGATCAAGGAATTAGGTGGCCTGATCCACTGTTGTTTTTCTAGCCTTTGTTTACGGGGGAGCGAGGTAGGTGTGTGTGTGTGTGTGTGTGTGTGTGTGTGTGTGTGTGTGTGTGTGTGTGTGTGTGTGTTTTAAATATATACGTATGTGTGTATGTATGTTACATATACATATATATATATGTATATATATATATATATATATATGTCAACAAGTGTTCAAAATTGACAATCCACGAGTAATGGAATATTTTCCTTCCCCGTGAATTGTGCGATCTCTGTGTTATTATATGTAATTAGCAGGGAGTGGGGGTGGATGCAGCTGGGTTTGCCACCCTGCAAAAACACTTGCTGCTGATTTACTCCCTAGAGACAGCTGGGTTTGCCACCCTGCAAAACCACTTGCTGCTGATTTAGACTACTACGGAGTAATTCCTGGAGCATGCACAGAATGTATTGATTTTGTTGATGTCACAGTTTTGACATCAGTCTACTGGGTGTCTGAGCACTTGCTGTTCGATGCAGTGCCCTACACGTGTGTGTGTGTGTGTGTGTGTGTGTGTGTGTGTGTGTGTGTGTGTGTGTGTGTGTGTGTATATGTATGTGTATGTGTGTGTACAGATGTAGGTAAGTGCCTAATAAAATGCGGAAGCAAACAGAAAATCATGCTGAAAATATCGACAAAAGTATCGTGATGTGAAATATCTCAGCTGACATATACCATAAATCAAAGGAAGTGATTCTGCAAGAAAGCATGCCATGCCCCCATTTGCAAACTCCAAATTTTATTATTTCAAACTTGTATATTTTAACTCTGACTGCACAGCAGTGTTTGTATGGGACAACACCTACTTTAAATCATGCAGCAGTTTTACACAGACAGTGTTGTAGCAGTATGATTCTGCTGCTCCCTTCACCTGACCCTGAACCAAATGACACAAAAATCATTAAAACACTTATGAAACTTACTTAAATACACCCAGCAATTCTAATAATTGGCAACACAGTATTGTAACACAGCTGCGATTCTGCCTTGTGATATAGTTCATTCAAAGGTCTCAGGTCTGAGATGCGTAATTTCTGTATGGTGTTAGGAACCCTGTATAAATTTGTGAAATATCAAATGAAACAGAGACCACAGTCTGTAAAATAGTTTTTTTGTATACAAACAGAAAAAATAGTTTATTACTAAATACTTAATTGGCATGACATAACTTAAAATACCTTTAAACATAGTCCCATACAATAAAGAACACAGATCAGCAAGTAAATCTAAATTTCTCAGCAGCTTTCTTTTAAGCAGGAAAGATGTGCACTTTCCTTATGGTGTCTTCAACATGGTCTGTCTTTAACAGTGCTTCACCCAGAACTGCCACTCTAGTCACAAATTTCCCCCACACAAGCGACCAGTGACACTAAACTGACTGACTTTAGCTCTCCTTTTTATGCCCCACCAATAGGCTTCATTGACAAGCAAATCTGTGAGAACCCTGTCTAATACAACAAGGTTCCTGCCTCTAATGTATTTAAAGTATAGACTTTTTACAACAATTTACCACAACAGTTCTTTTTCTATTATTTACAACAGCATTGTTTGCATTTTTTATGTCAGTTTCAGTTTATTTTGACGTAACATGCAACAAGATCTGCTACATTTATACTATAGTATGTGAAAGAATTGATAAGACTGTAGTATACTGGAATTAACTGGAAACAAATGAAATGAGACTGGAATGGAATGAATCTGTTAATTACACAAACTTGTGCTGAGCAGATGCCCGTCTCTTCCTTGTGGGCCAAGTCTTTTGTACTTTTTAGAATGAATTCTGCAAACGCTGTAGTTCTGTTAATAATGCTTTATTACAGGTTCACAATATCCAAATACTGTCTGCTGATAAATGTAACAATCTGTAAAAATGCTGGCATGCCAGTTAGTAAATACAAGATTTCTGCATGTATATACTGATTCTCCTCAATAATATAAACTGAAACAAGCTTTACTTGACCGGTCTTCTGTACTCAGGCACGAGTGTCTGTATTGTAGAAACCCTTTTACATGTAAGTCCAAAAGTTAACTCATATTCTAAAATGCTGGATATACAATATCAGCTGAAACAGTGTTTTAGTATGAATATTTAACCTGACTTCTGTACTCCAGCCTGAGTATCTGTTCTGCAGTCCGAAGGCTAACTTCCTTTCTGGAATGCTGGATATTTAATGTTTTCTGTGTGTCAGTCCGAACTAAATGACTTCACTAACTGTATCTGCCATATTTCCTAATAATACCAAAACCCTGTAATGATTTTCACACCTTTGTAGTCTTGGTTTCCAAGCCTTGTGTTGCATGCACCTCTTTATCTAGCATTTCATTGCTGCTTGAGAAAGGAACATTGTATAAACCATATTTCTGTACATCTTATGCTTAGCCATCAGGATTGTATCTTTCCCTTGAGAAAGGAACATTCCATGTTTCTCTGAAACTGAATGCATACATGTAAACACAAATATGACTCTGTTTTCAGACGTATTATTCTACCTTAATGTACTATAGTGAATTCACTAAGAATACCCTTGCTCAATCAGTATGGGTATGTATGTGCGTGCACACACACACACACACACACACACTTGCATGTGAGTGTATATTTATCCTAACAATGTACACCATTAAGTATGTCTGATTAATATGAAGTGTTTATAATTCTAGTTAGTGATTCATGTAATTATTGTAATTTTAATTAACAGATTTCATGACAAGTGCCTTTGACACTGTCGCAAACTGAGTTGTTTGTGTATGTATCGTTGTTGCAGTAGCCTAAGCTAGATGGATTCACCTTTCCTGCACTGCCCAGCTTCTCTCGGCTTTATGTGCCTTCCAGGGACTCTCCCTGCCAGGATCGAGCAGGGCATTCCATATGAAAGACAGGAGGAGCACTACATTCATCAGAGATGATGTTCTTCATGTTTCACTGTTGCAGTCATTACATTTGGGTAATCTGCTGGCAGGTTGCCCTCATTCGGCCTGAATAACAAAGTCTTGGGTCCTGCGTCGGTTGCTGTCTCCTCTTCCATGACGTCAGGTCATCAGGAGTATAAAACATGCAGCCGACGCCTTTTTATCGGCTGACTCCTGAAATTTTCGCATTCGAGTTTCAGAACCGAAGTCTTCAAACTAAAGCTAAGTACCCCGTTGGGGAAACTTTTCCTTGCTCCGCACCAATGTCAGTAAAAGTTAATAATTGCATTACTTGTGGGAAGCAAGCAGAGAACAAGGACACTCTTCTTCAACATCTGGCATTTGTAAAAAGGCTTCTAACATGCCTAGGGTGCGCAATAAACAAAAAGAAATCCCAACTGGTACCCTCTCAAATATTTACATTCCTGGGTGCAAGCTTGAATACAACTGCCCAGATGGCTTACCTTATGCCAGACAAACAAAGGCAACTGACAATATATTTCAAACAAATGGCAACAAAAATCCAGTTATCTGCAAGACAAATTCTGCTGGCTTTGGGGTTCATGTCATCCTGCATTCTACTAATTCCATATACGAGACTGCATATGAGGAAACTTCAATGGTACCTAAAAAGTTTATGGAGCCAACATTGTCACAGTCTGGAAACAATGATTCCTCTCATTCCCTTCCTACAACAGGAGTTTCTTTGGTGGGCAAAGACGTGTCACCAAAACAAGGGACCAGTTGCCTTTTACTCTACCCCCTGCCACCTAAACCCTAACTACAGATGCATCAGACTATGCTTGGGGGGGCCACCTGATGGGGAGATGCATTCAGGGCAAATGGAGCCCAAAACTAATGCATCTGCATATCAACCAGAAAGAGATGCTATCTGTTCAGAATGGTCTGACATCTTTCAAGGACTTACTTCACCCAGGACAACTACTGATAAAGACGGACAACACCACCTTTTTGTGGTACATAAACAAGCAGGGGGTACACATTCCTACCCCCTTTGCAGACTAGCCATGACATTGTGGAACACGGCTTTGACTTACCAAATACATCTTCAAGCTCAGTTCCTGCCAGGAAAACAAAATACTCTGGCAGACGACCTAAGCAGAAATCTTATGGACCCACACGAATGAAAACTGGATCCACAAATCTTCAGCATATTAGCATGGAAATGGGGGAGCCCAGACATAGATCTATTTGCCTCTCCCCAAAATGATCAGCTGGACAAATTCTGCACAATAATTCATCACAAAAAAGCATGGAAAGTGGACGCTCTATCCTTCAGTTGGAAAAACCTATCAGTCTATGCCTTTCCTCCTCTGCCTCTTCTCTCCAAGGTCTTACTAAAAGTCAGACAGGAAAAACCAAAAATCATCCTAGTTGTTCCAGACTGGCCTCGACAACACTGGTACCCCACTTCTAAGGAACATGTCTCAATCCCCCCCTTGGTACTTGCCTCAAATACCTCATCTACTGTCTCAGCAGAACAATCAAATTTTGCACACTCTGCTCCAAACTCTGAACCTTGCGGCATGGCTAATCATTTAATTATTCAAACAACACCTTTCAGTAAATCTGTGATGGATGTCATTTTGGAAGCCAGAAGGCCTAGTACTAGAAAATCTTATGCTGATAAATGGAGGAGATTCTGTGCTTGGAACCAAGCACAAGGAGCAGACACAGCAAAGCCCAATATTCCTCAGATTTTACAATATTTGACTGAGATTCTTGGCAAGGGCCTATCTTTTTCTTCAATAAAAATCCATGCCTCTGCCATCTCGGCTCATTACAACACAGAGCCACCCCTCTTTTCTCATCCTCTGCTTAAATAGTATCTTAGAGGGGCCAAACATTTAAGGCCTCCCAGAAGATCTCCAACTCCTGCATGGGACCACAATTTCGTACTGGAAAAACTCACCTTGCCTCCTTTTGAACCAGCAGCTACTGCGGATATAACATTTCTGTCTTGGAAAACAGCTTTTCTCTTGGCAGTCACTTCAGCAAGAAGGGTTTCAGAACTACAGGCCCTCATGGCAGTGGAGCCTTTTATTATATTTTACCCGGACAGGGTGTCCCTCAGGACCAATCCTTCTTTTATGCCTAAGGTGGTATCCAGTGTGGCTCTTAACCAGACCATTCATCTGCCAACATTTTACCCAAATCCGCAGAACAAGGGGGAGCAGATTCTGCATTCATTGGATGTACACAGACAACTAAGATTCTACTTAAACAGGACCATACCTTTAAGAAAATCTGAGCAACTAGTAGTAGCATTTGCTGCAGGATCAGAGGGGAGGGGTATATCAAAGCAGACTATTTCTAAGTGGATAAGCCACTGCATTCGATTCTGCTATTTGCCCAAGGGGATCAGATCACATTCCACCAGGGCTGCCTCTACTTAGCAGCTTTTCCCAGAGGAGTTCCAACAAAAGACATTCTAGAAGCTGCTACTTGGAGCACTGTTCATACCTTTACAAAGCATTATCATTTACCTCTCTTTTCTAAATCCAGTGCAGGCTTTGCTACTGCAGTCCTGCAGGGCCTTATAGCCGCTCATAATGCTGTTTAGTTCCATCCTCAGCTTTGGGATTCTACCCAAATGTAATGACTGCAACAGTGAAACACAAAGAACATAGTACAGTTGTGTGCACTTACCATAAATGTAGATGTTCGAGTGTATTCACTGTTGCAGTCCGGGTTACCCAACCGCCATCCCCCTTTCTATACCTTTCCTTTCCTTCACTATTCTCAAAAATCTTTGTGGTGTATTTGCTTTTAGTTGAAGGTAAAGTTTATGTTTCTAAAAGTGCATCTATATATTTACTGTTTATTTATATTTATATTTTGGCTCCTCATTTGGGGGGCAGCTGACATCTGGGGCAAGAAAAATTAAATAAAATGGCATCGGCTGCATGTTTTATCCCCCTGACGACCTGACAGCAACCGACGCAGGACCCAAGACTTTGTTATTCAGGCTGACTGAGGGCTGCAGCCTGCCAGCAGATTAATGACTGCAACAGTGAATACACTCGAACATCTACATTTATGGTAAGTGTACACAACTGTACTTTTTGATGCCAAAGTGAGCTCTTCTTTGGAAGTCCCCTTGTTTCCTGACAGTCTGCTGCAATCTTAAAGCTGGGCAGATAGGACCCGTTGGAGAAAGCCTTCCTTCTAAAATTGAATTTTATGTGGGAAACTTTTTTCTTTTTTGGCAAGAATTTTTTATTCAGTGCTATTGAAGTAAAGAGAAAGTGACTGTCAGTTATGTTGATGGATGTGTTTTGATTGTGCTTCTGTGAGCAAGTTTTGTTTGACTAAAAACCTAACTCAGTAATTAGTGTGTTTGTGAAAGAACACTGTGCTTGTGAGGGCGTTTCATTGTATATTTGCAGCAGAATCACCAGTACTCCTTTCCTTGTCCTTTCCTACTCCTTTAGGCTGCACTACCCACCTTGATCCTCTTTCTCGGCTCAGCTGTGGAGCAGCAGTCAGACTCTGTGGTATTACCTTTACCGGTGTACATAAACAAAAAGACCTGCCAAAGATTCTTCAGGGTGTGTCCGGCTCCTTCTTTACCTGATATGCTGTTGGGTGATTTTGCTTTGGCCCATTCTTGTTCCTCAAACCATCCATATTTTCCCCCAGTTCTCTTAGTGTAGCATTAGCAGCCATCAAAGACTGGGGATAGCTACATCCACTGCGGCTGTAGGGAAACTCAGGGTGGGCCATGAAGAACCACTTTTGCTCCTTGCTGGAGAAGGGGCAGGTGAGTGGCTTTCCAGCCACCCGTTGCCATGTATTTCTGGATCTTTCTGTTTCAGAAATTAAGTTTAAAAAAAGTATGTGCACTGTTGTCAGCCCAGAAATTAATTGTTTTTATGTAAGTAAGGAAAGTCTGTAGCCACCCCAGGTGGTGTAAACCTTGGCTGTAGATGACTGTCACCCATGTGCAAAAATAGGAGAAAGGAGTTGTGAATAGATGGATGCTATTAAGGCAAGTCTGAGTTTGACACTAGGTCATTCAAACCTTTCTTGGGTCTGACTTCTTTAACTATGCGATTTACTAGCTTATAATAGGATTAGAAGGAGCAAGGAGCTATTAATAAAATGGCACTGATTGTTAATCTAGGGTGTCCTGCAGTAGAAAAGCCATACTTATCTTGCTGTTTTTAAGCTGATTTTCAAGAAAGTGCTGTGGAATGCAGTGATGTGTGTAGGCGTTAAGAGGTACACCATTCCACACCATATAGGTGTTAATGAGCTAAGCTTTCATTCTTTTTTCTTTTTTTTTTTTTTTTTTTTTTTTTGCTTGACTGGAAGTCTGAGATATCCCTTGTATATTAGTGCATGAATGTACAGAGCAAAGGTAATTGTTTGACAAAGGGAAGACAGCACAGTAACACAGGCAATGCAACCTTTAGAAGATCTTGCTTGTACTTGATGACTTACTGTATGTTTATACTTAAAAATACTTACTTGACCACAGAATTGTAATTCTTTTTTTACCCATTTTTAGATAAAAATGTTTAACTGTAATGTGTCATTTGATCAGTAGCTACATGATGCACGTCACTGTGTGATACTATATAGTTGTAAAGGCTCACCATTAATTAACAAAGTTTGCCTACTTTGCATGTAGTGCTCTTCTTTTTTTAGATGGTACAAATTATTGTCTGCATGATCATAAAACATACCAGTATAAAAGTATACATTTATTAAGTGCTGCAACTCCAAGCTCCCAGAATGTAATCAGAGAAAACTTTTTGTCTGCTCCTAAGTATCTTTAGTCTGAGTTAGCAGTTTTGCAATCAGGTACTGGGGCTTTGACTATTTTTAATGCTTCATTCTGGAAAGATGTTAAAAAGGGCAGAACTGCATGTTGTATTTTGTGTAAGGAACTAGTATTTCCTTTGCTTCCCCAAGTATTCTGTAAGAATGAGGATTTCATGATGAACTGTGACCCTAAAATTCTTCTTCTTTTGGCTTTTCCCAGTTAGGGGTCACCACAGTGGATCACCTTGTCCGCTCTAGATTGGGAGTGGAGTTTTACAGTGTTGAGTTGACAGCCCGGCGCCCAACCTTCTACAGAAGGCACACAAATGCACGCACTCACGCCTAGGGCCAATTTAGAGTATCCAGTCCACCTACAGCATGTCTTTGGGATGTGGGTGGAAACCGGAGCAGCCAGAGGAAAGCCACACGACCACAGGGAGGACATACAGACTCCGCACAGAAGGCACCCTAGCCGAGGATCGAACCGGAAAACCTCTTGCTGTGAGGTGGCAACGCTAACCACTGCACCACCATGGCCACCCTAACTGTGACCCTAAAATACAGTGCTATATTCCCAAAGGATTTGCTGTGAGGTGGCAACGCTAACCGCTGCACAACCGTGGCCGCCCTAACTGTGAACTTAAAATACAGTGTTATATTCCCAGAGGATTTGCTTTTATACTCATGGACATTTAATGGAGTGCCATCTAAAGCACAACAGCCATTCCCTGTGTGAGATTGTGTGAAATACTCCTCTACTTTTGTTAGCATATGGCACAATGGGCTAAAGTTCTGGCTAATGCAAAATACCTGTATGCTGCAATATTTCTTCTGTATTTAATATCATAAGCTGTCTTGAATTACTTTCTGCAGTGAACACATCACTCTGAAGTTCCACCAAATTGTCTTACTGTTCTTGCATGACACTAGATTTTACAAGTCACACTTGATTTATGATGACAGACTGGCATTTCCATTGTCATGGGGATTAACAAGAGTCCAGGCTCATTATATTTGTTTGGAACTAGATATACCTTCAGCAGTTCCCCAGATGATTTATTTTCTTTGTCTTCTTCGGAAATAACTGCTTCAGCTTTTGTCATGCAGTGCTAAAGAGAAGTTTTATTCTGTCTGTCATCCTCTAGTATAGTTTGTTGTGATGACAGTGGCCATCTGTGTTGGCATACAGGGGTATAAACCTGACTACAACCCAAGTTTTTAGTAAGTGGCTCTGCTGAGGCACATCTTCAAACTGGCAGGGGCAAGATAGGAATGACAGTTTTTTCTGTTTGCCCCACTCTTCGGCGGGGGGGGGGGGGGGGGGGCTGATGAATTTAGTAGGGTGGCAGAACATTACCACCATTTGTTGGTGGTGACACCTGAGACACAGAAAGCGTAGCAGTATGCCAGGCTAGTGTACGGGTGGTCTGTAGATAATTTTTTCATAGTGGAAGTGGGGTGATCTAGTTATGTGTCCCTTTGTATTCCATACACATGTAGGTGTGTCATAAAGGTAGTATATCTGAAGAGTTAAGGCTTAAAGTAAAAATCCATTCCATGTTAGGCTCACCTCTCACTCACCCAGGGCCCAAGGGGAATGAGTAGGCCATTTAAATGACTGGAAAGGAAAGGTTGAAGGTCAGGTCAGGTGAGGATCAGGAAAAAATAGATGTGGCAATGACACACACATTTTTTTTCTAATAAAACTGGTAACTTTAGTGAAAATGGTAAAGTGCAGCAAATTCCTTAATTGCCTAAGAATTATCTGATTGTCTAGGATTTCAGAGAAGTCCCACCATTTAATTTCCCCATTAGTACTAGTTAGCATCTCGCTCTCTTTAATTTTCTTCATTAATTGTTTCAGTGATTTTGAAGGCTCCCGATGCAAGATTTTAAAGTGGAGGTACTTTTGTTTTGGTTCTTCTTCCCACCAAGCCTAAGTCTTGCACTAATAAACTTTGTGTTATTAGTTTATGGGCATTGCATGCTGATGTATTTCCTTCATAGGTTCATAGGTAGGTACTAGGCTATTGGCCCTAGGGCCTATACAAGCCTAGCCAAAAAGGAACCCTGGCTTTCGCCACCCAAGAAAATTATTTTCCTGTGCCCTTGTCAAGCAGAACCACAGAAGTAATCCCCGGGGTGAATTTCCTATTATCCATCCAACCATCAAGATTTTTCTTGAAGAGTGCTAATGAAGAGCTCTGTTTGACATAGATAGGTAGTCTTGTTCCTGAGTATGGGAAGTCTCTGGGACAGGAATCTATCCCTCCAGCATGTTCTGTTTATTGTGGTGACAAGGTTTAGGTCCCTAGAGCGTCGGAGGGATTGGGATTTCTTTAAGTGGAGCATGTCCAACAGCTCTGGGTTTGACATAGCTTTGAATGTTAGGCAGAGATCGCCTCTAAATAGGCGATATGCAACGGAGTAAAGCTGGAGTTTTTTGAGACGGTCTTCGTAAGGCATCTGTTTGAGGCCAGTAATCCTTTTTGTGAGGTATTTTTGTGGCCTTTCCAGTTGTTGTAGATGTCTTGTGAGGTACATACCAAAAGGGGCGTTGTATTCTATAATGGGTCTAATGAGTGATGAGTAGAGGGGAACAATGACCTCTTTTTTTCTGGATGAGAAACCTTTTGTGATGAGGTGTGCCATGTAGAAGGATTTCCTGACCACTGTGGCTATGTGATTATCAAAGGAGAGACTACTGTCCACCTGTGTCCCAAGGTCTCTTATCAAACTTTCGGTGTTAAGTAGACTACCACCTATGTGGTAGTTCATGGGTACAGAGTTTTTACCAAAGGGGATGACAATACACTTTTTGGCATTGAGCTTGAGACCATGTCTTTGACACCAGGCATCTGTCTCAGTGAGGCCCTTTTGTAGGATGTCCACATCGTTAGGAATTTCGATTATGGCTCCTAGTTTGCAGTCATCTGCGAATTTAGTTAGCCAAAGACCTTCTGTGTTAGCCTGCACTTCAGAGAAGTAGATACCAAACAGGAGAGGACCCAGGACTGAACCCTGTGGTACTCCACTTGTCAGTGGTCTGAAGTCTGATTTGGAGTCTGCTACTTTCACGGTGTGGGTTTTGTCAGTAAGCCAGTTGGCAACCCATCTTGTGACATAGGGATTTATACCTAGTTTAGTGAGTTTATCTATAATTCCAGAGTGGGGGATGGTGTTGAATGCCTTGGCGAGATCTAGATAGGCTGTGTGAACCACCTTACCCTCATCTATGGCTTTGGTGACTACTTCAAAGAAGTCTATCAGGTTTAGGAGACATGATCTGCCTTTTACAAACTCAGACTGCGTGGGTCCAGAGTTTAGAGATCTCCAATGTCTTTGTTTATGAGTTCCATGATGATACGTTCCATGACCTTGCAGACAAGACTCATCAGGCTAATAGGGCAGTAGTTCCTGGAGTCCGTTGTGGCCCTCCCTTTGTGAAGTGGGATAACTGTTGCGGTGCGCCATTCAATGGGCACAAAGCCTGAGGTAAGGCTTCAGACTGAGCTTAGGGGTTTCTACTGTAACCCATTCACTTTTCTTGTTATGGTACTTCATTAAGGTGTTATAATAATATCTTCCCCAAATTCCTGCTTTGGGCATACCTCTCAACCTGCAGACGGTGAAAATAAGAACAAAGGCCCTTGAAAAGTGGGGGCATCCAGCCTAAAATCTGTAAAGTTAATTAGCATAAAAATTGAATGCCATTTAATTCAAACTCTTCCCATCTCCAGTAGAAACATGGAAAACGTCTCAGAAACCCATTTAAAAAGACAGTGACAAAATTATGTAAAAGTATAAGCACATTTTGTACTATGATGGTGGTGCTGCGGTAGCGTTGTCGCCTCACAGTTAGACGTTGCCCGTTCGATTCTCAGAGCGTCTTCTGTGTGGCGACATGCGTGAATGGGCATTCCTTCGTTGAAGGTTGTGCGTTAGGCCCGGCAAGCCAGCATGTAAAAATCTACTGCCAATCATTAGCGGACCGGAGTTCCGCTGTGGCGACCCCTAACCGCCGAAAGACACAAACAGAGAGTGTAAAATCTGTAGACTTTAATGAACTGTATTGCAAAATTCTACCACACAAGGTTATTTATTTTGCTCATGAAAAAGGAGATGCAAGATGTGTGTGTGTCTTTTTTCTTTAAATTATTGGTACTACTAGTATACTGGTTATGGTGTGGTTTTCGGTGTACTAGACAGTTTCAAATATCACTTGATGAGGGGGATTAAAAAATATGTGAAGGGGTAAATCAAGCCTGAAAATAAGAACATAACTCCAAAAATAGGTACATCCCAGTCCTGAAAATAGGGACAGATGAGAGGTCTAGTTTTGAGGCATAAACTTGTACTCAGCTTGGGAAAAAAGGATGCTGGTTATAGTCAATATTTATTAGACCTCTGAAGGGTAATCCTTTTGAAATATCAAGTGGTCCAGAAAAATATCTGGTACAACACAAGTTTTAGTGATTTACTTACTTTCTTGTCATTACTCTGTTTCTATTCTCGTTATGACTTTCCTAAATTGTATTAATCCTGGAATCCCTTTAGGCATGGGAGTGCCTGGTTCCAGGCTAACTCTAATAAATGCCTAACCCTTATCATTTGAAATTGCTACCTTTGTACACATCAAGTCAAGGGCAGGGTTCACACATTAAAAAAAAATTGTAATGCCAAAGTAGTGCATTCAAAGTAAAATCTAAAAAACAAATGTAAACTTCATACCTTGTCCCTTTTATATGCAGTAGGCATGGATTTGGTTTGGCAGACTTACTCTTCTGCATATCAGATGTGTCTATCCATGCTTACTAGCCACAAGTTTGGATAGTCCTTGCTTACGCTGTTCGTGTACTGGGTGAAACTGTATCAAGTAATCAGATATTTGAAATGTCTATACTGCTAGCATTTTCACTACAAAAAGATGTTCATTTGAACTAGTAGTATATTTACAGATTTGACCTCTGTGGGTCCTGTGAATTATTTGCTGATCCTCCAGGTAAGGTTCTCATCATTTTAGCCACGGAAAGAATGGTAACATGGCAGCTTTCAAAAAATTAAAGATGAACAGACCGATGAAGTGAAGGGTAGCACCAAGAAACTTGAAATAACAGGAAAGTACTCTTCACACCGTAAAAAAGTTTATTCAACGTAGCAAACAAAGTTTGTGAAGTTATTCTATCTCGCCATTCATTCTTTACTCATGGGTTTGGAGTGGATCCTTGGCTCTGACTGTGCCAACTGCAAAAGCTCAAGGTCTTCAATGAGCTCGAGGCCAACTACCTATCCCATGATGCACCATGATCTTCCCCAGATCTCATTTGCCGCTGTAACTTGATCGGACGTTCACCAGCTCTGGCCAGTGAATAACTTTTCTTTAGAAATTATAGCTGCTATTTTAGCTAAAATTAATCATTTAGCCATTTATATAGTAGTTAGCGTGTAGCTTGTTACTTGTAGTTAGATCTTTGA
Organism: Protopterus annectens; assembly: GCF_019279795.1. NCBI lineage: Eukaryota > Metazoa > Chordata > Ceratodontiformes > Protopteridae > Protopterus > Protopterus annectens. The sequence continues at coordinate 406,424,707 of NC_056745.1, forward strand.
ATATTTAGATCATATTTAGATTATATTGTTAGTCTTTAAGGCCATTTTTTGGTAGGCCTTCTCTTCTTCTTAATTACAGAGAAATTAGTGGCCGTGTTTTTAGGCCCTTTATTTCTCTTAATTTCCTTAGATAAGAGAGTGTTGTTTAGCCCTTCCTTTTTATAGGGCATATAGTTACCTTATTACTTCTATCATAGTATAGTGTGTTTGATAGTTTATAGCCCTTTTTTTTTCCCACAGGGCGGATAAATAATTTCAGTGTGAACTTAATTTTTAAAGCCTTTCTTTTTACAAGGCTTGAATAGTTTGTTGTGTGAATCTTTATTGCTGCTGTTGGGTTGTTGAAGATGTCTCAGCAGGTGAAAGAAAAAGCCAAGTCTGGCTTCAAAAAATGCCCTAGATGTGGGCAAAAGATGTCCATAACTGATGGACATATTGAATGTTTACTGCTTGGGTGAGGTTCACTTGCAAGAAACCTGTTCTATATGCCACTCCTTCAGCTCGAGTGTTGCATGAAAGAAAGAGAAAGTTAATGAACAAAGGTCTGCTTAAATCCTCCTTTCAAGAATCTTTGGATAAGCCAAACACTCAAAGACGGAACCGACAAAATCTCTATCTACATTGTAGCTTCTAGTAAAGCATTGACATCGGTTCCACAACCTTCGGAACCGACTGTCATTATGGTTAGGAGCCGGTCCACGACCTTGGATCCGGTATCTCCTACCTTAAAGTCTCCTATACTGCAGTCGGTGACTTTGCCACATTCCTCACGGGCCTCAGGTAGACTGATTTGGATGTGGATTGCGTGGTGAAGAAGCTTCTACAGATATCGGCACTAGCAAAAATGTTATCGGCACCGACCCAGGCGGCCTTGGAGCCGATCTTAGTTCCTCCTACACTTTCTGTTCCTCCTCTGACTTACATGGATGTTTCAGAGCTGGAGAGCGTGGAACTGATGATTGTGGACCCTTCAGGTCTGACACCTTCTATAGGTTTTTCAGCCCTGACTCCCTTATACCTTTGGCGCCGACCAAGGAATCTCGGGGCCTACACCGGTCTGGTCCGGGGAGGACAGTAGGACTGACTTGTCGGTGCCAACTTTACCTCTCGGGGCTTTGGCTCAAGTGAGCTCGACCCTGACCTCTGGCTTGGAGCCCTCTGTACCGGCGCAGACTATTTCCATCGCTTCTTTGGATCCGAGGGATTCTTCTCATTGGGACCAAGGGGCCTTCAAGTCTATGAGGAGGACTTTGTCCGCCCTGACAACCACTCCCATCAGTTCAAGCAGCTCCCTCCCTGAAAGCACCGGTGTCTGCCTCTTCATAACATGCTCCATTGAAGCGTAGAGATCCAGAGCCTCAGGAAGCTCCACTGAGTGAGCCATGATGTCCTTCAAGGATGCATCTGCAGTCCTTACAAATGGGTTGTCCTGTCGTCAGGCAGCCCTTCGGTCGGCCGGATTCCAAAGTCTGGGTCTGGCCTCGGCTGGTGTCGCACTTCTCCCGACGTCATAGCTGCAGTTATTCGGGTATAAAGGCATCAGCCGACGCCATTTTCCTCAGTCTTTCTTGCCGCGTGGCGCCTGAAGCAGAAGCTGTTCGCAAGTGCCGGTCGGTTAGATCCAGAGATTACTACTACCGAATACTACTTCGAAGACTTCTAAAAAGCAGAGTACCCCGTTGGGGACTCTTTCTTGCCTCAGTCGATGTCAGAGAAAGTGAATAACTGTTTATCTTGTGGGAAACAAATACCTCATAAAGATTTCCACTCCTACTGTATACATTGCTTAGGCCCAGACCACGATGTAGCAGCTTGTCTAGCCTGCGCTTCTTTTAACCGACGTACGCTTAGACGCCGGTCGGAGTTTGCTGAACAAATTTTCGGCTCTGATTTTGCCTACATTATGCCGTCGGATCCTCCGACAACGCAAATTTCCAAAAAACGAAAAGAAAAGGACCGACACTCGCGGTCTCGGCCGAAACCGCAATTAAGCAAACCGCGAGTGTCTCGGTTTCAGCCGAAACCGAGCAAGCGGTTCTTTCTCCAGCCGAAACCATGCCTTCTACCGAGGCCTCCTCTAACCTGGTAGAATCTGCTTCTGAAATCCAGCCTTCTGTGGCGGTTTCTCAGGAATTATCAGACACAATTCCCCTGGATATTTCAACCCCTGCACGTGGAGCTGATAGGCCTCCTGCAGCCATGTCTATTAAGGCCTTTGCCAGGGCTAAAGCAGCCAAAGCTTCAAAATCTGTGCCTGCCAAACCCCCCTCACACAGGCCCAGCATTAGCTCTCTTATGCTATCTTTGGCTGAGGATTTAATTTCTTTAATTCGTGGATCCCAGCCTCATCCAGACAGGTCCTCTCTCCCACCTCCAGAAAAGAGACCTAGAGCAGAGGCCCCTGAACCAGTATCCACTGATGGTTCCTCTGATGAATCAGAACATACAGACCTTCCTGAGGCTTCTTATTCTCCTTACGAAGACTCTGATGCTGAAGAGTCCATTCCTTCAGCCTCTCCACCTGAGGAATTTTCCTTTGGGGAAACCTTGCATGCTATGAGGGAACAATTTCAGTGGCAGGGCCAAGATTTCTCAGACTCCAGAAAAAGGCTTACAACCTTTCTACATTTGCCACAACATAGGCCTTTAGCTATACCTCCAGTTCTTTCTGTTGTAGATGATGCATTTAATGATGCTTGCACTGCTCCTGATTCATTACCTCCGGCTCCTGCTAAGCCCGATAGGTTCTACAGGGTCCCTGACACTTATACAAGGCTCCTTTTGGAGATCCAGAGACCATCGCCCAGGGCCCTAAAGCTGTAGCTGCTACTTCTGCTAAAAAAACCCTCCCCTCTGAAAGGGAATCCAGGTCCTTAGAGAGATGGGGTAAAAAAGTTTACACTTCTGCTACCTTGTCAGCTAGGGCTTTGAACTGCCAATTTCATATGATTCAATATCAAGAGTTTATGCTTGACCAGTTAACTAAAAAGCTTTCCTCTGAAGAATCTTTAGATAAAAAATATGTTCAGGAAATGGTACATAACATACAGCAGGTTAGTAACCATTCTTTAAAATGTGGCTATGATGCACTGGAGGCTTCCTTTAGATCAGCCATGACTGGCACAGTTATCAGGAGACATGCATGGTTGAAAGAACAGGCATTACCAGACCATGTCAAATCAAAACTTTTGGATGCACCCATGGACAAGGTCAATTTATTTGGTTCCCCTGCTCAGCAGGTGCTAAAAAAGATGGAAGAGAAGGCGAAATCTGTACAAACGGTGAAAGATTTCTTACAGGTTCAACCTCCAAGGTTTAGCAGGAACTGGCCCTCCAAGAATTGGTCCTTTCCGGACTCCTCTAAGGCTCAGAGAGGCAGGAATAGGCGTTCAAGAGGCAGAAACCAATCCAGGAGTGCCTACAGGGGATGCCAATGGCAAGGTAACAACCAGCGAGGCACGGACGCAGCCACCACCACTACAACAACTCAATCACAGTGACTTGACAGTGGCACCGCCTACCAGGGAACAACTAGAAGCACCCTTAGGCGGAAAACTATCCTTATTCTCAAAAAACTGGCATTGCATCACAAGGGAAAAATGGATTTTGCAAACTATAGACCAAGGTTACAGGTTCCATTTCCATACTCTACCAGGGAAGAGAGGAATGCCAAACCTACCACCTACTCAAAGGACAGAAGCTCTAAAACAAATATCTCAGCTATTAAGAATGAGAGCTGTGGAAAAGGTACCATCTATGGAGCAAGGAAAGGGATTTTACTCCAGACTCTTCCTGGTACCAAGAAAAGAAAACAAATGGAGACCCATTCTAGACCTGTCCGCTTTAAACACATTCCTTATTGTTCCAAAATTCAAAATGCTGACCCTACAGCAGCTTCTTCCCATGCTGGGCAAGGAGTCTTGGCTGGTAACTCTAGATCTCAAGGAGGCATACCTGCACATCCCCATAAGACCAATTTGCAGAAGATACCTCAGATTTCTTGCAGGATCAGAACATTATCAATTTTCAGCATTGCCCTTTGGCTTATCTACTGCGCCCAGAGTGTTCACGAAATGCCTGGCATCAGTAATTGCTCATTGCAGACTTCAGGGAATCCATATTTATCCCTACCTGGACGACTGCCTGATACAAGCGGACAACAAAAGCAAGCTAGCAGAAGACTTACAAAGAGTCATTTACCTGCTGCAAGCCTTGGGATATACAGTCAATATAAAAAAGTCAAGGCTGATTCCATCCCAAAGAATAACCTTTCTGGGTGCAGAGCTGGACACATCAAAACAAATGGCATTCCTAACTGCAGAAAAGAAAGAGCAACTACCTCTCTACTTCTTGGCATTAACAAAGCAGAACCACCTAACTGCAAGAAAAGTGCTGCAAGCTCTAGGCTTCATGGCATCCTGCATAATTCTGGTCCCTCATGCCAGACTGCATATGAGAAAGCTACAGTGGTACCTAAGGAATTTGTGGTCCCAACACAAGCACAGCCTAGAAACCAAAATTCCAATAATCCCATGCCTGAAACAAGAGTTCCTTTGGTGGGCTCAGGCCTGTCAATCAAACACAGGATTGCCCTTCTGCAACAGCCAACCAAGCCAAACCATCACGACAGATGCCTCAGACCTCGGTTGGGGGGCACACATGCAGGGCAAGTGCATACAAGGCTTATGGACTCAAGACCAGCTGCGCCTACACATAAATCTAAAGGAAATGCTGGCAGTAAAATTGGCAATCCAGTCATTCAGACCATTTCTCCAAGAAGGTCAGTTGATGATAAGGACAGACAACACCACAGTTATGTGGTACATCAACAAACAGGGAGGCACCCATTCATATCCTCTATGCCGGCTGGCACTGGACCTATGGGATGTGGCCCTGAGCTACAACATTCAGTTACAAGCAATTTTTGTACCGGGAAAAGAAAACATTCTAGCAGACATATTAAGCAGAACAACCACAGATGCCCACGAATGGATGCTTCATCTGGACATCTTCAAAGCCATCACAAGGGAATGGGGATTACCACAAATAGACTTGTTTGCATCCCCATTCAATCACCAGCTAAAGAAATTCTGCACAAGGACGCACCACCCACTTGCTTGGAAGGTGGACTCCCTATCTTTCAGTTGGAAAACCTGACAGCATACGCATTTCCACCACTTCCTTTGATGCACAAGGTGCTTCTGAAGATCAAAGAGGACCGTCCAAGGATCATTCTGATAGCTCCAGACTGGCCAAGACAACATTGGTACCCATTGCTGAGGAGCATGTCTCGGGAACAATTATGGACACTACCCCTGATCCCATTACTGTTAACACAGAACAACTACAACATCCTGCATCCAAACCTGAAAACTCTGCAGCTAACTGCCTGGAACATTACATAACAGCAATTAACCCAAATTTATCCCAAAGGGTTAAAGACATAATCCTGGAGGCTCGCAGACCTTCAACAAGAAAGAATTATGCAGCAAAATGGAAAAGATATCTCATTTGGAGTACTGCAAAGGGAGAAGATGTGACTCTGGTAAACATGGCCAACATCCTGGAGTACTTGGCAGAGCTCTTCCACACAGGCCTGTCCTATTCTTCCATCAAGATACATGCATCAGCTATTTCAGCACAATACAGCTTGGATCCTCCTGTCTTCTCTCATCCCCTGCTCAGACAGTTTCTGAGAGGAATCAAAATGTAAAACCTCCCAGGAAACCACCATTGCCAGCATGGGACTTGAACTTTGTGCTAGAAAAATTGACACTTCCTCCTTTCGAGCCAGCAGCAACAGCAGAATTACAATACTTATCCTGGAAGACTGCTTTCCTGCTGGCAATAACTTCAGCAAGAAGGGTCTCTGAACTACAGGCATTAATGGCAGTGCAACCCTTCCTGATCTTCCATCAAGATAGAGTGTCCATGAGAACAAATCCTACATTTATGCCTAAGGTGGTATCCAGAGTGTCATTAAATCAGGCTATCCACCTACCTACATTCTTCCCAAACCCACAGAACAGGGAGAAAGACTTTGCATACCTTGGATGTACACAGACAGTTACGCTACTACCTGGACAGGACTAAGTCCAATAGAAAAACTGACCAGCTTCTGGTAGCATATGCCACAGGAAAGGAAGGAAAACCAATTTCAAAACAGACAATCTCCAAATGGATAGGAAATTGCATTAGATTCTGTTACTCCTACCATGGAAAGAAAACTCCAGAGAACATCAGGCCTCACTCCACAAGGGCTACAGCCACTACCACAGCTTTCTTACGAGGAGTGGCTACCAAGGACATTATAGAGGCTGCTACTTGGACCTCCATGCATACATTTGCCAAGCATTACAATTTACCTTTATACTCTAGATCCCGAGCAGGTTTTGCCACTGCTGTTTTGCAAGGGATCCTAGCTACACCATAATTTCTACTCTTTCCTCCTCCCCTTGTTTAGCTATGGTATTCTACCCATTTGTAAGGACTGCAGATGCATCCTTGAAGGACATAGTACAGATGTTCTTCATCTCACATTGCTGCAGTCCTAACACTTGGGTAGTCCGCTGTCCCAGTCGGCCCGAATACCAAAGTATAAGGCTGACGTCGGTCAAGGCGCATTTGACTGACATCAGGACGTCAGGGTACAAATGCGCATGACCGACGTCATATCCTCAGTCTTTTTTGCCGCATGGTCCGATGCAGAAGCAGTATTGCGAGTGCAGGTTGGCGTTCTGAAATTTTCTGAAGTCGGAGTTTCAGACCGAATCAAAGTTGGCTAAGTACCCCGTTGGGGAATATTTTGTTTTTCTTGCCTCAGTATTTAACCGGATGTCAGAAAAAGTGAATAACTGTATTTCTTGTGGGAAACAGATACCTCATAGAGATTACCATACTTTGTGTATACCTTGCTTAGGGCCTGAGCACGACGTTGTTGGCTGTCGCTCTTGTGCTAGATTTAACAAACGCACTATTAAGAGAAGATTAGATTGTGCCAGGTTAGTTTTGGGAAGCGTTGTAATTACAACATGCCGCCGGATGCTCCGATGCCCGCTTCGCCTAAAAAGCGCAAAGACAAAGCAGCGAAGTTTAGGGTGGAAGAACCGTCTGTCCCGGACGCCGGTTCTTTAGAGGGCTCGGTGGAGCCGGTGGTTCTACCAGAAGTTCCTCTGGATTCTCAGGAGAGACTTTACTGTTACAAGATGTGTCCTCTCAGGAGGTAGGCCAGGCTGAAGGGGCTTCTCAGGTAGCTGTTCTCCCTCCCTTTCTAAGGTGGGTAGGCCTCCCTTCTGTTTCCAAGGCTCCTTCTAGAGGCCGGCCAGGGTTAACTTCAGTGGGGTCTCCCCTAGTTCTTCAGGGTCTCTGCCTAAGAAACATATGCTTAAAATGGCAGAAGATTTGATTACTATGATTAGAGGTTCTTTACCCCCCCCGATAAGAGGCCTAGGGTGGAACCTGAGCTTGAGAGTTTTGAGCAGTGTTCGGAGGCTTCTGAGTCTTCGGCTGAAGACTTGCAGGAGTATCCTCCTTATTCTGATTCTGATGTAGATGACTCTACACCTTCAGCTTCTCCTCCTGAGGATTTTTCTTTTTCAGAGACTCTTCATTCCATGAGGGAGCATTTTAAATGGGAAGGTCAAGATTTCTCTGTTTCTAGGAAAAGGCTTAGGGAATTTTTGTTTCTACCCCAGCATAGGCCTTTAGCTATACCTCCTGTTCTGGATGTGGTAGAGGATGTTTTTGCAGAGGCTTCCCTGAACCCTGATTCTTTGCCTCCTGCCCCAGTTAAACCGGACAGGTATTATAGGGTGCCTGAAGCTCATAAGTATCTTTTTAAGAGTCCTAGGGCAGACCCAGAAACTGTTTCTCAGGGCCCTAAAGGTGTTAAGGCTTCTGTTGTTAAAAATCCTGTTCCTTCTGATAAAGAGGCAAGGGCTTTGGATAGATGGGGGAAAAAGGTGTATACTTCTTCCACTTTAGCCATGAGGGCTTTGAATTGCCAGTTTCACATGTTGAAATACCAAAATTTTCTCCTTTCACAATTGAAGTCTAAGGTGGATGCTCTGGCGGAAGGTATTGAGTGTAAAGAGTTGCAGGATTTGGTTCATGTTTCTGAACAGGTGGGTAAGCATTCCTTGCAATGTGGTTTTGATGCTGTACAGGCCTCTTCGAGGGTGGCAGCCACTGGTTCTGTTCTTCGCAGGCACGCCTGGCTGAGGGATCAGAATTTAGCTGAACATGTAAAGACAAGGATTTTAGATGCTCCTTTACAATCTGATGTGTTATTTGGTGCCTGTGGAAGCAGTTTTAAAGAAAATGGAGGACAAGGCTAAGTCTATGCAGACTGTTAAAGATTTTTGCAGGTTCAGCCTCCAAAGTTTAGTAGAAATTGGCCTACTAAGGGGTGGACTTATCCTTCTTATGATTCTCAGTCTAGGGGTAGATCTAGACGTGGTAGGGGCAGAGCTCAAGGTTCTTTTAGGCCTAGAACAGGTAGTTCGCCTGCCCAGTCTTCTGGTGAGGGCAGGGGTCAGTCCTTTCGTAAGCAGACCCAATGACTTGCCTTTTCAGCTGCCAGAGCCTTCTCGTCTGGCAGCACCTTTGGGAGGAAGGCTGGCACTTTTCAAAGAAAATTGGAGTGTTATTACCCAAGACGGATGGGTATTGGATATCGTTCACCACGGTTACAGGTTTTATTTCCATACCTTGCCTCCTTTCAAAGGCATGCCAGACATTCCTCCTATACAAAGAAAAGAGGCTCACAAGCAAATTTCTCTGTTGCTCCAGATAGGGGCCATTCAGCCGGTTCCTGTGCCAGAAAGGGGCCTAGGATTTTATTCTCGCCTGTTCCTAGTACCAAAAGGGGAACACGTGGAGACCAATTTTGGATTTGTCTATCCTCAACACTTATTTGGACATTCCCAAGTTCAAAATGTTGACGTTACAACAGCTTTTACCTCTGCTGGGCAAAGATCACTGGATGGTAACTTTAGATCTCAAGGAGGCTTACCTTCATGTGCCTATCAGACTCAGTTGCAGGAAGTATCTGCGTTTTCGAGCTGGAAATTCACATTATCAGTTCTCTGCATTGCCCTTTGGCTTATCTACTGCGCCCAGAGTATTCACAAAAGTTCTGGCTCCAGTTGTAGCTTTTTTCAGGCTAAAAGGAATACAAATCTATCCTTACTTGGACGACTGCCTGATTCTGGCTCAAGAAAAGGACGAGCTTCTTCAGCATCTGGAATATGTGATAGCAGTGCTAAGATGCCTGGGGTAGGTATTCTGTGAACGAAATAAAGTCCAGTCTAGTACCCTCTCAAGACATGTGCTTTCTGGGTGTGAGACTGAATACAGCAGCCCAGATGGCCTTTTTAACCCCGGACAAACAAAAGAGTCTATCCCTTTACTTCCATCAACTATCTCATCAGTCCGTGCTGACTGCAAGGACAGTCCTTCAAGCATTAGGGTTCATGGCATCTTGTATTGCGGTGCTTCCCAATGCCAAATTGCATATGAGGAAGCTGCAATGGTATCTAAAAAATGTATGGACACAGCACTGCCAGGATTTGGACACTGTCATTCCAATAATACCTTGCATTCAAAAGGAATTTTTGTGGTGGGCTCAGGAATGTCACCTAAACAAGGGACTCTCTGTGACCCGGCCAGAGGCGAGTCAGATTCTAACGACAGATGCCTCAGACATAGCTTGGGGAGCTCATCTGAATGGAAAGTGGATACAGGACAAGTGGCCTGCCAGACTACAGCATCTACATATCAACATGAAGGAGATGTTAGCAGTCCAGTTTGCATTAATGGCTTTCAAGGAGTTACTTCTTCCTGGGCAGGTGTTGATTCTAACAGACAACACAACTGTCATGTGGTACATCAACAAGCAAGGGGGAACACATTCTTATCCTCTATGCAGGCAAGCAATGATTTTGTGGGAGACTGCTCAGCTTGCAGCTAAATCTACAGGCAAGGTTTCTGCCAGGAGCACAGAACTCCTTAGCAGATGTGTTAAGCAGGCAAATCATGGATCCCCACGAGTGGAAACTGGATCTTCATGTATTTCGACAATTGACAGTGTCCTGGGGAACTCCAGACATAGATCTGTTCGCTTCTCCACTAAACCACCAGCTGCCAAAGTTTTGCAAAAAGGTTTCATCACACAGCTTGGAAAGTGGATGCTCTTTCGTTCAGTTGGGAAAATCTTCATGTGTATGCCTTTCCACCTCTGCCTCTCCTCCCAAAGGTACTCCTAAAGGTCAGACAAGACAAGCCAAGGATGATTTTGATAGCTCCAGATTGGCCTCGCAACACTGGTACCCATTACTGAGGAATCTGGTAAGGAAGCCTCCATGGCCTTTACCTTTAATTCCACACCTTTGTCTCAGAGGGACGGTCATCTTCTCAATGTCAAGCTTCACTCTCTTCATCTAACAGCCTGGCATATTCTGTTTTGAACCACAGCAGGTCTCAACTTCCTCAACAAGTTTTGAATGTGATTATGGAAGCCAGAAGACCTAGTACGCGAAAGTGTATGCAGAAAATGGAAGAGATTTTTATTTTGGAGTGCAGCAAAGGATTTGGATGTTTCTGAGCCTAATTTGAGTGTGGCTCTTCAATATCTTACTGAGTTATTGGACAAAGGTTTGTCTTTCTCTTCCATTAAGATTCATGCTGCAGCAATTTCAGCTCACTATGATTGTGACCCACCATTGTTTTCTCATCCTTTGTTCAAGCAATTTCTTAGAGGGGCAAAGAATATAAGACCCCCACGAGAGCTCCTACTCCTGCTTGGGACCTCAATTTTGTGTTGGAGAAACTTACTCTACAACCTTTTGAGCCTGCGGCTACTGCTGAATTGAAATACTTGTCATGGAAGACTGCTTTTTTGTTGGCCATTACTTCTGCAAGAAGGGTTTCTGAATTGCAGGCCCTTATGGCGGTTGAGCCTTTTTGATTTTTCATAAGGATAGGGTATCATTACGTACTAATCCTTCATTTATGCCTAAGGTGGTTTCTAGTGTGGCTTTAAACCAAACTATTCATTTGCCTACTTTTTATGCAGATCCCCAAAATAAGGGGGAAAAGATTTTGCACACTTTAGACGTACACAGGCAGTTGCGTTATTATTTAAGCAGGACTAGGGATTTTAGGCAGTCTCAGCAGTTGTTTGTTTCTTTTGCTTTGAGTTCCCAGGGCAAGCCTGTGTCAAAACAAACTATATCTAAGTGGATTGGGTTTTGCATTGCATTCTGTTATTCCCATCATGGCAAGGAGATTCCAGCTGGGATTAGGCCTCATTCCACGAGGGCTACTGCCACTTCAACAGCATTTCTAAGGGGGGTGGCAACTAAGGATATTTTGGAGGCAGCTACTTGGAGTTCAGTGCATACTTTCTCCAAGCATTACCACCTTCCTCTCTATTCTAAATCCAGGGCTGGTTTTGCCACTGCTGTGTTGCAGGGCATTTTGGCAGCTCCTGCTTCATTATAGTTTAGCCATCCTCCCTTACCTCTGCTTTGGGATTCTACCCAAGTGTTAGGACTGCAGCAATGTGAGATGAAGAACATAGTACAGTTTTGTACCTACCATAAATGTAGATGTTCAAGATCCACATTGCTGCAGTCCAATTTACCTCCCTCCTTCCCTCTGTGTTTAGGGGTGGTTGTGTGGGTGGGGTTCTATTTTTGAAAATTTGTATATATTGTACATATATTAGGTACAGGAGTGTTTGGTGTTTTTTGGTTTTGGCCTTATCTTTTTAGGGTCTTCTGACATCTGGGGCAAGAAAAGACTGAGGATATGACGTCGGTCATGCGCATTTGTACCCTGACGTCCTGATGTCAGTCAAATGCACCTTGACCGACGTCAGCCTTATACTTTGGTATTCGGGCCGACTGGGACAGCGGACTACCCACGTGTTAGGACTGCAGCAATGTGGATCTTCGAACATCTACATTTATGGTAGGTACAAAACTGTACTTTTTGTACCTACCATAAATGTAGATGTCCGATAGGAATGCATCTGCAGTCAGGATTACCCACCCACCTTCCCCTCTGAGGTACTCCTAGGGTATTTGCCAGCCTTCAGCTAGCTTGGGGGGGATCTATTATGGTGTATTTGTTTGTATATATGTACATACATGCTTATTTTTTGTGTTTGCTCTCTACTATTTGGAATCATTGGCATTTATCCAAATTTAGCCTTCCAAGAGGGCACCTGGCATCTGGGGCAAGAAATACTGAGGAAAATGGCGTCGGCTGATGCCTTTATACCCGAATAACTGCAGCTATGACGTCGGGTGAAGTGCGACACCAGCCGAGGCCAGACCCAGACTTTGGAATCCGGCCGACCGAAGGGCTGCCTGACGACATGACAACCCATTTGTAAGGACTGCAGATGCATTCCTATCGGACATCTACATTTATGGTAGGTACAAAACTGTACTTTCTTTCGAGACCTCTCCAGAAGCCCCTACTGAAGAAGTGCCTAGGAAGAGACTCTGCAAGAGGAAGCATTTGGACTCCCCACAGGAGTTGGTCACTTCGGATACTGACTTGGATGAGTCAGAAGGGTCCCCATGGTCCCCCTCAGAAGATATCTCCTTTGCAGTTATCTTAGAGATTCTTAAACAGAGGGGTGGCTGGAAATCCCTTAACCCTTCTGATGATGAGTCCGTTCTCCTGAAGGCTTTTGGGTCTGAACCCTACACCCTTCAATGAGTTGCTGGAATTACTCACTTGAAGGACATGGGAGTCCCCAGACACCACTGAGCCTGTTCCCAGGAGGCCTAACAAATTTATAACTAGCCCCCAAGACAGACTTTACCTTGCTAAAGGAGTACTTGTTGATGCTATGGTGGTGGCAGCAGCCACCAAGAAGGAATTATCGGAGACTTCTTCACCTGTTCATCCTTCTAATAGGGACTCTAGGATTATGGACAGATACAGGAAGCATATGTTTAGTTCAGCAGACTTTGTTCTTCGATCGCTGAACTACCTCACACATTTTACTAGACGATCTACCTCACACATTTTACTAGGCTACAAAGGGATCTCCTGAACGAGCTAGGATACACCCTACAGGGTTCAGTAGCTGCAGGAGTTTCAGACAAGGTAACTTCCCAGCTCTACTCTCTCTTAATTCCATAGTGAACTCTTCCATGCATCTGTTGTCTTATGCAGCTGATGGTATGAGCAGGGCAGCGGGTACAGGAATCGCTCTTGGGAGACTTTCCTGGGTGCGCTTATGTTCCTTCTACGGAATGCTTTATGTCTTCCTTCATTAACACCCCCTTTGATGGTTCATCCCTTTTCAGACCTAAGGTATAGGAAACTCTTACCAGGAGTGAAAAGGACGGAAAGACCTCGTCTGCCGTTGGGAGTATGTCTTTCTACCCCGAACAGACCTTACCCCAAAGGGAGGGGAGGTGGAGAGGTATGGTTCCATAAGTCTCAAGGATCTTTCCAAAACACTCATAGTGACACCCCCCTCTAGAGGCAGAGGAGGGGGTGATAATGGATGATGTCGTCCATGCGGCATGGGGGGGTCTGCAGAACCAAAGCGACAGAGACCAGTTTTTTTGGCAAGCCCTATCCGCACTCCTGAGAGGGGGCCCGACTGTTCTTCTTGGGAGGCAGTCTGGGGATGCCTATCTTTGTACCTAGACACCTGGCTAAAAATAAAAGACAGCAGGGTACAAAGCATAATATCCAGAGGATACTCTATTCCCTTTGCCACTCCACCCCCTCTAGTAAAGAAAATCCCAGACGTTCCACCCAGTCACAGGGTCCAAGCAGCCTTCGAGGTTCAAAGGTTGCTGGACAAACGAGTCATCCAGCCAGTCCCAGCAGACGAGAGAGGATCTGGAACTTACTCAAGGTCCTTTTTAGTTGCAAAGAAAACAGGGAACTGGAGACCTATTCTGGACCTAAGCAGACTAAACAAGGCAGTAAAAAAGATGAAGTTCCAGATGGTCATGCTTCAGTCAGTACTTCCCTTTCTGGGGAAAGACTATTGGATGTGCTCTATAGATCTTCAGGATGTGTACTGCCACATAAAGATGGACAGACCATCCAGGGATCATCTACACTTCTGGCTGGGAGCCAGCCATTATCAATTTCGCATTCTGCTCTTTGGTCTCATTACAGCCCCCAGAGTGTTCACCAAATGTATGGCAGTAGTCACCGCTCACCTGAGACTGTTGGGATTCCAGGTGTTTCCATATCTAGACTACTGGCTCCTCACTGCCACCACCAGGCATCAACTTCTTCATACCAGGGACACAACCTTAGACCTATGCACTCAATTGGGGATTACCATCAACTCAGAAAAATCTGCCTTTTCGCCATCACAATAGACTGTCTTCATAGGAGCAAAACTAAATACAGTTTCAATGACATTGTCTGCCACCAGAAAGAATTTCTCTCTTATGAGAAGTATCAGACCTGCTTCCGAGATAAAAAAAAAGCCCCAGTCTCAATGGTACTCAAATTGCTTGGATCGATAGCAGCAGCAATCCTTGCCATTCCCCTCGCACGAATGCATATGCAAATTCTACAGTGGCTCCTATTCTCTCAATGGCCCTTTCAGGAACTTCTGATGTCACATCAGATTGTCATAACAAATGCGTGCAAGAAGGATCTTCAATGGTGGCTGACGTATCAACATGTATCTCTGGGACGTCCATTCATTCTGCCCAATCCCATAGCCATGGTGACCACGGACACTTCCTTGATTGGGTGGGGAGGGCATTTTCAAGAAAGAACAGCCCAAGACACCTGGAAGAAACACAAAGCTCATCTACATATAAATGTCCTGGAGGTGAGAGCAGTACTTCTAGTGTTGCAGTCCTTTCAAGACTCTGTTCTTCTAGGAACAATTACAATTCAGACAGACAACATGTCAGTGGTCTGGTACATCAACAAACAAGGAGGAACTAAATCTTAACCCCCTGTGTCAAGAGGCCATGAGAGTATGGCAGTGGGCAATCTCCTCCCACTGCTTCCTAATAGCAACGCACATCCTGGGGAAATCCAATGTGATAGCAGACAAGCTGAGCAGGGCCATCTTACTGCCTCATGAGTGGTCCCTAAAGCAACAAGTAGTGGAAAGGATTTTCTGCAGGTGGGGCCAGCCTTGCTGCAATCATTTTGCAACCCCAACAAACACAAAATGCAGCAGCTGCTTTGCCCTAATTCCCCAGCCGGGGGAAGCCCCAAGGGATTCACTGGTGTACACTTGGCCCCTGGGTCTCCTTTATGCATTTCCCCCCTTCCCTCTGATTCCCAAGGTATTACAGAAAGCAAAACTCCTTAGAAGGACCATCAAATGAATAGCCCCTTACTGGCCTCGGCAAATTTGGTTTCCCTTCCTCCAACCTCATCTTTTGGAAGAACCCTGGATCCTGGACCTAGTTCTGGATCTGTTGACCCATTCATCTGGGGCTCTTCATTCTTCCCTCAAACTGACAGCTTGGCTGCTCCAATTCCCACAATAGCCACGATTTACAGCCTCTCAACTGAGGCCCAACATATTATAACATCCTCTCATAAATCATCTACCAGAAAGTTGTATCTTAGCAAATGGAAGAGATTTTCTTTATGGGCCTATCCGAATGATGTTGATTTTTATCTGACTTCAATCCCATCTATATTGGAATTTCTAAATAAACTTTTCAACAAAGGAGCAGCTGCAGCTACCATTAGAGTTCAGTTTGCAGCAATATCAAACTTTCGTCTTGGTTTCCAAGGCACCAGTGTCATGTTGCATCAACTTGCTAAAGCCTTTCTTAAAGGTGCCATTTATTTGAGACCACCAATCAGAGCTCCAGTCATGCCATGGAATTTAAATTATGTTCTCCCCAGAATCATACTACCTCCTTTTGAACCAGCCTCGTCCTGTTCTTTGAATTTTCTTTCATGGAAGACTATTTTTCTGATAGCCATTACTTCTGCTTGGATGGTTTCTGAGCTGCAAGTCTTAACCATCAAACCTCCTTATCTGATTTTCCATAATGACAGAGTTTCACTCAGAACTAATCTATCCTTCTTACCCAATGTTTGTTCAGAGGCAAATCTTAACCAATCTATCGAGTTGCCAATTTTCTTTCCCCAATACACAAATAGTATGGAACACATGCTGCACTTGTCTTGATGTTCATAGACAACTCCGATTTTTACCTAGACAGAACAAAACAGTTAAGGTCAACAGATTAACTCTTTGTTTCCTTTTCAGAGTCAAAGAAGGGTACCCCAGTGAAAAAAGTAACCTTGTCAAGATGGCTATCAGATTGCATTTCCTTCATGTATAATTCACAAAATGCCCCCTTGCAATAAAAAGTGAAGGCCCACTCTACTAGAGCTATTTCAACCTCATTAACTTTTTCTGCAAAGTTACCATTAGACTCAATTTGTGCAGCAGTTACCTGGTCAACATCTCATACCTTTATCACTCATTACAAAGTAGACAAGGCCTCCAGGGACATTACCTCCTTTGATTCCACAGTTCTGAGGAATATTCTCCCGTGAGCCACCCAAGAAAGATGGTGCTTGGGATGCTACCCATCAGTAAAGAATGAATGGCGAGAGAGAACAACTTCACATAAAGAAGTTATGTACTCACCATAACGTTCCATGTGAGTTGTTCATCTCACCTTCATTCTTACTTCCCACCCTCCATCCCCCATCCAGTCTACTTGAGGTCTGTATAGGGTGCTTCATCTCTTATCCAACTCTCTTAATGGCATATTTATACTACTGAGTAGTCGGGCAGCAAACAAGATCAGAGGGAAGATCAGGGTACATCATGGGATAAGGAGTTGGCCTTGAGCTGGTTGAAGACCTTGAGCTTTTGCAGTTGGCTGAGTCAGAGCCGAGGATCGGCTCTGAACCCATCAGTAAAGAATGAAGGCGAGATGAACAACTCACATGGAACGTTATGGTGAGTACTTAACTTCTTTTTTCAGACATCTAGTCCTTCTTCAGTTTTAAACAATCATCCATTTAAATGCTCAAATTAAAATACATGACACAGCCTAGCCTATCACATAGAAACACTAATTAAAATGCAATTTCACATTGAAGATTGATACACAATTTATCTTACAAATAAATCTCATAAAAAAAATAAAAATAAAATGGAAGTGGGTAGAAAATAATTAAGGGACTAAGTCCCTATGTATAAAATAGATTTTATGTAACCATTTGTTTTTTTTAATTTTAGAACTGGTTTTAGAGTTACTTGTTTATTCTGGCCTGGATATATATCAGCTTGCATATGAACAATCCATTCCTACTCTTTCGATATCTAATTTATTAATAATATCCCCATCTTCATTCCAATGTGCATTAGGTGATGTCACCAGGAAGTCCTGCTTACTCTGTGATTGGGTAGATAACTCACAAACCAATGGAGTTGCAGCTGATGCAGTTACATTCTGCTGATTGGATAAGGGCTCAAAGCTATCCAACTGATACATAGAACCCTTTTCAGATCGCACAACAGCAGAATTCTTTGTAGTAACTCGTTTGGGCCGGGAAAAAATGTGGCAGTTGGAAAAATCATTTATGTCACGTTGCAGTTTCTTCTTTTTTGTCCCTTCAAGCTGCTTATCAAAATCACACATATGCGTTAGCATATCCTCATAAAGGGAAACATGCCCATTAAACAAAGGAGACCCAGATATTTGTTTCTCTGATGTTTCAATTTCACAACACAGTTCACTTTCTAGTTTAACAAAAAAGGACTGGTCTCTGTGTCAGACAGATGGATGAAATGACTAATGATTTTTTTTTAACAAGAGGGTATGATGTTAATGAATTGAATGTAGTCAGAGCGGATGTGATGAAGTTGAGAGGGGCAGGCTAAACCTTTTTTCTCTAATTGTGTTAGATCTAATGATACACATACACAAAATACAGGTATGCAGCCATTGGGGTATTTAATGACCTGTAGTAGAGCTAGTGAATCTGTGGAAAAGATTATTAGAGAGAATTGGGATGCGTTAAAAGCTATACCTGGTCATGAAAAATGGTTGCCTGATAAACCCCTATTTACGTATAGGAACTGTGAAAATTTAAAGCAATGGTTATGTATAATAAAAAATGTAAATAAAAAATGTAAAATCATCCAAAATGATCCATTTTGGATGATTTTACATTTTTTATTATATTAAAAAATAGTATCTATGGTTTCTTGGTGCTTTTTTCTTTGGACCTGTACACTATGTTCAGGATTTTATGTAGGTAAGTCAACTAGAAGATTACGGGACACTACACCTCAAGCAACACATAGCCCTTCTAAACCCACACCACCAACACCCACATATAGCAACACTAAATCCACATATGTAGAGGCCCTTAACTGTAACCTTCCCAAGCAACAAGGACCTCCGAAGCTGAAATGCAAACAAACACCAATCACAACCAAAGTGTCACATAGTTCACAACAACAGTGTGCCACCCAGCAACAGCCCTTAACACAAGACAATGTACCTAACACTTTAGTCATAGATGACTCTATAGTCCGACACACTGATGTCCCTCTCACCAGGTTGAACAAGGAGAAAATTACAGTCCGCTGCCTGTCAGGTGCCAGGATCCACCACATAACACATGCACTCAAGTCACTCCACAACAAGTACAAATATGACTCTATCATTGTCCATGTTAGAGTGAATGACTTGAGACGTACCTCCCTGGACTACATGAAAAGAGACATGGAAGAGCTCTTGGATCATATGGCCCAGGCAGGTATGACCCTAGCCCTGAGTAGCATCCTGCCTTTGACCAGAATGTTACCACAATATAAGGACAGAATGATTGACTTCAACAATTGGCTAAGCTTCTGGTGTCATTCAAAGGGGATCCAGTATCTGTCTGCCTGGGACGACATGATTGACAGACCACGATGCTTTGCACCTGTCGCCCCCTGGGATTCAGGTTACTGGCTAAGGCTCTTGCTACCCCTATAGTGCCTTTTTTAGGCAAAGTTCAAATGACAAAACCACCACCCTAACAGGTACAAGCATGCAAAATCTGAAGGTAATGCTACTCAATGCTAGAAGTCTAAACCTCAAAATGCACTCTCTCAAGGCACTCCTAAAAATGGAGAACATCGATATTTGTGCAGTAAATGAGTCCTGGTTCAAGGCTCCAGAGAGCACCCCTGCAATACCAGGCTACAACTCTTACCACACTTTTCAGCCACCAAACCAGGACCGAAACACTAAAGGTGGAGGAGTGTCAATATTCACCAAGGATATTCACACCACCAGGCTAGTTGCCCAACACAATGTGTCTGAAATTCTCCAGGTGTAACTAACACTAGGTAAGACTGCAATCCAAATTGTAGCTTGCTACAGATCCCACACCATACCCCAAGATTCTCACTACACCTTTCTAAACATACTGGAAAATATTAAGATAGAACCAAACACCCTAATACTGGGTGATTTTAACTACCCTGCCATTAACTGGGAAAACTACTCCTGTACCAACACTTTTGCCCAACGGTTCTTGGAATTCATAAATTCCAATGCCCTGGATCAACTAATCCATAGACCCACCAGGGGCTCCAATATCCTAGACCTTGTCATTACCAACATGGAAAATCGATGCTCCACACCTATGGTCACCCCCTCGTTAGTCAGGTCTGACCATAAGCTAATCACCCTTAACATCCACATCCCACCCGCACCCCCCAGTAAGGAAACCTCCATAAAAAACTTCTCCAAAGCCAACTTCATGCTACTCAAGTCAGAAGTGACAAACTTCATGACACCCATGCAGACTGGAACTAAAAGTTCTACTGCTGAATCCCACTGTACAAGCACATCCACTCATGCATGAATCGTGCCATCCCAAATAGAACCAAGATGCTCTCATCCAAAAAAAGGAAGCCAATCTGGTGGTCCCCTGCCATAAACAAACTTTACAACAAAAGGAAGAAACTGTTGCACAAAAGAGGAAAATCCCAGGATGCAAAAAACTCCCTTACCAGCCTCCATAAGAAACTGAGATCCCTCATAAAATCCTCCAAAGCTAGTTACGAAAATAAAATTGCCAAAGATTTCAAAGACAGCCACAAGCCATTCTATAACTATGTCAAGAATCTAAATGGCAATGCTCAGATCTGCTCTGAGCTAAAGCAGAATGGCATTAAATATACTGATCACAAGGATATTGCCAATATCCTGGCAGATCAATTCAGTGCCAACTCCACCCCACTCTCACCCCCAAATGGCCCATCTCAATAACGGAAGATTGCCAAATTCCGGTAATAACGGCCACACAGATAAAAAACTCACTCTCCAAAGCTAAGAATACAGCACCCATGGGACCAGATGACATCCCGGGCTGTGTACTACATGAACTACAATATGAACAGGCACCTCACCTAAGTGTCATGTTTAATCATAGCCTCACCTCAGGTTTCATGCCCACCGAGTGACGCAGAGCTACAGTTATCCCACAAGGGGGGATCCATCTTGGATCCCGGAAACGACCGTCCCATCAGTCTGACAAGCCTTATCTGTAAGGCCATGGAGCGTATTATCATGTAACTTATAAACAAAGACATTAGCAACCTTCAAACACTGGACCCCACCCAGTTTGGGTTCGTGAAGGGCCGATCTTGTCTCCTGAACCTGATTGACTTCTTCGAATCAGTCTCCAGAGCCATGGACAAGGGTAAGGTGGTCCACACAGCCTATCCAAACTTTGCCAAGGCCTTTGACACCATCCCCCACTCTGGAATCATAGATAAACTTACTAAGCTGGGCATTAATCCCTAAGTCACCCAATGGGTTGCTAACTGGCTTACTGATAGAGCCCACACTGTAAAAGTAGCAGACTCCAAATCCAGCTCCAGACAAGTGGAGTAACTCGGGGTTCAGTTCCAGGAACCCTCTTGTTTGGCATCTACTTCTCTGAAGTACAGGCCAACACTAAGGGACTCTGGCTAACAAAGTTCGCAGATGACTGCAAACTGGGAGCCATTATTGAATCCCCAAATGATGTGGATACTCTACAAAAGGGCCTTACAGAAACAGATGCTTGGTGTCAGAGCCATGGGCTCAAGCTCAATGCCAAGAAATGTATAGTTATCCCCTTTGGGAAAAAACATGTATCCGTGAATTACCATATAGGTGGAAGTACACTAAACACCGAAAGTGTGATAAGAGACTTAGGGACACAGGTGGACAGTGGTCTCACCTTCGATAACCACATCGCCACAACAGTCAGGAAATCCTTCTATGTGGCATACCTCATCACTAAGGGCTTTTCATCCAGAAAAAAGGAGGTCATTGACCCACTATACTCATCCCTCATTAGACCCATTATAGAAGACAACGCCCCGTTTGGTATGTACCTCTCAAGACATCTGCAACAACTGGAAAGGCCGCAGAAATACCTCACTAAAAGAATCACAGGCCTAAAGTAGATGCCCTACACTGACCGCCTTAAAAAACTCCAGTTATACTCTGTCATATATCGTCTACTCAGAGGTGATCTCTGCTTAACATACAAGGCCATGTCAAACCCAGAACTGTTGGACATGCTACACTTAAAGAAATCCAAATCCCTCAGAGCCACAAGCTTCAGGGATCTAAACCTTATCATCACAATAAACAAAACATGCTGGAGGAATCTGTTCCTTACCCCAGACTCTGGAACAGATTGCCCATACATGTTAAGCAGAGTGCTTCTTTGACCCTCTTCAAAAGGAACCTTGATGATTGGATGGGAGAAAGGAAACTGACCCCGGGGATCACGTCAGTCGCCCTGCTAGACAGAGGTCTAGGGAAGTAAATAGTGTGGGAAGAAATAGCCAAGGAATTGTTATGGCTAGGCTTGTATAGGCCCTAGGGCTTATAGCCTAGTACCAACCTATGAACCTATAGTAGAACTTAGGTCAGATATATGTAGGGGTATACAGACTAACTCCTTAGCAAAACATATACAGGAACAGGGGACCTCACACCAATTTGTATTTAGGGTTATAGAATATTTAAGAACGAACATTAGGCATTGGGGATATTAGTATTAAATTGGATATAAAAGAGTATGAATGGATTGTTTGCATGCAAGCTGATATATATCCAGGCCTGAATAAACAAGTAACTCTTAAACCAGTTCTAAAATTAAAACAACAAATGGTTACATAAAATCTATTTTATACATGGGGACTTAGCCCGTTAATTATTTTCTGCCCACTTCCATTTTTATTTTTATTTTTTTTTTATATGAGATTTATTTGCAAGATAAATTGTGTATTATCTTCACTATGAAATTGCTATTTTAATAATGTTTCTATGTGATAGGATAGGCTGTGACATGTTTTAATTTGAGTATTTAAATGGATGATTGTTTTAAATTGTTTTAAACACTGAAGAAGGACTAGGTGACTGAAAGCTTTGTTTGGTACGTTGAATAAACTTTTCTGCAGTGTGAAGAGTACTTTGCTGTTATTTCAAACATGGCAGCTTTCCAATCTTGGTAGGCGGCATCATCTAGATTAATAGTGTTATGAAGAAGACTCCTTTTATTCTGCAACTGTTGAAATGCAGATCTGTCAGCTCAGAGTAATAGTCTGGTCGCAGAAACAAAATCAGTCAGGACAGTTCCTAGTAATAACATGATCTGATAAAAAGACGTCTGTCCTTGCTACCCTGTAACACCGATGGCATGGGCATTAGGATCACTCTGCAGATATACCTTTCTCAGAACTACTACTCGTCTCAAAGTCATCCGATATTCATTGGAACACTTCAAGGCAGTCAGAGAAAACAGACTCCTGCTCAGTTCAGTGTATTGGGTCATTTTCACTAGAAAATATGGTTGGGTGTCGCCCCTGAGTACAGATGAGTAGTTTCTATTGTTGTAATGTATTTATTTATTTATTTATTG
Organism: Protopterus annectens; assembly: GCF_019279795.1. Lineage (NCBI taxonomy): Eukaryota > Metazoa > Chordata > Ceratodontiformes > Protopteridae > Protopterus > Protopterus annectens. Next base: position 406,447,627 of record NC_056745.1, read on the forward strand.
CCATGAGAGAAAAAAGTTTTACTTTTTTCTTCAGAAAATCCTTTTCTTGACTTTCTGTGCCATTAAGCTTAGGTCCGTTTTACACTGCTGTTCAGAAAGGTACCTGTGGCCATTCCCTGAAAAAGACAGTAATTCAGAAAGGCATGAAGTCCATGTGGACCAATTATTGAACTGATAGATTTTTGAAGATCCTATATATCCAATCTAGGTCTTGAGCAACAACCCATCTGTGGCTTAATATGAAAGCAAACAAGCTTGCAGTTAATTCCAATCCTGGCCACATCAAGATTGCTGAGCTCATTGCAGTCATAACAGTTAACTGACAGAGCTCAAGACTCTTGGGTATCATGAACACATCATGTCTGTGTTGCAGCAGAGTTGGTTTCATTGTGAAGATAGTACTCCTGCTTTATGGGTTTCAGCACCTATTAGACATTTGGACCTACTGGAACCTGCATAGGAATATCAGTATTTTGTAAGAGAACCAGTTATATTTAGGCAGATTCCCTGTGACCACAAACAGAATTTCAAATTACCCTAAATAAGACAAGTTATAAATTCATAGCCTGCTGTAGATCAATTTCCTTTTCTCTGGAGGGCTATGAAAAATGTTTAAATATGCTTGCTGAGTTACCTGTAAATAAAACTACATTTTTGATGGGCAAAATCAGTTATCTATTTGATATCTGCTGCAACTATATGGTTGGGTACCCTCAAAGATTCTTTGATTTAATAAATGCTAACTCCCTTCTAGAGATAGTTAATCAGCATGCTAGTAGTCAAAGTCCTATTGACCTTATCTTCACTAACATCAGACCAGCGTCTGCTGCTGTATTAGTCTCATCTGTTGTCAAATCCAACCTCAGACTAGTAATTTTCTCCTTTAGGGAATCCAAACCCACCTTAATGAACAGTTCAGAATTCAGAGACTTCAAAAATGCAGACTTGTTAAAACTATATGATGAGCTTTTAAATTTCAAATGCAGGATTTGCAGACGTCATGTGACTCACTAATGCCAATGAATTTTAACTTCATCTAACAACTAACATAAAATAGGTAATCCCACTCAGAAGCAAATGTATTTGAGAATGTAAAAATAAACCATCTTGGTAGAATGCTAGCATTAACAAGCTCTGCAATAAGAGGGGGAAAAAGCTCTTTAAATCTATACTAAACCTATTTCTACCCACTTTAAAGATTATACTAAAAAGTAACAAAAATCTGAAAGTTGCGTCAAAAAGGCTTTTGTTATGGATAAGGATATAGGAAGAGGCTAAACCAAAGATAATCCAAAAACTGAAAAACTGGAAGCTCTTGTTTATGGACATGGATGGTAAGATACATGCAATGAAAATGTTTTAATCTCTCTAGTTTTATTTACAGGCAAGGCATATTTTTATCAACTTGCGGACAAGTTGCGATGTTTTAGACAGTAATTAATAAAGAGGTGAAGGAATTTATCTGGGAGGGAAGAGGGCATAAGTTAAGTGGGATAGGTTCATTCTTCCAGTGGAACAAATTGGTTTAGGGTTACCTCATATGTATAACATAAGCAGAAGATTATAGTTCATAGTGGAACTGTTTCATGATGAAGCAGGGAGAAATCCGAGAAATAAGGAGAGAGTGGGATTTTGGATGCAGATCCTTAAGGAGGAGAATAACAGCCACACAGAATGTCATATTCATAAAGTTGCAGAAAGTTTTCTAATAACTAAGCCTACGTAAGAAAGGAGAAAGGAGATTTTTGCCAGTAGGGATGACTGCAAGTAGGGGTACAGAAAATTGCCTGTTTGGAATTTACTGGAGAAGACTGACAAAGGAATCAAGGTATTGAGAGCAAATAACTATAGAGAGAAAGGTAATAGAGTGGGTTAAGGTCAAGAAGTTGTTTGGACTGCAGGCTAGAGACTGCCTTTCTTACCAGGGATTGATATAGGAGTGTAGACCATGAGAAAGGGATAGTGGAATCTTAAGTGAAAGACTTGCTTTGGTAGAGTTTTTAGTTGCACCTCTTAACAAAATCTGTTGTTAAAAAAGGATAATTAGTAAGACATATAAAATATTGCACAAAAATGAAAGGAGGTTAGAAAAGATTTTGAAGAGAGACTGGAAAAACAATTCACAAGGAAACATTGAGATGACATATGTTCAATATTTTTGCTTAGATGTGTTTGCATAGGTATTTTATAAACCAACCAGACTTCAAATAATTTTTCCTCTCATAAATAGCAAATGGTGGTGTGATGGGAAAGAAAGAGGAAACTGGGAATGTATGTTTTGGAAGTGTAATGAATTGGCAGATTTTAAAAATTCCTTATGTAATATGCTAGAAATATTGGAAGAGCAAATGACTGTAACTAAAGAAATGATTCTTTTGAGTTGAGACATGGGATTTGAATTGCCTAGGCATAGTAAGGCCTTGTTAAGTTTAATTCTGTTGGCTGCCAAAGTCTAAATCAACTATATTTGAAGTACAGAATATTACAAAACAGATAAAAGAATTTGAAAAGGGATCTTTAGAAAAGGGAAGGGCAAATTATATTGAAATTAATGGAAATTGTGGTAACAATACATGCAGAATAGTGTCCAGGAGGTGGAGTGAGGGTTAAGGGAAGGCAGGAAAGTAGAAATTTATGTAATGATACAAATAGTTTGTATGCGATATATAACGTATGTAAATGGAAAAATATGAATATGTTTTCTTTTCTATTAATGATTGTTTGCCTATGTCTTAAGTGATAATTTGATAAAGGTGTTTAATAAAAAAAAAAACAAATCTGAAAGTCACCATAAGGAAAACTGAAACAGAGCACAAATTAATATTAACATCCAAAGCAAAGGGTAATCATAAATCCTTTTTTAACTACATCCGATGTTTAAGAAGTAACACTCACCAATCCCCTGAATTATGGTGATGGTCTTCGTGTTTCACTGTTGCAGTCATTACATTTGGGTAATCTGCTGGCAGGTTGCCCTCACTCGGCCTGAATAACAAAGTCTTGGGTCCTGCGTCGCTTACTGTCTCCTCTTCCATGACATCAGGAAGGGCAAATTATATTGAAATTAATGTAAATTGTGGTAACAATACTTGCAGAATAGTGTCCAGGAGGTGGAGTGAGGGTTAAGGGAAGGCAGGAAAGTAGAAATTTATGTAATGATACAAATAATTTGTATGCGATATATAACGTATGTAAATGGAAAAATATGAATATGTTTTCTTTTCTATTAATGATTGTTTGCCTATGTCTTAAGTGATAATTTGATAAAGGTGTTTAATAAAAAAAAAAACAAATCTGAAAGTCACCATATGGAAAACTGAAACAGAGCACAAATTAATATTAACATCCAAAGCAAAGGGTAATCATAAATCCTTCTTTAACTACATCAGATGTTTAAGAAGTAACACTCAGCAATCCCCTGAATTATGGTGATGGTCTTCATGTTTCACTGTTGCAGGGTAATCTGCTGGCAGGTTGCCCTCACTCGGCCTGAATAACAAAGTCTTGGGTCCTGCGTCGCTTACTGTCTCCTCTTCCATAACATCAGGTCGTCAGGGGTATAAAACATGCAGCCGACGCCATTTTTATCCGTCTTTCTTGCCGCGCAGTGCCCAAAGCAGAAGCAGTTCGCAAGTGCCGGTCGGCCGACTCCTGAAATTTTTGTTTTCGAGTTTCAGAACCGAAGTCTTCAAACTAAAGCTAAGTACCCCGTTGGGGAAACTTTTTCTTGCTCCTTACCGATGTCAGTAAAAGTTAATAATTGTATTACTTGTGGGAAGCAAATACCTCATAAGGATTTTCATTTGTACTGTATTCCTTGCCTAGGCCCTGACCACAATGTGCCTTGCTGTCGGTTTTGTGCTAAATTTAACCAACGCACTATTAAGCGTCGGTGCATTTTTGCTTCTAAATACTTTGGTTCAATATTTAACTATCAAGAAATGTCATCGGTTAGCAATCCGATTACCGGAATTCACAAAAAATGCAAAGAAAAAACAGAGACAGACCGTCGAGATCCAAAACCAATAACGAAGCTTCTCCTAAGCCAGTCGCCAGTTTGCCGGTACTCGGTGAGGCGCTTTTGCAGCCCCTGATGCCTGCTACTTTTGAGTCGCAGGCCTGTACCGAGACCTATTCGGAGTCCGGTATGCCGCGAGATTCTTCAAGTACTGAACCCGCGGATTGGATGGGTCCGGAGCCACTGAGCAGGCACAGACTTCTGAGGGTGTTTTCAGGCCTAAAAATTTGTATATTAAACCAACGCCATCATCAAAAACAAAGCCAAAACCAACTACTATGTCTAAAAAACCGACGCATGAGCCACGTACTCAGGCCTCTATGCCTAAAAAACAAATGATCAAAATGGCTGAGGATTTAATTACCTTCATCAGGGGTTCCCAACCCCCTCCTGCTAAGAGGCCTAGGCAAGGCACTGATTATGAATCTTCAGATCAGGTTTCCATTTCTTCTGATTCCTCTTCTGATCAGGAATTTTCTATCCCCCCTTATGAGGACTCTGATGCAGAAGAATCCATCCCTTCTGCTTCTCTTCTCCTGAGGATTTTTCTTTTGGAGAGACTTTGCATACCTTAAGGGAACATTTTCATTGGGAGAGTCAGGACTTTTCAGAATCCAAAAAGAGGCTAAGGGATTTTCTTCTTCTTCCTCAGCGTAGGCCTTTGGCTATACCTCCTGTTTTAGACATTGTTGATTATGTTTTCTCAGAATTCAGCATGGCTGCTGATTCAGGCTGCTAGTAAGCCAGACAGATATAACTGGGTTTCTGACTCCCACAAATTTCTTTTCAAAAATCCTACTACTTACCCTGAAACTATTTCTCAGGGTCTCAAGGGTGTTAAGGCTTCTACAACTAAAAATCCTACCCCTTCTGATAAGAGACTCCAGGGCGCTGGATAGATGGGGTAAGAAGGTTTATACTTCTGCAGCCTTGGCAATCAGGGCTTTAAACTGTCAATTTCATATGCTTAAATATCAACAGCATGTCATGGGCTTACTGAAACAGAAAATGATGTTGATTTCTGATTGTGTGGAAAATAGAGTTACAGGATTTATTGCATTCAGCTGAACAAGTTGGAAAGCATACTTTGCAATGTGGTCTTGATTCCTTGGAGGCCTCTTGCAGGGCCACCGTAACTGGATCTGTGATAAGAAGGCATGCTTGGCTCAAGGAGCAAAATCTGCCTGATCATGTTAGAGCTAAATTGTTGGATGCTCCTTTACAGCAGGACAGTCTGTTTGGTAATAAGGCAGAAGAAGTTTTAAAAAAGGTGGAAGACAAAGCTAAATCTATGCACACTGTAAAAGATTTCTTGCAAGTGCAGCCAGCCAGGTTCAGTAGGCACTGGCCTACTAAGAATTGGTCATTTCCAGTACCCAACAGAGCGGCTCAGGGCAAACCCAGATACTCCAAAGGCTCCAGGTTTCAGTCACAAGGATCTTACAGGACAAAACAATGGGGTGCCTCCACCTCCAAATCAAGAAGTAACAAAGCCATTTCCAAGCACTTATCTTTTGGCAGCCCCTTTGGGGGGGGGGGGGACTAGCACTTCATGCTCAAAATTGGCATCTAATTACCCAGGACAAGTGGGTCTTAAATATATTATCCCAGGGGTACAGATTACATTTCCACACGTTGCCAATTCCAAACGGATGGCCAGACTTGCCCCTAAATCAGTGGGCAGAGGCCCAGAAACAAGTCATGTCTCTCATGGATATGGGGGCTATTCAAACAGTACCAGAAAAGGAAAAAGGATAAGGTTTTTATTCAAGACTTTTCCTGGTACCCAGAAAAGACAAATCATGGCGTCCAGTTCTGGACTTATCCATTCTAAATACTTTCCTGGACATTCCAAAATTCAAGATGCTGACTCTACAACAGCTACTGCCTATGCTAGGCAAGAATGCCTGGTTGGTAACTCTAGACTTAAAAGAGGCTTACCTGCATATCCCAATCAAGGAATCTTGCAGAAGATACCTCCGCTTCAAAGCAGGCTATTTGCATTACCAGTTCTCTGCACTGCCCTTTGGCTTATCGACTGCGCCCAGGGTCTTCACAAAGTGCCTGGCACCAGTAATTGCATTTAGCAGACAAAGAAACATTCAAATGTATCCTTGTCTGGATGATTGTCTAATTTAGGCAGAAGATGAGGACACTCTTCTACAACATCTGGCATTTGTAAAAAGGCTTCTAACATGCCTAGGGTACATCATAAATGAAAATAAATCACAACTGGTACCCTCTCAAATAATTACATTCCTGGGTGCAAGCTTGAATACAACTGCCCAGATGGCTTACCTCATGCCAGACAAACAAATTCAATTGATAACATACTTCAAACAAGTGGCCACAAAAACCCAGCTATCTGCAAGACAAATTCTGCAGGCTTTGGGGTTCATGGCATCCTGCATTCCACTACTTCCATATGCAAGACTGCATATGAGGAAACTTCAATGGTACCTAAAAGGTTTATGGAGTCAACATTGTCACAGCCTGGAAACAATGATTCATCTCATTCCTTGCCTGCAACAGGAGTTCCTTTGGTGGGCAGAGGCCTGTCAGCAAAACAAGGGACTGTCATTCATTCTACCCCCTGACACACAACCCCTGACTGCAGACGCATCAGACTATGCTTGGGGGGCCCATCTGGAAGGGAGATGCATTCAGGGCGAATGGAGCCCAAATCAAATGCACCTACATATCAACCAGAAAGAAATGCTAGCTGTACAGAATGCTCTGACAGCCTTCAAGGGCTTCCTTCATCCAGGACAACTACTGATAAGACAGACAACACCACAGTTATGTGGTACATAAGCAGGGGGATACCCACTCCTACCCCCTTTACAGACTAGCCATGGCCTTGTGGAACACAGCCTTGACTTACCAAATACATTTACAAGCTCAATTCCTGCCAGGAAAGCAAAACACTCTGGCAGACGACCTAAGCAGAAATCTTATGGACCCACATGAATGGAAACTGGATCCACAAATCTTCAGCATGTTGACAAGAAAATGGGGGAGCCCAGACATAGATCTATTTGCTTCTCCCCAAAACTACCAGTTGGACAAATTCTGCTCAAGAACTCATCACAAAAAAGCTTGGAAAGTGGATGCTCTATCCTTCAGCTGGAAAAACCCAATCAGTCTATGCCTTTCCCCCTCTGCCTCTGCTCTCCAAGGTTTTACTAAAAGTCAGACAGGAAAAAACAAAAATGATTCTGATTGCTCCAGACTGGCCTCACCAACACTGGTACACGCTTCTAAGGAACATGTCACACCTTCCTCCGTGGTACTTGCCTCAGACACCTCATCTATTGTCTCAGCAGAACTATCAAGTTCTGCACACTCAGCTCCAAACTCTGAATCTTGCAGCATGGCTAATCAACTAATTTCACAAATCACTTCTCTCAGCAAACCTGTGATGGATGTCATTTTGGAGGCTAGAAGGCGCCTAGTACTAGAAAATCGTATGCTGATAAATGGAAGAGATTCTGTGCCTGGAACCAAGCACAGGGAATAAGTACAGCAATGCCCAATATTCCTCAGATTTTGCAATATTTAATTGAGATGCTTCAGAAGGGCTTATCTTTTTCTTCTATAAAAATCCATGCCTCTGCCATCTTGGCTCATTACAACATGGAGCCTCCTCTCTTTTCTCATCCCCTGCTAAAGCAGTACCTCAGAGGGGCCAAAAATTTGAGACTTCCCAGGAGAGCACCGACTCCTGCATGGGACCTCAATTTTGTGCTGGAAAAACTCACCTACCTCCTTTTGAACCAGCAGCTACTCCAGACATAAAATTTCTTTCTTGGAAGGCAGCCTTTCTTTTAGCAGTCACTTCAGCTAGAAGGATTTCGGAACTGCAGGCTCTCATGGCAGTGGAGCCTTTCATTATATTTTATCCGGACAGGGCGGCCCTCAGGACCAATCCCTCTTTTATGCCTAAGGTGGTATCCAGTGTGGCTCTTAACCAGACCATTCATCTGCCAACTTTTTTCCCAAATCCGCAGAACAAGGGGGAGCGGATTATGCATTCATTGGATGTACACAGACAGCTAAGATTCTACCTAAACAGGACAAAATCTCTAAGAAAGTCTGAGCAACTACCGGTGGCATTTGCTGCAGGGACAGAGGGGAAGGCTATATCAAAGCAGACTATTTCAAAATAGATAAGCCATTGTATTAGTTTCTGCTACATGCACCATGGTAAACCTGTCCCCAAGGTGATCAGATCCTATTCCACCAGAGCCCATCTACTTCTGCAGCCTTTCTCAGAGGGGTTCCTACCAGAGACATTCTAGAAGCTGCTACTTGGAGCTCAGTTCATACATTCACAAAGCATCACCATTTACCTCTCTTTTCTAATTCCAGGGCAAGCTTTGCCACTGCTGTCCTGCAGGGCCTTATAGTTGCTCCTAATGCTGTATAATTCCATCCTCCCATCCATAGCTTTGGGATTCTACCCAAATGTAATGACTGCAACAGTGAAACACAAAGGACATAGTACAGTTGTGTACACTTAAAATGTAGATGTTCGAGTGTATTCACTGTTGCAGTGAATACACACCTGCCAGCCCCCTTTCTTCTCTATTATTATACCTCTTCTTTCCTTCACTATGCTCAAAAGCCTTTGTGGTGTATTTGCTTTTAGTTGGAGGTAAATTTTTGCATAGATATATATATATTTTTTTTTGCTCCCCATTTGGGGGACACCTGACATCTGGGGAAGAAAAACTGATTAAAATGACGTCTACTGCATGTTGTAGACCCCTGATGACCTGACGTCATGGAAGAGGAGACAGCAACCATTACAGGTCTTCCAGGATGCTCTCCCTTTAGGGACAGTTGCGATTCAAATGGACAGTATGTCAGTAGTTTGGTACATCAACAAACAAGAAGGAACCAGATCTTACACCTTGTGTCGAGAAGCGATCTCATCCAACCGCTTTCTCATAACAACACTCTTTTTGGGAAAGTCCAGTGTGATAGACAAATTGAGCAGGTCCATTCTTCTACCTCACGAGTGGTCTCTCAACAAGAAAGTGACAGAAATGATTTTTTTGTCAATGGGGCCAGCCTTGCTGTCATCTTTTTGCTTTTCCACTAAACAACAAGTGCAACCGATATTTTTCTCTAATCCCCCTGGGAGAATCACCAAGGGATGCTCTACTCCACGAATGGCCTCCTACCTCTCAACAGTACCAAATTCCTCAGTAAATACCAGTTTTGAGAGTGGCCCCTTTAATTTCCGAATTTCCCAGGGTTTTTATTATTTATTTATGCACGTGATGATGTCAGCACGAGGCAGACAACGAGCCCTTACTACTAAATTTAAATTTAGCAATTTGCGGGTTTGACAGTGCGAGTTCACACAGGCACAACACTTCTTTCTTCCCCCGTCTCCAGGTGAGGCTGTGTATTTATTACTTCTCAAGAACAGAAACTTAAGTGTACACAGCTGTTGTATTGGGAACAGTCTTTCATTTTTGTACTAATGTTATTAAGGGCTGTGGGCCGGCTCTGAGTGTACTGTGGCATTAGGAACTTATTTATTTACAGGGAACGGTTCCTTTCCATTTTGAATGTCAGTCAATTCCTTTACATTTTGAATGTCTCGCTTGTACAAGGTGCATTTTACAAGTCGCTCAAGTGCTAGTCCTTTGTGTACTGCTATTGCATTTTTTTATGTATGGGAAGGTGCATTTTACAGATATCTGACAGTTCCTTTACATTGGTGCATTTTACAAGTCGCTCGAGTGCTAGTTCCATTGCATTGTATCAAGTGCTAGTCCCTTTGCATTTTGCAGTTGTTCTCACAGGCAGTTCCTTCCTTTGCATGTGTCCGGTAGTTCATTGCATTTGAAATTTAGTGTGTGCGTGGCATTTTCTTCCTTCTGAAGTGTGTGTGTGCGTGTGTGTGTGTGTCAGTTCCTTCCTTCTGGTGTGTGTGTGTGTGTGTGTGTGTGTCTGTGTGTGTGTCTGTGTGTGTGTCAGTTCCTTCCTTCTGAAGTGTGTGCGCATGTGTGTGCATGCGTGTGTGTCTGTGTGGCAGTTCTTTCCTTCTGAAGTGTGTGTGTGTGTGTGTTTGTGTGTGTGGGGCATTTCCTTCCTTCTGAAGTGTGTGTGTGTGTGTGTGTGTGTGTGTGTGTGTGTGTGTGTGTGTGTGTGTGTGTGTGTGTGTGTCAGTCACTGGTAGTTAGGGTTACTCACTCAAACCCTGCACCTTGGGTACAAAGAGAAGAGCCTAAATTCTCTACCCATACCACCACTCATGAATCAAGGAGATGTTCTTTGTGTTTCACTCTGTCTTTATCTTTGCATTTTTTCAGAATGCCGGTAGTCGGGTGGCTTGCCAAAACCATGTGTGGATAATTGAATGGAGTACCAAAATATTTAGAAGTGTAAATATACCAACGACAAATAGTTTGTTGTTTAAATAAGGCACAAAACCGACAGCGAGGTACGTCTTGGTCAGGGCCTAGGCAAGGAATACAGTACAGATGAAAATCTTTGAGGTATTTGCTTTCCACAAGAAATATAATTATTGACTTTTGCTGACATCGGTTTAGAGCAAGAAAAAGTTTCCCCAACGGGGTACTTAGCTTAGTTGAAGACTTCGGTTCTGAAACTCGAAAACGAAAATTTCAGGAGTCTGCAAACCGGCACTTGCGAACTGCTTCTACTTTGGACACCGCACGACAAGAGAGACTGATGTAATGGCATCAGCTGTATGCTTTATACCCCTGACTATCTGATGTCATGGAAGATGGGACAGCAACCGATGCAGGACGCCAAGACTTTGTTAATCAGGCCGACTGAGGGCTACTGCAAGAAGATAACCCAAATGAGATGACTGCAACAGTGAATACACTCGAACATCTACATTTATGGCAAGTGTACACAACTGTACATTTTCAACTGTCCAAATTTTCAGAGAATGTTTGTCTCATACTTTGGTCTATTCCTCTTGAAATTTGTGTTTTTTGGCAAATCAGTGAGAGCTCAGTTCACTAAATAATGATAACCATTTAAGTTTCAGTCTTCCCATCTTTCAGGAAATGCATGGTAACACAAAACATTTTATTCTAGCAACTTCCTAAGATTATACAAGCAATGTTTAAAATATGTCCCTGGTTTTAGGCCTTTGTCACCCCATTAATTCCAGATTTCTTGTGCTGCATAGTTCTTTAGGGGGAGAGAAGTTTAGTGCTGCTTATGCCAAGTCTGCTTGTTTTAGTAGCACAACAGGTAGTAAGGCTGTGTGTTCTACTCCCACAGTATGTAGATTGATTGCTGATGCGGTACTGTGTTGTACTTTTAAAGGAGATGGATGTTGCAGTCCTGAGAATGTCCTATTTGCTGGAGATAACCAGTAACTATGAACCTGTTATCAGTTTGCCATCCATTCCCTATTGCAATATTACTAGCTTATCAGTTTTTAATGTAATGTAGGCAATTTATTCTTCAAGGGGCAACATGCACTTTTATTTGTAGATGAAACAGTGAAATATAAAGTTGTTTGCTAGTAGCAACCTCTTCATTAGTTACAGATCTTTTTAATGTGACATTATTAAATGACTTTTGCATTTTCTTTGAATGTGGGTTTTACTGCTGTTTCAATAAATATGAGTTTCAAGGGCAAAGGCGTTTTAATGCCAAGTCTGTTTTCATTGTGAGACTGTATTGCTTTGTTTAGCAGATGTCTATTAATGTTTGGGCTATAAAATGTAAAATAAAAGTTTTAAGTAAAACACAAATAATCATTGTAGAAGTAAAGCAGCATGCACATTACGGTGTTTATAGTAAATGGGGCGAAATAGCCAAGTAATGGGACATTGGAATGGCTACAGGGGGGGGGGAGAGCTGTATATGATGGCCCCATTCTACCATGATTTTGTGAGGGGGGAAGGATGGGAAACTCAGACAGCCTTGGGTGGCACAAACTCTAGCTATGCCACTGATCAGTAGGCCATGGAGAATGACATTTGGAGGTCCTAGTAAACTGTAATATTCTTTGCTAAGATTATTTTATTTATTTTATTTTATTTTACATTTGTTGACCGGGAAAGTCCGATTGGGTATATGCCCATTTTCAGCGGAGGCCCAGGTAGAAAAGCTCCATATATTCAGACATATGAGATTTACATAATATAAGAGTACAATCTAGCATATCAGATGAAAAAGGAAACAGTATAATTATAGTAAAGACACGGTTCAACAGGAGAAATGACCTATATGTCGAGTATAATATCACAAGGAAGGCTCCATATATTCAGACAAACAAAATTTCACATAATATAAGAGTATAATCTAGCATTTTATAGGAAAAAAACAGCCTATTTATAGCAAAGCCACAGTCTGACAGGTAATAACATATGTCAGAGTATAGTAACGATATAAGGTGCAAGACATTTGCCTAGTAGTATTAATTTCTCACATAGAGAAAAGAGTAAACATCGTACTGCAGTCATCTGCTAGTTAAAGGATATGAAATAGTAATGAAATACTGATAACCTCAGAAAAAATGCAACCCCACGAAAGGGCAATGGTCCAGTTAAAACAACCACAGTAATCACAGCAACAACTGCCCACAGATACTCAGGACCAGCAAAACTATAAAGAATGTAGTTTAATGTCCACACATCCACCGACTAAGCGCTTTCACCTAAAAAGGCATCATCAGAGGACTCTGATGATGCCTTTTTAGGTGAAAGCGCTTAGTCGGTGGATCTGTGGACATTAAACTACATTCTTTATAGTTTTGCTGGTCCTGAGTATCTGTGGGCAGTTGTTGCTGTTAATACTGATAACCTGTTGACAGCTAATAGTGGAGCTGGCAGCTAATTAGTGGTACAGGAGAAAGGGGGGGCTAGTTGGGGTATGGACAAGGACATAACCAGTGAGATTTTAGGTGTGCTTTAAGAGCATTTTTGAAGAGACTGCTGAAGAGAAGGTAGTTATGGCAGTGGGACGTGATTTCCAGATTTTGGATATGGAGTAGAAGAATAGCGCTTCCCCTGCAGAGTTGTTGGGTTTGGTGACTTGGAGTAGATTTTTGTTGCAGGAGCAAAGGGGTCTAGAGGATTGGTAGGGTTGGAGAAGTGTATGAAGTGAGGGAAATTTAAGAGGGTGCTTTACAAGTTTATGAGCAAAGGTAAGTTAGGTTAGGTGTAGGAGTTGAGGGAGCTCAAGCCAGTCTAGGTTTCTAAGGGAGACACAGTGGTGACTGCAGGTGGAGTCCCCTGATGCAAATTTTGCAATTTTATTGTAGCAGGCTTCGAGTTTCTTTAGGTCTGATTGTTGAAGATTTGTGAGTATGGGTGATGCATAGAGTAGGGTTGAGATTAGTTGGGAAGTTGCGGTAGAGATTCTGGCTGGTTTGGTTAGGTATTGTTGGTTTCTGTACAAGGCACCCAGTTTTTTGTGGACTTTTTTATTGAGTGATATGGGAGTGTCAAATTTGAGTTTGTTGTCAATCTGTACACCGAGTAGCTTAGTGTGGGCTGTTGGTGAGATGGAAGTGTTGTCTTTGGCAAGTATGTTGAAATGGGGGATGTTCGAGGTGGATTTTGAGGGTTGAAAGGTGAGGAGCTCGGTCTTATTTGGGTTGAGGAGGAGTTGAGCATTTAATAGCCAACTTTCAACAGAAGAGAAAGATGCTTGAGTGATCTGTTATAGTTCTGTTCGAGTTGGAGCTGAGCAGATGAGAGTGGAATCATATGCATACTGTATGAGGGAGGCATGTTTGGTGGTGGTGTGCAGGTCATTGGTAAAAATGGAGAAAAGCAAGGAGCCAAGGATGGAGCCTTGGGGAACCCCGAGAGTAACAGGGAGGTGAGGGGTTAGATCGATGTTCATAGTGTTACACTGCTGCGGTCATTACACGTGGGTTATCCTGCCGTCAGGTGGTCCCGCAGTCGGCCAGAGTTCCAAAGTCCTAGTCTGGCGTCAGTTGCTGTCGCTTCTTCCTGACGTCAGTGCGCCAGGGGTATATAAGATGCATCCGACGCCATTTTCTTCAGTCTTTCTTGCCGCACGGTGCCCGAAGCAGAAGCAGTTCGCAAGTGCCAGTCGGCCGACTCCTGAGATTTTTGAATTCGAATTTCAGATCCGAAGTCTTCAATAAAGCTAAGTACCCCATTGGGGAAATTCTTTTCTTGCCTCAGACCGATGTCAGAAAAAGTTAATAATTGTATTTCTTGTGGGAAGCAAATACCTCATAAGTACTTCCACTCTTACTGTATTCCATGCCTAGGCCCTGATCACAACGTCACTAGTTGTCCGTTTTGTGCTAGATTTAACAAACGCACTATAAAACGACGTTTTGATTTTGCTTTGCACTACTTTGGCCGAAGGTTCAATTATACTATGCCATCAGATCAACCGATGACCGCAATTCTGAAAAAATGCAAAGACAAGGATAAAGACAGGCATCCGAGGTCCAAAACCGACGACGAAACCTCTTCTAGGCCAGTCGCCGGTTCGCCGGTTCTCAGTGAGGCACTTTCGCAGCACCTGACACCGGCTACCTCAGAGCTACAGGCCGTCTCTGACTCCCACGAGGAGGCATCTAGGCCTCTGGAAACTCAAGGTATTGGGCCTATGGAAACTAATTCCTCAGATGGGTCCGGAGCCGCTGAGCAGGCATCGGCTTCTGAGGGTGTTTTCAGACCTTCACAACTTACCATTAAAGCAACAGCCAAGACAAAAACACCATTAAAGACAAAGAAGCAAGTACAGCATTCTCCTGGACAGTCCTCCATGCCTAAGAAACAGATGCTTAAAATGGCTGAAGACCTCATTACTCTAATCAGTGGTTTCCATCCCCCTCCTGAGAAAAGGCCTAGGCAGGATACAGACTGTGATTTCTCTGATCAGGTTTCCATTTCCTCTGATTCCTCTTCAGACCAGGGATACTCTGTACCCCCCTATGAAGACTCAGATGCTGAAGAATCTATCCCTTCAGCCTCTCCTCCTGAGGATTATTCGTTTGGGGAAACTTTACATATCATGAGGGAGCATTTCCATTGGGAAAGTCAGGATTATTCAGAATCCAAGAAAAGGCTCAGGGATTTCCTTTTACTGCCTCAGCACAGGCCCCTGGCTATTCTGCCTGTGCTAGATATTGTGGATGATGTGTTCTCTGAATCCAGCTTATCTCCTGATTCTTTGCCCCCTGCACCAGCCAAGCCAGATAGGTATTATAGAGTCCCTGACTCTCACAAGTTTATTTATAAAAACCCTACTGCTGATCCAGAAACTATTTCCCGGCGTCCAAAAGGGGTTAAGGCTTCCATTGCAAAAAATCCAGTACCCTCTGACAGAGATTCTAGAGCATTGATAGATGGGGGAAGAAAGTTTACACTTCTGCAACTTTAGCAGTAAGGGCTTTAAATTGCCAGTTTCACATGCTTAAGTACCAACAATATTTAATGGCTCAGTTAAAACAGAAAATGCTTGAAGCTCCTGACTGTAAAGAAATGCAGGATTTATTGCATGCAGTTGAACAGGTGGGAAAACATACTCTGCAATGTGGTTTTGATTCTTTAGAGGCCTCTTGTAGAGCCGCAGTTACAGGTTCTGTGATTCGAAGACTTGCTTGGTTAAAAGAACAAAGTTTACCCGATTATGTTAAGGCAAAATTATTGGATTCTCCTTTGCAGCATGATACCTTGTTTGGTGTTAAGGCAGAAGAGGTGTTAAAGAAAATGGAGAATAAAGCTAAATCTATTCAAACAGTTAAAGATTTCTTACAGGTACAGCCACCTCGATTTAGCAGAAATTGGCCAACAAAGAATTGGTCCTTTCCATTGTCAGACAGGCCACAGAGAGGCAGATACAGACGTCCAAGAGGCAGATCTCAACCCCAAGGCTCTAACAGACATCGACAGTGGGGCACCTCAACCCTAAAAGGAGGTGAGGACAAGTCTCAACCTTACAGGAAACAGTCCCAATGACTTCCCCCTTCGTACACCAAGCACTTCCCTTTTGGCAGCCCCCTTACAGGGAAAACTAGCACTTTTTTCTCAAAACTGGCAAACAATCACCCAAGACAAATGGGTTCTGAATATTGTGTCTCAAGGTTACAGGTTCCACTTTCACACTTTACCAAGGCTAAAAGGAATGCCAGACCTGCCACAAAATCAATGGGCAGAGGCACAAAAACAAATTTCAGCCCTCATGGACATGAGAGCTATTCAAAAAGTACCACAACAGGAACAAGGACAAGGATTTTACTCAAGACTCTTCCTGGTCCCCAGAATGGACAAGGCCTGAAGACCCATACTAGACCTCTCAACTCTAAATACTTACCTGGATATTCCGAAATTCAAAATGCTGACACTACAGCAGCTTCTTCCCATGCTGGGCAAGAAGGCTTGGCTTGTTACTCTGGACCTCAAAGAGGCATACCTGCATTTCCCTATCAGACAAAATTGCAGAAGATACCTCAGATTCAAAGCTGGTACAATGCAATACCAATTCTCTGCACTGCCCTTTGGCTTATCTACTGCACCCAGGGTCTTTACAAAGTGCCTGGCACCAGTAATTGCATTTTGCAGACAAAAAGGAATTCAAATATATCCATACCTGGACGACTGCCTCATTCAAGCAGAGACAAAGGACATTCTTTTAAAGCATCTGGCGTTTGTAAAAAGGTTGCTAATTTCTCAAGGGTACACAGCAAACAAAAAGAAGTCAAAACTAGTACCCTCACAACAGATTATATTCCTGGGTGCCAGCTTAAATACAACGGCCCAGATGGCTTATCTCACGTCAGACAAACAAGTTCAACTAACTCAATATTTTCAATTACTGGCAAAAAAGTCCCATCTCCCTGCAAGAAAAATTCTGCAGGCCCTGGGATTCATGGCATCCTGCATACTACTAATACCATATGCCAGACTGCATATGAGGAAATTACAATGGTACCTAAGAAGTGTTTGGCCTCAACACTCTCACAGTTTAGAAGCAGTAATACCAATGATTCCCTGCCTACAACAGGAGTTTTGATGGTGGGCACAGGCATGTCACCTAAACAAAGGTCAGCCTTTTACTCTACCCACAGCCAGGCAAACTCTAACAACAGATGCTTCTGATTATGCCTGGGGAGCACACACGGCAGGAAAATGCATTCAGGGCAAGTGGACCACAGACCAAATGCATCTTCACATCAATCAAAAAGAGATGTTGGCTGTTCAAAATGCCCTAACAGCTTTCAAGGACCTTCTGCATCCAGGACAATTATTATTAAAGACAGACAACACCACAGTAATGTGGTACATAAACAAGCAAGCGGGCACTCATTCTTATCCCCTATGCAGGCAAGCCATGACCTTGTGGAACACAGCTCTAACATATCAAGTTCACCTGCAAGCACAATTCCTGCCAGGAAAGAAAAATACTCTGGCAGACGATCTAAGCAGAAATATCATGGACCCTCACGAATGGAAATTGAATCCACAAATCTTCAGCATGGTAATGCAGAAATGGGGATGCCCAGACATAGATCGTTTTGCCTCCCCACTGAATTGCCAACTACAAAAATTCTGCACAAGGACTTATCACACACAAGCATGGAAAGTGGATGCTCTCTCGTTCAGCTGGAAAAACCTAAAAGTTTATGCCTTCCCACCACTGCCTCTCCTTTCAAAGGTACTCCTAAAAGCCAGACAAGAAAAAAACACAGATGATCCTGATTGCTCCAGACTGGCCACGCCAGCACTGGTACCCAATCTTAAAGAACTTAACTCAAGACCCACCATGGATTTTGCCTCAAATTCCACACCTTCTGACTCAACAAAGCAATCAGATCCTGCACGGTCAGCTCAAAAACCTAAACCTGGCTGCATGGCAGATTCATTAGTCAAACAGGCAACACCTCTCTCTAAAGCTGTTATGGATGTCATTTTGGAGGCCAGGAGGCCTAGCACCAGGAAAGCTTACTCAGAAAAATGGAAGAGATTCTACGCCTGGAACCAGGCTCAAAGCCTTGACCCTCTTGTCCCAAACATTCCTCAGATTTTACAATACTTAACTGAGATGCTGGACAAAGGCATATCCTTCTCATCAATTAAGATCCATGCCTCTGCCATTTCAGGACATTACAACATGGATCCTCCTTTATTCTCTCATCCCTTGCTAAAGCAGTACCTCAGAGGGGCTAAAAACATAAGACCGCCCCGGAGTGCACCAACACCAACTTGGGACCTCGATTTCGTTTTGGAAAAACTAACCCTGCCACCTTTTGAGCCAGCCAATACAGCCGATCTAAAAATTTTATCATGGAAAACAGCTCTTCTACTGGCAGTAACTTCAGCATGAAGAGTCTCAGAGCTACAGGCATTAATGGCAGTGGAACCTTTTATAATTTTTCATCAGGACAGGGTTTCTTTAAGGACAAACCCTACCTTTATGCCAAAGGTGGTATCTAGTGTGGCTCTTAACCAAACCATCCATTTGCCAACTTTTTATCCAAACCCCCAGAATAAAGGGAAGAAACTTCTGCACTCTTTGGGCATACACATGCAGCTACGCTTCTACTTGGACAAAACAAAAGCTTTCAGGAAAACTGAGCAACTGTTTGTAGCATATGCTGCAGGATCACAGGGGATCACAGGGCAAGGCTATCTCAAAGCAGACTATCCCAAATGGATAGGACTCTGTATTCGTTACTGCTACACACAGTATGGAAAATCAGTCCCTAATAACATTAGGCCATATTCCACCAGGGCAACAGCCACTTCAACAGCCTTTCTCAGAGGAGTACCTACCAAGGAAATTTTGGAGGCTGCAACTTGGAGTTCAGTGCACACCTTTACCAAGCATTACCACCTGCCTCTTTACTCTAAATCCAGAGCAGGATTTGCCACTGCAGTTCTGCAGGGCCTCATAGGCAATCCTATCTCTTTATAGACCAGTCCCCCAACCTTAGCTTTGGGATTCTACCCAAGTGTAATGACTGCAGCAGTGTAACATGATGAACATAGTACAGTTTTGTACCTACCATAAATGTAGATGTTCGAGTGTTCACACTGCTGCAGTCCAGGTTACCCTCCCTCCATCCCCTCTGTCCTAGCTGGACTTATCTATACCTTTCTATCCTATACAACCTTTGTGGTGTATTTGCTTGTAACTGAAGGTATTGTTTTTATTTTATATATATATATATTTTTTTTATTACCAATATGTATTGCCTACCTGCTGGCAGTAACTTCAGCATGAAGAGTCTCAGAGCTACAGGCATTAATGGCAAAGGTATTGCACCTGACATCTGGGGCAAGAAAAACTGAAGAAAATGGCGTTGGATGCATCTTCTATACCCCTGGTGCACTGACGTAAGGGAAGAAGCGACAGCAACAGATGCCGGACCAGGACTTTGGAACTCTGGCCGACTGCAGGACTGCCTGACGGCAGGATAACCCAAGGGTAATGACTGCAGCAGTGTGAACACTCGAACATCTACATTTATGGTAGGTACAAAACTGTACTTTGTGCCAGACAACTGACTGCTGGCAGCCGTGTAGATAGGGAGGCGAGGGGATAGATCGTTGTGCCAGACAACCAACTACTGGCGGCCGTGTAGATAGCTGTGGAAACAATTGATGGCAGGTATGGAAAAGGAGAGGTCGGAGAGTGCAGAGAGTAGAAGATCATGTGATACAATATCTAAAGTCTTCGATAGGTCAAGAAATACAGCAGAGGAGAAAAGGCCATTGTTTTTATGTTGGAGAATGGTGTTAGTGAAGGAGAGCAGAGCAGTTGTGGTGCTATGGTGTGGTATGAAACCATGCTTTGGGTAGGAGAGGAGATTATTGACTAGGAGATAATTGGAGATCTGTGAGTTGATGCATTTTTTGAGTATCTTGGAGAGAGACGAGAGGATGGCAATGGGGCGGTAGTTGGAGATGTCTGTTGAGGGGCCACCTTTGTGTAGGGATATAATGTGGGATATTTTCCATAAGGTTGGCACATAGGACTCCGATATGGTTGATTAATATGGAGATGGGATAAGCTAAAACATCAGCTGCTATTTTTAGGTATTCTGTGGGCAGGCTGTCAGTTGCTAGTCTTGTGGGTTTAAGTTTTGTCCGTAGTTTTTTATGTTGGAGGTGGGTACTGTGGAAAGGAAGAAGGGAGGGAGGGAGGGTTGGAATTGGTTTGCATGTGGGGGGTGTTGATGTAGGGAAGTGTTTTTTAGTTAGGGAATAGAACGGTCTCTGTAAAATGTTTGTTGAAAGAGTCAGCTGTGCTACAGCTGGAGAGAGGGGTGGTTGGTGGGGGTGTTTACCTGGGCAGAGGACAGAGTTAATTGTGGACCAGAATTGCTTTGTGTTGTTTTGGGAGGAGTTTAGGGATGTCTGATAGAAAAGGGCTTTGTCTACTTTTACTTGCTTTTTGACTTGGTTACATAGTTCAAGGAATTAGTTGCCTATCTGAGGGGGGTTTGGTTGTGCTCCATTGTTCCCATATTTTATCCCTGGATTTCATAAGGTCTTTGGTGTTTTTTTATAGCCAGGGGGATTTTTTTAGTTCAGATCTTGGTGCATCTTTGGGGGGCATGGGAGTTAAGGATGTTGAGGAAAGTGCTGTTAAAGTAGTGGACTGTAGTGGACTGCTTCATCTAGGTTGAGGTATTTTGGGGGTGACCAGTTTATTTTTTGTAGGGAGGTGGTGAAGGAGCTGGAGTTGAATTTAGCTTTGTAGCGAATGTGTTGGTGGACAATGGGTTTGCTGCTATTTATGTGGTGTTTTAGTAGGAAGGTTGGGGAGTGGTCACTTAGGGAATCAGGTAAGGAGCCTGCCAGGTAAGAGTGAGGATCTTTGTTGACTATGGCCCAATCAAGAATGGTGTGATTATTGGGGTTTTTATTTATCCTGGTTGGGGATTGTATAAGCTGTGAGAAGCCATGGAGATCTAGGTGGAGTGCTGGGGGTTTACTATTGCAGGATAGCCAGCTAATGTTAAAGTCACTGAGTATGATGATTTCTTGGGGTAGGGAGAGATTGTTCCAGATTAATAAGTTTTCAAGGGGGGTATATTTTGGCCTGGAGGGAAGTAGCAGCCTAGTAAGTTGATTGCTTTGTTAGGATTTAATTTTAGGGTAGCATAGGGGATTTCTTCCTTGTCAAGCTGGGGAGCTGACTGGGTGAGAATTTGGATATTGAGGTGATGTTTATACATCAGTGCCACTCCTCCTCCTTTTCTGGATATTCTGTCCTTGTGGAGGATGTTCTATCCAAGTGAGAGTATTTCTTCATTTTTGATGTGAGGTTTAAGCCAAGATTCGGTTAGGATAAGGATGTCAGGGGAATACAGGTGTATGTATGCCTGGAGGTCTTGGATTTTGTTGCAGATGCTTCTTATGTTAAGAGACATAATGAGGAGGTCTGTTGGCTTTTTATTAAGTGTGATTTAGGTGATAGGGGAGCTATTTGGAGGGGGTTTGTGGAGAGGTTGGAGAAATTGGGGCCAGGGTTAGGGTGCACATCTCCACTGAGAGTAAGTTTAGAGAGAATGCGGAGGATATGTTTTATATATGCAGTGAAATGCTTGTGGTATTTTAAGAATAATTTGCAATTCAGATGAGGTGTGGCCTTGGTAATTAGGTAGGTGTGGTGGAAGGAGGCCTTTTGGGGTTGGAGTAGTGAAATTGTGTGGTGGGAATTTGAGAGGGGTAGTTGACAGAGTGCAATGGAAGTGGTTGGGAGAATTGACTGACATGTCTTCGTAAGATGTAGTAAATGCTAGAATAGTGCAGCAGAGGATTATAATTGTAGTAGTTAGTGAAATGACTGTTTTGGAATTAGGATGTATGGTAAGTAGGAAGGAGGAGTATAGGGGTGGAGATTATGGGAGGTATGAGTTGATTAGTTTGGATATTAGTGGGGGCGGTCTTTTGTTAGATTAAATTTGAGTACAATTGGGGTGGGAGGGATTTGGGGGTAGGGAGGGGAGCAGAGTGAGCAGAGTGAACAGAGCAGACTAAATCCTTTGGCAATGATTACAGGGTAAGTGGTAAATATAGTCTATGTGGGCTACACTTGATTTCTGTAGCCAAATTCAAACTTTTACACTGGGAATGACTGTAAAGGAAATTATTAGGCAGTGGAAGTAAAGGTGGGGTTAGAATATTTCCTTTCATTAAGTGCCCTTCGTTTACCACAAAACCCACATATTGCAAGTCAGCAAAAGCAAAATCCTAACGATGTTCATCATGTTTCTCTGTTGCAGCCATTACACTTGGGTTATCCTGCTGGCAGGCTACCCACAGTCGGCCTGAATTCCAAAGTCCTGGTCCGGCGTTGGTTGCTGTCGCCTCTTCCCTAACGTCAGTGCACCAGGGGTATAAAAAATGCAGCCGACTCCATTTTCTTCAGTCTTTCTTGCCGTGCAGTGCCCGAAGCAGAAGCAGTTCGCAAGTGCCGGTCGGCCGACTCCTGAGATTTTCAAAACCAAATTTCAGATCCGAAATCTTCATTAAAGCGAAGTACCCCATTGGGGAAACTTTTTTCTTGCGCCAGACCGATGTCAGAAAAAGTTGACAATTGTATTTCTTGTGGGAAGCAAATACCTCATAAGGATTTTCATTCTTACTGTATTCCTTGCCTAGGCCCTGACCACGACGTTGCTAGCTGTCGGTTTTGTGCTAGATTTAACCAACACACTATTATGCGTCGGTTCAATTTTGCCTTTCATTACTTTGGCCGAAGATTTAATTATATAATGCCGTTGGAACAGCCGATGACCGGAGTTTATAAAAAGTGAAAGGAAAAGGAAAAGGACAGGCATCTGAGGTCCAAAACCGACGACGAGGTGTCCGCTAGGCCAGTCGCCGGTTTGCCGGTTCTCAGTGAGGCTCTTTCGCAGCCCTTGATGCCCACTACCTCACAGTCACAGGCCGCTTCCGACTCCCACGTGGAGCCGACTAGGCCTCTGGATACTCACAGTATTGGACATTCGGAAACTATTCCCTCAGATGGGTCCGGAGCCACTGAGCAGGCATCGGCTTCTGAGGGTGTTTTCAGACCTATACAGTTATATGTTAAGCCAACCTCAGCTTCAAAGGCAAAGACTAAAGCAGCTCTAAGGACAAAGAAACAAGTACAGCATTCTCCTGCACAGACTTCCATGCCTAAAAAACCGATGCTTAAAATGGCCGAAGACCTAATTACTTTGATCAGGGGTTCCCATCCCCCTCCAGATAAGAGGCCTAGGCAAGAGACAGAATATGAATCTTCAGATCAGGTTTCCATTTCCTCTGATTCCTCTTCTGAACAGGGATACTCCATTCCTCCCTATGAGGATTCTGATGCTGAAGAGTCTATTCCTTCAGCCTCTCTTCCTGAGGATTACTCTTTTGGGGAAACCCTTCACACCATGAGGGAGCACTTTCACTGAGAGAACCAAGAATACTCAGAATCTAAGAAAAGGCTCAGAGACTTTCTTTTACTACCTCAGCACAGACCTCTTGCTGTTCCACCTGTTCTAGACATAGTAGATGATGTATTCTCAGAGTCCAGCCTGTCTCCTGACTCTTTATCCCCTGCACCGGTTAAGCCAGATACTACAGGTTTCCAGATTCCCACAAATTTCTATATAAAAACCCTGCTGCTGACCCAGAAACTATATCTCAGGGTCCCAAAGGGGTCAAGGCTCCCACTGCAAAAACCCTGTCCCCTCTGATAGGGATTCTAGGGCACTGGACAGATGGGGGGGGGGGGGAGTTTACACTTCTGCTACCTTGGCTGTAAGGGCTTTAAATTGTCAGTTTCATATACTTAAATATCAGCAATATTTAATGTTACTGCTAAAACAGAAAATGTTGACAAATTCTGAATGTGCAGATAACAAGGAAATGCAGGATTTATTGCATGCAGCTGAACAAGTGGGAAAACATACTTTGCAATGTGGTTTTGATTCAATGGAGGCCTCTTGCAGGGCCGCTGTTACGGGTACTGTCAGTAGAAGGCATGCTTGGTTAAAAGAACAAAATCTGCCTGATCATGTTAAAGCAAAATTATTGGATGCTCCTTTGCAGCATGATACTTCGTTTGGTGTTAAGGCAGAAGAGGTGTTGAAGAAAATGGAGGATAAAGTGAAATCTATGCAGACAGTTAAGGATTTCTTACAGGTACAACCACCCAGATTTAGCAGGAACTGGCCTTCAAAGAATTGGTCCTTTCCAGTGTCAGACAGGCCACAAAGAGGCAGATACAGACGCCCTAGAGGCAGATCCCAGCCCCAAGGCTCATACAGGCCTAAACAATAGGGTGCTTCTACCTCCAAAAGCGGAGAAGACAAATCAAAGTCATATAGAAAACAGTCCCAATGAGTTTCCTCTGCCAATACCAAGCACTTATCTTTTGACAGCTCCCTTAGGAGGAAAACTAGCACTTTTTTCACAAAATTGGCATATAATCACCCAGGACAAATGGGTCTTGGATATAGTGTCCCAGGGCTACAGGTTCCACTTTCACACCCTGCCAAAGGCAAAAGGTATGCCAGACCTGCCACAAAATCAATGGGCAGAGGCACAAAAACAAGTTACATCCCTCATGGACATGAGGGCCATTCAGCGAGTACCACAGCAAGAGCAGGGACAAGGATTTTACTCGACTATTCCTGGTACCCAGAAAGGACAAAGCCTGGAGACCAATACTGGACCTGTCTATTCTAAACACTTTTCTGGACATTCCAAAATTCAAAATGTTGACTCTGCAGCAGCGTCTGCCCATGCTGGGCAAGAAGGCTTGGCTTGTAACTTTGGACCTAAAAGAGGCATACCTGCATGTCCCAGTCAGACAAAATTGCAGACGATACCTCAGATTCATAGCTGGATCAATGCGCTACCAATTCTCTGCACTGCCCTTTGGCTTATCTAGTGCACCCAGGGTCTTCACAAAATTCCTGGCACCAGTAATTGCTTTCTGCAGACAAAGAGGAATTCAAATATACCCTTACTTGGATGACTGCCTTATTCAAGCAGAGAACAAAGACAACTGCCCAGATGGCTTATCTCACGCCAGACAAACAAAGGCAACTGACTTCTTATTTTGAAATGTTGGCAACAAAGACCCAGTTACCTGCAAGAAAAATTCTGCAGGCTTTGGGCTTCATGGCTTCCTGCATTCTACTAATTCCATGTGCAAGACTGCATATGAGGAAACTACAATGGTATCTAAAAAGTGTTTGGACTCAACATTGCCACAGCCCGGAAACATTAATTACCCTCATTCCCTGCCTGCAACAGGAGTTTCAATGGTGGGCACAGGCCTGTCACCACAACAAGGGACAGCCATTCACTTTGCCCATGTCCAGGCAAACACTAACAACAGATGCATCAGATTATGCCCGGGGGGGCCCACATGGCAAGAAAATGTATTCAGGGAGCATGGCCAGCAAGCCAAATGCATCTTCGTATCAATCAAAAAGCGATGCTAGCTGTTCAGAATGCCCTGACAGCCTTCAAGGATCTACTTCATCCAAGACAACTGCTGGTAAAGATGGACAATACTACAGTCATGTGGTACATAAACAAGCAGGGAGGCACACATTCCTACCCCCTCTGCAGACAAGCCATGACTTTGTGGAACACAGCATTGACTTATCAAGTACACCTGCAAGCACAATTCCTGCCAGGAAAGAAAAATACTCTGGCAGATGAACTAAGCAGAAATCTCAAGGATCCTTACGAGTGGAAACTAGATCCACAAATCTTCAGCATGATAACAAGGAAATGGGGATGCCCAGACATAGATCTATTTGCCTCCCCGCACAACTGCCAACTACAGAGATTCTGCACAACGACTTATCACAAGCAAGCATGGAAAGTGGATGCCCTATCATTCAGCTGGAAAACCCTTACAGTATATGCCTTTCCTCCACTGCCTCTCCTCCCCAAGGTACTCCTAAAGGTCAGACAAGAGAAGTCAAAAATTATATTGATTGCCCCAGACTGGCCACGCCAGCACTGGTACCCAATCCTAAAGAGCTTGTCTCAAGGCCCAGCCTGGACATTACCCCAAATTCCTCATTTGCTGACTCAACAAAACAATCAGATCCTGCACAGCCAACTCAGAACCCTAAATCTGGCTGCATGGCTGATATTTTAACCATTCAGAACACACCTCTCTCTAAAGCAGTTTTGGATGTTATTTTGGAGGCCAGGAGGGCCTGCACCAGAAAATCTTGTACAGAAAAATGGAAGTGATTCTGTGCTTGGAACCAGGCACAAGGAATGGACGCGCTTGTACCAAATATTCCTCAGATTTTACAATACCTAACTGAGATGCTGGACAAAGGCCTATCCTTCTCATCAATTAAGATCCATGCTTCTGCCATTTCAGCTCATTACAATACGGACCCACCTATTTTTTCACACCCACTGCTAAGACAGTACCTCAGAGGGGCCAAAAACATAAGACCTCCATGGAGAGCTCCAACACCTGCATGGGACCTCAGTTTTGTCTTGGAAAACCTCACACTGCCTCCTTTTGAGCCAGCCAATACAGCTGAGATAAAATATTTATCATGGAAAACAGCTCTGCTCCTAGCAATAATCTCAGCAAGAAGAGTCTCAGAGTTACAGGCACTAATGGCTGTGGAACCTTTTATTTTCTATCCGGACAGGGTTTCTCTAAGGACAAACCCAACATTTATGCCTAAGGTAGTGTCCAGTGTGGCTCTTAACCAAACCATTCATTTGCCTACCTTTTATCCAAACCCACAGAATAAGGGGGAGAGACTTCTGCATTCTTTGGACATACACAGACAGCTACGCTTCTACTTGGACAAAACTAAAGCCTTCAGAAAGACTGAGCAACTTTTAGTGGCATATGCTGCAGGATCGCAAGGAAAAGCTATTTCAAAGCAGACTATTTCAAAATGGATAGGCCACTGCATTAGGTTCTCCTATTCACAACATGGCAAATCAGTGCCTAAGGGCATTAGGCCACATTCAACCAGAGCTGCAGCCACTTCAGCAGCCTTCCTCAGAGGAGTACCAACCAAAGACATTTTGGAGGCTGCAACTTGGACTTCAGTGCATACTTTTACAAAGCACTACCACTTACCTCTTTACTCTAAATCCAGAGCAGGCTTCACCACTGCAGTTCTGCAGGGCCTCATAGCCACTCCTAATTCTGTCTACGCCCAGCCACCCAACCTCAGCTTTGGGATTCAACCCAATTGTAATGACTGCAACAGTGAAACACGATGAACATAGTACAGTTGTGTACCTACCATAAATGTAGATGTTCGAGTGTATTCACTGTTGCAGTCCAGGTTACCCTCCCTCCATCCCCCTTTCTTTGCTGGGACTTATCTGTACTTCTCTATTCTATACAACCTATGTGGTGTATTTGCTTGTAGATGAAGGTAATGTTTATGTTAGTGCATGCTTTTTTATGAGCAGAATTTTTTAGCCTACCCTTTTTTTGGGGGCACCTGACATCTGGGGCAAGAAAAACTGAAGAAAATGGCATCGGCTGCATCTTTTATACCCCTGGCGCACTGATGTCAGGGAAGAGGCGACAGCAACCAACACCAGACCAGGGCTTTGGAATTCAAGCCGACTGCGGGTAGCCTGCCAGCAGGATAACCCAAGTGTAATGACTGCAACAGTGAATACACTCGAACATCTACATTTATGGTAGGTACACAACTGTACTTTCATCATCTTCTCTCTTCCCAGTGAACATCATTGCTATACATTTCAAAAAAAGAAATGGTTACCATTTACTACAGTGTCATATGTCTGATGTTCTTCGTGTTTCACTGTTGCAGTCATCACACTTGGGTTATCTGCCTGCAGGTAGCCCTTAGTCTGCCTGAATACCAGAGTCTTGGGATTGCTGCGTCAGATGCTGTCACCTCTTCCATGACGTCAGGTTATCAGGGGTATAAAACATGCAGCTGAAATCATTACATCAGCTTTTCTTGCCGTGCGGGAGCCCATAGCAGAAGCAATTCGCAACTGCCGGTTGGCCGCTTCTGAAATTTTTTCGTTTGTCGAGTTTCAAACCTGAAGTCTTCTAAAACTATGTACCCCAGTGGGGATCCTTTTTTCTTGCTCTAACCAATGTCAGAAAAAGTTAACAATTGTCTTGCCTGTGGAAAGCAAATACCTCACAGAGATTTTCATTTTTACTGTGTCACCTGTTTAGGCCCAGACCACGACGTTCGTCACTGTCAGTTTTGTGCCTTGTTTAACCCCCAAACTATTCATTGGGCTATTTTTGTCACTAAATTATTTCGCCCTCATTCTCCGTATTCCGAAATGGCTTCGATAAGCCATCTGATTACCGATCTTCCAAAAAACGTAAGGATAAAGACAGAGACAGATGGCATAGGTCCAAAACTGCCGACGACGCTTCCGTTAAGCTAGTCGCCAGTCCACCGGTACTCAGCGAGGCGCCTTTGCAGCCCCTGATACCCACTTCTGCAGATTCGCAGGCCTCTACTGAGACCCATTTGGAGTCCGGTATGCCGCGAAATGCCTCTTCGACTATGGAACCTGCGGATGTTTCTACCTTGGATGGGTCTGGAGCCGCTGTGCAGGCACCAGCTTCTGAGGGTGCTTTCAGACCTTCCAATGTTCGTATTAAACCGACTACTTCATTTCTGATTAAAACTACTGAGTTTCTCAGGCCCAGAGTTTGCACTACACCTAGAAAACTGAAGACCAAAGTGCATTCTCAAGCTCTCATGCCACAGAAACAAATGCTTAGAATGGCTGAAGACCCTATAACTTTAATTAGGGGAAGCCAGCCTTCCCCATCTAAAAGACAAAGAATTGATTTGCCTTCTGATTCTACAGACCATGATTCTGATTACTCTGATCCCTCTGATTAACAGGGCATACCCTTATCTACCTATGAGGATTCTGATGCAGAGGATTCCATTCCCTCAGCCTTCCCTCCAGAGGAATTTTCTTTTGGTGAAATCTTGCATACCTTAAGGGAGCATTTTTGCTGGGAATGCCAGGACTACCCACAGTCCAGAAAGAGACTCGGAGAATTTTTAGACTTGTCTCAGCACAGGCCTCTAGCTATACCCCCTGTCCTGGATATTGTAGATGGTGTCTTCATGGAGTTCAGTCTTACCCCTGATACTTTACCTCCAGCTCCTAGAAAGCCTGACAGGTACTACAGAGTACCTGACTCTCGCAAATTTATAGGTTCATGGGTAGGTACTAGGCTATCTGCCTGAGGGCATTTATAAGCCTAGCCAGAGTGTGTCGGCTTTCGCCGCTCCATTGATTAATTAACTGATCCTCTGTCAAGCAGAGCCAATGAAGTGATCCCAGGGGTGTCATTTCTGTTACCCATCCACTCGTCAAGGCTTCTCTTGAAGAGTGTTAGTGAGGGGCTCTGCCTGATGTAGTTTGGAATTTTGTTCCAAAGCATGTGGAGTCTCTGTGACAGGAATCTATCCCTCCAGCATGTTCTATTTATTGTTGTGGTGAGGTTTAGCTCACTAGAGCACGTGGCTCCCAATGACTTGGATTTCTTTAGGTGGAGCATGTCCATCAGTTCTGAGTTGGACATGGCTTTGTAAGTCAGGCAGAGATCACCTCTGAGTAAGCTATATGCCACTGAGTACAGCCAGAGTTTTTTCAGTCGGGCTGCATAGGGCATATGTTTGAGGACAGTAATCCTCTTGGTGAGGTACTTTTGTGATCTTTCCAGCTGTTGGAAGTGTCTTATGAGGTACATCCCAAATGGGGCATTGTACTCTATGATGGGTCTAATGAGTGACGAGTATAGGGGCACTATAACCTCTGTATTTCTAGATGCGAACCCTTTAGTAATTAGATGTTCCACACAGAAGGATTTCCTAACTACTTTGGCAATATGATTGTCAAATGAGAGATTACTATCGACCTGGATCCCCAGATCTCTTATTACCTCTTGTGTATTAAGGGGGCTGCCACCTATGTGGTAATTTGTGGGTGTTTTGTTTTTCCCAACAGGATGACTATTTCTGTTTAAAAATCCCACTGCGGACCCAGAGACTATTTCCCAGGGACCTAAAGGTATTAAGGCTACTACAGCCAAAAACCCTACCCCTTCGGACAGGGATTCTACAGCTTTAGACAGATGGGGTAAGAAGGTATATACCTCTGCAACTCTTGCCATCAGGGCTTTAAATTGCCAGTTTCACATGTTGAAGCACCAGCAGCATATTATGGAACTAATTAAACAAAAATGTTGTTGATTCCTGATTGTACAGAAAATAAAGATTTACAAGAGTTAATGCTTTCTGCAAACCAAGTCAGTAAACATAATTTGCAGTGTGGTTTTGATGCCTTGGAAGTATCTTGCAGGGCTGCTGTCAGTGGGTCTGTACTGAGAAGG
This sequence comes from Protopterus annectens, assembly GCF_019279795.1. NCBI lineage: Eukaryota > Metazoa > Chordata > Ceratodontiformes > Protopteridae > Protopterus > Protopterus annectens. Next base: position 406,478,003 of record NC_056745.1, read on the forward strand.
CATGCTTGACTAAAGGAACAAATCTTGCCAGACTATGTCAAAGCAAAACTACTAGATGCTCCATTAAACCAGGAATGTTTGTTTGGGCCAAAAGCAGAAGAAGTTCTTAAAAAGATGGAGGAAAAATCTAAATCTATGCTAACTGTTAAAGATTTCTTACAGGTACAGCCACCTAGATTCAGTAGGCATTGGCCTTCTAAAAAGTGGTCCTTTCCTGTCCCTCCCAGATGGCCACAAAGACTACAGTCTCAGGGTATGCAGAGATCTAAACAATGGAGTGCTGCCACCTCAAAAACAGGGAGCAGTAAGCCGCCCCTTATGGAAAAAGTTCACAATAACTTGTCTATCATCATTCCCAGCCATGCCCAAAAACTTGCACCCTTAGGAGGAAAACTCGCCTTGCATGCAAAAAACTGGATGTACATTACCCAGGACCGATGAGTCCTAAACATTGTATTCCAGTGATACAGATTCTACTTCACCTCACTGCCAACCCCAAGCGGGTTGCCAGACTTTTCTCCAAACCAGTGGACAGAGGCTCAAAAGCAAGTACTTTCTCTTCTCAGTATCAGGGCTATTCAACCTGTTCCAATAGAGCAAAGGGGACAGGGTTTCTACTCCAGATTGTTCCTGGTGCCCAGAAAAGAGAACTCTTGGTGCCCTATCCTGGATCTGTCCATTTTCAACACCTTCCAGGTGGTCCCAAAATTCAAAATGCTTACACTACAACAGCTGCTTCCTATGCTAGCCAAGGACTCCTGGCTAGTCACCCTAGACTTAAAAGAAGCTTGTCTGCAGATCCCCATAAGGGAATCTTGGCAGGAAATGTCTACATTTCAGGGCAGGCTCTATGCACTATCAGTTCTCTGCACTTATCTTTGGCTTATCTACTGCGCCCAGGGTATTCACAAAGTGCCTGTCTCCAGCTGTTGCATACTGCAGGCAGAGAAATATTCAAATTTACCCATACTTGGACGACTGCCTGATTCAGGTGGACAGTCAGGAATTGCTACTTCAGCACCTGGCATTTGTGAAGAGACTCCACTTCTCTGGGGTATACCATCAATGAAAAGAAATCACATCTGGTACCCAGCGAAAAGATTGTATTCCTGGGAGCAGGCTTGAATACAACTTCCCAGATGGCATTCCTCACTCCAGAAAAGCAAGTTTATTTGACAAATTTCTTCAAACTAATGGCCACCAAAACTCAACTATCTGCAAGAAAAAATACTGCAAGCCCTTTTGTTCATGGCCTCATGCATTCTACTAATTTCCATATGCAAGACTGCATGTGAGGGAACTTCAATGATACTTAAAAAGTCTCTGGTGTCAACATTCCCAGGACCTGGAAACAGTGATTCCTATCATTCCTTGTCTAAGGACAGAGTTCCGTTGGTGGGCAGAGGCCTGCAACCACAACAGGGACTGCCTGTCACTCAACCCCTCGCCGCCCAAACCCTGACAACAGATGCATCAGACTATGCATGGGGAACTCACATGGCAGGCAACTGCATCCAGGGCAGATGGAGCCCAGGACAAATTCACCTGCTTATCAGTCAAAAAGAAATGTTAGCTGTACAGAATGCTCTGACAGCCTTCGCATACCTTATCCTTCCAGGACTACTCTTGATAGACAGACAATACCACGGTTATGTGGTACATAAACAAGCAGGGGAAACTCATTACTACCCACTCTGCAGGTTAGCCACGGCCATGTGGAACACAGCCTTGAGCAACCAAGTGCATTTGCAAGCTCAATTCCTGCCAGGAAAAAAAAATTCACTGGCAGATGACTTTCGCAGAAATCTACTGGACCCACACGAGTGGAACCTGGAACCCAACTAATTCAAACTTCTGATCCACAGGTGGGGGACACCAGAGGTGAACCTCTTTGCTTCCCCCAAAAACCATCAGTTGAGCAAATTTTGCACAGAAATCCCCACAGCCAAGCATGGAAAGTGGCTGCCCTATCCTTTACATGGGAAAACTTCTCAATCTATGCCTTTCCCCCTCTGCCCCTCCTCTCAAAAGAACTACTCAAGATCAAACAGACAAACCAAGGACAATCCTTATTGCACCAGACTGGCCACGCCAGCACTGGTACCCACTCCTGTGCAGTCTGACAGCAGTGCCATCCTGGCACCTACATCAGATCCCTTCCTGCTGTCCCAGCAGGAGGGACAGATTTTGCATCCTCAGCTGCAAACCCTGAACCTTGCAGCCTGGCTTATTCCCTGAATACACCACCAGCAACCCTCAGCAAACAGGTGCTGGACGTCATCCTTGAGGCCAGGATGCCTAGTACTAGGAAATCGCATTCAGAAAAGTGGAAAGATACTGATGTTTTTCATGTTTCACTGTTGCAGTCATTACATTTGGGTAATCTGCTGGCAGTTTGCCCTCAGTCAGCCTGATTAACAAAGTCTTGGGTCCTGCATCGGTTGCTGTCCCTTCTTCCATGACGTCAGGTCATCAGGGGTATAAAACTTCCGACGCCATTTTCATCAGTCTTTTTTGCGTGCGGTGCCCGAAGCAGAAGCAGTTCACACGTGCCAGTCGGCCAACTCCTGAAATTTTCATTTTCGAGTTTCAGAACCGAAGTCTTCAACCTAAAGCTAAGTACCCCATTGGGGAAACTTTTTGTTGCTCCTTACTGATGTCAGTAAAAGTTAATAATTGTATTACTTGTGGGAAGCAAATACCTCATAAGGATTTTCATTTGTAGTGTATTCCTTGCCTAGGCCCTGACCACAACGTGCCTTGCTGTCGGTTTTGTGCTAAATTTAATCAACGCACTGTTAAGCGTCGGTATATTTTTGCATCAAAATATTTTGGTTCAAGATTTAAATATCCAGAAATGTTGTTGGTTAGCAGACCAACTACTGGAATACCTAAAAAACATAAAGAAAACGACAGAGACAGACTGTCGAGGTCCAAAACTGACAATGAAGCTTTTCCTAAGTCAGTCGCTGGTTCACCGGTACTCAGTGAGGCACTTTCGCAGTCCCTGATACCCACTACTTCTGATTCGCAGGCCTCTACTGAGACCCATTCGGAGTCCGGCATACCACGAGACACTTTAAGTATTGAACCCATGGATGTCTCTACCTTAGATGGGTCCGGAGCCGCTGAGCAGGCACTGGCTTCTGAGGGTTTTTTAAGGCCTAAAGATTTGTATATTAAACCAACGCCATCTTCAAAACTAAGGCCAAAATCAACTTCTATGTCTAAAAAACTGACACTTGGGCCATGTGCACAGGCCCCTATGCCTAAAAAACAAATGATCAAAATGGCTGAGGATTTAATTACCTTGATCAGGGGTACCCATCCCCCTCCTGCTAAGAGGCCTAGGCAAGGCACTGACTATGAATCATCAGATCAGGTTTCTATTTCTTCTGATTCCTCTTCTGATCAGGAATTATCTATTCCACCTTATGAGGACTCTGATGCAGAAGATTCCATCCCTTCTGCTTCTCCTGTTGAGGATTTTTCTTTTGGAGAAACTTTGCATACCCTAAGGGAACACTTCCACTGGGAGAGTCAGGATTTCTCAGAATCTAAAAAAAAAAAGTTTAGGGATTTCCTTCTTCCTCAGCATAGGCCTTTGGCTATACCTCCTGATGTCCTTCAAGGATGCATCTGCAGTCCTTACAAATGGGTTGTCCTGTCGTCAGGCAGCCCTTCGGTCGGCCGGATTCCAAAGTCTGGGTCTGGCCTCGGCTGGTGTCGCACTTCACCCGACGTCATAGCTGCAGTTATTCGGGTATAAAGGCATCAGCTGACGCCATTTTCCCCAGTCTTTCTTGCCGCGTGGCGCCCGAAGCAGAAGCTGTTCGCAAGTGCCGGTCGGTTAGAGCCAGAGATTACTACTACCGAATACTACTTCGAAGACTTCTAAAAAGCTAAGTACCCCGTTGGGGACTCTTTCTTGCCTCAGCCGATGTCAGAGAAAGTGAATAACTGTTCATCTTGTGGGAAACAAATACCTCATAAAGATTTCCACTCCTACTGTATACATTGCTTAGGCCCAGACCACGACGTAGCAGCTTGTCTAGCCTGCGCTTCTTTTAACCGACGGACGCTTAGACGCCGGTCGGAGTTTGCTGAACAAATTTTCGGCACTGATTTTGCCTACATTATGCCATCGGATCCTCCGACAACGCAAATTTCCAAAAAACGAAAGAAAGGACCGACACTCGCGGTCCGGTCTCGCCGAAACCGCGATTAAGCATGAGTGTCTCGGTTTCGGCGAAACCGAGCAAGCGGTTCTTTCTCCAGCCGAAACCATGCCTTCTACCGAGGCCTCCTCTAACCTGGTAGAATCTGCTTCTGAAATCCAGCCTTCTGTGGCGGTTTCTCAGGAATTATCAGACACAATTCCCCTGGATATTTCAACCCCTGCACGTGGAGCTGCTAGGCCTCCTGCAGCCATGTCTATTAAGGCCTTTGCCAGGGCTAAAGCAGCCAAAGCTTCAAAATCTGTGCCTGCCAAACCCCCCTCACACAGGCCCAGCACTAGCTCTCATATGCTATCTTTGGCTGAGGATTTAATTTCTTTAATTGTGGATCCCAGCCTCATCCAGACAGGTCCTCTCTCCCACCTCCAGAAAAGAGACCTAGAGCAGAGGCCCCTGAACCAGTATCCACTGATGGTTCCTCTGATGAATCAGAACATACAGACCTTCCTGAGGCTTCTTATTCTCCTTACGAAGACTCTGATGCGGAAGAGTCCATTCCTTCAGCCTCTCCACCTGAGGAATTTTCCTTTGGGGAAACCTTGCATGCTATGAGGGAACAATTTCAGTGGCAGGGCCAAGATTTCTCAGACTCCAGAAAAAGGCTTAGAACCTTTCTACATTTGCCACAACATAGGCCTTTAGCTATACCTCCAGTTCTTTCTGTTGTAGATGATGCATTTAATGATGCTTGCACTGCTCCTGATTCATTACCTCCGGCTCCTGCTAAGCCCGATAGGTTCTACAGGGTCCCGGACACTCATCACCATTTATACAAGGCTCCTTTTGCAGATCCAGAGACCATCGCCCAGGGCCCTAAAGATGTAGCTGCTACTTCTGCTAAAAACCCCCTCCCCTCTGAAAGGGAATCCAGGTCCTTAGAGAGATGGGGTAAAAAAGTTTACACTTCTGCTACCTTGTCAGCTAGGGCTTTGAACTGCCAATTTCATATGATTCAATATCAAGAGTTTATGCTTGACCAGTTAACTAAAAAGCTTTCATCTGAAGAATCTTTAGATAAAAAATATGTTCAGGAAATGGTACATAACATACAGCAGGTTAGTAACCATTCTTTAAAATGTGGCTATGATGCACTGGAGGCTTCCTTTAGATCAGCCATGACTGGCACAGTTATCAGGAGACATGCATGGTTGAAAGAACAGGCATTACCAGACCATGTCAAATCAAAACTTTTGGATGCACCCATGGACAAGGTCAATTTATTTGGTTCCCCTGCTCAGCAGGTGCTAAAAAAGATGGAAGAGAAGGCGAAATCTGTACAAATGGTTCAACCTCCAAGGTTTAGCAGGAACTGGCCCTCCAAGAATTGGTCCTTTCCGGACTCCTCTAAGGCTCAGAGAGGCAGGAATAGGCATTCAAGAGGCAGAAACCAATCCAGGGGTGCCTACAGGGGACGCCAATGGCAAGGTAACAACCAGTGAGGCACGGACGCAGCCACCACCACTACAACAACTCAATCACAGTGACTTGACAGTGGCACCGCCTACCAGGGAACAACTAGAAGCACCCTTAGGTGGAAAACTAACCTTATTCTCAAAAAACTGGCATTGCATCACAAGGGAAAAATGGATTTTGCAAACTATAGACCAAGGTTATAGGTTCCATTTCCATACTCTACCAGGGAAGAGAGGAATGCCAAACCTACCACCTACTCAAAGGACAGAAGCTCTAAAACAAATATCTCAGCTATTAAAAATGAGAGCTGTGGAAAAGGTACCATCTATGGAGCAAGGAAAGGGATTTTACTCCAGACTCTTCCTGGTACCAAGAAAAGAAAACAAATGGAGACCCATTCTAGATCTGTCCGCTTTAAACACATTCCTTATTGTTCCAAAATTCAAAATGCTGACCCTACAGCAGCTTCTTCCCATGCTGGGCAAGGAGTCTTGGCTGGTAACTCTAGATCTCAAGGAGGCATACCTGCACGTCCCCATAAGACCAATTTGCAGAAGATACCTCAGATTTCTTGCAGGATCAGAGCATTATCAATTTTCAGCATTGCCCTTTGGCTTATCTACTGTGCCCAGAGTGTTCACGAAATGCCTGGCATCAGTAATTGCTCATTGCAGACTTCAGGGAATCCAAATTTATCCCTACCTGGACGACTGCCTGATACAAGCGGACAACAAAAGCAAGCTAGCAGAAGACTTACAAAGAGTCATTTACCTGCTGCAAGCCTTGGGATATGCAGTCAATATAAAAAAGTCAAGGCTGATTCCATCCCAAAGAATAACCTTTCTGGGTGCAGAGCTGGACACATCAAAACAAATGGCATTCCTAACTGCAGAAAAGAAAGAGCAACTACTTCTCTACTTCTTGGCATTAACAAAGCAGAACCACCTAACAGCAAGAAAAGTACTGCAAGCTCCAGGCTTCATGGCATCCTGCATAATTCTGGTCCCTCATGCCAGACTGCATATGAGAAAGCTACAGTGGTACCTAAGGAATTTGTGGTCCCAACACAAGCACAGCCTAGAAACCAAAATCCCAATAATCCCATGCCTGAAACAAGAGTTCCTTTGGTGGGCTCAGGCCTGTCAATCAAACACAGAATTGCCCTTCTGCAACAGCCAACCAAGCCAAACCATCACGACAGATGCCTCAGACCTCGGTTGGGGGGCACACATGCAGGGCAAGTGCATACAAGGCTTATGGACTCAAGACCAGCTGCGCCTACACATAAATCTAAAGGAAATGCTGGCAGTAAAATTGGCAATCCAGTCATTCAGACCATTTCTCCAAGAAGGTCAGTTGATGATAAGGACAGACAACACCACAGTTATGTGGTACATCAACAAACAGGGAGGCACCCATTCATATCCTCTATGCCGGCTGGCACTGGACCTATGGGATGTGGCCCTGAGCTACAACATTCAGTTACAAGCAATTTTTGTACCGGGAAAAGAAAACATTCTAGCAGACATATTAAGCAGAACAACCACAGATGCCCACGAATGGATGCTTCATCCGGACATCTTCAAAGCCATCACAAGGGAATGGGGATTACCACAAATAGACTTGTTTGCATCCCCATTCAATCACCAGCTAAAGAAATTCTGCACAAGGACGTACCACCCACTTGCTTGGAAGGTGGACTCCCTATCTTTCAGTTGGAAAAACCTGACAGCATACGCATTTCCACCTCTTCCTTTGATGCACAAGTTGCTTCTGAAGATCAAAGAGGACCGTCCAAGGATCATTCTGATAGCTCCAGACTGGCCAAGACAACATTGGTACCCATTGCTGAGGAGCCTGTCTCGGGGAACAAATATGGACACTACCCCTGATCCCATTACTGTTAACACAGAACAACTACAACATCCTGCATCCAAACCTGAAAACTCTGCAGCTAACTTGCCTGGAACATTACATAACAGCAATTAACCCAAATTTATCCCAAAGGGTTAAAGACATAATCCTGGAGGCTCGCAGACCTTCAACAAGAAAGAATTATGCAGCAAAATGGAAAAGATATCTCATTTGGAGTACTGCAAAGGGAGAAGATGTGACTCTGGTAAACCTGGCCAACATCCTGGAGTACTTGGCAGAGCTCTTCCACACAGGCCTGTCCTATTCTTCCATCAAGATACATGCATCAGCTATTTCAGCACAATACAGCTTGGATCCTCCTGTCTTCTCTCATCCCCTGCTCAGACAGTTTCTGAGAGGAATCAAAATGTAAAACCTCCCAGGAAACCACCATTGCCAGCATGGGACTTGAACTTTGTGCTAGAAAAATTGACACTTCCTCCTTTCGAGCCAGCAGCAACAGCAGAATTACAATACTTATCCTGGAAGACTGCTTTCCTGCTGGCAATAACTTCAGCAAGAAGGGTCTCTGAACTACAGGCATTAATGGCAGTGCAACCCTTCCTGATCTTCCATCAAGATAGAGTGTCCATGAGAACAAATCCTACATTTATGCCTAAGGTGGTATCCAGAGTGTCATTAAATCAGGCTATCCACCTACCAACATTCTTCCCAAACCCACAGAACAGGGGAGAAAGACTTTTGCATACCTTGGATGTACACAGACAGTTACGCTACTACCTGGACAGGACTAAGTCCAATACAAAAACTGACCAGCTTCTGGTAGCATATGCCACAGGAAAGGAAGGAAAACCAATTTCAAAACAGACAATCTCCAAATGGATAGGAAATTGCATTACATTCTGTTACTCCTACCATGGAAAGAAAACTCCAGAGAACATCAGGCCTCACTCCACAAGGGCTACAGCCACTACCACAGCCTTCTTACGAGGAGTGGCTACCAAGGACATTATAGAGGCTGCTACTTGGACCTCCGTGCATACATTTGCCAAGCATTACAATTTACCCTTATACTCTAGATCCCGAGCAGGTTTTGCCACTGCTGTTTTGCAAGGGATCCTAGCTACACCATAATCTCTACTCTTCCTCCTCCCCTTGTTTAGCTATGGTATTCTACCCATTTGTAAGGACTGCAGATGCATCCTTGAAGGACATAGTACAGTTTTGTACCTACCATAAATGTAGATGTCCGATAGGAATGCATCTGCAGTCAGGATTACCCACCCACCTTCCCCTCTGAGGTACTCCTAGGGTATTTGCCAGCCTTCAGCTAGCTTGGGGGGGGAATCTATTATGGTGTATTTGTTTGTATATATGTACATACATGCTTATCTTTTGTGTTTGCTCTCTACTATTTGGAATCATTGGCATTTATCCAAATTTAGCCTTCCAAGAGGGCACCTGGCATCTGGGGCAAGAAACACTGAGGAAAATGGCGTCGGCTGATGCCTTTATACCCGAATAACTGCAGCTATGACGTCGGGTGAAGTGCGACACCAGCCGAGGCCAGACCCAGACTTTGGAATCCGGCCGACCGAAGGGCTGCCTGACGACAGGACAACCCATTTGTAAGGACTGCAGATGCATTCCTATCGGACATCTACATTTATGGTAGGTACAAAACTGTACTTTCTAGACATTGTTGATTATGTTTTCTCAGAATCTAGCATGGCTCCTGATTCCCTGCCTCCGGCTCCTAGTAAGCCAAACAGATATTACAGGGTTCCTGACTCCCACAAATTCCTCTCTAAAAACCCTACTGCTGACCCTGAAACCATTTCTCAGGGTCCCAAGGGTGTTAAGGCTTCTACTGCTAAAAATCCTACCCCTTCTGATAGAGACTGCATGATAGATGGGGTAAGAAGGTTTACACGTCTGCAACCTTGGCAATCAGGGCTTTAAATTGTCAATTTCATATGGTTAAATATCAGCAGTATGTCATGGGCTTACTTAAACAGAAAATGATGTTGATTTCTGACTGTGTGGAAAATAGAGTTGCAGGATTTATTGCATTCAGTTGAACAAGTTGGAAAGCATACTTTGCAATGTGGTTTTGATTCCTTGGAGGCCTCTTGCAGGGCCGCTGTAACTGGATCTGTGATAAGAAGGCATGCTTGGCTCAAGGAGCAAAATCTGCCTGATCATGTCAAAACAAAATTGTTGGATGCTCCTTTACAACAGGGTAGTCTGTTTGGTAATAAGGCAGAAGAAGTTTTGAAAAAGATGGAAGATAAAGCTAAATCTATGCAAACTGTAAAAGATTTCCTACACTGTTATAACTTGTTAATACTTGTGAACCTCTGCTATCTCTGAAAAAAACAAAAAAAATCTTGCTTTTTTTCCCATTTTTCTGAGATTTAAAAAAGGTCAGTTACAGGCTTGCTGTTCTTGAACTGTTTGTAATTTTCTGTGAGGCCATTTTTTGCTTGGGCTAAAGGGAAGTCTCTCTTTTGATCAGTGGCAGTGAAAAACATTGAGCAGCCTGCCTGCCCCTGTGGGAGTGGTTACTGACTTGAAACTGTAGTTTTATTGGCCATTTTGGGTCAATTCCAAAACTCTTTCATCTTCCTCTCTTAAAACCTGGTTGCCTCGTGGTTTTGGTGTCTTTTCAGGCTTGTTGGCTGTTGGTGAAGCACCCACCAAGAGGAGAAAACGCTGAGAGAAGAAAGGAGCCACTTTTGAGATTTTAAGTATTTTTCCTCTGTTTATTTGCTAAGTTTTTCTGCATAGCCGCCTGTTTTTGAGCATTTTCTGGCTTGTTAAACTTGATTTCTGCATTAGTAACTGTATTTACATTTAAGTAAGTAGTAAAACATTATGTTTTGCTACTTCAATGTATCTAGAAATTACTATCAAATGTTAATGTATATCTATTTTCTGTTTTGGAGCTTTTCTCCCCAGGACTCCATTAAAAACGGGTTCTTCAAGGCCCAATGGACTATCCTGGTAAACCAACTGCAATAAATAAATTTAGAGCACAACCTAAAGCTGTTTACTGAATTCCCTGTTTGCACTTATTTTTAAAATCTTTTTTTTCTCAAAACTTGCATTTTATCTGTCTTTGGCCTAGCACTCTTGTGTGGGGTCATTTACTGCACTGTTATAACTTGTTAATACTTGTGAACCTCTGCTATCTCTGAAAAAACAAAAAAATCTTGCTTTTTCCCACTTTTCTGAGATTTAAAAAAGTTCAGTTACAGGCTTGCTGTTCTTGAACTGTTTGTAAGTTTCTGTGAGGCCATTTTTTGCTTGGGCTAAAGGGAAGTCTCTCTGTTGATCAGTGGCAGTGAAAAACATTGAGCAGCCTGCCTGCCCCTGTGGGAGTGGTTACTGACTTAAAACTGTAGTTTTATTGGCCATTTTGGGTCAATTCCAAAACTCCTTCATCTTCCTCTCTTAAAACCCTCTTTTGCGTGGTTTTGCGCGGTTTTGTGCGGTTTTGTGCATAGCGCAACAGCGGGCAGCGCCGCCTAATTGGGTTTAAACTATTCCTGGCTCCACAAAGTCTGCCCTTCACTTTTTCCCTTAGAACTGCTCTATCTCTCAATTTAAACACCATATTCTCATTCTAAGGTCCTTCACTGGTCCAATTAAGTAATCCTACAAGTTACGTTAGCACTATTAAACCATAAGCACTACTTACTCTTATACTCTCTACGATTACCCTGTCCCGTATGGTCCGTCTTAAATTCAGTTTCCCTATATTACTCTAGCATGTCCAAAGGTCAGTCAATTGTTTCCTCTCCAGTCCAGCTGGTGAATCTGGGAATTTTGAGGCAATGTTACAATTGTCTCATGTATATGGACAACCCTCTCCTCCTCCAAACAGGTTCAAATATATGTGAGAGATGCAACTATTTAGCCAAACTGGAGGCTGAGCTCTCTCATCTCAAAACTGGTGTAACCAGTCAGGAGGAGAAGGTAACCTCACACAACACAATTCCAGTATCACATAGTCCCACCACATCAGCGAACCAAACACATAAATACACAAAAACATACTCGGAGGCTCTAAATAAAAATCTACCTAAGCAACAGAGACCTCCAAAGCAGACATCCAAGCAAACGCTACCTCAAAACAAAACACGCACAACACATAGCCCACAAAGTCAGTGTGCAAAGCAGCCACAGCCCTTAAGGCTGAATAACACACCTGATACTCTTGTTATAGGTGACTCTATTGTCAGACACACTGACGTCCCACTCACCAGGCTGAATAAAGAGAAGGTCACGGTGAGCTGCCTGTCTGGTGCTAGCATCCGCCACATAACGCAAGCAATCAGGTCACTCCAAAGCAAATACAAATATGACTCTGTCATTGTACATGCTGGTGTGAATGACCTGAGACGTACCTCCCTGGACTACATGAAAAGAGACATAGAGGAGCTCTCTGATCATGTAGCCCAGGCTGGTATGACCCTGACCTTGAGCAGCATCTTACCCTCACCTAGAATGATGCCACAGTACAAAGACAAAATGATCGATTTTAACAATTGGCTAAAATTTTGGTGTCATTCAAAGGGGATCCAGTGTCTGTCAGCCTGGGATGACATGCTCGACAAGCCACGTTGCTTCGCTGGGGACGGCTTGCACCTGTCACCACTGGGCTTTCGGATATTGGCAAAAGCTCTTGCCACCCCCATAGTGCCTTTTTTAGGCAAGGCTCAAAAGTCAAACCCACCCCCATAGACAGCACAAGGAACAAGAAACTTAGGGTAATGCTGCTAAACGTCAGAAGTCTTAACCTCAAGATGCACGCACTCGAAGCTCTCCTCAGTATGGAGAACATAGATATCTGTGCAGTGACAGAAACCTGGTTCAAGGCTCCAGAGAGCACCCCAGCACTACCAGGCTATACCTCATATCATGCTTTTCGGCCCCAAAACCTGGACCGAACCACAAAAGGAGGGGGAGTTTCCATATTTATCAAGAATATTCACACCTCCAGGTTAGTGGCATTGCACGAAGTATCGGAGACCATCCATGTGCAACTAACAGTGGGCAAGACTGCTTTTCAGTTTATAGCATCCTACAGACCACCCTCTCAAAGTCAGGAATCCCACTCGGCTTTCCTGAAAACATTGGAGAACATGAAGATCTCTCCGAACACCATTATAATGGGCGACTTCAACTACCCAAACATTGACTGGGAGCACTACTCAAGCCCCAGCACCTTAGCCCAAAGGTTCCTGGAAATTATAAACTCAAATGCTATGGAACAACTAGTCACCACTCCCACAAGAGGGGACAACATACTAGACCTGATCATTACCAACATGGGGACTCTGTGCTCCACACCAGAAGTATATCCCTCATTGGTAAGATCAGACCATAAATTAATCTCACTGGATGTCCATATAATGACCCCGACCCCACCCCCAGCCCAGAAAACCACAGTGAAAAACTTCTCAAAAGTGAACTTCTCACTTCTCAAAACTGAAGTGGAATCCTTCAAGGCCCCAGGGCCAGTGGAAACTACGGCCCAAACTGCAGAATCCTATATAAACGCATTCTAGGAGCATCTCCAGGAATGCATGGATCATGCTATCCCAAACAAAACCAAGGCAGGCGTCCAGTCTGGTGGACCCCTGCCATAAATAAACTGTACAACAGAAGGAGGAAGCTACTACATGATAGAGCAAAATCCCTAATAGGGAAGGCATCTCTGATCAGTACTAGCAAAAAATTACGATCCCTCATAAAATCCTCCAAGGCCAGCTTCAAGAGAAAAATTGCACAGGACACCAAAGACAATCATAAGGCTTTTTTCAGTTATGTTAGAAACCTGGGATGCAATTCCCAGACTTGTTCTGAGTTGATTCTAAACGACAAAAAATACACTGAACCCACAGACATTGCCAATATCCTGGCAGACGGGTTCAGTGCAAACTCCCCCCCCCCCCCCAAAAGAGCAAGTATCTATCCCAGCAGAGGGCTGCCTACCAAACATCTCTGATGCTCAGGTGAAGGCTGCCCTTTCCAAAGCAAAAAAAACACTGCTTCCATGGGACCAGATGGCGTCCCAGGTTGCGTCCTACATAAACTCCAAGAGGAACTAATCCCTCAAATAAAACAGCTATACAATCTCAGCCTCACTACAGGATATGTGCCCACAGAATGGCGTACAGCAACAGTGGTCCCACTCCACAAAGGTGGAGCTTCTACGGACCCTGGAAACTATCGCCCCATAAGCCTGACTAGCTTAGTCTGCAAGGCTATGGAGAGGATCATCATGGAGCTCATAAACAAAGACATTGGGGACCTACAGACACTAGATCCTACCCAGTTCGGCTTTGTCAAGGGCAGATCCTGCCTTTTGAACCTGGTTGACTTCTTCGAAACAGTCACCAAAGCCATAGATGAAGGGAAGGTAGCCCACACAGCCTATCTGGACCTTGCAAAGGCATTTGACGCAATACCCCACTCGGGCATCATAGATAAGCTATCCAGCTTAAATATAAACCCTATGTCACAAGATGGGTCGCAAACTGGCTCAAAGACAGAACCCACAGAGTGAGAGTTGCTGGAGCCATGTCAGACTCAAAACCAGTCACAAGTGGCATCCCACAGGGTTCAGTCCTGGGACCACTTTTGTTCGGTATATACTTTTCCGAGGTACAGGCAAACGTGGGAGGACTATGGCTCACCAAGTTCGCAGACGACTGCAAACTGGGCGCCATAATCAACTCTCCAGCTGACACAAACATCCTTCAAAAAGGTCTCACAGAGACAGATAACTGTTGCCAGCGCCATGGTCTAAAGCTAAATGCCAAAAAATGTGTAGTCATATTTGGCAAAAATAATGTGCCCACAAATTACCACATAGGCGGAAACCCATTAAGTACAGAGAAAGTTATTAGGGACCTGGGGACCCAAGTTGATAGCAATCTCTCCTTTGAAAACCACATTGCCAAAGTGGTTAGAAAGACCTTCTACATAGCCCACCTCATCACAAAGGGTTTCACATCTAGATCAAGAGAGGTAATCGTGCCCCTTTATTCATCCCTCATCAGGCCCATCATAGAATACAATGCCCCTTTTGAGATGTACCTTACCCGACACCTGCAGCAATTAGAAGGACCCCAAAAGTATCTCACCAAGAGGATCAAGGGTCTCAAACAGATGCCATATGCTGCTCGGTTAAAAAAACTCCAGCTCTACTCAGTTGCATACCGCCTACTTCAAGGCGATCTATGCCTGACATACAAAGCTATGTCAAATCCAGAATTAATGGACATGCTCCACCTCAGTAAATCTAAATCCCTTAGAGCCACACGCTCGAGGGACGTGAACCTCAGCACAGAAATAAATAGAAATTGCTGGAGGGACAGGTTCATAACCCAGAGGCTCCCTTCGCTCTGGAATAGAATTCCAGTTCATGTGAGGCAGAGCACCTCACTGAATCTCTTCAAGAAGAATCTCGATAGGTGGATGGGGGATCGTAGGTTTGTCCCCGGGATTACTCCTGTGTCACTATTAGACAGAGGCACAGTAAACTAAACCTTAAAGGGCACAGTATACTCAAATCAAGGGGTGGCATAAGCCATACAGAATCGGGCTAGGCTTATAATTGCCTCAGGGTAGATACTGGTCCTTTCCAGTACCCACCAGAGCTGCTCAGGTAGACATTCCAAAGGCTCCAGGTTTCACTCACAAGGAACTTATAGAACAAAACAATGGGGTGCCTCCACCTCCAAATCTGGAAGTAACAAGGCACCTTCCTACGGTAAACAGTCTCAATGACTTTCCACTGCAATCACCAAGCACTTACCTTTTGGCCGCCCCTTTGGGGGGGGGGGGGAATGGCACTTTATGCACGAAACTGGCAACTAATTACCCAGGACAAGTGGTTTTTAAATATAGTATCTCAGGGATACAGATTTCATTTCCACACATTGCCAATCCCAACCGGATGGCCAGATCTGCCTCCAAATCAGTGGGCAGAGGCCCGGAAACAAGTTATGTCCCTCATGAATATGGGGGCTATTCAACCAGTACCAGAGAAGGAAAAGGGACAAGGTTTTTATTGAAGACTTTTCCTGGTACCCAGAAAAGACAAATCATGGCGTCCAATTCTGGACTTATCCATTCTAAATACATTTCTGGACATTCCAAAATTCAAGATGCTGACTCTACAACAGTTACTGCCTATGCTAGGAAAGGATGCCTGGTTGGTAACTCTAGACTTAAAAGAGGCTTACCTTCATATCCCAATCAGAGAATCTTGCAGAAGATACCTCCACTTCAAAGCAGGCTATATGCATTACCAGTTCTCTGCATTGCCCTTTGGCTTATCTACTGTGCCCACAGTCTTTGCGAAGTGCCTGGCACCAGTAATTGCATTTTGCAGGCAAAGAAACATTCAAATGTATCCTTACCTGGACGCTTGTCTAATTCAGGCAGAAAACAAGGACACTCTTCTAAAACATCTGGCATTTGTAAAAAGACTTTTAACTTGTCTAGGGTACACCATAAATGAAAAAAAATCACAACTAGTACCCTTTCAAATAATTACATTCCTGGGTGCAAGCTTGAATACAACTGCCCAGATGACCTACCTTATGCCAGAAAAACAAATTCCAATTGATGTCTTACTTCAAACAAGTGGGCACAAAAACCCAGCTATCTGCAAGACAAATTCTGCAGGCCTTGGGGTTCATGTCCTTCTGCATCCTAATAATTCCATATGCAAGACTGCATATGAGGAAAGTTCAATGGTACCTAAAAAGCTTATGGAGTCAACATTGTCACAGCCTGGAAACAATGATTCCTATCATTCCTTGCATGCAGCTAGAGTTCCTATGGTGGCAGTGGCCTGCCACCAAAACAAGGGACTGCCATTCACTCCACCCCCTGCCGCCCAAATCCTGACTACAGACGCATCAGATTATGTTTGAGGGGCGCATCTGGCAGGGAGAAGCATTCAGGGCCAATGGAGACCATTTCAAATGCACCTACGTATCATCCAGAAAGAAATGCTAGCTGTACAGAATGCTATGACAGCCTTCAAGGACTATCTTCATCCAGGACAAATACTGATAGACAGACAACACCACAGTCATGTGGTATATAAACAAGCAGGGGGGTACCCATTCCTACCCCCTTTGCAGACTAGCCATGACGTTGTGGAACACGGCCTTGACTTACCAAATACATCTACAAGCTCAATTCCTGCCAGGAAAGCAAAATACTCTGGCAGATGCACTAAGCAGAAATCTTATGGACCCACACGAATGGAAACTGGATCCACAATTCTTCAGCATGTTGACACACAAATGTGGGAGCCCAGACATAGATCTTTTTGCCTCACACCAGAATTATCAGTTGGACAAATTCTGCACAAGAATTCATCACAAAAAAGCTTGGAAAATGGATGCTCTGTCCTTCAGCTGGAAAAACCTATCAGTCTATGCCTTTCCTCCTCTGCCTCTGCTCTCTAAGGTCTTACTAAAAGTCAGACGGAAAAAACAAAAATTATACTGATTGCTCCAGACTGGCCTCACCAACACTGGTACCCACTCCTATGCAATATATCACACTTTCCTCCATGGTACCTGCCTCTGACACCTTACCTAATTAATTTCACCAGTTACATCTCTCAGCAAACCTGTGATGGATGTAATTTTGGAGGCTAGAAGGCCTAGTACTAGAAAATCTTATGCGGAAATAGGTTCATAGGTTGGTACTAGGCTATTATACAAGCCTAGCCATAACAATTCCCTGGCTATTTCTTCGCACACTATTTACTTCCCTGGAACCCTGTCTAGCAGGGTGACTGACGTGATCCCTGGGGTGAATTTCCTTTCTCCCATCCAATCGTCAAGGTTCCTTTTGAAGAGGGCCAAAGAAGCACTCTGCTTGACATGTATGGGCAATCTATTCCAGAGTCTGGGGAGTCTCTGCGTCAGGAACCTATCCCTCCAGCATGTTTTGTTTATTGTGATGACAAGGTTTAGATCCCTGGAGCGTGTGGCTCTGAGGGATTGGGATTTCTTTAAGTGTAGCATGCCCAACAGCTCTGGGTTTGACATGGTCTTGTATGTTAAGCAGAGATCGCCTCTGAGTAGACAATATGCGACAGAGTATAGCTGGAGTTTTTTTAAGGCAGTCAGCATAGGGCATCTGCTTTAGGCCTGTGATTCTTTTAGTGAGGTATTTCTGTGGCCTTTCCAGTTGCAGATGTCTTGAGAGGTACATACCAAACGGGGCGTTGTATTCTATAATGGGTCTAATGAGGGATGAGTACAGTGGGACCATGACCTCCTTTTTTCTAGATGAAAAGCCCTTAGTGATGAGGTGTGCCACATAGAAGGATTTCCTGACTGTTGTGGTGATGTGGTTATCGAAGGTGAGACCACTGTCCACCTGTGTCCCTAAGTCTCTTATCACACTTTCGGTGTTTGGTGTACTGCCACCTGTATGGTAATTCATGGATACATGTTTTTTCCCCAAAGGGGATAACTGTACATTTCTTGGCATTGAGCTTGAGCCCATGGCTCTGGCACCAAGCATCTGCCTCTGCTTTTGTAGAGTATCCACATCATTTGGGGATTCAATAATGGCTCACAGTTTGCAGTCATCTGCAAACTTTGTTAGCCAGAGTCCCTTAGTGTTGGCCTGTACTTCAAAGAAGTAGATGCCAAACAAGAGCGGTCCCAGGACTGAACCCTGAGATACTCCACTTGTCACTTGTCTGGAGCTGGATTTAGAGTCGGCTACTTTTACAGTGTGGGTTCTATCAGTAATCCAGTTAGCAACCCATTGGGTGACGTAGGGATTAATGCCCAGCTTAGTAAGTTTGTCTGTGATTCCAGAGTGGGGGATGGTGTCAAAGGCCTTGGCAAGGTCTAGAAAGGCTGTGTGGACCACCTTACCCTTGTCCATGGCTCTGGAGACTGATTCGAAGAAGTCAGTCAGGTTCAGGAGACAAGATCGGCCCTTCACGAACCCAAACTGGGTGGGGTCCAGTGTTTGAAGGTTGCCAATGTCTTTGTTTATAAGTTCCATGATAATACGCTCCATGGCCTTGCATATAAGGCTTGTCAGACTGATGGGACGGTAGTTTCCGGGATCCAAGGTGGATCCCCCTTGTGGAGTGGGATAACTGTAGCTCTGCGCCACTCAATGGGCATGAAACCTGAGGTGAGACTATGATTAAATAGGTGCCAGTTCATATTTTAGTTCATGTAATACACAGCCCGGGATGTCATCTGGTCCCATGGATGCTGTATTCTTAGCTTTGGAGAGTGCGCTTTTTACCTGTGTGGCCGTTATTACCAGAATTTGGCAATCTTCCGGTATTGAGATGGGACATTTAGGGGGTGAAAGGGGGGTGAAGTTTGCACTGAATCGATCTGCCAGGATATTGGCAATATCCTTGGGATCAGTATATTTAATGCCATTCTGTTTTAGCTCAGAGCAGATCTGAGCATTGCCATTTAGATTCTTGACATAGTTATAGAATGACTTGTGGTTGTCTTTGGAATCTTTGGCAATTTTATTTTCGTAACTAGCTTTGGATTATTTTATGAGGGATCTCAGTTTCTTACTGAGGCTGGTAAGGGAGTTTTTTGCATCCTGGGATTTTCCTCTTTTCTGCAACAGTTTCTTCCTTTTGTTGTAAAAATGCACAAATGGAAAAGTTTCTGTGCCTGGAACCAAGCAGAAGGAATAAGCTCAGCAATGCCCAACATTCCTCAGATTCTGCAATATTTAACCGAGATGCTTCACAGGGGCCTATCTTTTTCTAATATAAAAATCCATGCCTCTGCCATTTCAGCTCATTACAACACAGAGTCTTCCCTCTTTTCTCATCCTCTGCTAAAGCAGTACCTCAGAGGGGCCAAAAATTTAAGACCTCCCAGGAGACCACCAGCTCCTGCATGGGACCTCAATTTTGTTTTGGAAAAACTCACTCTACCTCCTTTTGAGCCAACTGCTACTGCAGATTTAAAATTTCTCTCCTGGAAAACAACTTTTCTTTTAGCATTTACTTCAGCTAGATGGATTTCAGAATTACAGGCTCTCATGGCAATGGAGCCTTTCATTATTTTTCATCCGGACAGGGTGGCTCTCAGGACAAATCCATCTTTCACGCCTAAGGTGGTATCTAGTGTGGCTCTTAATCAGACCATTCATCTGCCAACTTTATTTCCCAATCCACAGAACAAGGGTGAGCAGATTCTGCATTCATTGGATGTGCACAGACAACTTAGCTTCTACTTAAACAGGACAAAACCTCTAAGAAAATCTGAGCAACTATTGGTTTGCTACAGGGGCAGAGGGAAAACCTATTTCAAAGCAGACTATTTCTAAATGGATAAGCCATTGTATTCATTTCTGCTATGTGCACCATGGTAAATTTATCCCCAAGGGGATCAGATCTCATTCCACCAGGGCTGCATCTACTTCTGCAGCCTTTCTCAGAGGGGTTCCTACCAGAGACATTCTAGAAGCTGCTACCCGGAGCACAGTTCATATGTTCACCAAACATTACCATTTACCTCTCTTCTCTAAATCCAGAGCTGGCTTGCCACTGCTGTCCTGCAGGGCCTTATAGCTGCTCCTAATTCTGTATAAATCCATCCTCCCAACCGTAGCTTTGGGAATCTACCAAAATGTAATGACTGCAACAGTGAAACACGAAGAACATAGTACAGTTGTGTACACTTACCATAAATGTAGATGTTCAAGTGTATTCACTGTTGCAGTCCTGGTTACCCACCCTCCAGCCCCCTGTTTTTTTCTCTTACTATACCTCTTCTTTCTTTTAATATGCTGAAAAGCCCTTTTGGTGTATTTGCTTTTGATTGGAGGTATATTGTTTGTGTTCTAAAGTGTATACATACATATATATATATATATATATATATATATATATATATATATATATATATTGCTCCCCATTTGGAAGGGGCACCTGACATCTGGGGCAAGAAAAACTGATGAAAATGGTGTTGGCTGCATGTTTTATACCCCCTGACGACCTGACGTCATGGAAGAAGGGACAGCAGCCATCGCAGGACCCACGACTTTGTTAATCATGCTGACTGAGGGCAACCTGCCAGCAGATTACCCAAATGTAATGACTGCAACAGTGAATATACTCTAACATCTACATTTATGGTAAGTGTACACAACTGTACTTTTATGGAGCCAGTCTCAAGGAAAGATGCAGCAGTGCCCTCCTTTACCTCAAATTCTAGATTACCTAGCAGAGCTGCTCCACAAAGGCCTATCCTTTTCATCAATTAAGATTCATGCCTCTGCCTTCTCAGCTCATTACAATAACGAGCCACCCCTCTTCTCTCACTTTCTGATCATACAGTTCCTGAGAGGAGCCAACAATTTAAGACCCCCAAGGAGAGCTCCCATTCCTGCCTGAGACCTTAGTTTTGTACTAGAAAAGCTCATGCTTCCCCCTTTTGAGCCTGCTGCTTCAGCAGAGTTAAAATTCCTCTCTTGGAAAACAGCCTTACTTCTAGCCATCACTTCAGCAAGAAGAGTATCCGAGTTACAGGCTCTAATGGCTGTGGAACCCTTCATTATTTTCCATGCTGTCAGGATTTCCCTTAGGACTGACCCATCATTTATGCGCAAGGTGGTATCCAGTGTGGCTTTAAACCAATCCATCCATTTACCAACCTTTTTCTCTAGTCCTCAGAATAAAGGGGAAAGGATCCTGCACTCCTTGGACATGCACAGACAGCTCAGGTTCTACCTTGACAGGACTAAGCTTTTCAGAAATTCTGACCAACTGCTAGTCAGCTTTGCTACAGGGGCAGAGGGCAAGGCCATTTCAAAGCAAACCATTTCCAAATGGATAGCACACTGCAAACACCATGGAAAACCTATCCCACAGGGGATCAGAACTCATTCCAGTAGGGCTACCTCAACGTTTACAGCATTTCTCAGGGGAGTCCCTACCAGGGACATCCTGGAAGCTGCAACCTTGAGTTCTGTACACACCTTCACCAAGCATTACCACTTACCTGTCTTTTCTAAATCCAGAGCTGGATTTGCCACAGCAGTCTTGCAAGGTCTGCTATCCAGCCCTAATACTTCTTGACTGCCTCCACCCTTCCTCAGCTTTG
The DNA here is from genome assembly GCF_019279795.1 of Protopterus annectens. Lineage (NCBI taxonomy): Eukaryota > Metazoa > Chordata > Ceratodontiformes > Protopteridae > Protopterus > Protopterus annectens. Next base: position 406,499,682 of record NC_056745.1, read on the forward strand.
GGTTCATAGGTTCATAGGTTGATACTAGGCTATCTGCCCTAGAGCATTTACAAGCCTAGCCAGAGTGTGTTTGGCTTTTGCCACCCTTTTTAGATTAGTTGACTGTACCTCTGTATAGTAGGTCACAGAAGATAGCCCGTTTAAGGTTAGTTTACCATGCCTCTGTCTAGCAGTGATACAGAAGAGATCCCAGGGGTAAATTTACGATCTCCCATCCAAACGTCAAGATTCTTCTTGAAGAGGGTCATTAAGGGGCTCTGTCTAACATGGATTGGGATTTTGTTCCAGAGTGAGGGGAGCCTCTGGGATATGAATCTGTCCCTCCAGCATGTTCTATTTATTTCTGTGCTGAGGTTTAAGTCACTGGAGCGTGTAGCTCTGATGGATTTGGATTTCTTGAGGTGGAGCATGTCCATTAATTCAGGGTTGGACATGGCTTTATACGTCAGGCACAGGTCGCCTCCGAGTAGGCGGTAAGCAACTGAGTAGAGCTGGAGTTTCTTTAGCCTAACTGCATAGGGCATCTGTTTGAGTCCCTTGATCCTCTTGGTGAGGTACTTTTGGGGTCTTTCTAGTTGTAGCAGGTGTCGGGTAAGGTACATCCCAAATGGGGCATTGTATTCAATTATGGGCCTGATGAGTAGAGGGGCACGATGACCTCTCTTGATCTAGATGTGAACCCCTTTGTGATAAGGTGGACTATACAGAATGTCTTTCTAACCACTCTGGCAACGTGATTGTCAAAGGAGAGATTACAATCTACTTGGGTCCCCAAACCCCTAATTACTTCTTCCGTACTTAATGGATTACCACCTATGTGGTAATTTGTGGGCACTTTGTTTTTCCCAAAGGGGATGACTATGCACTTTTTGGCATTTAGCTTTAGGCCATGGCTCTGGCACCAGTTATCCGTCTCTGTGAGACCTTTTTGGAGGATGCTTGTGTCAGCCGGCAAGTCGATTATTGCCCCCAGTTTGCAGTCATCTGCAAACTTTGTCAGCCATAGTCCTCCTGTGTTAGCCTGTACCTCAGAGAAATATATACTGAACAAGAGAGGTCCCAGGACTGAGCCTTGTGGGACGCCACTTGTAACTGGTTTAGTGTCTGACATGGCACCTGCAATTCTGACCATGTGGGTTCTATCCCTAAGTCAGTTTGCAACCCATCTTGTGACACAGGGGTTGATATTTAAGTTGGTGAGCTTATTTATGATGCCCGAGTGGGGTATTGTGTCGAAGGCTTTTGCAAGGTCAAGGTAGGCTGTGTGGACTACCTTCCCTCCGTCTGTGGCCTTGGTGAATGTTTCAAAGAAATCGACCAGGTTCAAGAGGCAAGATCTGCCCTTAACAAAGCCGAACTGGGTAGGATCCAGTGTTTGTAGGTCCCCAATATCTTTATTTATGAGGTCCATGATGATCCTTTCCATAGCTTTGCAGACCAGGCTAGTTAGGCTTATAGAGCGATAGTTTCCGGGGTCTGTTGTGGCACCACCTTTATGGAGTGGGACCACTGTTGCTGTACGCCATTCTTTGGGTACATATCCTGTTGTAAGGCTGAGACTGAATAGTGATTTTAAGTGAGGGTTCAGTTCTTCTTGGAGCTCATGTAAAACGCAGCCCAGGACACCGTCCGGTCCCATCGATGCTGTGTTTTTTGCTTTGGAGAGGGCAGCTCTCACCTGTGCATCTGTGATGTCAGGGAGGCTACACTCTGTTAGAATAATCATTTGCTCTTTTGGTGGTGGTGGGGGGAGGGAGAAGTTTGCGCTGAACCTGTCAGCTAGGATGTTGGCAATGTCTGTGGGTTTGGTGTATTTTTTGTCATTTTGGACTAATTCTGAGCATATCTGGGAATTCCCACCCAGGTTCCTAACATAACTAAAGAAAGCCTTGTGATTATCCTTAGTGTCCTGTGCAATTTTTTTCTCGAAGCTGGCCTTAGACGATTCTATGAGTGCCCGTAGTTTTATTTACTATACAAGGTATAATACAGGAATAACCTCTATTGTGGAAATTAACAAGAGCGCTTCCCTTTGGTACCCTCTGCAGTCTTGAAAAGTTAAAAGATACAAATGGAATAAAGTTCAAGAGAGCAGCTCATTGTCAACCAGGATTAGGAAGAGCAGCAGCAGCACATAAATAAAAACGGTTTTGTATTACGTTACCCCACCAGATGCGTAGTAGCAAGGACCGCCCAGCACTTTGCTCATGACGTTTATTTTGAAAAGTGCCTTGAATAAACATGGAAAACCATTCTCAGAAGATGAATATGCTAAACGTTGTAATTATTTCAACAAAAAGCCTTTTCCCCTTATTTGTTGGTGGCAGAAAGTGTGCTTACAAATGCTGTACCGATCCAAACAGATTTACCTATTCAAATGAACACAGAATATGCTGCATTTATACAAAAGTATTACGCTGAGAATTACAATTCTTTAAAGGTGGGGGTGCGAACACATAGTATGCTGCAGATATAAAAACTATTACACAGACTTAAAATTCGTATTCTGTAAAGGTGCGGGGTGCACTGGGGGGGGCGACCTTTCTTGGAGGTAATTTTTTATTGCCTTTATTGTATTTACTGTCCCACTGCCTCAGCATATTGCTTTATCTCCAGAAAAATGCTTAAAGAGACGTGGGGGGGGGGGTGCAGGGGGCAAGCAAATGCAATTACTGCACAGCATTAAACCAAAGAAAAGTGGGCGGGGGTGCACGGGTTATGGGCATGGACTGCTACACGGAAACTTGTGGAGACTGCGTAAATCAACCCAAGTGTGATGACTGCAACAGTGAAACATGAAGAACATAGTACAGTTGTGTACACTTACCATAAATGTAGATGTTAGAGTGTATTCACTGTTGTAGTCCTGATTACCCTCCCTACAGCCCCCTAACATCTCTGTTTTCTACCTTTCCTCTTTTTGGCCATATCTTATGGCTATGGTATTTACTTTTTACTGGAGGTGTTCCACACCATGTAATTGCTTCCTGTTTTGGGGGCCCCTGACATCTGGGGCAAGAAAAACTGATGTAGTGGCATTGGCTGCATGTTTTATAGCCTTGACGACTTGACGTCATGGAAGAGGTGACAGCATCAGACGCAGAAATTCCAAGACTCTGGTATTCGGGCTGATTGAGGGCTACCTGCAGGCAGATAACCCAAGTGTGATGACTGCAACAGTGAACACACTCGAACATCTACATTTATGGTAAGTGTACACAACTGTACTTTCTTCAGTTTGCATTTGAAAGTCGGTGTATCACAATTCCACCGGAGTGGGTGGGGTTACATATTTGCATATGTAAACAGTGTTAATCAGCGCACAGATTTGTACCTATTTTTCATGGGCCTTTGTCCGGATTTTTGATGTTTCCAGGTAGAGAGGTATGAACCACTCCCAGCCCACTCCCAATATACTAACACCAAAGATTATTTGCTAGTGAGAATGAATTCCTCACAATATCCCTTTATTATAGTCAAGCTTACACCACCAGCAGTAGCAGGGAATCAAAATGTATATGAATTACCCTTGGACATTTCTCCAGAGTAGCGACAGAGAGGCAAAATCATCCACCATGCCATATTTGATAGCAATAAGGCACACTCTGCTATACATTACTAAAGCACCATGTGTGCTTTTGACCACTGGTAATTATCATTGGTTAGAATGTTGTACAGCAGTACAACATGTACTGCAGATTCTTCCAGAAGGGAGACCTGCACCCATATATTATTTTTTTCTCTACTGCCCTTCACAGGAGAGGAACATCCAGCATTATTCTGAGCCTTCTAATCCCTTTGCCACAGCAAGTGTCTGTAGTGGTAATATTCTTAGCAGCTACATGCTGCTGCTGTGATGTGCATCTCTTGCAGGTGTCATTGAAATAGCAGTGTTTGCGTGTATCTTTGTGCAGGTGTCCTGAACAATGCTTTATCATAGACGTATGTATGCTGCATGTCTTGGTGGTATTATAGCTATGTCTTTTGCATTGATTGACTTGGGATATTAAGTTGAACTCTATGCATGTGCCCATCTACATCAGTTGGTGCCTTAGTCCTCTGAACAGCTGTTCCATGGACTGCAGAAAGGGTTTCACGTTGCAGCATAAAAAAGAGACCTGTTTCTGGAGTCTTCATCAAAATCTTCTGTAGCTGTAGGACTTCTGATATGCCAGCTTGAGTAGTAAACATCTGTGCCTGGTCGCTGTCACTCTCTAAAGGAATTAAAATTGGATTTCTCTGCACAATTTTCTTGGGAACGAATGACTCGGTACAGTTAAATAAAAGCAGTGCTTTAACTTACCTTTTTGATGGGGAAAAAAGGCAAGAAGAATCACCAAAAATCTATCATACCAGTATCTCAGGGGCCTGATTCGGAAGGTGCTGCCAACTCATCAGAACCCAGGCTTCAGTCAAATGATTCTGTCAGTAAGCAACAGCCAGTTTTCCTCTCTGTGATTCTGAAAGAAATCAAGGAGGTAAAGGCAACTCTTCAAACATAATGTCGTTACAACAGAGAAGAACTTGCTATCCATAACTCAAAACACTAAATACAAAGTTGGGTACTAGTCAACAACTGTCCAAAGAAGCAACAGGGAATGGGGCAAGGTGTGATGCAATGGAAGAGAGACGAGAATGTCTCAAAGCATGAGCAATAAAAATGGAAGATCATGTTAGAAGGAAAAAAATGAAGATGGATAAGAGGTCCCAGAAACGTTGGAAGAAGACGATTTTGTGAATTTAGTCAGGCCAATGTTTGCTAAATGGGCTAGCATTCCATTAGACAATATCCGGATAGAGGGAATTATTAGCTGGACAATGACAGGTGATCATATGATAAGCATGGATGGACTGATTTGGACGTCAATAGAACTGGAGAAAGGAGATTGTCACTAGGAACTAAGAGCCGAGTGGCCCTTTGGGATGCAAAATTAATGAAGCTAAAACAAAGGCAATAGCAATATATTATGTACCCACACATGGATTGGTCCAGCAATATCCATATTTATGGGGACATGATAAAATGAGGTATTTAGGAGTATGGATTAAAATTACTCTGTTATGGCAGCTAAGGATATGTGGGAAGAGACTAAACAGAAGATAATACAAAAATTGAGAGACTGGAAACTTTGTTGTATGGATATAGGTACTAAGGTACAAGCCATTAAAATGTTTTTAGTCCCTTTAGTCTTATACACAGGTCAGGCATATTTTTATCAACCAGAGGAGAAGCTCTGGATAGCAATTAAGAAAGATTTGAAGGATTTTATCTTGGAAGAGAAGACAGCAAGGGTCAATTGAGATAAGCTGATTCTTCCAATAGAACAAGCCAGACTAGGATTACCCAATTTGAGGGGGTATTTTAGAGCAGCACAGTTAAGGCTCTTATACATAGCACAAGCAGAAAACTGTAATCCAAAGTGGGAAGGAATTATGATACAGGAAGGAAGGTGAAGAAATAAGGAGAGATAGGCATTTTGGATGCAGACTCATAAGGAGAACAACAACAATCATACAAAGTATTATATTCATAAAATAGCAGGGAGTATAGTAAGAACTAAACCAGCATGCGAATGGAAAAAAGAGATTTTGCCGATAGGGATGACTGTGGTTAGGGATACAGATAATAGGCAAGAGGGGGCTGGAAGTTATGAGAGAAAACTGGCAAAAGAACCAAGGTATTGGGAGCAAATAACTAGAAAGGAAAAGGTAATAGAATGGGAAGAGGCCAAGAATTTATTTGGACTGCAGGTTAGAGATTGCCTGCCCTATCCAGGATTGATATCCGAGTATAGGCAAAGAGAATGAAATAGGGGGCTCCTAAATGAAAGACCAGCACTGGTAGAGTTTTTAATAGAATCTAGAACAGAAGCTGCCATTAGAAAAGGGAAAATTAGTAAAACATATAAAATATTGTATGATAATGATAATATTAGTATTAACAGTATATTGAGAATGAAAAGGAATAAATTATAGGTAGTTTGTTTTTAGCTCCTTCTTTGTGTTCATTTTATAAATTCTAATTAATATCTATATCAATTATACTATGAAAGTTTTTTTCAAAACAAGAAAGAGAATTATTAATTAGTTTATTTGTGTATATTTGTATTACATATGAAATAAATTTTATACATGAATAAATTAAATAGATAATTATATAATGTATATAGAAATATTTACGAAGTATTTGCTTTGAATTCTAGTAGCCTACTCAAAAACAACAGTTATGGTTTTAACCTAAGAAACTATTTTTTAAGATGTGTTTTTAACTGTATGAATAATAGGGTATTTAACCACTGTTTAACATACTAGTTATTACTATTTTGTATTATATACTCATTCAAGAGTAGCGAATCAATTTTAACAGTATTCAGCAGCACAAGGAACATCAAAGTATACTTGTTGTATGTAAGACTTACACAGTGAGAAAAAAACTTCACTTGTCAAGTTCATTAGACTTCAAAAAGAGTACTGCAGCACTATAGCACTTTAACAGTTGATTGCAATTAAATTTTAATTGCTAAATTGGCCTATTAACTTGTGTATTTAAGCAGTATGGCCACATTTGTATTTTAATCTTGAAAAAGCCTGGAATTGTCCAGGCGAAAGCGCTTGGTTTGCATTGGAGTGTTCTTTTCGTTTTCGTGTTGGTGAATAAAAGATTTTAGTGGATCGACTTGGTTTGGCATTCCTTCACAATCTTAAAGGAAGATTTTTTGCTTTCATTTATACTTATTATTGGCATCAGAAGATTTTGGCAGAAGCAGTTGTTTCGTAAACGAAAAGCTGTATTCTAAAACGTTGCTTCTGGTCCAGGCTTGGTGTGTTTTTCTAGTTTTCCAGTTTATAGTAAGAACTAAACCAGCATGCGAATGGAAAAAAGAGATTTTGCCGATAGGGATGACTGTGGTTAGGGATACAGATAATAGGCAAGAGGGGGCTGGAAGTTATGAGAGAAAACTGGCAAAGGAACCAAGGTATTGGGAGCAAATAACTAGAAAGGAAAAGGTAATAGAATGGGAAGAGGCCAAGAATTTATTTGGACTGCAGGTTAGAGATTGCCTGCCCTATCCAGGATTGATATCCGAGTATAGGCAAAGAGAATGAAATAGGGGGCTCCTAAATGAAAGACCAGCACTGGTAGAGTTTTTAATAGAATCTAGAACAGAAGCTGCCATTAGAAAAGGGAAAATTAGTAAAACATATAAAATATTGTATGATAATGATGAGAATCAATCAGAGGAGCTTCATTGCATTTTTTGTATTTAACACCATACATTTCCAGTGCACGAGGCACATCTTTGTAAGGCCAGTAAGAGCTTTGCTTCTTCCTAAGGAAAGATACTTCATACTTGTAAATATGTTTCTTAAGTTTGTGCTAAAGGTTGAATGTTATTGTATCATGTACTTTTTGTATTATAGTTTGTACTAACATTAGCAGGTATTTATTTAAAGGTAGTAAGGCAAGCTGGATTGAATTGCATAGTAGTAAAAATGGAGGGGCTCAGTGTCTTAGGTAGCCCTGTATACCGTGGTACAAGTGTGGAAACCAAGATCCTTAACATTCTTGACATTAATGGGCATTATTGTAGAGACACACCGGAGATTTAATGGGTACTTGCAGGGCAGACTTAGTTTTGCTGGGAGGACTTGGTCCATCATCTCATGGAATATCAATGGCCTCCGTAATCATTAAGAGAGACAGAATCTTTACAGATAAGTACAGCCAGGACAGGTGTTATTACCATACTAGAAACCCATTTAGATGAGGAGTGTCACTCACAGTTCACCCCAAAAGGAGGGTTTCACTTTGGCTGAACGCTCTTCCTACTTGGGGGAGGGGTGGACAAAGAAGGGTTGTTTTTTACATGTTTAGTAAAATTTCATATACAGTTTCAAGTAGCAGCTCAATTAAGATGATATGCTGCAGTTAGGGGAATGCTAGGTCATTCTTTGGCCACTCTAATTACTGTGCATCTCTCCCACATGTCTCCCAGGTGTAAAATAAGCTGCTTAAGAGAATCTACACTGAGTGTAGTGGCCTTTCCCAAGGGACTAGTCCTGGTAATGGGGAATTAGAATTTGGTACAGTCTCCCCAGGATGAGTTGGGATGTCTCTGAATGTAGTGAATGTCTCCCCAGAGTAAACTGTTGAGATCCTGGATTAGACAGGTTGGATGGTATGATATAAAAATGGACTCTCGGGCACCTGAGACAGATAAAGGTTATTCGTGCTTTTCACCAAGGTATAAGCAATGGTCAAGACTTGAGAGGTGTTTTATAAATAAAGAGAAAAGGTATTTATTTCACTGTTGAACTTATCCAGTCATCATATCTGACCATGCTTTAATTAAACTCAAACTGGACAGGAGATCAGAACTGCATATACCCATACAGTGGCAGTTTCTATCATGTATGCTAGAATCCCCTAACATGATAAAGTGGGTAATTCAGACAATGAACGAACATATGAAATGGATGATACAAATCTGTCTGAATGAGTGAGACTCATGCAAAAATAACTTAAGGACATTAAGCAGAGGATAATTTACCCAGAAGCAGGAAAGCTCCATCCATAGGTATAAGGCCCAGTTAATAGAACTTCGAACTCTGAAACTCCAGACTCAGCCTCTATTAGACACTGAAGTAGATACATTGAGATATTTATGAGCTAAACTTGAAATGTTCCTAGATCCGAAATAAGTATTTAAAAAGCATGCTCTTAAGATGATTTATTTTGCACAAACCCCTAGAGCACTGAAGACTCTAGCAGTCAGAGTTGGTCAACAACAAGCCAAGAGGACAATTATTAAAATATAGGGTCAGGGTCAGGAAGAGAGAACCTGGCAGTGGACTCCTCAGGGAATTCTACAGGAGCTTAGACAGTACTATCAAACCCCCCCAAGTTATCTAAAGGTACTTATCATAGATTGACTTACCCAGTCTAATTGACGTGTAAAGGCTCAGTTTAGTGCGGGTTATCACTAAAGAAGAAATTACTTTGGTATTGGGCTCTCTTGCAGAAGGAAAGTCTCCAGGGTCAAATGGCCTCCCTGTAAAATGAAAACCGCTAGGTAATGATGTGTTAGATGTTTGGATTAACTTAATAAACCAAATTTTACATGGAGACCCACCTCCCAATTCTTGGAAATGAGCAGTTATAGTAGCCATTTTAAAGGAATCGTACCATTCTATCTCAATCCTCAGTTACGATTATGAAGTGTTCATGGTCATCATGACTAATAGGTTGTCAAAAATATCAACTACCATCATACGTGGGGGTCAGTGTGTGTGTGTGTGTGTGTGTGTGTGTGTGTGTGTGTGTGTGTGTTTAGGGGGAGTTGACATTTGACAACACACTGAGGACATTGCTGTTACCAATGGAAGCTGTAACCTGTGCTGTGTTTGTTTGGATGCGGAACAGGCATTCAACATGGTTGATTGGTCTCTTATGTTTGCTACTTTAAAAAAATTTGAATTTCCTCACTAATTTATTGAATTATTCTAGAGAATATACAGTGGAGCTGTTGCTGTGGTTAAGACCAGAATAGGACTTTCTAGCTTGTTTTCTTTGAAGAGAGGTAATAGACAAGGTTACCCCTTGGTCCTTCTCCTCTTTCTTATATACACAGAGGCATTGGTCCAGCAGATGAGAGAGTTTCCAATACATGGTTACAGGTAGGACAACTTAACACTGAAAATTTCCCTCTTTGCAGATGTGCTTTTGACCATAGCAGACTTGAATCACGATCTCCCAGAATAGTTCACTACTTTTGATAGCTTTAGTGACCTGTCAAGCTACAAAGTGAATGTATCTAAGACTAACACAGTCTCAGTAAATCTAGATTATCCCCAGGAACTATGGGATAATTATTCCTTTTTACAAAGTCAGGGTAAAATGAAATATTTAGGTATTTTGCTGACCACTTTGGGCCAAGCCACTAGGGAAGCGATATGTCAGGATATCATGTGATTTTATTATTTTTTGAAGTTGAGTGTGATAGCACTCTATTTAGACCATAACGTCCAAGCATTGAACTGGTTTACTCTACCTTTACTGCTGTGTAAAAGGCAGGTGTTGAGAGCCCCTCCAGTGTCCTGGATGCTTTTGAAGATAAAAAGGGACATGACGTTTATATGGGATGATGCCAGGCCTAGGGTAGAGTGGGACAAAACAGAGATGCCCACTTCACGGGGGGGGGGGGGGGTTGGAGATACCAAACATACAACTTTAATTGGTTAACAATAGTTTTATCCATATTAACTAAGCTACAACTCCCCTTGTCACACTGTGTGTTGATGACTTACAGGAAGATCCAGCTCCCATTGGGAATGGATTAGCTAGATTAGCCCTTGCCCCCTTAGATTGTTGATAGTCTTCCAGCACTTACCCTGTTCCTCAAAAGGTTAGGCACAGTATGGACTCCACAACCTTTAAGGGAATTGAAAGGTATTTTCATACAAGTAGGATATAAAAAGGAGATGGAAACTATTATTTAAGTAGAAAGGAACTGGTTAAGATGGAAAACAGGATTAAAATACTGGTATCCCCTTATCAGTTGTATCCCTCCTGCCATGGTATGTGGCTCAACAGAAATATAAACTTCCAAGAATGGCTTTTTGAATTTCTGTGGAGTGATAAATAGATTGTGAACAACGTCTAACTACTCCACTTAAGACATGCAGGGAATAGGTATTGTTAGTTTATTGATCTTGGTGAGCGAGGATCAGCTACTGACTAAGGCTTTGGTATCAAAGTATTACTGGGCATTGCAGGTTGCAAAGTGCATATTGGCAGTAAAAGTTTGAGACTCTTGGGAGAGGACTGTGGATAGGTGCCTGAGTCAAGAACAGTGGTTGAATGTAGTGGGCCAAATGCCATCTTTTGCTCTCTTTCAGCTTTTCCCAGTTAGGGGTTGCCACAGCGGATCACCTTGTCCACTCATGATTGGCAGTGGAATTTTACGGTGTCGAGTTGACAACCCAGCACCCAACCTTCCACGGAAGGCACACACATGCACGCATTCATGCCTAGGGCCAATTTTAGCATGTCCAATCCACTTGCAGCATGTCTTTGGGGATGTGGGAGGAAACTGGAGCACCCGGAGGAAACTCACACGACTGCAGGGAGGACATGTAGACTCCACACAGAAGACAGCCCAGCCGAAGATCGAACTGGAGAGCCTCTTGCTGTGAGGCGACAATGCTAACCGCTGCACCACCGCGGCCGTCCCAAATGCCATCTTTTGCTAAATCGAGGAAATTCTAAATGTTTGGATGGAAGTGTTTCCAAAATATTTTTATACACCAGTCAAATTGAGAACGATATACCTGGTGGTGGATGGTACTTGTTGGAGGTGCTTGACAGGGGAGAGAAGTGATTGGGCACATATTTTTTATTCATGCCCAAGTGTCCAAGCATTCTTGAGTCAGGTGGCAGAACTCATAGCACTAGTTTTAAAAGTCAGAATTGCTCTGATCCCTTGCTTTTTCTGCTGGGGTGGTAGGAGCAGGTGTTAATATTTCCTCCCCAGCTACATTGATGGCTCTTTGGTAGGTAAGAACTGTATTACTTGTCATTGGAAATCTAGTATTCTGACTGTAGTTGAGCTCAAACAGCAAATGAATGAGATAGCATCTGAAACAAACCCCACTAAGAACAGAGACAGTAGAATGAAATATGAAAAGAAATGGAGATCTTGGTTTCAGTATGTCAGACAACAAGGTAGTTAATCACCCTGATTGAGCGGAGGTGAATGAAGGAGCCAATTAAGATAACTATGATAATTTGTAATGTTGAGATAACAGAAATAAGAACTGATGTTAGACACCTGCCATTTATCCTTTTATAAATAACTGATATTTGACACCTGCCATTTAGCCTTTTAAGTGCTTATATTTTTCTCTTTTTTTCTTGTATTATTCAAATACATGGAGCATTGTTACTTAAATAAAATTTCAGTTTAAAAAAAAAAAAAACAACTTCGGTAGCTGATAGTTTGAATGCCTTTCTGATTTGCAACTGTGAAATACATAGGTTAGAGAGTCCAGATGAAACACTTAGATCTTTTGTCCAGGAGAACGGTAGCTTTCCTATGTCGAGTAATGACAACAGTGACACTCTGTATGTATTCAATAAAATTGTTGAGCAGAGAACCACATGGAATTTGCTGGGTTTATGTGTACATTGTGTATTTTATGGTGCTGCTAATGTGGCATTTTTCACAGTTCTCTGTGCACCTTCTTCTGGTTCAGTACATGCTGGTCCACTCTATAGATACATGATCTGACATAAGAACAGTTCATTTTATGAAATGTTCTAATATCAGGTTCACATACATATACCAGTCCACAAAAAGGCTTGTATACTTAGCACTGTATACAATGATTATGAATATTCTGGACTAATTCTGTGTTATAGTTATTGGGAGATTTACTTCTCCTGTTATTGTAAGTCGCACAGAATAGGTAATGTCTCCCTATTTTTACTAGAAGGCTTAAAAGCTAGCTTTACAGAGTTTAGAGAACAGATCTGCATTAGAGACTCTCCGTATAAGAATTGTATTGGAATAATCTGCATTCATCATCTGGGAGATGCACGAGCACTCTGAATGTATCACCTAAAGTGCACAAAAGCTTCCTTGGTGGTGTCCTACAGCTAAAATAAAAATAAATAAATAGAACTTATTTGGGAGATTTTGGTCATCTGAACAAAGACTGGAATAGTCTGTTGTAAGCACCCTTAATTTTTATTAGACTTTATGATTCAGAGCAATTAAGAACATACTGTTCCTATTCCAGCTAGCAGATGACTATACTGGAAATTAAACTGATCAGCTTTACATCTGTTTTTCATCCTTCGTGGTAATGGCTCACTACCGAACATCGACAATGCTGCCATTGTATTTAAGAACCATGTACGGTCTTCTTCCTTTTTAATTTATGCCGAAGGAAAGAATACTGAAACAAAAGCATTTGTCCAAAAAAATGGACGGGGCAAAATCTTTAAAAGAATTTTGAGTTTTTGTATATGGTCAATACAATCCATTTGATGCTGTTATTCACTGCATCCAAAATAAACACCTTTGTTGGAACTTTAATTTCTTAATATTGTACAACAGGAAAAAATACACTACACTAGTTTCAGAACTATGCCTAACCCTAAAAACAAGTCCTGCCTGAACAAAGTGGTGGAAACTCTTATCAAGTTGATCATGAGTGTTGGGTATAACTATGAATTTAAACTAAAAGACTAAAGCAAGATGGTATTCAGTTATATTAGAAAACTAATTAAAAAATGAAATCTGTGTAGTGTAGAGAAAAGGAGCCCTGACTGTGACCCAAGAGAATCCAGTTTAAAGTACTGGGCCAGGGCAGTGGAAGAGCCAGCTGGTTAGGTTAATATGAGTAGCTTAAATACTGGAATAACCATCATGAGGGATGTGGGTTTTGGCTGTCTGTGGCCCCATATGGATGCAAAGTCTACAGCTCAGGCAGTCAAAACTGAGAAAATATTGTGAGTAATAGCATGCTTTCACTGAATTATGTTGTAGTATTTCAGACTGCTAATTGCGTTAGACCCCCCCCCCCCCAAAAAAAAAAAAAAAAAAAAAAGAATAGGCATACATTTACACCTTTACCCATCGGGTGGAGATTTGAAGAGCAATAAGCCTCACTCACAACAGTCTGTTTTGATTCAACTGCCAGCGACTTATGCATTGCCCAGATGCCCATCACCTTTGGTCAGCTCCAGATATCTGTTGCTATTTGTGATTTTTATTTTTCATCTTGACTATGATTTTTGTGAATAGTAATACAGTGAGTGTACAGTACCATTTGCATTCCTACTTTTATCAGAGCACTATGGGTGAAAATGTTTCAGCAGCCTGGTTTGATAACACACAATGACATGCATGTCTTTAATAATGTATCCAAGCCAAAAAAGAGAGACTGTTGTATAAATGCCAACATTTGTCATTGTTGTTGCACCTCATTAGTGTACTCAAAGTAGATACTTTTATATGCTGAAACATTTGGTTTGCAGGAATCCTTCTTGCTTATTTATTGTATGGAATCTGGTGCCATGGATGAAAACAAGAAAGTTATGTTCCAAACAAAATGGAGAAATGAATTTGTATATCTTCTTTCTTCAAGGCATCTTGGATAATAATGTAAATAACCATGAAAAATGCAAACATCTTGTCAGAGTAGGTTATAAAAGATAGGGGAAAAAAGACTGGAAAAAACAGTTTACAAGGGAACAATTGGGAGACATATGTATGGCTCCCAACTATTCAACTAAGTCCAGAAAGTTTAGGATTTTTGATTGGAGATGTTTGCATAGGTATTTGTATACCCCAAGCAAACTCCAAAGAATTTTCCTCAGTTACATAGCAAATGTTGGGAAGTATGAAAGGAAAGAAAGATGTAACTGGAAACATATATTTTGGGAATGATGTGTTGGCAGATTTTAAAAATTTCCTACAGAATACTTTGTCATTGGGGGAACAAATGGCTGTAACTAAAGAAAGGATTCTTTTGAGATGGGACAATCACGTCATGACATAGTAAGGCCTTGTTAAGTTTAATTGTATTGGCTTGCAAAAATAAATAAATAATTACAAAATAAAAATAAAAATCTAGACCAACTGTATATGAAGTATTGTATATTGTAGAAAAGGTAAATGAACTGGAAGTGGGATCTTTAGTAAAGGGAAGGTGCAAATTATATGAGATTAATGGAGTTTGTGGGGAAAAGTACACGTAGAGTAAAAATTGAGAGGAGGAGGAGTAAGGTTTTTGAGAAGGCAGGAATTGAGTAATGGTCAACTGAATGACAGTTATTTTAAAGGAAACCGATGTGTAATATTTATAACAGTAAAAATGTTAATATGGTTTTTCTGTTACTATATGTGTGCATAGCTCTTAAAGTTCCTGTTTAAACTGGCAAAACAAAGTTTTATTTTTACATAAAAGTGTTCACATGCATTCTTGTGCATGCGAGCCCTCTTGAATGTAAATATAAAACTTTGTTTTCAAGGCACATTTTTAGTAAATTATAATTAAAAAAAAACTTCTGATCAAGGAAGTGGAAATAGCTGAACCCTATGTGGCAGGATGCATCTGAAAAGTGTCACTTCTTCCATTGTCCTAGTAACTAATGAACTTTCAAGGAAGTGGAAATCAGTAGCTGAACCCTATGTGGCAGGATGCATCTGAAAAGTGTCACTTCTTCCATTGTCCTAGTAACTAATGAACTTTTTTGCTTTTACAATTTCTTGTTAGTGTATAATGAAGACCTCTCTGCCTTTATGAGTGTTCTGTTTTCCTTTTACTCATTGCTTGGGGCATGCTATGCAAAATCCATTCTCTCAAATGATCATTTATTGGTGTGTTTTGTACTGTATGATGTTGAAGTGCTTGTGGAGACATTTTCTAATGAAAATTAATGTAGTTTAAGTTGCAAGTTTTCTTGTTTTCATGTGTTGTATTTGCCATAGTATTTTTTGGAATTTGTCTTTTTCAAGGGATATATTCCATGTCTTGGACCTAATGCAAATGGATATGATTAACTTCACAATCAGAAATCTTCGGCCATACCTTCAGCAGCATTCAGTGGAATATGAGAGAGCCACATTCCAGGATATTCTTGTTAAAACACCCAGTAAGTGCAAAAAATACAACTCTGAAAATGTAATGTAAAATGAAAGATGTACTGACTGAAATCCCTGTTGCAGTATTCCTAACTTCTGGGTTATCACTGCTGTCATTGGCTGGGGTAGGAAAGCTTTTTCTTCCTAGGATCGTACCTCCGATGTGTGATGTTAGCTTGATAGAAGTAGACATATGAGCATAATGCTTCAGACTGTCTTGCTGCCAGCCCAAACTCCAGCCTCACATCCATCGGACTGATCATCTCTTGGTCATTGGTGCCATTGCTTTGAATGCTCAGATAAAGGCCCCATTGGGGGACCTTCCTTTGTATTTCTAAACTGTTTTTTCTTACCAGTATTAGATGTCAGCTAGGAGGAGTAAGTGTGAGTACAGTAGGCAAATCCTGTGCAAACACTTGCACCCCCTTTTTTTTGTGCTTAGGAGCAGAACACTATTACAAAGCTTCTTCCATTTGCCAGTCCTTTGGTCCCATCTGTCTTCTCTTAACATCTTCTCAAGACTCAGCATATCAAACACTTGGATTACTCCATGATTGCAGTTTCTGCTTCCCTGGATGCAACTCTCCACCACTTAAGAGAAAGCTTAAAAAGCCTAGGCCAGAGGTTTGCCCCTGTCTGACTCTGACATACCCACTGAGGCTTCAGAACCCACAGTATGTCTGGTTTCAGTTCATATAGGTTCATAGGTAGGTACTAGGCTATCGGCCCAAGGGCCTAGTCAGCAAATTACCATAGCTTATGCCACCCAAGAAAGTTATTTTCCTGTGCCACTGTCCAGCAGAGACACAGAAGCGATCCCCGGGGTGTATTTCCTATTTCCCATCCACTCATCAAGATTTTTCTTGAAGAGTGCTAATGAAGAACTTTGCTTGACATAGATGGGTAGCTTGTTCCAGAGTATAGTAAGTCTCTGGGACAGGAATCTATCCCTCCAGCATGTCCTGTTTATTGTGGTGACAAGGTTTAGGTCCCTAGAGCATGTAGCTTGGAGGGATTGGGATTTCTTCAGGTGTAGCATGTCCAACAGCTCTGGGTTTGACATAGCTTTATATGTTAGGCAGAGGTCACCTCGGAGTAGGCGATATGCTACCGAGTAGAGCTGGAGTATTTTCAGGTGGTCAGTGTAGGGCATTTGTTTGAGGCCAGTAATCCTCTTTGTGAGGTACTTCTGTGGCCTTTCCAGCTTCTGCAGATGTCTTGTGAAGTACATTCCAAAAGGGGCATTGTACTCTATAATGGGTATAATGAGTGACGAGTAGAGGGGGACAATGACCTCTTTTTTCCTGGATGAGAACCTTTTTATGATGAGGTGTGCCACATAGAAGGACTTCCTGACTACTGTGGTGATGTGACTATCAAAGGAGAGACTACTGTCCACCTGGGTCCCAAGGTCTCTTATCACGCATTCGGTGTTAAGTAGATTGCTGCCTATGTGGTAGTTCATGGGTACAAAGTTTTTACCAAAATGGATGATATTGCACTTTTTGGCATTGAGCTTGAGGCCATGGCTCTGACACCAGGTGTCTGTCTCAGTGAGGCCCTTCTGTAGGATGTCCACATCATTTGGGGACTTGACTATGGCTCCTAGTTTGCAATCATCTGTGAACTTTGTCAGGCAGTGGCCTTCTGTGTTAGCCTGTACTTCAGAGAAGTAGATACCAAACAGGAGAGGTCCCAGGACTGTGGCACTCCACTTGCCACTGCCTTGAGGCCAGATTTGGAGTCTGCAACTTTTACAGTGTGAGTTCTGTCAGTGAGCCAGTTGGCAACCCATCTTGTGACGTAGGGATTTATACCTAGTTTAGTGAGTTTAGCTATAATTCCAGAATGGGGGATGGGGTCGAAAGCCTTGGCGAGGTCAAGATAGGCTGTGTGAACCACCTTACCCTCATCTACGGCTTTGGTGACTGCCTCAAAGAAGTCGATCAGGTTCAGGAGGCATGATCTGCCTTTCACAAACCCGAACTGGGTGGGATCCAGAGTTTGGAGGTTATCAATGTCTTTGTTTATGAGTTCCATGATGATATGTTCCATGGCCTTGCAGACCAGACTCGTCAGGCTAATAGGTCGATAGTTCCCAGGATCAGTGGTGGCTCCCCCTTTGTGTAGTGGGATAAATGTTGCTGTGCGCCATTCAGTGGGCACAAAGCCTGATGTGAGGCTGTTATTGAACATGGTGCTTAAGTGGGGAGCCAGTTTGTTCTGAAATTCATGTAAAACGCAGCCTGGGATGTTGTCCAGGCCCATGGATGCTGTGTTTTTGGCTTTAGAGAGTGCAGCTTTTACCTGCGTAGTTGTGATTACAGGGACTCTGCATTCTTCCTGTATAGATATGGTCTCTTTAGGGGGTGAGAGGGGGTTAAAGTTAGCACTGAACAGATCTGCCAGGATGTTGGCAATATCAGTTGGTTCTGTAATTTTCGTGCCTTTGTGCTGTAACATCTACTGAGACAACGTTGGAGGTTGGTATGATGCCAGAGGTCTTGGTGGCTGAGGATTCTGCAAATGTAGGTGAGCCGAGATTCATAATATCAGTGAGGAGCAGAGAGCATCCCGGAGTTCATGGTTAGGGAAGAGGTCCCAGGGAAACTAATCAAGGTACATCAGGTTAATGAGCCACTACTCCTAGTACAGGTGGACATCACATCCAAGAAGAAGCATCTGAAAACAATTGTGTTGCTTCTCATCAACCTCCTTCTTCCTCTTCTAGGGAGAAGGATTGAATGGTTTTCTCTCAGGTTGATTAAGGCCATCTTGGTTCTGAAACCTCCTTCTTTCTCATCTCATTCCCCTCTCCTTCCCACCCCTCAAAAATGGCTGTGGATTCATCTTCCTCTGAAGATGAAGAGCCTTCTGATTCTAACCACTCTCTGGCATACTCCTCTCAAATGCACTGTCCTGGCCAAGTCCCTTTCAATGAAGAGGGCTCTTTTTCACTTGTTTCTGCAGTAGAAGAAGCTTCCTTTGGGGGAATATGATGAAGCATTTTCAGTGGGAGTATAGACAGATTTTAGAGGTGCAGAAAAGATACTTCAATCTTTTAGAAATGGGCACTCCAGCCCCCCCCCCCCCATTCTTGAGGCCTTTTGTATGCTTTTCAGTTTACTGCTGTTGCCTCTGATTCCAATCCTCTGTCTCCCAAAAGACGGGACAAATTTTATAAAGTCCCTGTTGAACCTTAGGTTTCTGTTTTTAGAGTCCTGTGGCAGACTCTTCTGCAGATGTTCTTCATCTCACATTGCTGCAGTCCTTACACTTGGGTAGTCCGCTGTCCTCGGTCGGCCCGAATATCAAAGTATTAGGCTGACGTCGGTCAAGGCGCTTAAGACTGACATCAGGACGTCAGGGTACAAATGCGCATGACCGACGTCATATCCTCTGTCTTTTTTGCCGCATGGTCCGATGCAGAAGCAGCGTTGCAAGTGCCGTTCGGCGTTCTGAAATTTTTCGAATTCGGAGTTTCAGACCGAGTCAAAGTTGGCTAAGTACCCGTTGGGAATATTTTAGTTTTTTCTTGCCTCAGTGGTTTACCGGATGTCAGAAAAAGTGAATAACTGTATTTCTTGTGGGAAACAGATACCGCATAGAGATTATCATACTTTGTGTATTCCTTGTTTGGGGCCTGAGCACGACGTTGTTGGGTGTCGCTTTTGTGCTAGGTTCAATAAGCGCACTATTAAGCGAAGGCTAGATTGTGCCAGGTTGGTCTTTGGGAAGCGGTGCAATTATAAGATGCCGTCGGATGCTCCGACGCCCGCTTCTTCGAAGAAGCGCAAAGACAAGGCAGCTAAACCCAGGCAAGAAGAGTCGTCCGTACCGGACGCCGGTTCTTTAGAGGCGTCAGTGGAACCGGTGGTTCCGCCGGAGGGTTCTCTGGAGTCCCAGGGGGAGACTTTGTTATTGCAGGATGTGGCCTCCCAGGAGGCAGGTCAGGCTGAAGGGGCTTCTCAGGTTACTATACTCCCCTCCCTTCCTAGGGTGGTTAGGCCCTCTCCTTCTGTTTCTAAGGCTTCTCCCAGAGGCAGGCCAGGTTTAGCTTCTGTGGGTGTCACTCCTAGTTCTTCAGGATCTGTGCCCAAGAAGCACATGCTGAAAATGGCAGAAGATTTAATTACTTTGATTAGAGGTTCTTTGCCCCCTCCAGATAAGAGGCCTAGGGTGGAACCAGAGTTGGGGAGTTTTGAGCAGCCTTCAGATGTTTCTGAGTCTTCGGCTGAAGACTTGCAGGAGTATTCTCCTTATTCTGATTCTGATGCAGATGATTCGACCCCTTCTGCTTCTCCTCCAGAGGATTTTTCTTTTTCAGAGACTCTTCATTCCATGAGGGAACATTTTAAGTGGGAAGGTCAGGACTTCTCTGATTTCAGGAAAAGGCTTAGGGAGTTTTTGCTTTTACCCCAACATAGGCCTTTGGCTATACCTCCTGTTCTGGATGTTGTGGAAGATGTGTTTGCGGAGGCTTCACTTAATCCTGATTCTTTGCCTCCTGCTCCTGTTAAACCGGATAGGTATTATAGGGTGCCTGAGGCTCACAAATATCTTTATAAGAGTCCTAGGGCGGACCCAGAAACTGTTAGTCAGGGACCTAAGGGTGTCAAGGCCTCTGTTGTAAAAAATCCGGTTCCTCCAGATAAAGAGGCCAGAGCTTTGGATAGATGGGGAAAGAAAGTCTATACTTCTTCCACCTTAGCTATGAGGGCTTTGAATTGCCAGTTTCACATGTTGAAATATCAGAACTATCTTCTTTCTCAACTGAAGTCTAAGGTAGATGCTCTGGCGGAAGGCATTGAGTGTAAGGAATTACAAGATTTAGTACATGTCTCTGAACAGGTGGGTAAGCATTCTTTACAATGTGGTTTTGATGCTGTACAGGCCTCGTCTAGGGTGGCTGCCACTGGGTCAGTTCTTCGCAGGCACGCCTGGCTGAGGGATCAGAATTTATCTGAACATGTTAAGGCAAGGATTTTGGATGCTCCTTTACAGTCTGATGTGTTGTTTGGTTCACCTGTTGAGTCAGTCTTGAAGAAAATGGAAGACAAGGCTAAGTCTATGCAGACTGTTAAAGATTTTTTGCAAGTCCAGCCTCCGAAGTTTAGTAGGAATTGGCCTGCTTAAGGGGTGGACATACCCTTCTTATGATTCACAGTCTAGGGGTAGATCTAGACGTGGTAGGGGCAGAGCTCAGAGCTCCTTCAGACCTAGAACAGGGAGTTCTCCTGCACAATCTTCAGGTGAGGGCAGGGGCCAGTCCTTTCGTAAACAGGCCCAATGACCTACCTTTTCAGCTGCCAGATCCTTCTTGCCTGGCAGCACCTTTGGGAGGAAGGTTGGCACTCTTCAGGGAAAATTGGAGTTTGATTACCCAGGACAGGTGGGTATTGGATATCATACACCAAGGTTACAGGTTTTATTTCCATACCTTGCCTCCTTTCAAAGGCATGCCGGACATTCCTCCTCAGCAAAGACTAGAGGCTCACAAGCAAATTTCTCTGCTGCTCCAAATAGGGGCCATACAACCGGTCCCTCTGCCAGAAGTGGGCCTAGGATTTTATTCTCGCCTGTTCCTAGTACCAAAGAAGGGGAACACGTGGAGACCAATTTTGGATTTATCTATCCTCAACACTTATCTGGACATTCCCAAGTTCAAAATGTTGATGTTACAACAGCTTTTACCTCTGCTGGGCAAAGATCACTGGATGGTGACTCTGGATCTCAAGGAGGCTTACCTTCATGTTCCTATCAGGCTAAGTTGCAGGAAGTATCTGCGTTTTCGAGCTGGGACTTCTCATTATCAGTTCTCTGCATTGCCCTTTGGCTTATCTACTGCGCCCAGAGTGTTCACGAAGGTTCTGGCTCCAGTGATAGCTTTCTTCAGGCTAAGAGGAATACAGATCTATCCTTATTTGGACGATTGCCTGATTCTGGCCCAAGAAAAGGACGAACTTCTTCATCATCTGCAATATGTGATAGCAGTGCTAAGATGCCTGGGGTATTCTGTGAACGAAATAAAGTCCAGTCTAGTACCCTCTCAGGACATGTGCTTTCTGGGTGTGAGACTGAATACAGCATCCCAGATGGCCTTTTTGACCCCGGACAAACAAAAGAATCTTTCTCTTTACTTCCATCAATTGTCTCATCAGTCCAGGCTGACTGCAAGGACAGTCCTTCAAGCCTTGGGGTTCATGGCATCTTGTATTCTGGTGCTTCCCAATGCCAAACTGCATATGAGGAAGCTACAATGGTATCTCAAAAATGTATGGACACAGCACTGCCAAGATATGGACACTGTCATTCAAATAATACCTTGCATTCAAAAGGAATTTTTGTGGTGGGCTCAGGAATGTCACCTAAACAAGGGACTCTCTGTGACCCGGCCAGAGGCGAGTCAGATTCTAATGACAGATGCCTCAGACAAAGCTTGGGGAGCTCATCTATATGGAAAGTGGGTACAAGACACGTGGCCTGCCAGACTTCAACATCTACATATCAACTTGAAGGAGATGTTAGCAGTCCAATTTGCATTAATAGCTTTCAAGGATTTACTTCTTCCAGGGCAGGTGTTGATTCTAACAGACAACACAACTGTCATGTGGTACATCAACAAGCAAGGGGGAACACATTCTTATCCTCTATGCAGGCAAGCAATGATTTTGTGGGAGACTGCTCTCAGTTTACAGCTAAATCTTCAGGCAAGGTTTCTGCCGGGAGCACAGAACTCCTTAGCAGATGTGTTGAGCAGGCAAATTATGGATCCCCACGAGTGGAAATTGGATCCTCATGTATTTCAGAAATTGACAGTGTCATGGGGAACTCCAGACATAGATCTGTTCGCTTCTCCACTAAACTACCAGCTGCCAAAGTTTTGCACAAAAGGTTTCATCCCACAGCTTGGAAAGTGGATGCTCTTTCATTCAATTGGAGCAATCTTCATGTGTATGCCTTTCCACCTCTGCCTCTCCTCCCAAAGGTACTCCTGAAGGTCAGACAGGACAAGCCAAAGATGATTTTAATAGCTCCAGATTGGCCTCGACAGCACTGGTACCCATTACTGAGAAGTCTGGTACGGGAGCCTCCATGGCCTTTGCCTTCGATTCCACACCTGCTGTCTCAGGAGAACAGTCATTTACTCAATGTCAAACTTCACTCTCTTCACCTGACAGCCTGGCATATTCGGTTTTAAACCCTGGAGGGTCTCAGCTTCCACAGCAAGTTTTGAATGTTATTTTGGAGGCCAGAAGGCCTAGTACAAGGAAAGTGTACGCAGATAAATGGAAGAGATTTTTATTTTGGAGTACAGCAAAGGAATTTGATGTTTCTAAGCCTAATTTAAGTGTGGCTCTTCAATATCTTACTGAGTTACTGGACAAAGGTTTGTCCTTCTCTTCTATTAAGGTTCATGCTGCAGCAATTTCTGCTCACTATGACTGTGACCCACCATTGTTTTCTCATCCTTTGTTTAAGCAATTCCTTAGAGGGGCAAAGAATATAAGACCCCCACGGAGAGCTCCTACTCCTGCTTGGGATCTCAATTTTGTGTTGGAGAAACTCACTCTACAACCTTTTGAGCCTGCAGCTACTGCTGAGTTGAAATATTTATCATGGAAGACTGCTTTTTTGTTGGCCATTACCTCTGCGAGAAGGGTTTCTGAATTACAGGCCCTTATGGCAGTTGAGCCTTTCTTAATTTTCCATAAGGATAGGGTATCTTTGCGTACTAATCCTTCCTTTATGCCTAAAGTGGTTTCTAGTGTGGCTTTAAACCAAACTATTCATTTGCCTACTTTTTATGCAAACCCCCAAAATAAAGGGGAAAAGATTTTGCACACTTTGGATATACACAGGCAGTTGCGATATTATTTGAGCAGAACTAAAGGGTTCAGGCAGTCTCAGCAGTTATTTGTTTCTTTTGCTTTGGGTTCTCAGGGCAAGCCTGTGTCAAAACAAACTATTTCTAAGTGGATTGGGTTTTGTATTGCTTTCTGTTATTCCCATCATGGCAAGGAGATTCCAGCTGGGATTAGGCCTCATTCCACTAGGGCTACTGCCACTTCTACAGCTTTTTAAGGGGTGGCAACTAAAGATATTTTGGAGGCAGCTACTTGGAGTTCAGTGCATACTTTCTCTAAGCATTATCACCTTCCACTTTACTCTAAATCGAGGGCTGGTTTTGCCACTGCAATTTTACAGGGCATTTTGGCAGCTCCTACTGCTTTATAGTTTTGCCATCCTCCCTTATCTCTGCTTTGGGATTCTACCCAAGTGTAAGGACTGCAGCAATGTGAGATGAAGAACATAGTACAGTTTTGTACCTACCATAAATGTAGATGTTCGAAGATCCACATTGCTGCAGTCCAATTTACCCTCCCTCCTTCCCCTCTGTAGTTAGAGGCGGTTGTGTGGTTTGGGTTGTACATATTGTGAATATTGTATATATTGTACATATGGTTAGTACAAGGGTGGTTGGTTGTTTTTTGCTGTCTTTTGGTTTTGACCTTTCTGTTTAGGGTCTTCTGACATCTGGGGCAAGAAAAGACTGAGGATATGACGTCGGTCATGCGCATTTGTACCCTGACGTCCTGATGTCAGTCTTAAGCGCCTTGACCGACGTCAGCCTAATACTTTGATATTCGGGCCGACCGAGGACAGCGGACTACCCAAGTGTAAGGACTGCAGCAATGTGGATCTTCGAACATCTACATTTATGGTAGGTACAAAACTGTACTTTTCCCTCTCATCTGATAAGCCTTCAAAATATAATGCCAGTGCCCTCTCTTCAGACAAGAATAGCAGGGCTATGGATAGGTGGATTTATACCTCCTTTACCTTGGGATTCAGGGCTACTTACCAAACCCAGATGACCAGCTATTTGGTAGTCTATTCTCAGTTCCTTACAAGAGGTCAAGGTGGATTTGCAGGACACTGACTCTAAACAACAAACGATGTTCATGTTTCACTGTTGCAGTCCTAACTGATGGGATTTCATGCTGTAGAAGCCCTTGGCAGCCCAACTACTAATTTTCTCATCCTCCTGAAGGTGGCAGATGCCATAAGGGTATAAAGGGAGTCAGCCGGCTGCATAAACTCAGTTCGTTCTTGCCGTTGGAGCACCAGTCAATGTGTCAGTCAGTCCAGAGAAAAAAACCTCTAAAGCTAAATACCTGATTTGGGGAACTTTTCATATGTTTCATGACTAATGTCAGAGAAAGTTAATTGTGTCTGCTGTGGCAAGCATGAACCACTACTGGTTCTGTGCTTGTTTTAACAGTAAAGTGATCAAACGTAGGGCTGAGATTTTAGCTAAGTAGTTCAGTGAGTTGTCAGGGCCATCGCATACAATGTTGTCTGCTGGTAGGGCTGAGGTTGATCTTCCTAGACATAAGAAGGAAAAGGGTGCAAAACTTAGAGATGTTCGTGTGACACAGCTGCAGTCATTACACTTGGGTTATCTGCCGTCAGGCGGTTCCCCAGCCGGCCTGAGTTCCAAAGTCTTGGTCCGGCGTCGGTTGCTGTCGCCTCTTCCCTGATGTCAGTGCGATAGGGGTATATAAGATGCAGCCGACGCCATTTTCTTCAATCTTTCTTGCCGTGCGGTGCCCGAAGCAAAAGCAGTTCGCAAGTGCCGGTCGGCCTATTCCTGAGATTTTCATTCTGAATCCAGAACCGAAGTCTTCTACAAAGCTAAGTACCCCGTTGGGGAAACTTTTTCTTGCCTCAGACCAATGTCAGTAAAAGTTAATAACTGTATTTCTTGTGGGAAGCAAATACCTCATAAGGATTTCCATTCTTATTGTATCCCATGCCTAGGCCCAGACCACAACGTTACTGGTTGTCGGTTTTGTGCTAGGTTTAATAAGCGCACTATTAAACGTCAGTTTGATTTTGCCTGACATTACTTTGGCAGAAAATTTAGTTATACCATGCCGTCGGAACTTCCGACGACCGGTATTCATAAAAAGCACAAAGACAAGGACAGGCATCCGAAGCCCAAAACTGATGACGAAGCCTCTTCTAGGCCAGTCACCGGTTCTCCGGTTTTCAGTGAGGCACCTTCACAGCCCCTGACGACCGCTTCTGCAGAACCACAGGCCACCCTGACCCCCACGTGGAGATGGCTGGGCCTTCGGATGCACTAGCTTTTCAGCAGACCGAAACCGATCCTGCAGAGGGATCCGGAGTACCTGAGCTACCCGCAGCTTCAGAGGGTGTCTTCAGACCTACTCAGCTAAGCATTAAACCCTCTTCTAAGTCAAAGCCTCCTTTAAAAACTAAGAAACAAGTACAGCATTCTCCAGGACAGGCCTCCATGCCCAAGAAACAAATGCTCAAAATGGCCGAAGACCTAATCACTCTGATCAGGAGTTCCCATCTCCCACCTGATAAAAGGCCTAGACAGGATGCAGATTATGATTCATCCGACCAGGGGTCCATTTCCTTAGATTCATCCTCAGACCTGGGATGCTGTTTTACCCCCTTATGATTATTCTGATGCTGAGGAATCTATTCCATCAGCCTCTCCGCCTGAGGAATACACCTTTGGGGAAACCTTACATACCATGAGGGAGCATTTCCATTGGGAAGGCCAGGATTATTCAGAATCCAAGAAAAGGCTCAGAGACTTCCTATTATTATCTCAACACAGACCCCTAGCTATTCCACCAGTGCTAGATATTGTGGATGATGTGTACACTGAATCCCGCTTAAATCCTGATTCCTTACCTCCAGCTCCACTTAAACCGGACAGATATTACAGAGTCCCTGACTCACACAAATTTCTGTATAAAAGCCCTGTTGCTGATCCTGAAACTATTTCTCAGGGACCCAAAGGGGTTAAAGTCTCATCAGCAAAGAACCCAGTTCCCACTGCCAGAGATTCCAGAGCACTAGACAGATGGGGAAAGAAAGTATATATGTCTGCAACTTTAGCAATGAGAGCCTTAAATTGCCAGTTTCACATGCTAAAATATCAGCAATTTTTGATGTCTCAGTTGAAACAAAAAATGCTTCCAGATACGGATCCTCCTAATTTTAAAGAAGTGCAGGATTTATTGCATGCCACTGAACAAGTGGGAAAGCATACTTTGCAATGTGGTTTTGATTCTTTAGAGGCCTCATGCAGAGCAGCAGTTACAGGCTCTGTCATTAGAAGGCATGCATGGTTAAAAGAACATACGTTACCAGATCATGTTAAAGCTAAATTACTGGATGCACCTTTACAGCAGGATGTTTTATTTGGAGTTAAGACAGAAGAGGTATTAAAGAAAATGGAGGATAAAGCAAAATCTATGCAAACAGTGAAGGATTTCTTACAGGTTCAGCCTCCTCGATTTAGTAGAAACTGGCCAACAAAGAATTGGTCCTTTCCAGTTAATGACAGACCTCAAAGGGGCAGATACAGACGGCCAAGAGGTAGAGGTCAAATCTTAAGGTCCTTACCGGCCTCGACAATGGGGTGCATCAGGCCAGAAAGAAGGGGAAGACAGGCACCAACCATATAAAAAACAGCCCCAATGACTTCCCACTCCAGCTGTCAAACAACTCACTCTTGGCAGCCCCTTTGGGAGGAAAACTGGCACTTTTTTATCACTATTGGCATATGATCACCCAAGACAAATGGGTTCTTAATTTTATTTCAAAAGGTTACAGGTTCCACTTTCACACTCTGCCAAGATTAAAAGGAATGCCAAATCTGCCACTAAATCAATGGGCAGAGGCCCAAAAACAAATTATGGCACTCATGAACATGAGAGCTATTCAAAAGGTACCACCACAGGAACAAGTGCAAGGATTTTACTCAAGACTCTTTCTGGTTCCCAGAAAAGACAAAGCCTGGAGGCCCATTCTGGATCTTTCTTCAATAAACACTTACCTGGATGTTCCGAAATTCAAAATATTGACATTACAGCAGCTTCTTCCCATGCTGGGCAAGCAAGCTTGGCTCGTGACTTTGGACCTCAAGGAGGCATACCTGCATGTCCCTATCAGACAAAACAGCAGAAGATACCTCAGGTTCTTAGCTGATCCAATGCACTATCAATTCTCTGCACTGCCCTTTGGATTATCTACTGCGCCCAGGGTCTTCACAAAGTGCCTGGCACCAGTAATTGTATTTTGCAGACAGAAAGGAATTCAAATTTACCCATACCTAGACGACTGCGTGATTCAAGCAGAGAGCAAGGACATTCTTCTACAGCATCTGGCATTTGTAAAAAAGCTATTAAGTTGCCTGTGGTACACAGTAAACGAAAAGAAATCAAAACTAGTGCCCTCACAAGAGATAATATTCCTGGGTGCCAGCTTGAACACAATGGCCCAGATGGCTTTTCTCATGCCAGACAAGCAAGGACAACTGACACAATACTTTCAATTGATGGCAAGAAAGACCCAACTCCCTGCAAGAAAAATTCTGCAGGCCTTGGGCTACATGGCATCTTGCATAGTACTAATTCCATATGCCAGACTGCATATGAGGAAACTACAATGGTATCTAAAGAATGTATGGGTCTCAACACTGTCAAAGTTTGGAAACAGTTATACCACTAATACCTTGCCTTCAACAGGAGTTTCGATGGTGGGCTCAAGCTTGTCACCTCAACAAGGGACAGCCTTTCACTCAACCCACAGCCAGGCAAACACTGACAACAGATGCATCGGATTACGCCTGGGGAGCACACATGGCAGGAAAATGTATTCGGGGCAAGTGGTCCACAAACCAAAGGCATCTTTACATCAATCAAAAAGAGATGCTAGCTGTACAAAATGTCCTTGTAGCTTTCAAGGACCTGTTGCATCCAGGACAACTACTACTAAAAGACCGACAACACCACAGTTATGTGGTACATAAACATGCAAGGGGGCACTCACTCCTACCCCCTCTACAGACAAGCCATGACCTTGTGGAACACAGCTGTAAACTGTCAAGTTCATCTACAAGCACAATTCCTGCCAGGAGAGAAAAACACACTGGCAGACGACTTAAGCAGAAATATCATGGATCCCCACGAATGGGAACTGAATCCTCAAATATTCAGAATGATAAAGAAATGGTGGAGCCTGGACATAGATCTGTTTGCCTCCCCAATGAATTGCCAGCTAAAGAAATTCTGCACAAGGAGTTACCATCCGCAAGCATGGAAAGTGGATGCCCTCTCATTCAGCTGGACAAACCTACAAGCATATGCTTTTCCACCACTGCCTCTTCTCCCAAAGGTACTCATAAAAGCTAGGCAAGAAGAGCCAAAAATGATCCTGATTGCTCCAGACTGGCCACGCCAGCACTGGTACCCAATCTTAAAAAACTTGGCACAAGGACCACCCTGGGTTTTGCCTCAAATACCACATCTGTTGTTGCAGCACAACAATCAGTTACTCCACAGCGAGCTAAAGACACTAAACCTAGCTGCATGGAAGATTCCCTAGCCACGCAAGCAATGCCTCTCTCCAAAGCAATTATGGATGTCATTCTGGAGGCCAGAAGGCCTAGTACCAGGAAAGCCTACTCGGATAAATGGAAGAGATTCTGTGCCTGGAACCAGGCTCACAGCCTTGATCCTCTTGTGCCAAACATTCCTCAGATACTACAATATTTGACTGAGATGCTGGACAAAGACCTTTCCTTCTCATCCATCAAGATCCACACCTCTGCCATCTCTGCACATTACAACACAGATCCACCAATTTTCTCTAATCCTTTGCTAAAACAGTACCTCAGAGGAGCTAAAAACATAAGACTGCCCCATAGAGCACCTACTCGAACTTGGGACCTCAACTTTGTTTTGGAAAAATTAACTTTACCTCCTTTTGAACCAGCTAGCATGGCAGAATTAAAATACATTTCTTGGAAAACTGCTCTGCTCCTGGCAATAACTTCTGCAAGAAGAGTTTCAGAATTACAGGCACTAATGGCAGTGGAACCTTTCCTCATTTTCCACCAGGACAGGGTGTCCTTAAGAACTAACCCTACGTTTATGCCTAAAGTGGTTTCAAGTGTGTCTCTAAACCAAACCATCCACTTGCCTACTTTTTATCCAAAACCACAGAATAAAGGGGAAAGACTACTGCATTCATTGGACATTCACAGGCAGTTACGCTTCTACTTGGACAAAACCAAAGCTTTCAGAAAATCTGAGCAATTATTGGTAGCATATGCTGCAGCAGCATAGGGAAAAGCTATTTCAAAACAGACTATTTCCAAATGGATAGGACATCGCATACATTTCTGCTATACGCACCATGGAAAACGTGTGCCTAACAGCATTAGATCTCACTCCACCAGGGCAACGGCCACTTCGACTGCCTACCTCAGAGGAGTACCTACCAAGGATATTTTGGAAGCAGCAACATGGAGTTCTGTGCATACTTTCACCAAGCATTACCATCTGCCTCTATACTCTAAATCCAGAGCTGGCTTCGCCTCTGCAGTGCTGCAGGGCCTTATAGCCACCCCTAATGCCTTATAGAACCAACCACCCTACCTCAGCTTTGGGATTCTACCCAAGTGTAATGACTGCAGCAGTGTCACACGATGAACATAGTACAGTTTTGTACCTACCATAAATGTAGATGTTCGAGTGTAGACACTGCTGCAGTCCAGGTTACCCTCCCTCCTTCCCGTCTTACTGGCTAGTACGTACCTAGTTCCTCTACCTTTTACTACCTATGGGGAGTATTTGCTGGTAGCTGAAAGTATGTTGTTTACATTTCTTATGTATGTTTTATTAGCAATTTGAATTGCCTACCTATTTAGGGGCACCTGACATCTGGGGCAAGAAAAACTGAAGAAAATGGCGTCGGCTACATCTTATATACCCCTGTCGCACTGACGTCAGGGAGGAGGCGACAGCAACCAATGCCGGACCAAGACTTTGGAACTCAGGCCGGCTGGGGAACCGCCTGTCAGCAGGATAACCCAAGTGTAATGACTGCAGCAGTGTCTACACTCGAACATCTACATTTATGGTAGGTACAAAACTGCACTTTCCTCGTGCTGGTCATTCACAGTCCACTTAGGCTTGCTATTGTTGAAGAAGCTGAAACTTTCTTGCAGTTCCCTGTAATGACCAAGGTGTAGTGATACAGGCCTCTATCAAGACCCATTCAGAGTCCATTGTGTCCTCAGGTCCCTCTACTTCCACACAAGCTAAAGGACTTGGCTTGTTGGCTGGGTCCAGAGCTGTTTTGTAGGTTTCAGCTCATGATGACTGCTCTCAAACTACCGAAGGGGTGTCAGGAGTCTCTCTTCATCAGGAGATCACCTTGGTTTTCCATCCTTTTTGATTCAGCTGTCCACCTGCATCCTGCTGTAGCACAGATGCTGCCATTAGGTCCAAGCCTAAGGCCTCACATAAGAAGACTGCATGCAGCTCATACCAGTGGAGGTTTACTGGCTACCAGTCCTAGTCTTAGGCCTAGCAATAGGATCTGGTTAGGCTGGCTAAGGATTTGATAACTATAGTCAGATCCAGATGCCTTTCACTCTCCATTTCTGCCCCTGAATCTTTTCTCCTGGTGGAAGGAAAAGGGATATCTACTTCGAGAAGTTGTCTGATTCTTTTGACTCTGAAGATGATAATGCTAAATCCACCATTAAGGAAGGTTTATCCATTGCCTCCTAATGGGATTTAGATTCTGATGAAAACCCTGCCTTAGCTTCTCCTCCTGAGGGACAATTCCTTTGGGGTGACCCTTCACACCCTGGGAGAACACTTCAAATGGGAAGCACAGGACTATCCACAATGTAAGAAGAGAGCTAGGGAATTTCTTAAACTCCCTGAGCATAACCCTCTTGCCATTCCAGTCTTGGTGGTTGTGGACAGTGCCTTGCTGGATTCTTCCTTACAGCCGAATTCCCTCCCCTCTGCCCCTTGGAAACCTGATAGCTTCTACAGAGTTCTGGATTTCCACGGACAACTCTTCAAGAACCCTGTAGCAGAGTCATAAGTAGTGATGTAGAGTTGTAAGGGAGCTGAAGCTACCACTACCAAAAATCCCCTACCAACTGACAAAGGAAGTAGATCCTTGGATAAGTTCAGAAAGAAAGTCTACACCTCTGCTAGCCTGGTCATGAGAGCCTTAAATTGCCATTTTCATATGTTGAAGTATCAGGAAACCATTTTAGACCATGTGAAACAAAAATTGGTGGGGAATGAAAGTAAGCCCCTGTCCAAGGAACTGCTGGACTTATGCAATTCTTGCTCTAAAGTAGCTAAGCACTTCTTGCATTGCAGCTATGATGCTCTGAAGCTTTCAGCAGGGCAGTAGCTACAGGATTTGTCATTAGAAGGCATGCCTGGCTGAGGGAACAGTCTTTCCATGAACATGTGAAACCTAGTCTCTCATATGCTCCTTTGGACAAAGATTTCCTTTTTGGCCCCAAGGCTGAAGCCTTGTTTAAGAAGATGGAGGATAAGGCCAAGTACATGCAAATGGTCAAGGACTTTATTCAGTTTCAACCTTCTTGCTTTAGCTCCAGATACCTAACCAAACACTAGTCCTTTCTAGCCTCCCAGTATAAGCCTAGACATAGGAAATCCCCCTTACCAGCCTCCCCTTCAAAGACTAGACACAGAAGACCTCGAAGGGAAAGGAGTCAAAGGCTGCACTGTGGCAAACAGATGCCAGTAGGCCTTTGGAATCCCATCAACAGGGACCTAACAGGGAGCACTCATGACTCTTCCATGAGAGTCTCTTTCCCCCTTCCAACAAGTCCCTTCCCTGCCCCTCAGACTAGGAAGATGGCTGTCCCTCTTCTTAAACAATTGGACTCTCATTACCAGGGATCAATGAGTACTAAAAATCATAAAAAGGGTAACAAACTTCACTTCAAACAATCTCTGATTTGATTAGATTTCCCAGATATTCCCCCAAATCAAAAATGAAGGCCATAAACCAAAATGTACCTGCTGTGTACCCAAGGCTCTGTGGAACCAGTACCAAACACCATTGCAAGGGAAGCGATTCTACTTGAGGCTTTTTTTTTTCCCCAGAAAGGAGGGTACATGGAGGCCTTTTCTAGACCTCTCCAGGCTCAACAGACATTTGCAGGTACCAAAATTCAAAATGCTAATCTTTCAAGAACTCTTGCCCATGATTTCTCCCAATGCTTACATGGTAACGTTAGAGCTAAAGGATGCATGCCTCCACATTCCCAAAGAAAAATCTCACAGGAGGTTCTTGCACTTCAGAGCAGGTCTGAGTCAGTATCAGTTTTATGATCTACTGTTTGGCTTATCTACTGCACATTGAGTTTTCACAAAATGCCTAGCCCCGGTGATAGCCTTCTGCAGGTTAAAGGACATTCATATTTACCCCTACTTAGACGACTGCCTCATTCAAGTAATGGAGCTAGAAAAAACTCAAAGCAGATCTGCTTTACACCCAAGACAACTTAGCTGCTCTGGGGTTCACCATCAATACCCAAAAATCTCAGAACACCCCCACAAACAAGATTGTGTTCCTGGGGTCTTTGCTGGACTCTTCCCTTCAGAAAGCCTTTCTCCCTCTGGACAAGGTTACTTTTCTAACCCTGTACATCCAGAATCACCTTCTCAGGAAATATCTCACTGCCAGAGAGTTCTTCAGAGCTCTGGGTTACATGGACTTTTGCATTCTCATGATCCCCCTGGCCAGACGCCATGAGAGGAAGCTACAGTGTACCTTAGAAATATGTGATGCTAACATTCTCAACCCATCAACTTCAGGGTGAACTTTCTCCCCTGTGTCAGGAAAGAGTTTACCTGGTGGGCCCGAAACTGGCTGCCTCAACCTGGGCCTTCCCTTCTGATTTCTTCTTTAGGACCATATGCTAACGATAGATGCCTCAGAAGTAGCCTGAGGAGCGCACTACAACTTACAGACTTGAGGCAGATGAGGCTTCCAGTTCAAGAATAAACCAGCCAACCTAAAGGAACTGATGGCAGTCCAAAAAGGTCTGATTGCCTTCAAAGACCATTAGAAACCAGGAGTACTCCTAGTATAAACAGACAGTACCACAGTTATGTGGTATATAGACAAGCAGGGGGGCTCGCTATTGCCCTCTTTACCACCTAGCCATGGACCTCTGGAAAACTGCAAACTCCCTAGGCCTGCACCTCATGGCTGTGTACCAGGAGAAACAAATCAACTGGTAAGTCATCTAAACAGGAGTCTGTCTGACCCTCATGAATGGCAACTGCATCTGGAAATTTTTCTCAGCGTCACCAAAGAATGGAGTGTGCCAGAGATGGACCTTTTTGCCACAAAAGAAACTCACACTGAAAAAGTCCAATACAGGATCAGCCTGGAAGACAGATGCCTTCTCCTTGCCTTGGACAAGCTTTTTCCTCTCTGTCCCCCCCCCCCCCCACAATACCCTTGCTCCACAGGGTACTGCTGAAAATAAAGGAGGAAAGGCCAAGGGTCATTTTAATGGCCCCAGACTGACTAAGACAGCACTGGTATACTCTAATGCTCAGTTTAAGCAGGAAGAAACCATGGTTGCTGCCCCAGTGAGTAGACCTATGAACACACCGTCATGCACCCCAACCTGAACACTCTAAAGTTGACAGCTTGAATAATACCTTGACCCCCTGGTGGCAGACATCCCTTGACAAACAGGTCCTGGACATTCTTAAAGAAGCCAGGAGACCTAACGCAAGGAAATCATATGTGGCCAAATGGAAGAGATTCACTTTATGGTCTAGACAAAATGGAGAGAACTCTCTTCAAGCACATGTGCCGATCCTGTCATACTTATCAGGACTTTTTGACAAATTATTTTCTTATTTCTCTATCAAAATCCATGCTTCAGCAATTTCTGCTTATTTGCCTACTCAGCCCCCTCTCTTCTCCCACCCCTTCATGTAACAGTTCCTGA
Source organism: Protopterus annectens (assembly GCF_019279795.1). NCBI lineage: Eukaryota > Metazoa > Chordata > Ceratodontiformes > Protopteridae > Protopterus > Protopterus annectens. The sequence continues at coordinate 406,534,206 of NC_056745.1, forward strand.
GAGGGGTTATTCACAGTACACCACTGAGAAAACCTCCTTTTCCCCAGTCAGATCTCAGTTTCATTCTGGAGAAGCTCACCCTTCACCCTTTTGAGCCATCTGTCTCTGCAGGTATCAGATTTTTGAGCCATCTGTCTCTGCAGGTATCAGATTCTTGACCTTGACGACAGCCTTTCTACTTGCCATTAAGCTAGAATGGTTTTAGAGCTTCAGGCCCTTATGTGTGTGGAACCTTTCATCATTTTCCACCCTGACAGAGTCTCCCATAGGACCAACCCTTCCTTTATGCCTAAAGTGATTATAGAGATTTCTTTAAACCAGACCATCCACATGCCTACCCCTAATCCACAAAACAAGGGGGAACATTCCTCCATGCATTGGATGTGCATAGGCAACTGAGTTACTACTTGAACAACTTGGATAGAACAAAAAAAAGTCAGGAAGTCTAACCAGCTTTTTGTGGCCTTTGCCTGTAGCTCTGAGGGAGACCAGTTTCCTAGCAAATGATCTCCAAATGGATCTCACAATGTACCTTATTTTGCTACAACCATCATGGGAAGAAGCATCCAGATTCTATGAGGTCCACTAGGGCTACTGCTACATCTGCAGCCTTTCTTAAAGGGGTAGCCACTAAGAACATTTTGGAAGCTGCTACTTGGTCCTCTGTGCATACCTTTACCAAACATTATCACTTTCCAACCTTCTCCAAGTCTAGAGTGGCTTTTTCCCAGTGCCATCTTGCAGAGCATCCTGTCGTTTCCTTGAACTTACTATCTACCCTCCTTTCAGCTTTGGGAGTCATCCCATCAGTACTGCAACAGTGAAACATGAAGAACATAATACAGTTGTGTACTATAAATGTAGATGTTTGAGTGTATTTACTGTTGCAATATTCTTTCCCCTCCCTCCTTCCCCTCTTGCCCAGTGATTTGGAGTGGGCTTTCTCCTGTCTAGTTCTAGCTTATTCCCTCCTTCTCTGTCTTTTTTTACCACTTCATACTATGCCCCTCGTAGCTGACCATTGTTATGTCTCAGTGGTCTTCAAGCCATTGGCTTGGAGGTAGTCTGAGGAATTATGCTTGTATGCTTGTATGCTCACCAATATACCCCTATGCTTGCAAGCTGAAGTCATACATCTGACGTATGATCTTAGGAAGGTGAAGATTTAGTACCCCAGCCAACAAAAACAGTGATAGATAGTTAGGAATAAAAGTGATCAGTAGGAAATCCACTGTTATGGTAAGTTCTTGCACAACTGTACTTTTGTTATTGTGGAGGGTACTTGGGTAAAAAAAACATTGATGTTCCTCTTTTACTGGTGTGTGTGTGTGTATGTGTGTCTAAAAAACATTGCTGTTCCTCTTTTACTGGTGTGTGCCTGTGTCTGTCTGCGTGTGTGCCTGTGTCTGTCTGCGTGTGTGCCTGTGTCTGTCTGCGTGTGTGCCTGTGTCTGTCTGCGTGTGTGCCTGTGCGTGTCTGCGTGTGTGCTTGTGCATGTTTGCGTGTGTGCTTGTGTGTGCCTGCGTGTGTGTGCCTGCGTGTGTGTGCCTGCGTGTGTGTGTGTGTGTGTGTGTGTGTCTGTGTGTGTGTGTGTGTGTGTGTGTGTGCGTATGTATGCATGTATGTGTGTGTGTGAGTGTGCTTCCACGTTTGCCATATTACTGCTTCTGTTAAACGTGTGTATCCATTATGTACATTATTTCTTTATTGCAATACAAAATATTTTGTCTGAAGTACATTATTAAAACGTTGTAAGAATTTTAACATTTTATTCATTTGTAGGTCTTGCCCTCTGTCTCTCTGATCATCTAATTATATCTGTCTTTTGCTAACCACATGAGAGAACTGTGCTGAAAACCCCTTTCATCTGTGACCCAAATCAAAGGCAGTGAGCTAAACAAATGTGCAATGGATAATTTCATTATAGTGGATGTAACTGTAGTGTGTATAGAACAAGTTTTATTTTTATTTATATTTATTGTTTTTCTTGACTGGTAAAGTCTGAATGGGCACAGGGGAAAGCTCCATAGTATTACATATATAACATTTCATATAGGCTACGCTATACACATTAGTAAATTAAATGAAATGCAGACTTTCAGCTTGTGATCTGAGCTATATAGTACAAATGATCATTATGGCAGACTTAGCCAGCAATAGTCAGATTATGTGAAGTGTATACTATATGGTTTATATTGAACACAGTTGGAAGTCATACTCAAAGCGATGTTCAGTATTTGCATTCATTTTGAAAAAGAGAGTTACAGTGCTGGGATACAAAAGAGAGCAGAAGTCATAAACAAGATAAAAAAGTCATAAACCCAGACTGCATCAAGAACACCCAGGTGGAGTGCATACAAAGGCAGGTAATGGTGGAGAAAACGTAATCAGAAAACATCAACATCAAATGGCTATGGGAAGGAGCTGTTTCAAGTGGCAGAAGAACGAATGTTACAGTGTTAATTTGATAGGAGATGATTCCTCAAAATAGCTCTGAAAGAGAGTAGTAATGATGCTTCTGAGAGAAAGGGGAAGTTATTCAGAATTTAGGTGGTGTAATAGAAAAGTAAAAGTTACTGTTGCATACCTCTTAACTGTCTAGATTTTCACAAAATGTCCAGATTTTTGCCTTGTACTTTTGGACTATTCCTCATAATCTTGTTTTTTTGATTTGTGGCAAATAATGACAGGTGTTTGAGTTTCATACTCATACCCTTTAGAAAATTCATGCTAATGCAAGACCCGTTATTTTATCAACTTGTGGAGTTTGTAATAACAGTATTTAAAACTTGTAATTATTTTTTGGTCTTTGTCCAGATCTCTTTCTTTAAGAGGTTGAGAGGTGTGCTGTCTGTTGTGGTTATTGGAGTGTAATGATTTGATAATAAATTGCGTTAGTTGACACTGGGCTGCAGTGGGAATGTCTTCAGTGAATGAGTGACTGGTTGACACTAGCTTAAGACCGTTATTTTATTTAAAGGATGTACTGTGATGGGAGTCTGGATGGAGGTAGTTTGTGTAGCAGGGTAATTTGCAGATCTGGTATGGAGATAAGGTTGGTAGAGAGCAAACAGTAGCAGAAAAGTTCAAATAAAAGGAAAGCAGTGACAGTTGCAAATCTTGATTGTTTAGATGTTTTAATGTTATACACAGAATCTAATCTACAGTTGAAGTAATGGATTATACTACCAAGGTGACGATCAGCTATCAGAGATGAAGTGAGGTGGGCACAAAACAACTTTTAAGTGAGCAGTAATTCAATTTGTGCACTGTTGACATAACCAATCTACTTATCTCAAACTTCACCTGCTTCTCTTATCAAATATATCCATATCACATACCTGCATCTATACCTCCCCTTCAAACCCCCCCAAGAACAAGTCCTTAAGGCACTAAAGCCAATAAAAGTACTTTCCTGTGGGCCGGATAGCATGCCGAGCTGCCTACTGGACAGCCTGAAACAGGACTTGTCAGACCCCCCTAGAGAGGTTTTTCAATATCAGGCTTTCAACAGGCTTCATGCTGGATGAATGGAGGACAGCAGCAGTCATCCCTTTGCAAGAAGGGCTAGTGTCAATAGTTAAGGAGTTAATACATAAGGAAATAGGTAACCTACAAACTCCTGACCAAAGCCAGTTTTGAATTTGATAATGACAGATCCTGCTGACTTAACCTAGTGAACTTATTTAAAAAGGTTACTGAGGCAATGGTTCAGGGCAGTGCACACCATGTGTGTAAGCCTCACAAAGTAATTTGACACCAGTTTGACAATCATTGAACACTCATGCAGGGGGTTACTAATGATTACATCTACAGTTTTCTTTACAACCCCAAACCCTTGATACCTGTGGCCTTGGATATTCTTATGGACTTTAGGGATACCATTCACCCCCCTATAGACTGATAGTGGCAACTAGGAGGTCAAAAACCTATCCCCTGGTAGTCTTCGTAAACCCATTTTGAGGGATTATTGGGATTTTCTTTCCAAGATTACTCTGCACTTGCATAATGACAACTGTGTTTTTTTAATAGTGGATGTAACTGACTTATTTAGTAGCATTTCCCCCACCAGATTAGTTTGGAGTTTTTGAATTCACCCTTTAGGATTTGACCTCCTTAGGTAATGTCTTGATTAATTTTACCACCACTGTTATGAAATTTATTTTATTTAATATTTTTTTATGAAGGGCAATACTTCAAGTAAACACATGGTGTAGCTGTGGGGGCCACTTGTGGGCATTTATGTTAATTTGGTTATGTACTGGCAGGAAGAGACTTTGGTTTTCAACTCAATTTACAACAATTGGCAACTATTTCTCAGTTACCTGGATGACATATTCATCCTTTGGATAGCCTCTAATGTATAGATAGCCAATTTCATTGAGTTTGTTAATAATTCCACTTCATTTTTGAAATTTACCCACAGTACTCTTATGACCACACAGATTTCCACAATGTACACCTGTTGAAGGATTATGACCAACATTGTTTTCTATCAAGTATTTACAGGAAACCTATTTTTTGAATCATTACCTACGTTTTACTAGTTGTCACTGCTTACACTGTAAGAAAAAGAAATTGGAATATTTTAAAAGTTGATAAAACAGTTTTCAATATATTGGGTGAAACACCAAAAATTGTTTATAGAACAGGGAGGAATATGAAAAATAGTTTTGAAAATGTGGTTTCTCTCCCTTCAAGAATATTTACAGGCACCTGGAGATGTGGTGCCTGCACTCAAATGCTCTTATATCTTGGAACAAGAAACCATTGTTTTGGATAACTACTGTAACTCTCAAACTAATTTATGGAAGCTGCCATTGCAAGGGTTTAGTATACATTGCCTGCGGTCTCTCTTGCTCTGGCTGTTATGTTGGGAAAACTGAGAGACAGCTTAAGAAAAGAATCTATGAGCATAATTAAGACTTGCTGAGACAGAACAAAGCCAGTTCCCTTTACAAGCATTCTACCACCTGTGTAGGTTTTCACAAATTTCAATTTGGTATCCTAAAAAAAGTCCCAAGGAAGGAAAGGGGGGTACTTGGGAATTATTATTAGAACAAAGAGAATTATTTTGGCAAAGTAAATTAAACGCATCTTCTCCTCCTGGCATTAATGAATATATCTTTATTATTCCTGTTCTTAAGATCAAGTGTTTGAATTTTTAATCTGGTTGCCTTTGGATTTATTTACTCGTGGTGGTGATGTAACGGTTAGCATTGCCACCTCACAGCAAGATATTCTCCTGTTCGATTCTCGGCTGGAGCTTCTTCTGTGTGGAGTCTGCATGTCCTCCCCGCAGTCGAGTGACGTTTAAAGACATGCAGGTAGGTGCGTGCGTGAATGGGTGTGCCTTCTTTGAAGGTTGGGCGTCTGTCCGGCAACTCGTTACCATAAAAAAATCCACTGCCAATCATTAGCGGACCGGAGTTCCGCTGTGGTGAACCCTAACCTGGAAAAGCCGAAAGACATTACTTTTATCATTATTTTCTACATGTATTTTATACACATATTTTTAATATGTTCTGCGTAACCTGACTTATAAGGTTTTTAAACATGGCAAGTATTTTTAATGTATGTTTGATGGACATAACTGTGTATTTCTTCACGCATTTCTCCTTTAATTGCATTTATTCTGATTTTAATTGCATTCAGTATGATTGCAATTAATTCTTTTGATCAGTTTATTGGTCATTACATTGTCACATAATATATTTTTTGTCTACATAAACTTGCATTTTTGTATAACTTCTGGTTCTGAAGAAGTCCCAAGATTGTTTCAGGGATGAAAGTGCTAAACCAGTTTATTTATTACTTTTTAATAAACTGCCGAAACGTATTCAGTTCGTAGTTTTCATTCCTGATGTCCAGTGCACCTGGCTGTTTCTTTTTCAAGGACTAATTTGTTTGCTGTTTGTGGACTTGAGGAAGGAACTTCCAACGTTTTCTGACCCTACCACTCTAGTGGGCTTCCTTCTGGTCTTTGTTACTTTGTTGAGCTGCATGGTCACATGCTCTGTTTACAGTTTTAGTTTGACACCATCCCATATCGAAGCATTTTAGATCAACTTTCCCAGTTAAATGTAAATTGATATGTAACTAGTTTGATAGCAAATTGTCTCACAAGTAGAATCCATAAAGTTAGAATGAGAGGCTTTTTCTCCTCCTAAAGAACCATCGCTAGTGGTGTACCCCTTATTTCAATCCTTGGGCCACTCCTCTTTGACGTTTATTTCTTGGACATCAAAGAAAATGATAAAGGCTTATGGCTTGCCAAATTAGCAGATGAGTGCAAACTTGGTGTAAAATAAATGTCATATCGGGCACCAAGATTCTCCAAGAAGGCATTTCCCAAACAAATAGCTGGTGTCAAAACCATGAACTAAGGCTATATGCCAACAGATAAATAATAGTATCCTTTAGCAAGCATGACTGCCCTTGTAACTCATATTGACAATGCACCCCTGAACGTTGATCCCATAGTCAGACATCTGGAAACCTATAATAATAAAAATAATGGCATGCAGGCTGGAGAATAAGACACACTTTAATACAAAACAAATAACGTAAGGTAAGTGCTGTTCAGGCCAGATGCTGTCTCTTTAAAACCTCTCTTAAGAAAAAGTGGCTTACCACACTGACTCTGACTGTGTTTTTATTGGATGTTAGTTTTCTTTAAATTTTGTGATTTTTAAGAGCATTTTTTATCGAAGGTCTGAAGAAGAGGGTTACCTCGAAAGCGCTTACCTTACATTATTTGTTTTGTATTAAAGTGTGTTTTATCCTCCAGCCTGCATGCCACTAGAGGGCAGTAGTTTCCTTTAGACCTCCATATTGGCTCTACATTTAATTTACAGGCTGTCATAACCTGCATGAGCTTACAATCTCACTATTTCTCCCTTCTTCTCAAATTCTTCATTGCCTATCCTCTCAGTATATTATAATTACTAGCAAGGCTTTGTGTCATCTCACCCTCCCCACCTTTACTTACCTTAGCTTACTGCTTCACTGATTGTTCTCCTAGGATTAACTCCTCTGTGGCTCATCCCGCTCCGTTCGCCCTTCGGGCTCACTCCACTCCCCTACCCTGCCCCCAAATTCCACCCGCCCCCAGTGCTCCCACACTTATACATAAACTGCCACACCCCTATACATTAACATCAACCCCTAACTCCTCCCCCTGTACAGTACTATCACTCATCTTGCATTATCCATTACCTTACCACTCTATCTACTAGCATCCCTACAAGCCACCTCCTATGCCTACACTAATAGCCCAAGGATACCACAAACCCTTACCTTTGTTAATACTCCTAACTATACTAATTATACCCTATCTACTTACTCTCTACGAATACCACACATATCCAGGACTCCACATCCATAAAAGGCAAACCTCTATTGCTACTCTTGCCTCTCCTCACAGTCTTAGCAACTACTCCTGCCCAGCAAAGTACTCAGCAGCCAAGTTTCATAGACTCACTCACATCTCTCAATTTAACCCTATACCTAGAAAAACCAAGAACCTAATTTTTAAACTCTTACAACTCATCCTGAAAGTACAGCCCCACTCCCTTTTAGATGGTGATATACACCCAAACCCTGGTCCAACCTCAGTCACAACTACACAGCCTAATACACCAACTCCTGCTATTACAAACAAGCTTTCCAAGCAGGCCAACTCTCTCCTGATAGCTAATCTTAACATTCCTAGCATCAATAATAAAGTTGCTCATCTGCATGCTCTTATAGATGTACACTCTTTTTAGACATATTCTGTCTGTCTGAAACATGGCTTAATCCATCAGTACAAGACAGTACAGTTTTACCCCTTGGCTATAATATCTTGAGATGTGACCGTAATACTAAGAAAGGTGAAGGCGTAGCCATAATTTATAAGAATGGATTACAAGTCACCTTGCTAGACTGTAAACCTCCACTTTCCAACAATGCAGAAATTCTTCTAACTAAGATACAGCTGAACAAAAGTAAAGCCATATACCTAATCTGTGTCTTTCACCAGGCAATAACATCAACACATTAGAGGCTATCCTTAGCTGGCTCTCAAGCAACTACCCCCAAGAAACCATTATACTTGGAGACTTTAACATAAACTGGAACTCCTGTATATCTGAGCAACCTTCTACTCATATCAACCTATATGGCTTCACTCAAACTATAACATCCCCTACCCGTACCAATAAACTTAACAACAAAACAAGTACCCTCGACTGGATACTTACTAATACCCCTCAACAAAACTGTAAAACAGGCACCCTCCCAGAGGACATAAGTGACCATTTGCTTACCTATTTAATCAGATCTAAAACTGAACTCCCAAACTCTACCATTTGCAAAACTATTCGTACTAACAAAAATTTTAACCCTGCTCGGTTTCAAACTGAACTAAGAGCCTGTGACTGGTCGCCCCTGAAACACTTGCCATTAGATAATGCAGTTAAATGTTTTAATTCAAAATTTCTTTCTATTTTAGATTACCATGCTCCATTGCACAAAGTTAGAATCAGAACTAAACCTGCACCATGGCTCACCAAAACTACCAAACAAAAAATCTTGCAAAGAAATAAACTATGGGACAAATGGCGTTCAACAAAAAGCCCCTCAGATCACTTACAGTTCAGACAGCTAAGAAATGAAACAAAAAAGCCATATTAGCCGATAAAATAAACTACTGCCATCAGCTTCAACAAACCCACCAAAATAATCCTCAGAAATTCTGGCTAGGCATTAACAACCTCCTACACCCAGGACGCTCAAGCACTCCTACTCCCATTGGCTCTGATCACAACAATCCCAACCAAATAGCAGACTCATTTAACACATTTTTCACTGAAACAATACAATCCCTAGCTAACCAGCTCTCCCCTAGCACCCCAAGCTCAAACATAACCTCTACCAACAATCCTCCTCTATTTCATTTTCTGCCAGTGCCCACATCCCTCATCTTTAACCTCATCCAGAAACTTAAACCCACCACACTCTCTGCAGATCATCTACCTGCAGAATACCTACAAAAAGCTGCTAAAGTCATAGCCTACCCCATATCCATCCTCATTAATAGAACTATTTCTGAAGGAACTATCCCCTTAATCTGGAAAATCTCTCACATTATCCCCCTGCACAAAGGCAGTAACTCCAAGGAGTTCTCCAATTATAGGCCCATAGCCATACTATCTCCTCTGGCAAAAATAATGGAGAAATGTATTCATTTACAACTGTTACCCTACCTACTTGAAAGCAATCTACTGGCACCTTGTCAACATGGCTTTAGACCATTCCATAGCACCACCTCTGCTCTCCTATCATTCACTAACCAAATTAATAGTAATAATAATGACACTCTATCCTCAGCCCTTTTTATCGACCTGTCTAAAGCATTTGACATGGTTAACCACCACCTTCTCTTAGACACACTCAAAAACTTATCACTGGATGCCCTTACTATACAGTGGTTCTAATCATACCTAAATAACAGACAACAGGCTGTTCTATGGGAAAATACTTTATCTTCCCACTTCCCAGTAGCCTTAGGGGTCCCTCAAGGATCCATATTGGGTCCTTTACTCTTCTCCATCTTTACAAATGACCTCCATTCGGTAATTCCACAAGCTTACTGTATCCAATACGCAGATGACTCCACACTCATATGCTCTGCTACTACCCAATCAGAACTTTAGTCACTAACCCAAAAGACCTTTAGCACAGTTGAAAACTGGCTCCTACAAAGGTGTCTTATCTTAAACCCTAAAAAAACAAAAATGCTACTATTCATCCCCACTTGAAGAACCTCCCCACTTAACTTTACTATTACCTCAAATAATGGAATTATAATATCCCCCGAACCAACCACCAAACTAGTCGGAGTACTAATAGATAATCACTTGTCTTTTGAACCTCACATTAACAACACCATAAAAACAGTTAATAAGAAACTAGGTTCCCTCTATAGAATTAAACCCTTTCTAACTCCTCTAGCCAGGGTCGCCATTGCTCGCACAAACCTTATCTCTACCCTCTTGTATGCCTTCCCTGTCTATACCAAAATATGCAAAAGTAACCTGAATAAACTGTCATCCTCTTACAACAATATAGCCAGGTTTGCAGCAGGGTCCTCCTATAGAACTCATCATTGTATCAATCTGAATAAACTCGAATGGCTAGAATTGCCAAATCTAATACTTTTTAATCAACTAACAGTAGCCCATAAGATCCTGTATCTACCTCAAAATACACCCATACTCACATCCCTAGTCATCCCTTATAACAATCTCAAAACCTTACGCTCATCTAATAAACTACTTGTGCAAACAACTAAATCCAACAATTCAGCTGGTGACACACTGTTCTCTAATACAGTAGGCAAGGCCTGGAACAGCCTTCCAAGTCAGCTAACCTCACTATCCTCTGTTAACCTGTTTAAAAGCAAGCTCAAACCCTACCTCAAATCACACTGGCTATGCCCCTGTGATAACCCAGACTAACAACCATACCCCTTATCAAGACTCCCGTGATTCCTAGCCTCTTTTGAACATTATCTTGCGTTAACTCTCTGATAGCAGTGAGCTTGACCATTCTGTGGATTCTTTCCTGTTGTAAATATGTATATACTGTTGAATTTCCAACTGTATTCATATCACACCTCAACTCTTATGAGACTAAACACTATTCTTGTATCCTCCTATTTGCTTTTGTATACTCTATCCATTCAACACTAGTGTTTATCCTCTGATTTCTTGTGTGACCATAGTATCTACAGTATCTTAGTTATAATTTCCATTATTAATTCATACTACTATTGTATCAAACTTATTTTTACATCAGGCTTCTGTTCCTACTGGTATACAGAATATAAAATCCTAGTTATGTAATATAACACAACATTTTGTAATGTACCAATGTCTACTTGATATATTTTGTTTGTCCTATTTGGTTATTGTATTGTGGAGCTTTTCTCCCCGGGCCTCCACTGAAAATGGACATGTATCCAGCTGGACTAGCCCGGTTAACAAATGTAAAATAAAATAAATAAATAAAATTATTATATACTCTTTTGGGTTTGTTGGTTCCACCACTTTCTCTTATGTCTGGAAACTATCCTTTGATTGCCACACATCTGCTGCTGTAAGGAAGTCCTTTTTTATTGTACAACTTATATCTGAAAGTATGATGTCCAGGTCCAGGAATGTAATCATTTTTGAATATAATTCCCCTATCGGTGTGTATGTGTGTATATATATATATATATATATATATATATATATATATATATATATATATATATATGGGTCTATATGACTTGGTCGACAGTTCATATGATTGACTGTTTATTTGGTCGACAGTTCATTTGATCGACAAGCATTTTAGGTGGGGGGCTTCACCCCCCACACACCCCCCCTAACTATATATATCAACTCCAGGGTCACAAAACATTGGGGAAGGGGGCAAATGCTTGTCGATCAAATGAACTGTCGACCAAATAAACAGTTGATCATATGAACTGTCGACCAAGTCGTATAGACCCATATATATATATATATATATATATATATGTGTGTGTGTGTGTGTGTACTTTTGAAGAATGAAAGTTCACTACTTCGAACTTCAAAAGTACACCCACACTAACGCGAAAGTGCACTTTCACAAACCCGCTAGACTAAACGGCCTAGCAGTCACGGACCTTAGGGTTAGGGCACGGGTCATGGTAAGGGGAATAGCCCTACTAGCTATCCCCTTACCTTAACCCATGCCCTAACCCTAAAGTTCATGACTACCGCACGACAGTGGAAGACATTCCAAATCATGCTATGTCCTCCACTGTGGTGTGATAGTCATGGACCTTAGGGTTAGGGCACGGGTTAGGGTAAGGGGATAGTTAGTAGGGCTATCCCCTTACATTGACCCGTGCCCTAACCCTAAGGTCCGTGACTATCGCACCACAGTGGAGGACATAGCCCATTTTTCAATGTCCTCCATTGTGGTGCGGTAGGTTCGGTCTAGTGAGCTTAAGGCTTAAGTGCACTTTCGCTTAAGTGGGGATTATACACACACACACACATATATATATATATATATATATCTATATATATATATATATATATATATATATATATATACATTTGTCAAAACTGGAATGACCACAGCACTTTATTGTTAAGAGTCAAGTGTCTAAGTCTTAAAAAAATATGTAGTCTGGCTTCAAACTTTGTCCCTCTTTTCGGTGTCATGGAGGCTTCCAAGAGGCAACCTCAGCCTCGCATATAGAGCTTCAACAGGCCCTATCCTGCAAGACCTTTTGCACATGCACAAGTCTAATGGTAGAGTAAACACCTGATCAAGGGATCTCAATTTCTTTTGCAACGTAAACTGATTATGTTGGAGGGACAAGTACGTATGTAGTATGTTCTATGGAACCCACCTCTGAGTTATTCATGTATAAAATATAATATTCATTAGAATGTGAGGCTAGGCTACTTAAGATCCTCACAGATCAATAGCATAGCCAAGTACGTATGATCCTATGTTACTGTCAAGTGTAATAGATCACGAGTTCTCAGAACAGAACCTTGGGAAACCTTCTAGGTGGATGACCTGAGGCGATAAAGTATGTTGAGACCAGACGAATTATTGTATGCAATTAGTGAGGTAGCTGATTAACATTTTAAGGGTGGGTGAAGCGAGGCTCCGTATGAGTAGTCAGGAAATTAGTGGCTCATGACTGATTTTGTAAGAATCTTTTGACAGGTCTAGGAATGTTAAACCTATATGGCAGTTGTTATTAGGTTGTTGACTATGATGGCTAGTGATGTTCATAAGGGCAGTTCAGTAATGTGGCCTGGTCTGAAGCAATATCTTTATAAGAGAAGATTATTTCACAGGTATTTTATTTGCCAGCCTTTGCTAATATTTTCCTAACAACTTTGAGAATGGAGAAAAGATTGAAATAAGGTCTACATCTCTCTCTCTAGTTCAGTTGTTGGGGCCACCATTGTGAAGGGTTAATATATCAGATTTGTGAGAGTCTGATGACTTCTTAAAACTCTTAAAGGTTAGTGAATGGTCAGAGACTGTCCTTGTAGGAGCGAAAAGGCCTTGATTATCTCATCTACAGCAATAAATTCTTTGTAATACACTTAATGAATCGGAGATTTATTGCAGTTTAGCTATATAAAAGTGTTTTTATACCTGGTGATGTTGAATATGTTAACTTCAGCAGGACTGGAGGCAATGCATATTCCAATGGTAGCATCTTTGTGAGCCAACTGGTATTTCGAATGTATGTTATGATCAGTCATCTCTTTTCAGTGAGTATGGAGATTTGGGTGAGCACTGTTACTTACAGTGAGCTTTCTCAGGGCCTCCACCATGGTTACTGTCCCACAGAGAAGGGGAAGAGGAGGCAGACACACAATGAAGCTCTTTCTACAGACAGACAGACTGTGTGTGTGTGTGTGTGTGTGTGTGTGTGTGTGTGTGTGTGTGTGTGTGTGTATATACGTATATATAACATATGTAAATTTATAAGACATTCTGCCAAATTTCATTTTATACTTTTCTTGAGCAGTAGTTTTTGTCAACAGTCTGACTTGGGAATACCCACAATGAGTACCAATATTTTTAACTAGCTAACAATAGAGAACACCACTGCACTCCAGTAAAGAATGGTAGATGGCTTATTGTTTCAGCAAGAAATGAGCTATTGCTTAATACCCTTTCTTAAGTTCCTTACTATTCAATACTAAGATACTGATCAGAGTCTTGAGTAGGGATTGTCTTTATATAGACGGCACTTGGTTAGCCAGACCTACTTGCAAATTATTCATTCCTGAAAAAGCCTTCTCTAAAAATTCACCATCCAGTTGGAATAAACTCCCAAAAGAAATAAGACAAGTGAACAAACTTGCTATCTTCAAACTTCAACTAAAAAACTATCTGACACAACAGCAAGCCTGTATGTGTTTCAGAGTCAGGGCTAGAAAAACTATAAGGCAAGGAGCAATTATGTGTGCTACTACTGGGTTAATACTATTTCAGCTCCTATCATATTCATTGAAAATTGAAATGCTTCTTTGGAACTGAACTGTAAATTAATTTACTCTCTTAATAATGAATTGCTCCTGTCTGAATATTGAAAAATTATATGTTCCTTAATGAAAATTTAGTACTGTGCTATATCTGCAACTGTGTTACTGCCAGGAGCACATTGTCACATCAAACATAATTTCGGCGGTTGCAAAACTAGTGAGTGCTGTTTGCCAAATTTCACCGACAGTGGAGTTTACTTTTTTCTCCTTTGTTGTGTGACCTCTGAGTTGATATATAAATAACTTTGGAGGTGTCGGGGGTGCAGGGGGACTTGCCCCCTTGCAAAAACAAAATTGTTGAGTTGTTCATCGAACATGGTTTTTATGAACAGTTTTGTTTTTTTGTTGTTTTTTTTCTTCACTGAAATTACATTCAGTGACTCAACATGCATCCATTACTGCCAATGCCAATGTAAATGTTTGTAGAAATAGTTCTACATTACTTTGTATTTGTAATTGATGTTATTCGTATTTCACTGTTGCAGTCATGACATTTGGGTTATCCCTGCCAGGCTAGCCCTCAGTCGGGCCGAATACCAGAGGCTTAGTATTTTTGCATTGGTTGCCATCATTCCATGACTGATGTCAGGTCGTCAGTAGTATAAAATAAGGCAGCCGACGCCATTACATCAGTCTTTCTTGCTGAGGAGCCGGAAGCTGAAGCAGTTCACATGAGTGCCGGTTGGCCACTACCTGAGTTTTCATTTTCCGAATTGAAGTTGAAATCTTCTAAAGCTAAGTACCCCATTGGGGATCCTTTTTTCTCGCTCTAACCGATGTCAGAAAAAGTTAACAATTGTCTCACCTGTGGAAAGCAAATACCACACCGAGACTTTCATTCTTACTGCGTCACTTGTTTAGGCCCAGACCACAATGTCCCCTGTGTAACTTTTGTGTTTTGTTCAATGCCAGAACTATACATCATCGGGCCCTTATTGTAGCTAGATATTTTCGCTCTCAGTCCTCGAATTCTGATATGGCTTCGGTAAGCCATCCGACAGCAGATATTCCGAAAAAATGTAAGGATAAAGACAGACCGCACAGGTCCAAACATACCGACGACGCTTCCGTTAAGCTAGTTGTCACTTCTCCGGTCATTAGTGAGGTGCTTTCGCAGCCGCTGATTCCCGCTTCTGTGGATTCGCAGGCCGATACTGAGACCCTTTCAGGGTCCAGTATGCCGCAAAACTCTTCATCGACTAAGGATCCTGTGGATGTCTCTACCTTGGATGGATCCAGAGCAGCTGAGCAGGCACCAGCTTCCGAGGAAGTACTTCGCACTACCGATTCTCGACACAGATCCACGACTTCTTTCGCATCTACCATTCTTTCGAAAACTACCGAGTTTCTAAGGCCCAGGGTATGAACCACACCCAAGAAACTGATGACCCAGTCTCAGGCATCTGCTTCCTTGCCTCAGTTGCCTCAAATGCTTAAAATGGCAGAAGACCTTATAATGCTGATCAGGGGAAGCCAAGCTATCCCTTCCAAAAGAAAAAGAGATTTGTCCCCAGTAGTTCTATCTGAACAGGAGTCCGATGACTGTGATGCATCTGAATATGAAGACATGCAACTCCTCTCTGCTTATGAGGATTCTGATGCAGAGGAATCCATTCCTTCAGCCTCTCCACCCGAGGAATTTTCCTTTGGGGAAACCATACATACTTTAAGGGAGCATTTCCAATGGGAATGTCAGGACTACCCTCAGTCTAAAAAGAGACCCAGGGAATTCTTAGATCTTCCACAGCATAGACCTCTGGCTATTCCTCCTGTCCTGGATGTTGTGGATGATGTTTTTATGGAATCTAGTTTGACTCCTGATACCCTCCCTCCTGCTCCCAGGAAACCTGACAGGTACTATAGAGTCCCTGACTTTCATAAATTTCTTTTCAAAAATCCTACTGCTGACCCTGAGGTTATTTCTCAAGGGCCTAAAGGAATTAAAGCAACTTCTGCTAAGAATACCACCCCTTCAGATAGGAATTCCCGAGCATTAGACAGATGGGGTAAAAAGGTATACACCTCTGCTACTCTTGCTATTAAAGCACTAAGTTGTCAGTTTCATATGCTAAAATTTCAGCAACATACCATTGAACTCCTCAAACAAAAAATATCAACTTTTCCTGCTTGTGCAGAAAATAAAGAGTTACAAGATTTAATGCATTCTGCAAGTCAAGTAACTAAGCACACCTTACAATGTGGTTTTGATGCCCTAGAAACATCTTGCAGGGCAGCAGTCACCGGTTCTGTCCTTAGAAGGCATGCTTGGCTTAAGGAACATCCCTTGCCAGACCATGTCAAATCCAAATTATTGGACACACCCTTGCACAAAGACAACTTATTTGGCACCAAGGCAGAGGAGGTCTTAAAAAAGATGGAAGAAAAAGCTAAATCTATGCAGACAGTTAAGGACTTCCTGCAGGTCCAGCAGGCATTGCCCCTCCAAGCGCTGGTCCTTTCCTGCCCCCTCCAGGTCTGCTCAGCCCAGACCCTGGGGAAGCAGGCCCCCTAGACAGCAGCCCCAGGGAATGCAGAGATCTAAGCAATGGAGTGCCTCCTCTTCAAAACCAGGGAGTGCTAAGCCACCCCCTCATGGTAAGAACTCACAATGACTTTCCACTTCCACCCCCTCCCTCTGCCCACCTGCACTTGCCCCTAGGAGGAAAACTCTCCTTCCATGCAAGCACCTGGGCCACCATTACCAATGACCGCTGGGTCCTCAACATAGTGTCCCAGGGATACAGATTTTATTTCCACACTCTACTAACCCCAAAAGGATTCCCAGATTTTCCCCCAAACCAGTGGGCAGAGGCCAAAAGCAAGTCCTTTCCCTGCTCTCTATGAGGGCAATAGAGCACGTTCCTGCAGAACAGATAGGCCAAGGTTTCTACTCCAGACTCTTCCTGGTACCCAGAAAAGAGGGCATCTGGTGCCCCATCCTCAATCTATCCATTCTAAACACCTTTCTGGTCATACCAAAATTCAGAATGCTCATCCTCCAGCACCTACTACCTATGCTTTCCAAGGATGCTTGGTTAGCCACCTTAGACCTAAAAGAGGCCTACCTACACATTCCAGTCGGGGAATCATGCAGGAAATACCTACATTTCAGGGCAGGATCACTGCACTTTCGGTTCTCTGCGCTCCCCTTTGGCTTATCCACTGCTCCCAGAGTTTTCACAAAATGTCTGACTCCCGCCATTGCTTTTTGCAGACAAAGAAATATTCAAATTTACCCACACTTAGATGACTGTCTAATTCAGGCAGACAGTCAGAAAAAGCTACTCAAGCACCTGGCCTTTGTAAAGGACCTGCTGACCTCCCTAGGGTATATTGTCAATGAAAAGGAGTCCAAACTAGTACCCAACCAAAAAATTATATTCCTGGGAGCAAGCCTGGACACAGCATCCCAGATGGCATTCCTTACAACAGAAAAGCAAACTTACCTGACAGCCTGTTTCTCTCAACTAGCCACCATACCCCAGTTATCCGCAAGGAAAATCCTGCAAGCTCTGGGGTTCATGGCTTCTTGCATTCTACTCATTCCATATGCAAGACTGCATATGAGGAAACTTCAATGGTACCTAAAAAGCCTTTGTTGTCAGCACTCTCATGACCTGGAAACTCTTATACCAATGATACCTTGTCTAAGGAAAGATTTTCTTTGGTGGGCAGCAGCATGCTACCACAACAAGGGACTACCCTTCTCACAACCCCATGCCGCCCAGACCCTCACCACAGATGCATCAGACTGTGCCTGGGGTGCACACCTGGACGGCAGGTGCGTACAAGGCCAATGGAGCCCACATCAAATACATCTGTACATCAACCAAAAAGAGAGATGTTAGCTGTCCAGCACGCATTGACAGCTTTCATAACACTTCCCTCCCCAGGGGCTCTACTGGTCAAAACAGACAACACCACTGTGATGTGGTATATCAACAAGCAGGGAGGGACTCACTCCTACCCTCTGTGCAGGCTCGCCATGACCCTTTGGCACACAGCCTCAACCATGCAACTACACCTGTTAGCACAATTCCTGCCAGGCTCTCTAAACTCTCTGGCAGACAACTTAAGAAGAAATTTTCTATACCCACACGAATGGCAGCTAGACCAAAGAACCTTCACCCTTATGCTGACAAATGCAAAAGGTTCTGCACCTGGATCCAGGCTAAGGGAGCCAATACAGCACAGCCCTCCCTACCTCTCATCCTGGATTACCTAGCTGACTTCCTACGCAGTGGTCTATCCTTTTCCTCTATTAAAATTCATGCCTCTGCTGTCTCTGCTCATTTCAGCACTGAGCAACCTCTTTTCTCACACCCTCTCATCAAACAGTTCCTAAGAGGGGCTAGCAACTTGAGGCCACCCAGAAGAGCACCTACCCCAGCTTGAGACCTAAACTTTGTGTTGGAAAAGCTCACCCTGCCCCCCTTTGAACCAGCAGCTTCATCAGAGTTAAAGTTTCTCTCATGGAATACAGCCTTGCTTGTGGCCATCACTTCAGCAAGGAGAGTATCCGAACTACAAGCACTCATGGCTGTGGAGCCCTTCATCATTTTCCATGCTGACAGGGTCTCCCTCAGGACTAACCCATCCTTCATGCCAAAAGTGGTGTCCAGTGTGGCTCTCAACCTTTCCATTCATTTGCCTACCTTTTTCCCTAACCCACAAAACAAGGGAAAGGATACTGCACTCTCTAAATGTGCACAGACAGCTCAGATTCTTTCTAGACCAGACTAAATCATTTAGAAAAACTGATCAGTTGTTAGTCAGCTTTGCTGCAGGAGCAGAGGGCAAAGCCATATCCAAACAAACCATTTCCAAATGGATAGCACACTTCATCCATTTCTGCTACAAGCAACATGGGAAACCTCCCCCTAAGGGGGTCAGGACACACACTGCCAAAGCAACCTCCACCTCTGCAGCTTTCCTCAGAGGAGTCCCCACCAGGGACATCCTGGACGCTGCAACATGGACATCTGTTCATAACCTTCACCAAGCATTACTGCCTGCCTATCTTCTCCAAATCCAGGGCAGGCTTTGCCACTGCAGTCTTGCAGGACATCCTAGCCAGCTCCCAGTCTTCTTGACTGCCTCCACCCTTTTCTTCAGTTTTGGGAATCAACCTAAATGTGATGACTGCAACAGTGAAACACGATGAACATAGTACAGTTGTGTACCTACCATAAATGTAGATGTTCGAGTGTATTCACTGTTGTTGCAGTCCTGGTTTCCCTCCCTCCATCCCCCTTTCTCTCTCTCTCTCTTTACAAGGAACTTTTTGGTATTTACTTTCTACTGGTGGGGTTCTTCCACCATATCCTAGTTCCCACTAGGGGGCTCCTGACAGGGCAAGAAAAACTGATGTAATGGTGTCTGCTGCCTTACTTTATACTACTGGCGACCTGACGTCCAGCAACTGATGCAGAAATACTAAGTCTCTGGTATTCGGGCTGACTGAGGGCTACCCTGGCAGGGAAACCCAAATGTGATGACTGCAACAGTGAATACACTCAAACATCTATTTATGGAAAGTGTACACAACTGTACTTTTCTACATCTGGACGGCAGGCTCATAGCTGCCCCGTCCAGGCATCTTCTGCTACAGGCCGAGGACTACACTCTGAAACTTTGCTCTTCACTAGGAATTACTATAAATTACGAGAAATCTGCTCTAGAGCCATGGCAGACCTTGGTCTTCATAGGAGCAGAAGTAGACACAACAAAAATGGTAGCAAAACTTCCACAAGACAGAGTGGAAGACCTTAGATACTATGTACGGATATTGATCAGAAAGAAACGAGCTTCTGTCAAACTAGTTCTTCAAGTACTGGACAAGATGGCTGCCTCAGTTGTCCTCATCCCCTTAGCTCGTATCCACATGAGTATTCTTCAGTGGTTACTTGTGACACAGTGGCCAATTCTAGAACTTCCAATGACACACAAGGTAATGATAACTGATTCATGCAAGAAGGATCTTATATGGTGGCTTCATTCTCCTCTGGTGGCTCAAGGCTGTCTCTTTATTCCTCCCCAACTCCAAGCCACAGTGATCACAGACGCTTCCCAGATAGGGTTGGGGGGGGGGGGCATATCTGGGAAAGACGGTTCAAGGTATCAGGCATCAACATGAGGCCCATTTGAGCATAAACGTCCTGGAGATGTGGGTGGTTCTTTTAGCATTGCAAACATTTCAAGATACCCATCCTCTGGGAACAATAGCAATTCCATCAGGCAACTTGTCTGTTGTTTGGTACATAAACAAGCAAAGAGAACCAGATCTTATCCCCTTTGTGTAGAAGTCCTGAAGGTTTGGCAATGGGTGACATCTTCCAACCACTTTCTAGTGGCAATGCACATCCCAGGGAGATCAATGTAATAGCAGACAAACTGAACAGAGCCATACTATGGCCTCATGAGTGGTCCCTCAGTCAAAACGTTGTGGAAGAGATTTTCCAGAAATGGGGCCAGCCTTGCTGCGACCTTTTTGTTTTGCCCACGAATACCAAATGCAGCAACTACTTTGCCCTGACCCCCTCTCTGGGGGAGCCCCCAAGGGATGCACTTGTTCACGATTGGCCCTTGGGGCTCCTTTATGCATTTCCACCAATTCCTCTAATTCCCAAATTTTTGCAGAAAGCAATATTGTTGGACACAACTATAATCCTAATTGCCTCCTATTGGCCTCGACAAATTTGTTTCCCCTTTCTTCAGCCTCTTGTTTAGGATGAACCATGAATTCTGGACCCTAATTCAAACCTTCTGACTCATCCGTCAGGGATGGTTCATCCCAGTCTAAACCTCAAGCTGAAAGCTTGGCTGCTGCAATTCCCCCGATAGCCAGGCTTCCTTCCCTTTCCTGTCTTGTCAGACACATTTTGGTGTCTTCTCATAAGTCATCTAGACGTAAACTATACAAAGGAAAATGGAAAAGATTTGTTTTATGAGCTAACTATAATCAGATTGACCCCTTCACTGCTCCCTTTCATTCTATACTAGAATGTTTAGCTAAGCTCTTCAATGAAGATGTTGACACAGCTACTATTAAACTTCAGTTGGCAGCGATTTCAAGCTTTCATATAGGAGAAAATGGATATGGGATGATGTCAAACAGACTTTATAAAGCATTCTTGAAGGGAACTATAATGCTAAAACCCAATATTTATATAATTGTCCAATATTATTTATCCTCCATTTGAACCTTCTGCTACATGTGATTTGAAGTTTCTTTCTTGGAAGACGCTCTTCCTAGTAGCTATTACCTCAGCAAGGAGGGTTTCAGAATTGCAAGTTTTATCTGCCAAGTCACCATATCTGACTTTTCATAAAGACAGAGTTTCTTTACGCACCAGTCCTTCCTTTCTGCCCAGAGTTGTATCTGAAAGTAACTTCAGTCATTCTATTGAGTTACCGGTATTTTTCTCAAATTTTCAGAATAAAGGAGAATACTGTAGTCCTATCTCGCCTTCATTCTTACACTTGGGTTCGGAGCCGAATCTTTGCTCCGACTCGGCAATTCTCTAGTTCAATGTCTTCTGGTTGGCTTGTGACAAGGAGATATCCCATCATGCACCGCTGACATATCCCAGATCTCGTTTGCCGCTCGTTGAGCTCAAATGTGCTTCTTCTTGGCCGTGGCTAAGTGGAATATTTTTCTTCTTGTTATTCAAGTTATATCTTTTTAAAAAGTTATATTCAGCTTACTTTGTATTCGTTTATCATCTGGTGACTGTTTAAGACCTTGTCTGGCATTGTTTGCTCAGTTTTCGGCTGTTTTTTATTGGCTGTTCTTCTGCAGGCCTGTTGTTGTGTATCCCTGCATCGCTGTTGGTTTTGTTTGCTATTTGTGCTTTGCCTAATTGTTTTCTCTTTTCTAAGCTATTTTCACCAAGGGCTAGGCCCGTTTAAGTTAGAGGACCTAGTTCTCGGTCTGTCACTCGTGTTCTTTCCTTCCCAGGGCTAGGCCCACGTAAGTTAGAGGACCTAGTCCTCTGTCTAACTATCTGTTGTTTCATCAGGACTAACCGTTTAATTTAGAGGTAGTTCCTGTTTTTGTTTCTTGCATTGGTAACTGTTATTTGGTTTTCGGTGCCAACAGAGGTTATTGATGTGAAGCAATCGGTTTCGGTACCAAGGGTTATGGAGCCAATAACTGAATCTGTGTCTCAGAGCCGGTCAGCTGAACTTCTTCCGGTATCTCTGACACTCAGATCGCCAATTTTTCAGCGGTCTGGGTCCCCCACTTTATCCTCCTTTCTGATGAGGACATTGAGAGATTAGTGCGCAGACTCCTCAAGACATTGGCGCTGGCAAATTTACTTTCAGCTCTATCCCAGTCGGCCTGTACACCCTATCACTCTTCCTCCTCCGAGCCACTCCGGCGCTTCGGAGCCAGAGCTGTTGGTGCCACTTGCTCTGGAAAGGTCGGTTCCAGCTACCTCGGTGGGTCTCTCAGTTCTGATATCCGCTTTGACTCCTTCGGTACTGTCCTTGGTGTCTAGGGTCCTAAGCTGTCCGGTCAGGCCCGAGGGGGATGCTTGGATCTGAACTTCTTTGGTTCCGAACTTACCTCTCGGTGCTTCGGCTCGGGTGAGTTTGGACCCCGTGTCTGTCTCGGAGCCTATCTCCTCGGCACTGAGGGCTGCCTTTGCTCCTTCGGAGCAAGGGGCATCCTCAGAGCCAAGGGAGTTAGTCTTCGAAATGATGGAGTGTTCTGTCCAAGTCTTCAGTTCCAACTAGGGGCACCGACACTCTTCCCCATAAAGCACTGACCTCAGTCTCAGCACCTTCCCTCATCCAGCACAGCTGAGACTCGCAGGCTCAGGAACCCTCCATGAGTGGTCCCCAGTCTTCCGAGACCTCCCCAGAATATCCTTCTGAGGAGCCCCCTCGGAAGAAAACTTGTAAGAGAGGAAGCATGTTGACTCCCCCAATGAGTCCATTACATCAGACACTGACCTCGAGGAGTCATAAGGGTCCCCCAAGTCATCCTCTGATAATATCTCCTTCATAGATATCCTTGAGATCCTGAAACAGAGAGGCGGTTGGCCCACCACCTCCCCTTCTGATGAGGAGTCAGTGTACCTGAAGGCTTTCGGGTCTCAACCTTCTGCCTCTTGGGTATTTCCACCTTTCGACGGACTCTTGGATCTAGTGAGTCGAAAGGTGTGAGAATCTCCTGATACTTTGGAACCAGTTCCTAGAAGACCTACTAAATTCTTATCAGCACCTCAAGACAAAGATTTTCTCACCAAAGGCATGCCAGTAGATGCCATGGTGGTGGCAGCAGCCATTAAAAAGGAACTTGCTGAAACTTCCTCCACTGTTCATCCACCGAACAAGGAGTCTCGAACAATGGATAGGTACGGGAAGCGTGTCTTTTCTTCAGCGGCTTTTACACTCAAATCGCTGAACTACCTGTCTCATTTAACTAGGCTGCAGAGAGATCTCCTGAAAGAGCTGGGAGAACTCTCCAAGGTAACATATATGAAGCGGTATCTGATGAGCTTAATGCACAGATGTCTACCTTAAATTCTGTCGTCAACTCCTCCATGAGGCTGATATCTTATGCAGCGGATAGAGACAATAGGGCAGCGGGTTCAGGAGTTTCTCTTAGAAGACACTCCTGGATACGCTTGTGTAATTTTGTGGAGGCCTTTAAGTCTACATTTGCCAATGCCCCCTTTGATGGGTCCTCGTTGTTTGGACCTAAGCTAAAGGACACAGTCACCAGGTGCGAACAGGAAGGGAAAACCTTCTGCCGTGGGAGTCCCTTTTTCCGTTCCTTCTAGACCTTATCCCAAAGGGCAGAGGGGTGGAAAGATGTGGTTCAAGAAGTTGCAGAGGTTTTTCCAGGACGCATAGGGTGATTCTTCTCCAGAGGCAGAGGAGGAAGAAATAAAGGTAGACATCACCCTAGAGGCAGGGGAGGCCCACAGAATCAGGGAGGCCATAATTCCTTTCGTGGTCGCCCCCACCAGTGCTCCTGAAAGGAGGCCTGGCTGTGCATCTCTGGAGCCAGTCGGGGGACGTATATCGTTGTACCCAGATGCCTGGTGTGACATCACACAAGACAAGTGGGAGCAAAGGATAATTACCAGAGGATACTGTATTCCCTTCTCTTTCCCGCCTTCTCAGACCAGAAGAATTCCGGATATTCCACCCAATCACAGGGATTCAGCAACTGTAGAAATCCAAAAGTTGCTTGACAAGAGAGTCATCCAACCCGTCACCGCAGACCAAATAGGATTAGGGACTTACTCCAGATTCTTTTTGGTGCCAAAACGAACAGGGGACTTGAGACCCATTTTGGATATCGGTAAATTGAATGAATCTGTAAGGAAGTCCAAGTTCCGAATGGGCCACATTACAGTCGATACTCCCGTTGTTAGGGAAAGATGTTTGGATGTGCTCCATAGATCTCCAAGATGTATACTACCACATCAAAATGGACATAGCATCAAGGAGTCACTTATGCTTCCAGCTGGGGGCCAGTCATTACCAGTTTCACGCCCTGCCCTTTGGTCTCAAAAGCATGGCAGTGGTAATGGCTCACTTGAGACGCCTTGGATTCCAAGTGTTTCCATAACTGGACTGGCTCCTGACTGCCACCACCAGGCATCTACTATTACAGGCCAGGGACACCACCATTATGACTTGCTTGCAGCTAGGAATTACAATAAACTGGCAAAAATCTGCATTGTCGCCCTCTCAGCATGTGAATTTCATTGGTGCCAAAAGAAATACCGTTGTAATGAGGGCTTACCTCCCCATAGAGAGAGTTCAGAATCTCAGGCAACAAATTTGGAGTCTACTTCCACAGCAAAAAGTTCATGGACAGTTATGGTTTTTATATCCACTGAACTGCAGAACTCAGACAGTCAGACTCTTAACAACAGGAAAGGCCTACCAGTATCTAAGATTATCTTATGCAAAGGGCTTTCTGAATGCATTTCCTTTATTTACAATTCTAAAAACAAAACTGTCTCTGCATCCGTTAAAGCTGATTCTACCAGAGCAATAGCTACTTCTGCCACTGTCCAAGCTAGGTTGTCTCTGGGCAATACCTGTGCTGCAGCCACATGGGCAAAACCTCATACCTTTATCTTTCATTACAAAGTAGATTTGGTCTCCAGGAGTAGAGCATCCTTTGATTCTATGGTTCTGAGGAATATTCTCCCATGAGCCACCCAACAGTAAGGTAGCGTGGGACGTGGTTCCACAAGTGATAATAAAGGTGAGGTTGACAACATCATATAAAAATGTTATGTACTTACTGTAACGTTCCATGTGTGTTGTCCATCTCTGCCTTTATTCTCATAATCCCAACCACCACCACCATACCCCCTGCCTATGCTCCTAGGAGACCGGCTAGTACTAATTAGGTATAATTGGACTCTGTAGTCTTGGAAACCTCTATCCTTTTAAACTATGAACAGCTTTGCTTATAATATTATTTATCATGGGCAAACAAGATCTGAGGGAGTTAGGGAACTGCATTATGGGTAAGGTAGAATGCCTGCAAGCTTTGCTGAAGGCCTTAAGCTTTTGTAAAAGGCCAAGATGGATTCAATGGATCGGATCCGACCCCCAAGTGAGAATATAGGTGGAGATGGACAACACACATGGAACGTTATAAATACTTAACTTTTTTTTTTGCATCTTGGACCTCTAAGAAAGAGAATTGTACCACTATGGGATGTTAACTACTACACGGAGAACCTGACCCCAGCTTCTTTTGAGCCATCTGTTTCTAGATGCTGTTGATGGTGACTGTTACTGTTGTTGGAAGGATTACAGAACAAAAGCTTTGATGTGCAGGGAACAAAATGTTTTTTCATCAGGACAGGCTGCCTGTCCACACCAGTACACCCTTTATGCCTAAAGTTGTAAAAGAGTTGTGCTTGACTCAAGCCATTTGTTTACCTGTATGTTATTTCATAATCCTTAAAGGAGAGAATACTTTTCATTTCTTGAATGTGCATAGACAGCTGACATTTTACTTATGTAGGAATAAGGATTTGAGAAAGACAGACCAGATATCTGTAGCCAAGGGCAAAGACAAATTTGGTCAACAAACAGATGCTCTCTAAATGTCTTGAACATTGTATTTCTTGTTGCTATACTGGTTATAGCAAACCTTTCCTGTGCATGTCAATGCTAATTACACTAAAGCCACTATGGCCACTGCAGCATCCCTCAGAGGGGTCAGCTGTCACGTAATCCTCAGTTTGTGTATTCGCAGTACACTACAACCTGGGACTTGCCCCTAGAACCCCAGAGCAAGGTTTACTTCTGCTGATCTGCAAAGCTTGCTGTCCTACCGCCGTGTTTTATCTTCTACCGACCACCTTCTGCATAATTGCTTGGGGAATCATCCCTTGAAGTAATGACTGCAATAGTGAATAGTTTCAGGAACACAATACATTTGTGGTAGGAATTTGTCATAAATGTATATGTGTAAGTACATTCACTTTTGCTGTCTTGGTTTCCTCTTGCCTTCTTTACTCTTTCATCTCTTGTGACCGTTGAGTTGGGGTGTCTATTTGATCCAGTTTTCACTTAGGTTCATAGGTAAGTATTAGACTAGCTGCCCTTATGGGGCATTTTATGCCTAGCCAATTTCCCTTTTTCTGCCCAAATTAATCTGTTTCACTTGATTACAGATTGACCTTGCCCCTCCCATGGTTGTTAATTTTATATTGCCTCTAATAAGAATAACTGGGATTATGCCATAGATAATTTGAGGGGACCCATGCATGAGATAAAGCATTTAGGAGTAGTCTATGTCATTTTCCTTCTCATCTGTCTGCCAAGCTACCCCTTTTTAACCTGGTTATGCTTCCTAGAGGTAGAGGAATTTGGGACTTCTTGAATTGGACCTGTGGTATAGGGGATTGTTTCTCTCATGATCCACTTGGACTTTGGCACTACTCACCTAGCAATGCCAGGGCAAGGAAGATCTGAAAGTGGCTTTGCCTGAAGCCTCTCTTGATAACTACCATTGTGCTTACATGGCTTTGAGAGGAAGTTTGCTTAAGGATTGATGGGGAAAGTATAGCTTTGGAAGTTAAGCATGCTGGTCAGGCTGCCTAAGGGCAGCATATACCAAGAAATAAAGACTGCAATTATGAATGTACTCAAACGTTTACATTTATGGTAAGCTCATAAACAACTATACTGTCTTCGAGGAGCGGTCACAGTAACAGTACAGTTAGCTTTCCTCCGTCCACTTATAAAAAGTTAGATGGTTTTCTTATTTCTTTATTTTAGTGCTACACAGTTGAGTTATTTCTTGCTACACTCATATTTAGTTATTTGAAATGCTTTACTGTACAGACTGATTTAGTTTTTTAGTTCAAAGAAAGATGTGAGAAGAGATTGTGTACTACCATATATAAAATAAAAACATCATCTTATTGTCTAATAAACCTGGCTCTGTTTTCTAGATGGTCTACAGTTCACTACAGAATGGATAAAGGAGTCCTGTGAAGAAGTTTCTGCTTCACCGACTTCTTCCAATCCACCATCGTCATCATCATCTTCATCATCATCATCATCATGTGCTACAGAAAACAAGTCTTCTGTTTCTGCTGTGACCCCCATTTCTGTTCTCAACCATGGTTTTCTGAAACTGATGCAGTGGGATTACCAGAAAAAAGTTATGCCAGAGGTAAAACACATAATTCTTTTGCAGTAAGTAATCTGATATTATTTGAAACATTCTATGTGTTATCTGCTATATATATATATATATATATATATATATATATATATATATATATATATATATTTTTTTTTTTGCATTATTGATTACGGGGCTATAATTATACTATCAATTCCTCTTAACAGTTACTGTTATGCCAAACACACTCAAGAAAGCAGTCACTAAACTGCAAGCATATTTTAATCATGTGTACTCCCTACAGAGGGAAGCTAACTTTACTGTTACAGTGACCGCTCCTTGAAGACAGTACAGTTGTTTATGTGCTTACCATAAATGTAAATGCAGCAGGGTGATATTAAGACTAAGGTGCTGGATGCAACAATATCTAAAAAATACTGCTTTTGGTCGGGAAGCCAATGAAGCTATAACTGATTTTCAGAAAAAAGCGTAAGACTAGTACTGTACAGCGAGAGTGCAGTGTGTTATGTCGACTTGCATTTGGTCGATTATGATATTTTTATTTTGATATCAAATGATTAGATTGACTACTGAAATTTTAGTCCAATGTATGTTTGAAAGTGCTTTTTAGTAACAAATGGGTTGTATGAAGTGGGCATGTGAATAAGTGCATAAATTAATTCTGTAATGTGTTGTTACCTTGAGTAAATGCATTTAAAACAATGAATGACCTAAGAGTTAAGATAAAAATATTCAATTTAAATATTGTTGCAGTGAAATTAAACTTAAGCGTAGTTCTTGGTCACTGAGATGTCACGTTTTACATTTTTCTTTTTTGCCCTTGTTCATTTGTGGGTTGGACATATAATTTGTGTTTTAATTTATCGTGTTTCTTTGCTAAATGCTTTGTTTTTGTAGCATGGCTGTGAAAGTTTGGTTTCAGTTTGTGACCAACATGGTTTATATTTATTTTTATGACTTTTCTCAGGCTGATTTCTTAGACAAGTTTTGAAATTCTTCAAGACATTTCGTATTTACCTTTCAGTGTGTAGACAAGTTTTGAAATTCTTCAAGACATTTCGTATTTACCTTTCAGTGTGTGCTACTTTGTGCCACTGAGTGAGTAAATCATTTATGAACCATGTCAGCATTGCAGTATATGTCTTTACAGTATAATCTTTGCAGTACATGAAGTAGGCATTTACTTTGTTTTACTACATGAACACAAATGCAGATCGCATGTGGAACAGGTATTTCTCATTATGGTATGTGTATGTTTTCAAATACGTATATATGTATTGATCATGGCATTTTTTTGTGCCTTTCTTACTTTGTTGCTTACATGGATGCTGTGTTTATTTCCGTACAACGTAATTGTTTTTACTGTTTTCTTTTCTGTGGACATTCATAGGGTACTTTGAGCAGTAATGGATAATTAGACCACATTTCATGATTGATAACTTGGATTGTGAAACACTGCTTTTGTTTTTCATTGATGCTCAGTACATTAATGGCTGTATATAGTCTATATGTCAATAAAACTAAAAACAGTTCACGGTGTTTGAGCAACAAATAGCAAACAAATTGCTTCAACAGTACATATAAAACAGAAATTGTATTCTGGAGAGACTCACTTTAATCCAAGACTGAATCTTAAATCAAATCCAGTGCATTAACCACAAAAAGGCACCAGCTGTTGTTACATTCCCATGCAAATGGAATATGTTATAAATCCACCAATGAATGATCCAAAGTCCATTAATACAGAACTTTATTGTTTATGTTGGTTTTTGGATGGGAGAGCGTACATTGTTTTAAAGTGCTTTTAAAAGTTTTTATTATGCAGTGACAAAGAACATGCTTCACAAAGTATTATTTGATCACTTACATAAATGTTTACATATATTGTGGCATTTTATTTTTATATTAATTAATTTATGCAGTTTATGCACATTGTTTAACGTACCTTTAAGAAACAGACCATGAAATGATTAATTAAGTCTTATTAACCATTGGGTATAAAAAGTGATGACAGCTAAAAGATGACAGGTTATGAAGAAGTCCAAATGTTTTGTT
The DNA here is from genome assembly GCF_019279795.1 of Protopterus annectens. NCBI lineage: Eukaryota > Metazoa > Chordata > Ceratodontiformes > Protopteridae > Protopterus > Protopterus annectens. The sequence continues at coordinate 406,564,011 of NC_056745.1, forward strand.
AGGATGAAAGCACTTAACCTGCTCTCATGTTTTGCTTTATTTTATTTTTTGGTGGTGTTAATAATAAAGTTCTGTATTAATGGACTTTGGATCATTTGTTGGTGGATTTCCTTTCATCGCTGGTGGGTTAATAACATATTCCGTTTACATGGAAATGTAACAACAGCTGGTGTCTTTTTGTGGTTACTAGATTGGACTTTATTTAAGATTCAGTTGATTACAGTGAGTCTATTCAGAAGACAATTTCTGTTTCATATGTATTGTTGGAGCAATTTGCTGCTTAAACATAATGAACTGTTTTTAGATGTTCTTCATGTTTCACTGTTGCACTCATTACATTTGGGTAATCCTGCTGGCAGGTTGCCCTCAGCCGGCCTGAATTCCAAAGTCTTGGGTCCTGCGTCGGCCGTTGTTGCCTCTTCCCCGACGTCAGGTTGTCAGGGGTATAAAAGAAGCAGCCGACGCCATTTTCTTCAGTCTTTCTTGCCGTGCGGTGCCCGAAGCAGAAGCAGTTCGCAAGTGCCAGTCAGCCGACTCCTAAAATTTTCGTGTTTGAGTTTCAGAACCGAAGTCTTCAATAAAGCTAAGTACCCCATTGGGGAAACTTTTTTCTTTCTCCAGACCGATGTCAGAAAAAGGTAATAATTGTATTACTTGTGGAAAGCAAATACCTCATAAGGGTTTTCATTCTTACTGTATTCCTTGCCTAGGCCCTGATCACAACATTTCTTGTTGTCGGTTTTGTGTCGGTTTTGTGCTAGATTTAACCAAAGCACTATTAAGCGTCGGTATACTTTTGCTTTAAAGTCTTTTGGTAGCAGGTTTAATTATCCTAAAATGTCATTGGATAGCCATCCCACTACCGGAGTTTACAAAAAACGCAAAGAAAAGGATAGAGAAAAACAACCGATGACGAAGCTTCTCCTAAGCCAGTCACCGATTCGCTGGTTCTCAGTGAGGTGCTTTTGCAGCCCCTGACACCCACTACTTTAGAGTTGCAGGCCGCTACCGACTCCCACATGGAGTCGCCCATGCCGCTGGATACTCAAAGTTTTGGAGCCTCGGACGCTAATCCCTCAGATGGGTCCAGAGCCGCTGAGCAGGTACCGGCTTCTGAGGGTGTATTCAGACCACAACATCTTTACATTAAAATGACTTCAACTTCAAAGACAAAGACTAAAGCAGCCTCTAAAGCAAAGAAAACTCATGAGCCACTTGTACAGGCCTCTATATCCAAAAACAGATGATCAAGATGGCCGAAGACCTGATTACCTTGATCAGGGGTTCCCATCCCCCTCCTGATAAGAGGCCTAGGCAAGAGACTGACTATGAATCTTCAGATCAGGTTTCTATTTCTTCTGATTCCTCTTCTGATCAGGGATATTCTTTACCCCCCCCCCCAATGAGGATTCTGATGCTGAAGAATCTATACCTTCAGCATCCCCTCCAGAGGATTATTCCTGTGGGGAAACCTTGCATACCATGAGGGAGCATTTTCACTGGGAAAGCCAAGATTTTTCAGAATCTAAAAAGAGGCTTAGGGATTTCCTTTTACTACCACAGCACAGGCCTCTAGCCATTCCCCCTGTGTTAGACATTGTAGATTATGTGTTTTCGGAGTCTAGTTTGACCCCTGACCCCTTACCTCCAGCTCCTGTTAAGCCTGACAGATATTACAGGGTTCCTGACTCACACAAATTTCTTTTTAAAAACCCTGCTGCTGACCCAGAAACTGTTTCATAGGGTCCCAAGGGAGTTAAGGCCTCTACAGCAAAAACCCCAACCCCCACGGACAGAGATTCAAGGGCACTGGATAGATGGGGAAAAAAGGTTTACGCATCTGCAACTTTGGCTATAAGGGCCCTAAGCTGTCAGTTTCATATGCTCAAGTATCAGCAACATCTCATGGGATTGCTTAAACAGAAAATTATGTTAAATTCTGAATGTGCTGAAAACAAGGAAATGCAGGATTTATTGCATGCAGCAGAACAAGCTGGAAAGCATACTTTGCAATGTGGTTTTGATTCTTTGGAGGCCTCCTGCAGGGCCACAGTTACGGGTTCTGTAATTAGGAGGCATGCTTGGTTAAAGGAACAAAATCTGCCTGATCATGTTAAAGTTAAGTTACTAGATGCACCTTTACAGCATGATACTTTATTTGGTGCTAAGGCAGAAGAGGTGTTAAAGAAAATGGAAGACCAAGCTAAATCTATGCAAACTGTTAAAGAGTTTTTACAAGTACAGCCACCTAAGTTTAGTAGACCTACAAAAATTGGTCCTTTCCTGTGTCAGACAGACCTCAAAGCACCAGTTCTAGACGCACAAGGGGCAGATCCTAGGCACAAGGTTCTTATAGGTCAAAACAGTGGGGTGCTTCTACCTCCAAAGCTGGAGAAGATAAAGCACAAACATACAGAAAGCAGTTCCAATGACTTTCCCCTGCCTGCACCAAGCACTTATCTTCTGGCAGCACCCTTGGGGGAAAATTAGCACTTTTTGCTCAAAATTGACACATTATAACCCAGGACAAATGGGTTCTAAATATAGTGTCACAAGGCTAAAAATTCCATTTCCATACTCTGCCAAAGGCAAACGGCTGGCCAGATCTGCCAAAAAAATCAATGGGCAGAGGCACAAAAACAAGTTTCATCTCTCATGGACATGGGGGCCATTCAGCAAGTACCAGAGCAAGAGCGGGGACAAGGATTTTACTCAAGACTGATGTTCATCGTGCATACAGCTGCAGTCATAACAGATGGGTTGTCCTGCCGTCAGGCGGGTCCTCGGTCGGCCAAATTCCAAAGGTCCGGCGTTGGTTGTCGTCGCTTCTTCCCTGACGTCAGTGCGACAGGGATATAAAAGAACCAGCCGATGCAATTTTCTTCAGTCTTTCTTGCCGCGCGATGCCTGAAGCAGAAGCAAGTTCGCAAGTGCCGGTCAGCCAGCTCCTGAAATTACGAAAATTTTGCAAACGAAGTCTTCTTGAAAGCTAAGTACCCCTTTGGGGAAACTTTTCTTGCCTCAGACCGATGTCAGACAAAGTTAATAATTGTATTTCATGTGGGAAGCAAATGCCGCATAAGGATTTTCATTCCCTCTGTATTCTTTGCTTAGGCCCAGACCACGACGTCTCGGCCTGTCATTTTTGTGCTACATTCAATAAACGCACCATTAAGCATCGGGCAGAGTTCGCCCAGCATTATTTTGGCAAAAAATTTAACTATATTATGTCGTCGGATACTCCGACTCCAGTTTTGTCTAAAAAACACAAAGATAAGGACCGACACACGAGGTCCGCGGCCTCTACCGACACCACGCCAAAGCCAACTACAGGTGGTCCGGTTCTCAGCGAGGCGCCTACGCAGCCCCTGACTACCGACGACACTTCATTGGTGGTGTCTTCTGTGCCCGAAGTCGCAGGCTCCTCGGCCCACACCCCGACTACAGATACCGAAGCCACTCTTGGTGGTGAATCTCAAAATGTAGACAGGTCTGCCTCCTCTCAATGTGTCTTCAGACCTTCCTCTTCTTTTTCCATCAAGGCTTTCACTAAGTCTAAAGCAGCCATGCATTCTAAGAGACCAGCTACACAGGGCCCATCTCCAGGCCCCATGCCTAAAAACAGATGCTTAAAATGGCTGAGGATTTAATTACTCTTATCAGGGGTTCTCAACCCCCCCCCGGACAAAAGGCCCAGAGTGGAGGAAGAATCCCCCTCCTCTGACCAGGCCTCCATTATATCAGAGCACTCTCATGAACAGGAACATTCTTACTCCCCTTTTGAAGATTCTGATGCAGAGGAGTCCATTCCCTCTGCCCCCCCCCCCCCAGAGGATTACTCATTTGGGGAAACCTTGCATACCTTAAGGGAACACTTCCACTGGGAAGGCCAAGAGTACTCAGATTCTAAGAAAAGGCTTGGGGATTTTCTCTTGCTACCTCAGCACAGGCCTCTGGCTATACCTCCTGTCTTAGACATACTAGATGATGTGTACTCGGAGACCTGCCTTAACCCGGATTCTTTACCTCCAGCCCCAGTCAAGCCTGACAGGTACTACCGGGTTCCTAACTCACATCAATTTTTATACAAAAGCCATGCAGCTGACCCAGAAACTATCTCACAGGGCCCCAAGGGAATTAAGGCCTCCACTGCTAAAAATCCATTACCTTCTGAGAGAGATTCCAGATCTAAAATACCAACAGTTTCTGTTAGCACAATTGAGAAGTGAAATGTCACAACCTGAACAACCAGACTTGAAGGAGTTGCAGGATTTGATGCATAGTGCAGAACAAGTGGGTAAACATACCTTGCAATGTGGTTTTGATGCTCTAGAGGCCTCATGTAGAGCTGCTGTTACAGGATCAGTGATACGTAGACATGCCTGGCTCAAGGAACAAACCTTACCAGATCATGTCAAAGCTAAATTACTAGATGCCCCTCTTCATAAGGATGTATTATTTGGTGTTAATGCTGAGGAGGTATTAAAGAAAATGGAGGAAAAGGCTAAATCAGTGCAAGCAGTGAAAGATTTTCTACAGGTACAACCTCCACGTTTCAGTAGAAATTGGCCTTCCAAAAATTGGTCCTTTCCAGCCACGGACAGACCCCAAAGAGGTAGATACAGGTGCCGAGGGCAATCTCAAGGATCGTTTAGAGGCAGACAATGGCAAGCTCCTACACAAAGAGGCGGTGAGGATAGTTCACAGCCATTCAGAAAGCAAGCCCAATGACTTTCCCCTTTGCATGCCAAGCAAGGCTCAAATGGCAGCACCCTTAGATGGAAAACTGGCATTATTTTCAAAAAACTGGCATATTGTCACAAAAGACAAATGGATCCTGGACATTATAAACAGAGGCTACAGATTCCATTTTCACACCCTTCCAAAAATGAGAGGCATGCCAAACCTGCCACACAATCAAAGGGCAGAGGCACAAAGACAAATTTCAGATCTCATGGACATGAAAGCTATTCAAGAGGTACCTGCTCACGAACAAGGTCAAAGTTTTTATTCCAGACTATTCCTGGTACCAAGGAAGGGAAAAGATTGGAGACCTATTTTGGACCTATCCATCCTAAACACATTTTTACTCGTACCAAAATTCAAGATGCTCACTTTACAGCAGCTTCTTCCCATGCTGGGCAAGGAGTCTTGGCTAGTAACATTAGACCTCAAGGAGGCATACCTGCATGTCCCAATCAGACAAAATTGCAGAAGATACCTCAGATTTCTTGCAGGTTCAACCCATTATCAATTCTCTGCATTACCCTTTGGCTTATCTACTGTGCCCAGAGTATTAACGAAATGCCTGGCATCAGTAATTGCCTACTGCAGACTTCAAGGGATACAAATGTACCCCTATTTGGACGACTGCCTGATCCACGCGGACAGCAAGCACATACTTCTGAAACATCTGGCTTATGTAATAATGTTGTTGAATTCTCTGGGATACACAGTCAACAAAAAGAAATCAAGGCTAATACCCTCTCGGAAAATAATTTTCCTGGGTGCCAACTTGGACACAAACACCCAGATGGCCTACCTCACGCCAGAAAAGCAGGGGCAACTAACTCAATACTTCAGAACACTAGCAAATTTCACCAGGCTGACTGCAAGGAAAATCCTGCAGGCTCTGGGATTCATGGCATCTTGCATCCTACTAATCCCATGTGCAAAGCTGCATATGAGGAAACTTCAATGGTACCTGAAAAACCTATGGTCTCAACACAGTCACAGTTTGGAAACAATAATACCACTAATTCCATGTCTTCAAAAGGAATTTCTGTGGTGGGCTCAAGCATGCCAAACAAACACAGGTCTCCCATTCAGCAAGCCTCAAGCAAATCAAGTCATCACAACAGACGCCTCGGACTACGCCTGGGGCCGCACATGACAGATCGGTGCATTCAGGGCAAATGGTCCCAAAAAAAAAAAAAGCACCTTCACATCAACCAAAAGGAAATGCTAGCAGTAATAAATGCTATTATAGCTTTCAAAGACCTACTGCGTCCAGGTCAACTATTGATAAGGACAGACAACACCACAGTAATGTGGTACATAAACAAACAGGGAGGAACCCATTCATACCCCCTATGCAGGCTCGCCATGTCACTTTGGAACATGGCTCTGGACTTACAAATCGAACTTCAAGCACAGTACTTGCCAGGCAAGGAAAACACGCTGGCAGACAACCTAAGCAGAAATATGACAGATCCACACAAATGGAAGTTGCATCCTCAAGTTTTTACAGAGATAATTCAAGCATGGGGAAGGCCAGAGATAGATCTCTTTGCCTCCCACAAAAATCACCAATTGACAAAATTCTGCTCAAGGATTTTTCATCCAAAGGCCTGGAGAGTGGACGCTTTCTCTTTCAGTTGGACAACAATGACAGTTTATGCCTTCCCACCTCTTCCTCTTCTGCCCAAAGTTCTGTTAAAAACCAGAGCAAACAGACCAAAGATGATTCTCATTGCTCCAGACTGGCCAAGACAACACTGGTACCCACTCCTGAGGAGCCTCTGACGCATTCCCCACCATGGACCCTGCCTCTAATGCCTCTTCTGACTCAGCACAGCTTCTAAACTGTTCACAGTCAGCTGAAAACACTCAATCTGGCCGCATGGAAGATTCCTTAACATCACAACAGACCCTACTCTCTAAGGAGGTGCAGGATGTCATCTTGGAGGCCAGAAGGCCGTCTACTAGAAAAGCTTGCTCCGCAAAATGGAAACGGTTTTGTGCCTGGAATGAGAAAAAGGGCCAGAATCCTGGAAAACTGAATTTACCTCAAATATTACAGTATCTAGCTGAGCTGCTAAGCAGTGGATTTTCATTCTCCTCCATCAAAATCCATGCCTCGGCCATTTCTGCAGAATACAACACTGATCCACCTTTATTCTCTCACCCCCTCTTAAGACAGTTCCTCAGAGGGGCTAAGAATATGAAACCCCCAAGGAAACAACCAATACCTGCTTGGGATCTCAATTTCATTCTAGAAAAGCTGACCTTGCCTCCTTTTGAGTCAGCTGCCTCAACAGATTTGCAGTATTTGTCCTGGAAAACAGCTTTCCTTCTGGCTATTACCTCAGCTCGTAGGGTATCGGAACTACAAGCCCTCATGGCTGTGCAGCCTTTTATCATCTTCCATCAGGACAGAGTTTCCTTACGAACCAACCTCTCCTTTATGCCAAAAGTGGTATCCAGGGTAGCTTTGAATCAGGCTATACACTTACCTACCTTTTATCCTAATCCTCAAAACAAAGGGGAGAGATTACTACATTCCTTGGACATCCACAGGCAACTGCGTTATTATTTGGACAGAACAAAGCCTTTCAGAAAATCAGAACAGCTCTTTGTGTCCTATGCTATAGGAGCTCAAGGGAAGCCAATTTCCAAACAGACAATCTCAAAATGGATAGCCCACTGCATACGCTTTTGTTACTCTTTTCATGGCCAAACTTTACCTGCAGGCATCAGATCTCACTCCACAAGGGCCACAGCTACCTCTGCAGCTTTCCTCAGAGGAGTTCCTACCAAAGATATTTTGGAAGCAGCCACTAGGAGTTCTGTGCATACCTTCTCCAAGCACTACCACCTACCATTATACTCCAAAACTAGAGCAGGCTTTGCCACTGCAGTCTTGCAGGGCATCCTGGCTCCTCCTAGGTCCGCCTAGTGCCTACCACCCCTTTCTTAGCTTTGGGATTCTACCCATCTGTTATGACTGCAGCTGTATGCACGATGAACATAGTACGGTTTTGTACCTACCATAAATGTAGATGTTCGAGTGCTAATACAGCTGCAGTCCAGGTTTCCCTCCCTCCTTCCCCTCTTGGGACAGGCCTATTGGCTAACACCTCCTCATACAACCTGATGGGGGTATTCATTAATGGTGTATTTGCTTGCAATTTGCTTGCACTACTGTATTTTGATTATATGGCATTGCTTTATTACACAAAATTTTATGTATTGCCTTCCTTCTGGGGGCACCTGACATCTGGGGCAAGAAAAACTGAAGAAAATGTCGTCGGCTGGTTCTTTTATACCCCTGTCGCACTGACGTCAGGGAAGAAGCGACGACAACTGATGCCGGACCTAGACTTTGGAATTCTGCCGACCGAGGACCTGCCTGACTGCAGGACAACCCATCTGTTATGACTGCAGCTGTATTAGCACTCGAACATCTACATTTATGGTAGGTACAAAACTGTACTTTCTTGGTACCCAGAAAGGACAAGGCCTGGAGGCCGATACTGGACCTGTCTATTCTGAACACATTCCTGGATATTCCAAAATTCAAAATGTAACTTTGCAGCAGCTTCTGCCCATGCTGGGCAAGAACGTTTGGCTTGTGACTTTAGACCTAAAAGAGGCATACTTGCATGTTCCAATCAGACAATTGTGCAGAAGACACCTCAAATTCAAGGCTGGTTTAAAACATTACCAATTCTCTCTCTGCACTGCCCTTTGGCTTATCTATTGCGCCCAGGGTCTTTACAAAGTGCCTGGCACCAGTAGTTGCATTCTGCAGACAAAGAGGAATACGAATATACCCTTACTTGGACGACTGTCTAATTCAAGCAGAGACCAAGGACATCCTTCTTCAATATCTGGCATTTGTGAAAAGACTTCTAACATGCCTAGGGTACACAGTTAACGAAAAGAAATCAAAACTAGTACCCACTCAAGATGTAACATTCCTGGGTGCAAGTTTGAATACAACTGCCCAGATGGTTTATCTCACGCCAGACAAACAAAGGCAACTGACTACCTATTTCACAATGTTGGCAACAAAGGCCCAGTTATCTGCAAGAAAAATTCTGCAGGCTTTGGGCTTCATGGCATCCTGCATCCTACTAATTCCATATGCAAGACTGCATATGAGGAAACTTCAATGGTACCTAAAAAGTGTTTGGACTCAACATTGCCACAGCCTGGAAACAATGATTACTCTCCTTCCCTGCCTGCAACAGGAGTTTCGATGGTGGGCAAAGGCTTGTCACCAAAACAAGGGACAGCCATTCACATTATCCCCAGCCAGGCAGACACTAACAACGGATGCATCAGATTATGCCTGGGGGGGCCCACATGGCAGGAAGATGCATTCAGGGCACATGGACCTCAAACCAAATGCATCTACATATCAATCAAAAAGAGATGCTAGCTGTTCAAAATGTCCTAACAGCCTTCAAGGACCTACTTCATCCGGGACAACTTCTGATAAAGACAGACAATGCCATGGTCATGTGGAATATAAACAAGCAGGGGGGCACACATTCTTACCCCCTTTGCAAACTAGCCATGACATTATGGGACACAGCTTTGACTTACCGAGTACATTTGCAGGCACAATTCCTGCCAGGAAAGGAAAATACTCTGGCAGGCGAACTAAGCAGAAACCTCATGTATCCCCACAAGTGGCAGCTGGATCCACAAGTCTTCAGCATGATAACAAGGAAATGAGGATGCCCGGACATAGATCTATTTGCCTCCCCTCACAACTGCCAACTAAAAAGATTCTGCACAAGGATTTATCACAGACAAGCATGGAAAGTGGACTCCCTGTCTTTCAGCTGGAAAAACCTATCAGTATATGCTTTCCCTCCACTGCTTCTCCTCCCCCAGGTGCTCCTAAAGGTCAGACAGGAGAAACCAAAGATAATACTGATTGCCCCAGACTGGTCCCGCCATTACTAGTATCCAATCCTAAGGAACTTGTCTCATTACCCAGCTTGGACCTTACCTCAGTTACCTTGTCTACTGTCCCAGCAAAACAATCTGATCCTGCACAGCCAACTCAAGACATTAAAGCTGGCAGCATGCCGGATAATGTAGTCATACAAAAAACACCTCTCAGCAAAGCTGTGATGGATGTCATTCTGGAAGCCAGAAGGCCTAGTACAAGAAAGTCTTATGCTGGAAAATGGAAGAGATTCTGTGCTTGGAACCAGGCACACGGAACTGATATAAATGTACCAAATATTCCCCAAATTTTACAATACTTAACTGAGATGCTGGACAAAGGCTTATCCTTTTCATCAATTAAAATTCATGCCTCTGCCATTTTGGCTCATTACAATACAGAGCCACCGATTTTTTCTCATCTTTATTAAAGCAGTACCTCGGAGGAGCCAAAAATTTAAGGCTTCCAAGGAGATCACCAGTACCTGCATGGGACCTCAACTATGTCTTGGAAAAGCTCACCCTGCCTCCTTTTGAGCCAGCTGCTACTGTTGATATAAAGTTTTTATCTTGGAAAACAGCTCTGCTCCTAGCAATTATTTCTGCAAGACGAGTCTCAGCAATACAGGTGCTCATGGCTGTGGAACCTTTTATAATTTTTTATCCAGACAGGGTCTCTCTGAGAACAAACCCTATATTTATGCCTAAAGTGGTGTCTAGTGTGGCTCTTAACAAAACTATTCATCTGCCAACCTTTTATCCAAATCCACAGAACAAGGGGGAGAGAATTCTGCACTCATTGGACGTACACAGACAGCTTAGATTCTACTTGGACAGAACCAAAGCTTTCAGGAAGACAGAACAATTACTAGTGGCATATGCTGCAGGATCACAAGGAAAGGCTATCTCAAAGCAGACTATCTCAAAGTGGATAGGCCACTGCATTCGTTTATGCTATTCACACCATGGCAAGCCAGTGCCTAAGGGCATTAGGCCACATTCCACCAGAGCTGCAGCCACTTCCGCAGCCTTTCTCAGGGGAATACCAGCCAGAGACATTTTAGAGGCGGCTACTTGGAGTTCAGTGCACATCTTTACAAAGCATTATCAACTGCCATTCTACTCTAAATCCAGGGCAGGCTTTGCCACTGCAGTTCTGCAGGGCCTCATATCCGCTCCTAATGCTGTTTAGCTCCAGCCTCTTAACCATAGCTTTGGGACTCTACCCAAATGTAATGACTGCAACAGTGAAACACGAAGAACATAGTACAGATGTTCTTCGTCTTCCCTTGCTGCAGTCCTGACTATTGGGTATAGTCCGCGTCCCAGTCGGCCCGAATACCAGAGTATAAGGCTGACGTCGGTCATGGCGCCTTAGACTGACGTCAGTACGTCAGGGTACTAATGCGCATGACCGACGTCATTTCCTCAGTCTTTTTTGCCGCATGGTCCGATGCAGAAGCAATTTTGCGAGTGCAGGTTGGCGTTCTGAGATTTTCCGAAACCGGAGTTTCAGACCGAAACAGAGTTGGCTAAGTAACCCGTTAGAACATTTTGGTTTTTCTTGCCTCAGTATTTAACGGATGTCAGAAAAGTGAATAACTGTATTTCTTGTGGGAAGCAGATACCGCATAGGGATTATCATACATTGTGTATACCTTGTTTAGGGCCTGAGCACGACGTTGTTGGTTGCCGCTCTTGTGCTAGATTTAACAAGCGCACTATTAAGAGGAGGCTTGATTGTGCTAGGTTAGTGTTTGGGAAGCGTTGCAATTATAATATGCCGCCGGATGCTCCGACGCCCGCTTCATCCAAGAAGCGCAAGGACAAAACAGTGAAGCCTAGGGGTGAGGAACCGGCAGTCCCGGACGTCGGTTCTTTAGAAGGCTCAGGGAGCCAGAGGTTTTGCCAGGAGTCTCTATGGAGTCTCAGGCAGATACTTTACTGTTACAGGATGTGCCCTCTCAGGAGGTAGGCCAGGCTGAGGGGGCTTCTCAGGTAACTGTTCTTCCCTCTCTTCCCAAGGTAGTTAGGGCCTCTCCTTCTGTTGCCAAAGCTTCTTTTAGAGGTAGGCCAAGTTCAGCTTCTGTGGGGGCTTCTCCTAGCATTTCGGGCTCTGTGCCTAAGAAACATATGCTTAAAATGGCAGAAGATTTGATTACTCTGATTAGAGGTTCTATGCCCCCGCCTGATAAGAGGCCTAGGGTGGAACAGGAGTTTGATAGTTTTGAACAGTGTTCACAGGCTTCAGAGTCTTCTGTGGAAGACTTGCAAGAGTTTCCTACTTATTCTGATTCTGATGTGGATGATTCCACTCCTACAGTTTCTCCTCCTGAGGATTTTTCATTTTCAGAGACTCTTCACTCCATGAGGGAGCACTTTAAATGGGAAGGCCAGGATTACTCTGATTCCAGGAAAAGGCTTAGGGAATTCTTGTTTTTACCCCAGCATAGGCCCTTAGCTATTCCTCCTGTGTTGAATGTGGTGGAGGATGTTTTTGCAGAGGCTTCCCTAAACCCTGACTCCTTGCCTCCTGCTCCTGTTAAGCCTGATAGGTATTATAGGGTGCCCGAAGCTCATAAGTATTTGTTTAAGAGTCCCAGGGCGGACCCAGAAACTGTTTCTCAGGGGCCTAAAGGTGTTAAAGCTTCTGTGGTTAAAAATCCTGTACCCTCTGATAAAGAGGCAAGGGCTTTGGATAGGTGGGGTAAGAAAGTATATACTTCTTCCACTCTAGCCATGAGGGCGTTGAATTGTCAGTTTCATATGCTGAAATATCAGAATTATCTCCTTTCACAATTGAAATCTAAGGTGGATGCTTTGGCGGAAGGTATTGAGTGTAAAGAATTGCTGGATTTGGTTCATGTGTCTGAACAAGTGGGTAAGCATTCTTTGCAGTGTGGTTTTGATGCTGTTCAGGCCTCCTCGAGGGTGGCTGCTACTAGTTCTGTTCTTCGCAGACATGCCTGGTTGAAGGATCAGAATTTAGCTGAGCATGTTAAGACCAGGATTTTGGATGCTCCTTTACAGTCTGATGTGTTGTTTGGACCGCCTGTGGAAGCAGTTTTAAAGAAAATGGAGGACAAAGCTAAGTCTATGCAGACTGTTAAAGATTTTTGCAGGTGCAGCCTCCAAGTTTAGTAGAAATTGGCCTGCTAAGGGGTGGACATATCCTGCTTCTGGTTCCCAGTCTAGGGGTAGGTCTAGACGTGGTAGGGGCAGGGCTCAAGGTTCGTTTAGGCCTAGATCAGACAGTTCACCTGCTCAGACTTCTGGTGAGGGCAGGGGTCAGTCCTTTCGTAAGCAGAACCAATGACCTGCCTTTTCAGCTGCCAGTGGATTCTCGTCTGGCAGCTCCTTTGGGAGGAAGATTGTCTCTTTTCAAAGAAAATTGGGATTTAATCACTCCAGACAGATGGGTGCTGGATATCATTCATCACGGTTACAGATTTTATTTCCACACAATGCCCCCTTTCAAAGGCATGCCAGATGTTCCTCCTCCACAAAGAAAAGAGGCTCACAAGCAAGTTTCTCAGTTACTCCAGATAGGGGCCATTCAGCCAGTCCCTGTATCAGAACGGGGCTTCGGATTTTATTCTCGCCTGTTCCTAGTACCAAAGAAGGGGAACATGTGGAGGCCAATTTTGGATTTATCTATCCTCAACACTTATCTGGACATTCCCAAGTTCAAGATGTTGACGTTACAGCAACTGTTACCTCTGCTGGGCAAGGATCACTGGATGGTAACTTTGGATCTCAAGGAAGCTTACCTTCATGTGCCTATAAGGCTAAGTTGCAGAAAGTATCTGCGGTTTCGAACCGGAGATTTTCATTATCAGTTCTCTGCATTGCCCTTTGGCTTATCTACTGCGCCCAGAGTATTCACGAAGGTTCTGGCTCCAGTGATAGCTTACTTCAGGCTTCAAGGCATTCAAATCTATCCTTACTTGGACGACTGCCTGATTCTGGCTCAAGAAAAGGAAGACCTTCTACAGCATCTGGAATATGTCATAGCAGTGCTAAGATGCCTAGGGTATTCTGTGAACGAAATAAAGTCCAGTCTAGTACCCTCTCAAGACATGTGCTTTCTGGGTGTGAGACTGAATACAGCAGCCCAGATGGCCTTTTTAACCCCGGACAAACAAAAGAGTCTGTCACTTTACTTCCATCAACTATCTCATCAGTCCGTGCTGACTGCAAGGACAGTCCTTCAAGCATTAGGGTTCATGGCATCTTGTATTCTGGTGCTTCCCAATGCCAAACTGCATATGAGGAAGCTGCAATGGTATCTCAAAAATGTATGGACACAGCACTGCCAAGATTTCGACACTGTCATTCACATAATACCTTGCCTTCAAAAGGAATTCTTGTGGTGGGCTCAGGAATGTCACCTAAACAAGGGACTCTCTGTGACCCGGCCAGAGGCGAGTCAGATTTTAACGACAGATGCCTCGGACACTGCTTGGGGAGCTCATCTAAATGGAAAGTGGATACAAGACAAGTGGCCTGCCAGACTACAGCATCTACATATCAACATGAAGGAGATGTTAGCAGTCCAGTTTGCATTGATGGCGTTCAAGGAGTTACTTCTTCCAGGGCAGGTGTTGATTCTAACAGACAACACAACTGTCATGTGGTACATCAACAAGCAAGGGGGAACACATTCTTATCCTCTATGCAGGCAAGCAATGATTTTATGGGAGACTGCGTTAAGCCTGCAACTGACTCTTCAGGCAAGGTTTCTGCCAGGAGCACAGAACTCCCTAGCAGATGTATTAAGCAGACAAATCATGGATCCCCACGAGTGGAAACTGGATCTTCATGTATTTCAGAAATTGACAGTGTCATGGGGAACTCCAGACATAGATCTGTTCGCTTCTCCACTAAACCACCAGCTGCCAAAGTATTGCACAAAGGGTTTCATCACACAGCTTGGAAAGTGGATGCTCTGTCTTTCAGTTGGAAAAACCTTCATGTCTATGCCTTTCCACCTCTGCCTCTTCTTCCAAAGGTATTATTAAAGGTCAGACAAGACAGGCCAAGGATGATTTTGATAGCTCCAGATTGGCCTCGGCAACACTGGTACCCACTTCTAAGGAGTCTTGTAAAGAAGCCTCCATGGCCTTTACCTCTGATTCCTCATCTGTTATCTCAGAAGGACGGTCATCTGCTCAATGTCAAGCTTCAATCTCTTCATCTCACAGCTTGGCATATTCTGTGTTGAAGCACAGCAGGTCTCAGCTTCCTCAACAAGTTTTAAATGTGATTATGGAAGCTAGAAGGCCTAGTACTAGGAGAGTGTACGCAGAGAAATGGAAGAGATTTTTATTTTGGAGTACAGCAAAGAATTTGGAGATTTCAGAGCCTAATTTGAGTGTGGCTCTTCAATATCTTACTGAATTATTGGACAAAGGTTTGTCCTTCTCTTCCATAAAGATTCATGCTGCAGCAATTTCAGCTCACTATGATTGTGACCCACCTTTGTTTTCGCATCCTTTGTTCAAACAGTTTCTTAGAGGGGCAAAGAATATAAGACCCCCACGTAGAGCTCCTACTCCTGCTTGGGATCTCAATTTTGTGTTGGAAAAACTTACTCTACAACCTTTTGAGCCTGCAGCTACTGCTGAATTGAAATATTTGTCATGGAAGACTGCTTTTCTGTTAGCTATTACTTCTGCAAGAAGGGTGTCTGAGTTGCAGGCCCTTATGGCAGTGGAGCCCTTTTTGGTTTTCCATAAGGACAGGGTTTCATTACGTACTAATCCTTCCTTTATGCCTAAGGTGGTTTCTAGTGTGGCTTTAAACCAAACTATTCATTTGCCTACGTTTTTGCAGATCCTCAAAATAAAGGGGAAAAGATTTTGCACACTTTAGATGTACACAGGCAATTGCGTTATTATTTGAGCAGGACTAAGAATTTTAGGCAGTCTCAGCAGTTACTTGTTTCTTTTGCTTTGAGTTCACAGGGCAAGCCTGTGTCAAAACAAACTATTTCTAGGTGGATTGGCTTTTGCATTGCATTTTGTTATTCCCATCATGGCAAAGAGGTTCCAGCTGGGATTAGGCCTCATTCCACTAGGGCTACTGCCACTTCAACAGCATTTCTAAGGGGTGGCAACTAAGGATATTCTGGAAGCAGCTACTTGGAGTTCAGTGCATACTTTCTCTAGGCATTATCACCTGCCTATATACTCTAAGACTAGGGCTGGTTTTGCCACAGCTGTTTTACAAGGCATGTTGTCAGCTCCTGCTACTTTATAATTTGCCAGCCTCCCTTACCTCTGCTTTGGGATTCTACCCAATAGTCAGGACTGCAGCAAGGGAAGACGAAGAACATAGTACAGTTTTGTACCTACCATAAATGTAGATGTTCGAGGATTCCCTTGCTGCAGTCCAATTTACCCTCCCTCCTTCCCCTCTGTGTTTCGAGGTGGTTGTGTAGGTGAGTTTACATGCTTATATTTTTTGTACATATTGTTGTATATATTGTACATGTTTTTTGGTGCAGGTTGTTTTTGGGACTTGTCTTTTTGGGTCTTCTGACATCTGGGGCAAGAAAAGACTGAGGAAATGACGTCGGTCATGCGCATTAGTACCCTGACGTACTGACGTCAGTCTAAGGCGCCATGACCGACGTCAGCCTTATACTCTGGTATTCGGGCCGACTGGGACGCGGACTATACCCAATAGTCAGGACTGCAGCAAGGGAATCCTCGAACATCTACATTTATGGTAGGTACAAAACTGTACTATGTCCTTCATGGATGCATCTGCAGTCATAACAAGTGGGTTGTCCTGTCGTCAGGCAGCCCTGCAGTCGGCCGGATTCCAAAGTCCGGGTCCGGCTTCGGCTGATGTCGCATTCCATCCGACGTCATCTCTGTTGGTCTTCGGGTATAAAAGCATCAGCCGATGCCATTTTCCTCAGTCTTTCTTGCCGCGTGGCGCCCGAAGCAGAAGCTGTTCGCAAGTGCCGGTCGGTCGGATCCAGAGATTACTTCTACCGAATACTACTTCGAAGACTTCTAAAGCTAAGTACCCCGTTGGGGACTCTTTCTTGCCTCAGCCGATGTCAGAAAAAGTTAACAATTGTTTAACCTGTGGGAAACAAATACCTCAAAAAGATTTCCACTCTTACTGTCTGCCTTGTTTAGGCCCAGCCGTAGCAGCCTGTTCGGCCTGTGCCTCTTTCAACCGACGAACGCTTAGGCGTCGGTCGGAGTTTGCAGAACAGTTTTTCGGTTCTGATTTTGCGTACATTATGCCGTCGGATCCTCCGACTACCCCCAAAAAACGCAAAGATAAAGACCGACACTCGCGGTCCGCGGTTTCGGCCGAAACCACGGTAAAGCAAACCGCTAGTGTCTCAGTTTCGGCCGAAACCGAGAAAACTGCTCAAAGTACAGATGAACCTATTCTTACAACTGAGGCCCCTGCTACAACTCTTGAATCGACCTCAGAAATTTTACCCACTACGGTGGTTGACTTATCAGACACCATCCCCTTGGATGTCTCTACCCCAGCACGTGGTGCTGCTAGGCCTCCAGCTGCCATGTCCATTAAGGCCTTCGCCAGGGCTAAAGCAGCCAAGACTACTAAAACAGTGCCTGTTAAACCCCCCACATCCAGGCCCACTTCTAGTTCTCAAATGCTTTCTTTGGCAGAAGATTTAATTTCTTTAATTAGAGGATCTCAATCTCACCCAGACAGGGCCTCTCAGCCCCCAGAGAAGAGACCTAGGACAGAGCCCCGAGCCAGTGTCTTCTGATGATTCTGCTGATGAATCAGACATAACTGACCAGCCCGAGGCTCCCTTCTCCAATTTTGAAGATTCTGATGCTGAAGAATCCATTCCAGCTGCTTCCCCACCAGAAGAATTCTCCTTTGGGGAACCTTGCATGCCATGCGAGAACAGTTCCAATGGCAGCAACAGGATTTTCAGACTCCAGAAAAGACTTAGGACCTTTCTGCACCTCCCACAGCACAGGCCCTTAGCTATACCTCCTGTTCTCTCTGTGGTGGATGATGCTTTCAATGATGTTTGCTCCGCTCCAGATTCTTTACCCCCAGCCCCTGCCAAACCAGACAGATTTTACAGGGTGCCAGATACTCATCACCACCTTTACAAGGCCCCACTTGCAGACCCAGAAACTATATCCCAGGGTCCCAAGGCAGTAGCCGCGACCACAGCTAAAAACCCTATTCCTTCTGAAAGGGAAGCAAGGTCACTAGACAGATGGGGTAAAAAGGTCTACACTTCAGCTACTCTTTCAGCTAGAGCTTTAAACTGTCAGTTTCACATGATACAATACCAAGAGTTTATGCTTGATCAGTTAAATAAAAAACTAACCACTGATGACTCTCTTGATAAGAAATATGTATTAGAGATGGTAAATAACATACAACAGGTTAGCAACCATTCCTTAAAATGTGGCTATGATGCACTGGAGGCTTCATTTAGATCAGCCATGACAGGCACAGTGATAAGAAGGCATGCATGGCTAAAGGAACAAGCTTTACCGGATCATGTTAAAGCTAAGTTGCTAGATGCTCCTATGGACAAGACAAGTTTGTTTGGTACACCTGCCCAGCAGGTTATGAAGAAAATGGAAGAAAAGGCAAAATCTGTTCAAACTGTTAAAGATTTCTTACAGGTTCAACCCCCAAGGTTTAGCAGGAACTGGCCTGCCAAAATTGGGCCTTTCCTGACTCCACAAAATTTCAAAGGGGCAGGAATAGCGTTCCAGAGGCAGAAACCAATCCAGAGGAGGTGCCTACAGAGGACGACAGTGGCAAGGTAACAACAGAGGCACAGACACAGCCACTGCCACTACATCAGCACAACCACAGTGACTTAATCCTAAATCCGCCTACCAGCGAACAAATAGCAGCTCCTCTAGGCGGAAAGTTAACCTTATTTTCAAAGAACTGGCACTACATAACAAAAGACAAGTGGATTTTACAAACCATAGATCATGGTTACCGGTTTCACTTCCACACTTTACCAGTCAAAAGAGGAATGCCAAATCTACCTCCAAATCAAAAAGCAGAGGCTCTACGCCAGATAATGGAGTTAGCAAACATGAGAGCTGTGGAAAGAGTGCCAACAGCAGAACAAGGAAAGGGGTTCTACTCCAGACTATTCCTAGTTCCAAGAAAGGAAAAAAGTTGGAGACCAATTCTCGACCTGTCCACCTTAAATACATACATCATTGTCCCAAAATTCAAAATGCTGACCCTACAGCAGCTTCTTCCCATGCTGGGCAAGGAGTCTTGGCTGGTAACTCTAGATCTCAAGGAGGCATACCTGCACGTCCCCATTCGACCAATCTGCAGAAGATATCTCAGATTTCTTGCAGGATCAGAGCACTATCAATTCTCAGCATTGCCCTTTGGCTTATCTACTGCACCCAGAGTATTCACAAAATGCCTGGCATCAGTAATCGTCCATTGCAGACTACAGGGAATTCAAATTTACCCATACCTGGACGACTGCCTGCTACAAGGGGACAACAAAAGCAAGCTGACAACAGATTTACAAAGGGTCATTTACTTGCTACAAGGACTGGGATACACAGTCAATTTACAAAAGTCAAGGCTGATACCATCCCAAACAAGGACATTCTTTCGTGCTCAATTGGACACAGTACAACAAATGGCATTCCTGACTACAGAAAAACAAAAAGAACTTCCTCTTTACTTCTTGGCACTAACAAAACTGAACAAGTTAACAGCAAGAAAAGTTCTGCAGACCTTGGGCTTCATGGCATCATGCATAATTTTGGTCCCATTTGCAAGACTACATATGAGGAAACTACAGTGGTACCTAAAGAATTTATGGTCCCAACACAGACACAGTCTAGAAACAGAAATCCCACTAATTCCATGCTTAAAACAGGAGTTCCTATGGTGGGCTCAGGCATGCCAGTCAAACCCAGGCCTACCCTTTCGCAGATGTCAACCAAGCCAGACCATCACAACAGACGCTTCAGACCTAGGATGGGGGGGCCCACATGCTGGACAAATGCGTGCAAGGATTGTGGACACAGGATCAACTTCACCTGCACATCAATCTAAAAGAAATGCTGGCAGTAAAACTGGCAATCCAAAAGTTCAAACCATTTCTCAAAGAGGGCCAGTTGATGATAAGGACAGACAACACCACAGTCATGTGGTACATCAACAAACAGGGAGGCACTCATTCATACCCCTATGCAGAATGACCTTGGAGCTGTGGACCCTGGCACTCAGCTACAACATTCAGTTACAGGCAATATTTGTACCGGGGAAAGACAATACTCTAGCAGACATATTAAGCAGAACCACTTCGGATGCTCACGAATGGAAGCTGCACCGGACATCTTCAAGACCATCTCAAGAAATGGGGAATGCCACAGATAGACCTATTCGCATCACCTCTCAATCACCAGCTCAAAAAATTCTGCACAAGGACATTCCACCCACTAGCATGGAAAGTGGACTCACTCTCCTTCAACTGGAAAGGCCTAACAGCATATGCATTCCCACCTCTTCCTTTGATACACAAGGTACTGCTAAAAATCAGGGAAGAACGTCCAAGGATAACCCTGATAGCTCCAAACTGGCCAAGACAACACTGGTACCCACTTCTGAAGAGCATGTCTCGGAACAATATGTGGCCAATACCCCTGATGCCTTTGATGTTAACTCAGAACAACTACAGCATCATACACCCAAACCTAAAAACACTGCAACTGACTGCATGGAACATCACATAGCAGCAGCTAATCCAGAACTTTCCCAAAGAGTTAAAGACATTATTCTTGAAGCACGCAGACCTTCAACAAGAAGGAACTATGCTGGAAAATGGAAAAGGTTTGTCATTTGGAGTACGGAAAGAGGAAAAGATGTGTCAAACATAGATATGCCTAACATTCTGGAGTATCTGGCCGAACTTCTTCATTCAGGCCTGTCCTACTCCTCCATCAAGATACATGCATCAGCTATTTCAGCAGAATACAGCTTTGATCCACCTGTTTTTTCGCACCCTTTGCTCAGGCAGTTCCTCAGAGGAATCAAGAATGTAAAACCTCCAAGGAAACCACCATTACCAGCTTGGGATTTAAACTTTGTACTAGAAAAATTGACACTATCACCCTTTGAACCAGCAGCAACAGCAGACCTACAACACCTGTCATGGAAAACTGCTTTTCTACTGGCAATCACTTCAGCAAGGAGGGTTTCAGAACTACAGGCCTTAATGGCAGTGCAACCCTTCCTAATCTTCCACCAAGATAGAGTGTCCATGAGGACTAATCCTACATTTATGCCCAAGGTGGTATCCAGAGTATCTTTAAACCAGGCAATCCACCTACCTACCTTCTTTCCTAACCCACAAAACAGAGGGGAAAGAATACTGCATACCTTGGATGTACATAGACAGCTACGCTACTACTTGGACAGAACAAAAAATAGCAGAAAGACTGACCAACTTTTTGTAGCCTATGCAACAGGAAGGGAAGGAAAAGCTATTTCCAAACAGACAATCTCCAAATGGATAGGAAATTGCATACGATACTGTTACTCCTTCCATGGAAAACCAATTCCACAGAACATAAGACCTCATTCTACAAGGGCAACAGCCACTACCACAGCCTTCTTACGAGGAGTGGCAACCAAGGACATTATTGAGGCGGCTACTTGGACCTCTGTGCATACATTTGCCAAGCATTATAATTTGCCTCTATATTCCAGATCCCGAGCAGGGTTTGCCACTGCTGTACTGCAAGGGATCCTAAACACACCATAATCTACTTTTATCCTCCTCCCTAGTTGGCTATGGTATTCTACCCACTTGTTATGACTGCAGATGCATCCATGAAGGACATAGTACAGTTTTGTACCTACCATAAATGTAGATGTCCGAACTGGATAGCATCTGCAGTCAGGATTACCTCCCTCCTTCCCTCTGTGGTACTCCTAGGGTGTTTACCCTCCTAATAGCTAGCTGTTGGGGAGTCTTTTATGGTGTATTTGTTTGTATATATGTACATATATGCTTATTGTTGTGTTTACCTCTATCTATTTGGAAACATTGGCATCTATCCAAATTTTTAGCCTGCAAGAGGGCTACTGGCATCTGGGGCAAGAAACACTGAGGAAAATGGCGTCGGCTGATGCTTTTATACCCGAAGACCAACAGAGATGACGTCGGATGGAATGCGACATCAGCCGAAGCCGGACCCGGACTTTGGAATCCGGCCGACTGCAGGGCTGCCTGACGACAGGACAACCCACTTGTTATGACTGCAGATGCTATCCAGTTCGGACATCTACATTTATGGTAGGTACAAAACTGTACTTAGTGTACACTTACCATAAATGTAGATGTTCGAGTGTATTCACTGTTGCAGTCCAGGTTACCCACCCGCTATCCCCCCTTTTTTCTATGGATTTTATCTTTCCTTCTCTGATTTATACAACCTATGTGGTGTATTTGCTTATAGATGAAGGTAAAATTTATATTGGTGCATTTACTGATTTATATATATAAAATTTGGCTACCGTTTTAAGGGACACCTGACATCTGGGGCAAGAAGAACTGAAGAAAATGGCGTTTTTATACCCCTGACGACCTGATGTCAGGGAAGGGGCGACAGCGGCTGATGCAGGACCCAAGACTTTGGAATTCAGGCCAGCTGAGGGCAACCTGCCAGCAGTATTACCCAAATGTAATGACTGCAACAGTGAATACACTCGAACATCTACATTTTTGGTAAGTGTACACAACTGTACTTTTTATTGGCTTATTTTTGTTTTCATGGAGGTTCTTTTGGATTCACAGATGTCCTTCATGGATGCATCTGCAGTCATAACAAATGGGTTGTCCTGTCGTCAGGCAGCCCTTCGGTCGGCCGGATTCCAAAGTCTGGGTCCGGCTTTGGCTGATGTCGCACTTCACCCGACGTCATCTCTGCTGGTCTTCGGGTATAAAGGCATCAGCCGACGCCATTTTCCTCAGTCTTTCTTGCCGCGTGGCACCCGAAGCAGAAGCTGTTCGCAAGTGCCGGTCGGTCAGATCCAGAGATTACTACTACCGAATACTACTTCGAAGACTTCTAAAAAGCTAAGTACCCCGTTGGGGACTCTTTCTTGCCTCAGCCGATGTCAGAAAAAGTCAATAACTGTTTAACTTGTGGGAAACAAATACCTCATAAAGATTTCCACTCTTACTGCCTGCCTTGCTTAGGCCCAGACCACGACGTAGCAGCCTGTTCGGCCTGTGCTTCCTTCAACCGACGCTTAGGCCGGTCGGAGTTTGCTGAACAGTTTTTCGGCTCAGATTTTGCGTACATTATGCCGCCGGATCCTCCGACTACCCAAATTGTTAAAAACGCAAAGAAAAGACCGACACTCGCGGTCCGCGGTTTTGGCGAAACCACGGTTAAGCAACGCGAGTGTCTCGGTTTCCGAAACCGAAAACCAGTCAATCTTCAGCGAATCCATGACTACTACTGAGGCTCCTGCTACCTTAGTTGAATCGGCCTCAGAAATTTTGCCTACAATTGTGGTTCCTAGTGATTTATCAGACACCATCCCTTTGGATGTCTCTACCCCAGCACGTGGTGCTGCTAGGCCTCCTGCAGCCATGTCTATTAAGGCCTTTGCCAGGGCTAAAGCAGCCAAATCTGTTAAATCAGTGCCTGTTAAGCCCCCTCACACAGGCCCACTTCAAGTTCACAAATGCTTACTCTGGCAGAGGATTTAATATCCTTAATTAGGGATCCCAATCTCACCCAGACAGGGCCTGTCAGCCCCAGAAAAGAGACCTAGAGCAGAGCCCCGAGCCAGTGTCCTCTGATGATTCTATGGATGACTCAGACATTACAGACTAGCCAGAGGCTCCTTTTTCTACTTATGAAGATTCCGATGCTGAAGAATCCATTCCAGCTGCCTCTCCACCAGAGGAATTTTCCTTTGGGGAAACCTTACATGCCATGAGAGAACAATTCCAATGGCAGGGACAAGATTTCTCAGATTCAAGAAAAAGGCTTAGGACTTTTCTGCACTTACCACAACATAGGCCCTTAGCTATACCTCCTGTACTGCCTGTTGTGGATGATGCATTTAATGATGTTTGCACTGCTCCTGATTCTTTACCTCCAGCTCCTGCCAAACCAGATAGATTTTACAGGGTGCCAGACACTCATCACCACCTATACAGGGCCCCACTTGCAGATCCTGAAACTATATCCCAGGGGCCTAAGGCAGTAGCCTCGACCTCAGCAAAAAACCCTATCCCTTCTGAAAGGGAATCCAGGTCCTTAGAGATGGGGGAAAAAGTTTACACCTCTGCTACTCTCTCAGCTAGAGCTTTAAACTGTCAGTTTCATATGATCCAATACCAAGAGTTTATGCTTGATCAGTTAACTAAAAAGCTGTCCTCTGATGATTCCTTAGATAAGAAATATGTTTTAGAAATGGTGAATAACATCCAACAGGTTAGTAACCATTCTTTAAAATGTGGCTATGATGTACTGGAGGCTTCATTTAGATCAGCCATGACTGGCACAGTGACAAGAAGGCATGCATGGTTGAAAGAACAGGTCTTACCGGATCATGTTAAAGCAAAGCTGTTAGATGCTCCTATGGATAAGGCCAGTCTATTTGGTACACCTGCTCAGCAAGTAATGAAGAAAATGGAAGAGAAGGCAAAATCTGTACAAACAGTTAAATATTTCTTACAGGTTCAGCCCCCAAGGTTTAGCAGGAACTGGCCTGCCAAAAATTGGTCCTTTCCAGACTCCACAAAATCCCAAAGAGGCAGGAATAGATGCTCTAGAGGCAGAAATCAATCCAGAGGAGGTGCCTACAGAGGACGACAGTGGCAAGGCAATAACCGAGGCACAGACACAACCACTGCCACTGCAACAGGACAATCACAGTGACTTGGCTCTGACACCGCCTACCAGGGAGCAAATAGCAGCACCTTTAGGCGGAAAGTTAGCCTTATTTTCGAAAAATTGGCACTATATCACAAAAGACAAGTGGATTTTGCAAACCATAGACCAAGGCTACGGTTCCACTTCCACACCTTACCAGTAAAGAGGAATGCCAAACCTACCTCCAAATCAAAAAACAGAAGCTCTACAGCAGATAGCGAAATTAGCAAAGATGAGAGCTGTGGAAAGAGTACCAATAACAGAACAGGGCAAAGGATTCTACTCCAGACTCTTCCTAGTACCAAGAAAAGAGAAAAGTTGGAGACCTATTCTCGACCTGTCCGTCTTAAACACATACATCATTGTCCCAAAATTCAAAATGCTGACCCTACAACAACTTCTTCCCATGCTGGGCAAGGAGTGTTGGCTGGTAACTCTAGATCTCAAGGAGGCATACCTGCACGTCCCCATTCAACCAAATTGCAGAAGATACCTCAGATTTCTTGCAGGATCAGAGCATTATCAATTCTCAGCATTGCCCTTTGGCTTATCTACTGCCCAGAGTATTCACAAAATGCCTGGCATCAGTAATCGCTCACTGCAGACTACAGGGAATCCAAATTTATCCATACCTGGACGACTGCCTGTTACAAGCGGACAACAAAAGCAAGCTGACAACAGATTTACAAAGGGTCATTTGCTTGCTACAAGCCCTGGGATACACAGTCAATTTACAAAAGTCAAGGCTGATACCATCCCAAACAAGAACATTCTTGGGTGCGGAATTGGACACAGTAAAACAAATGGCATTCCTAACTGCAGAAAAACAAAAGAACTCCCTCTTTACTTCTTGGCATTAACAAAGCAGAACAAACTAACAGCAAGAAAAGTTCTGCAGGCCTTGGGATTCATGGCATCATGCATAATCTTGGTCCCACATGCCAGACTGCATATGAGAAAGCTACAGTGGTACCTAAAGAATTTATGGTCTCAACACAGGCATAGCTTAGAAACCGAAATCCCACTAATCCCATGCCTAAAACAGGAGTTCCTATGGTGGGCTCAAGCATGCCAGTCAAACCCAGGCTTACCCTTCCACAACTTTCAAGCAAGCCAAACCATCACAACGGACGCCTCAGACCTAGGATGGGGGGCGCACATGCTGGACAAATGCATACAAGGATTGTGGACTCAAGACCAGCTGCACCTGCACATAAACCAAAAAGAAATGCTGGCAGTAAAACTAGCAATCCAAAGATTCAGACCATTCCTCAAAGAAGGCCATTTAATGATAAGGACAGACAACACCACAGTCATGTGGTACATCAACAAACAGGGAGGCACTCATTCATACCCCTATGCAGAATGACTCTGGACCTTTGGAATCTGGCTCTGAGCTACAACATCCAGTTACAGGCCATATTTGTGCCGGGAAAAGAGAACACCCTAGCAGACATGTTAAGCAGAACCACCTCGGATGCTCACGAATGGATGCTACACCCGGACATCTTCAAGGCCATCACAAAGAAATGGGGAATGCCACAAATAGACCTATTCGCATCCCCACTCAATCACCAGCTCAAAAATTCTGCACAAGGACATACCACCCACTTGCATGGAAGGTGGACTCTCTATCCTTCAGCTGGAAAGGCCTGACAGCATATGCATTTCCACCTCTTCCCTTGATGCACAAGGTACTACTGAAAATCAAAGAGGAACGTCCAAGGATAATCCTGATAGCTCCGAATTGGCCAAGACAACACTGGTACCCATTGCTGAGGAGCATGTCTCTGGGGAGAATGTGGTCAATAACCCTGATGCCTTTGATGTTAACTCAGAACAACTACAACATCATGCATCCAAACCTAAAAACCTTGCAACTGACTGCCTGGAACATCACATAGCAGCAACTAACCCAGACCTATCCCAAAGGGTTAAAGACATTATCCTTGAAGCCCGCAGACCTTCAACAAGAAGGAACTATGCAGGAAAATGGAAAAGGTTTGTCATTTGGAGTACTGAAAGAGGAAAAGATGTGTCGAACATAGATATTGCTAACATCCTGGAGTACTTGGCAGAGCTTCTACATACAGGCCTGTCCTATTCCTCCATCAAGATACATGCATCAGCTATTTCAGCAGAATACAGCTTGATCCACCTGTCTTTTCGCATCCTCTACTCAGGCAGTTCCTCAGAGGGATCAAGAATGTAAAACCTCCTAGGAAACCACCATTACCAGCATGGGACTTGAACTTTGTGCTAGAAAAGTTGACACTCCCTCCGTTTGAACCAGCAGCAACAGCAGATCTGCAACACCTATCATGGAAAACTGCTTTCCTACTGGCAATTACTTCAGCAAGGAGGGTTTGAACTACAGGCCTTAATGGCAGTGCAACCCTTCCTAATCTTCCATCAAGATAGGGTGTCCATGAGAACTAATCCTACATTTATGCCTAAGGTGGTATCCAGAGTGTCTTTAAACCAGGCAATCCACCTACCTACCTTCTTTCCCAATCCACAGAACAGGGGCCAAAGACTGCCTCATACCTTGGATGTACATAGGCAGTTACGCTACTACCTGGACAGAACCAAAAGTAACAGAAAAACTGACCAGCTTTTAGTAGCCTATGCAACAGGAAGGGAAGGAAAAGCAATTTCCAAACAGACAATCTCCAAATGGATAGGAAATTGCTTAAGATTCTGTTACTCCTACCATGGAAAACCAATTCCACAGAACATAAGACCTCATTCTACAAGGGCTACAGCCACTACCACAGCTTTCTTACGAGGAGTGGCAACCAAGGACATTATTGAGGCGGCTACTTGGACCTCCGTGCATACATTTGCCAAGCATTATAATTTACCTCTATACTCTAGATCCCGAGCAGGGTTTGCCACTGCTGTACTGCAAGGGATCCTAACTACACCATAATTTTTCTTCCTCCACTCCTAGTTTGGCTATGGTATTCTACCCATTTGTTATGACTGCAGATGCATCCATGAAGGACATAGTACAGTTTTGTACCTACCATAAATGTAGATGTCCGAACTGGATAGCATCTGCAGTCAGGATTACCCACCCTCCTTCCCTCTGTGGTACTCCTAGGGTATTTACCCTCCTAATAGCTAGCTGGGGAGTCTCTTATGGTGTATTTGTTTGTATATATGTACATACATGCTTATTTTTGTGTTTGCCTTCTACTTTTTTGGAAACATTGGCATTTATCCAAAATTTAGCCTTCCAAGAGGGCAACTGGCATCTGGGGCAAGAAACACTGAGGAAAATGGCGTCGGCTGATGCCTTTATACCCGAAGACCAGCAGAGATGACGTCGGGTGAAGTGCGACATCAGCCGAAGCCGGACCCAGACTTTGGAATCCGGCCGACCGAAGGGCTGCCTGACGACAGGACAACCCATTTGTTATGACTGCAGATGCTATCCAGTTCGGACATCTACATTTATGGTAGGTACAAAACTGTACTTTATATTCTGCATGTCTTTCTGTACATTTTTGTACTACATTAATTTTCAGTGGCTTTCACTGACAATTCACCAATGCATAAGGTTGCTGGTCTGTTGTGCTTCTTAAATGTTTTGTAAACTGTTAATATTTTTCCTTAATTTGTTCCTCTTAATTTATTTACCTTGGTAAGCTCAATTTTGCAGATATTTTGGGGTATGGTTAGACCTTTACACTTAACTCTCACAACCACATTCAAATCACCAAGTTAATGTCAATAAACTCCTCTTCTGCACTAGGAAAAGTTATATTTTCACAATTTGAATATGACCTCCACATCACTGCAGCAGCCTCCAACAAAAAAATCTTGTCAGTTTAAACGTCAAATAACACTTGTAGATTTGTAAATATCTCACCTAAGATGAGACCACCACTGTACTCTACAAGAAGCCAAATAACTACCCATTTCTGTGAACAACACTAACTAGGGACCTTGATCTTCAAACTAGTCAATCTAGACGTTTTCTTTGACTTTGATAGCACTTTAGGTGCCTCTCCCATCACTGCAGGTATCACAGACTAAAGTAAATTAACCTAACATGTCTTCTTAATCCTTGCTCCTAAAGTTTGGAATGCCATCCCAAACCAAATTACTTCCATCCTCTCCCATAAAACACTACAAATGCTAAAGGAGGAGCCTGAGATCAGGTTGTGTTTCAGGAAGGAGAGTGAACCTTGTTTTCTATCTGGATGTTCCAAAACTTTTGTACTCTGTCACTTCAAATTTTCAGAATAATTTACCTTGTCAGTATTCATTTAAATAACATTTATTTGGGTTAGTGGTTTCGTCTTATAGACTGCTTCAGAGCAAGTAAAACTTACAGTAATACTGGTTAAGGCATTGGTCTTTTATCCTAATTTTAAAAAAGGTGCATGGGAGGAGCAGTAGTTCTGATTAGTTTTCATACTAGCCTTTTAATTGGCTGTAACTGTAGCTTCCCATCTGGCTGTGCTTAATTGCTACTAATTTGCATATGGTTTTCAAAATTAGCCTTTTTATTGGCTGTAATTTAACTGAAGCTCCCAGACAAGTTATGTTAATACTAAATGTTAAGTTGTCTATCTCGCCTTCATTCTTGCTGGATGGGTTCGGAGCCGAACCTCGGCTCCGACTCGGCCACTCTAAAAGCTCGAGAGCTAGTTCCACCGGCTCAAGGCTCCCCTTTTATCCCACAATGCTAGGC
This sequence comes from Protopterus annectens, assembly GCF_019279795.1. NCBI lineage: Eukaryota > Metazoa > Chordata > Ceratodontiformes > Protopteridae > Protopterus > Protopterus annectens. The sequence continues at coordinate 406,593,321 of NC_056745.1, forward strand.
GGTAATACCTCAGATCTCATTTGCCGCTACAGCGATCGAGGTGTGTTGTTCCAACCGGCACAGGTTAGTTTGTTTAGAGCAATCTAAAACTTATTTAAAACACCTTTAACTTAGTTTTTCCTTATATTTACCAAAGTTAAGTAGTTTTCTGTCCATTCCTTCCAGTTTCTTCCCCTTTTTTCTTCAAGAACTTAGGAGTTCTTTCCTTAGGCCTTCTGGCCCTTCCCTCCCCCTCCTAGTAGTGGAGTGTGTGTGTGTGTTTTTTTTTTTTTTTTTTTTTTTTTTTGTAGGGAACTAAAAACTAATTAATAACTAATTTTTTGCGTAATTAGTTTAATTTAATTTTCGGTTAGTGTAATCGGTGTGTTTGTGTCAGTGTGTGTGATTACACTTTATATCTTTAGTAATGTCTAAAGAATCAAAGGTCTCAGGCTTTAAGAAGTGTGACTCGTGCTGTCAGAAGATGTCTCTGACAGATGGTCACACTTCGTGTGTACTGCCTGGGACCTTTGCACCTGCAGGACTCTTGTGCTGTTTGCCATGGCTTCAGCCCTAGAGTCCTGCAGGAAAGAAAAAATAAGCTTATTTTACAAGGCTTATTGAAGCCTGAGGGTCCCCCGACTCTATCTTCGGGCAAACCCTCAAAGCCTACCAGGTCGTCGGCTCCAGCTTCTGAGTCGTCACCTGGGGCTTCGAAGTCTGTTCCAACATCGGCTCCGGCCGGAGCTGATGGGGCTCAACGTATTTCTTCTGTTTCTCGGCCGGAGCCGAGGTGTTAGACATCACTGAGTCGGCTCCGATAAGGTTATCGGAACTGACAACTAGGAAAAGGTCTAGGTCACCGTCTATTGGCTCCGTTCATTCGGCTCCAGCATCTCCTTTGCTGTCTGAACGGAGCCATAGGTCTCACTCCTCTAGGTCATCGAGCCTTTCAGATCATGACCTTCAGAGGGTGGTGAGTCGACTTCTTAAGTCCGAGGCACTGGCCCAGATGCTTCAGAGCCCGACTCATCAGTCGATGGTTAACCCTATTACTCAAAATGTTCCTCCTCCGACTCCTTTGAGTTCGGAGCTGGGGCATTTCGGACCCGAGACTGTGGCGGCGTCGGAGCCGATACAATTGTCTTCTGCACCGTCATCTGCTCCGATTTCTTCGTTGGAGGAATCTCGGCGCCGGACTTCCCTTGTCGGCTCTGAGGGGGTGAGTGGCATTGGACCCTTGTCCGACCCCACTCTTCCTCTCGGTGCTTCGGCGTTGGTGAGTTCGTCTCCGACATCGGCCTCGGAGCCATCACTGTCGGTGCCGGGGGAGGTTTTCAGCTTTTCGGAGCGGAGACCTCTGGCTCTGCCTGACAGGGGTGCCTTCGAGGTCATGCGGAGTGTGTTAGAACCTGGTTCAATTCCACAGTCGGCTCCGTCCGCCCTTCCCTCCACGGTGCCTCAGGTAATTTCTGCTCACTCCCTCATCCCAGATCGCAGAGAGCCAGCTCCTCAAGAGTCCCCAGTTGGGATCTCCTCCTCTTCCGAGGCCTCTCCTGAACTGGCAGGAGAGCCCCCTAGGAAGAGAAAGTGCAAGAGGAAGCACATCGACTCACCTGAGTCTGTCACCTCTGACACGGATTTAGAGGATTCTGAAGGTTCCCCCCATTCCCCCTCTGAAGATGTCTCCTTTGCAGACATCCTGGAGATCTTAAAACAGAGGGGGAATTGGCCAGCCCTCAACCCTTCAGAGGATGAATCTGTATATCTTGAGGCGTTCGGCTCTCGCTCTTCCACCTCCTGGGTGTCCCCTCCCTTTGACCCCCTCATGCAGGTGGTAGCAAAAAAGGCCTGGACGGCTCCTGACTCTGTGGACCCCACCCCCAGGAGACCTTCAAAGTTTATTACGGCCCCAGCAGACAAACAATTTTTGACCAAAGGAGTCTCTGTGGATGCTATGGTGGTGGCTGCTGCCACCAAGAAGGAACTAGCTGATCCTTCAGTGCCTGTCCATCCTCCTAACAAGGAATCTAGGACTATGGACAGGTACGGGAAGCGGATGTTCTCATCAGCGACCTTTTCTATGCGTTCGCTGAACTACCTCTGTCATTTCACTCGTCTTCAGAGAGACTTGATCAAGGAAGCGAGTGAGATGTTAAAGGATCCAACAGCTGCAGGTTTTCAGGATAAGATGAACTCTCAGCTGGCTACCCTCAATTCGGTAGCTAACTCCTCCATGCGCCTCCTTTCATATGCGGCTGATGGAGCGAGCAGAGCCGCAGGTACAGGTGTGGCCTTACGCCGGCATGCCTGGATGCGGCTATGCAATTTATGGACCCTTTCAAGACGTCTTTCACTAACTCCCCTTTTGATGGATCGTCCCTTTTTGGTCCTCAAGTGAAAGAAACCCTGACAAGGTGCGAGACTGATGGCAAAACTCTCTCTGCCGTGGGAGTTCGTTTTTCTACTCCTTCTAGGCCTTACCCCAAGGGCCAGAAGGGGGGAAAGATGTGGTTCCGCAAACAATCTCAAGGAGCTTTGCCTGACGCACAGAGTCGGTTCCCCTCTAGAGGCAGAGGGGGGAACAATAATGGTAGACGCTACCCTAGAGGCAGGGGGGGTCCGCAGAATCAGGGCAGTCGAGAAACCTTTTCTGACTAGCCCTTTCAGCATCCCTGAGGTGTTGCCCGACTGTCCACCTTCGGAGGCAGTCGGGGGAAGATTATCACTGTACCCAGAAGCCTGGCAATCCCTAACTCAAGACAAGTGGGTACAGTCTATCATTTCCAAAGGCTATTCGATCCCATTCTTTCGCATTCCAGAACAATCAAAAAAATCCCTTCCAGACGTTCCACCCACTCAAAGGGAGCAAGCAGCGTTAGAAATATCAAAGTTGCTTGCAAAAAGAGCCATTCAACCAGTTCCAGCAGACCAGCAAGGATCCGGAATCTACTCCAAATTCTTTTTGGTTCCAAAGAAAACAGGGGACTGGAGACCCATTTTGGATCTCAGCAACTTGAACAAGTCTGTCAAGAAAACAAAATTTCGGATGGTCACGCTGCAGTCCATCCTACCCCTATTGGGGAAGGACAACTGGATGTGCTCTATAGACCTCCAGGATGCGTACTACCATATAAAAATGAACAGACGCTCCAGGAGATTTCTCCGCTTCAGGCTGGGAACCAGTCATTTTCAATTCAGAGCCCTGCCCTTTGGACTCACCACAGCCCCCCGGGTGTTTACCAAATGCATGGCAGTGGTCGCCTCTCATCTGAGACGTCAAGGATTCCAGGTGTTTCCATACTTAGATGACTGGCTCCTTACAGCCCCCACCAAGCATCTTCTGCTACTTGCCAGGGACTACACTTTTCACACATGTCGAAAGCTAGGTATCTCAATAAATTGCAAAAAGTCTGTTTTGTCACCTTGTCGTGCTATTACCTTCATAGGTGCAAATCTAGACACAGTCAGCATGTCAGCCAGACTCACAGACCAGAGGATAGCAGACATACACAAACAAGTCTCTCTTCTCCTCCACAGCAACAAAATCAAAGCCCGACTGGCCCTGAAGGTACTGGGGATAATGGCGGCTGCTATCCCTCTTCTTCCATTAGCCAGATTATACATGAGAATCTTAAAATGGATGCTCTTCACACAATGGTCATACCAACAACTTCCGATGTCCCACTCCATTGTGATAACTCAATCATGCAGGAATCACCTTTCTTGGTGGATTACATCCTCCCAGCTCTTCCTAGGAAGACCCTTTGTTCCTCCCCTTCCAGTTGCTACTCTGACAACGGACGCCTCCCTGATCGGGTGGGGGGGGGGCATTATCAGGGCAGGACGGTCCAGGGCACATGGCAACCTTACGAACGCCACTTGCATATAAATGTTCTAGAGATGAGAGCAGTGCTTTTAGCATTGCAGTCCCTTCAAGACTCTCTTCCGATAGGAACGATAGCAATTCAGACAGACAACATGTCTGTAGTGTGGTACATCAACAAACAAGGCGGAACCAGATCCTACCCCCTATGTCGAGAGGCACTCAGACTGTGGCAATGGGCGATTTCTTCTCAGCGGTTTCTGATAGCAATGCACATTCCCGGGAAGTCCAATGTCATTGCAGACAAATTGAGCAGAGCTATTCTCATGCCTCACGAGTGGTCTCTGAAAAATTCAGTGTTGGAGAAAGTTTTTCTAAAGTGGGGCCAGCCTTGCTGCGACCTTTTTGCTACTCCCCAAAACAGCAAGTGTAAAAATTATTTCACTCTCTTTCCCCAACCAGGCCATCCCAGCAGAGACGCTCTAGTCCAAGATTGGCCCCGGGGACTTCTGTATGCCTTTCCTCCCTTCCCACTGATTTCTCAATTGATACAGAAAGCCATCGCTCAGAAAGCTTCCATGATCCTCATTGCTCCATACTGGCCTCGACAGGTTTGGTTCCCATTTCTACACCGTTTTCTGTTGGAGCAACCCTGGCATCTGGACCCAGTTCCAGATCTTTTGACCCATCAGTCGGGTCAGTTACATCGCTCCCTCCCTCTCTGAACCTCACTGCATGGTTCCTCCAATTCCAACCCTAGCCAGGCTTCCTCTAATATCTCACTCAGTTCGAGATATTTTAATAGCTTCTCATAAAACCTCCACTCGGAAGATTTATCTTAGTAAGTGGAAACGTTTTTCCTATTGGGCGAGGGAAGGGACATAGACCCATTGACTGCTTCTATTCAATCAGTCCTTGATTTCTTAGCGAACTTTTCCACTCAGGTTCGTCTCCTTCTACACTTAAGGTCCAACTGGCAGCCATATCTAACTTTCATGTTGGAATCTCAGAGTCTGCCATCATGTCTCACAAACTTTGCAAAGCCTTTTTGAAAGGAGTTTTTCTCCTCAAGCCTCCTATTAGAAATCCTCCTCCTTCTTGGGACCTTAACTTGGTTCTGACATCTTTGATTCTTCCCCCTTTTGAACCTGCGGCTTCATGTTCAATGAAATTGCTATCCTGGAAAACACTCTTTTTGGTAGCCATTACTTCGGCTAGAAGAGTCTCTGAACTTCATGCACTCTGTAGTCGATCCCCTTACCTTTTGTTTCATAAGGATAGGGTATCCTTACGTACCAACCCATCCTTCTTACCTAAAGTAGCCTCTCCGGCAAACCTAAATCAAACCATTGACCTTCCTGTGTTCTTTCCTAACTATTCCAACAGGTCAGAGCAAAAATTACATTGGTTAGATGTTCATCGACAATTAAGGTATTATTTAGACAGGACCAAACAAATTAGAAAGTCTGATCAGCTATTTGTTTCTTATGCAGAAGGCAGAAAGGGCCTTCCAGTTTCGAAAGTATCTCTCTCCAGATGGCTTACTTCGTTGATTTCTTTTGTATATGAGATCAGGCATCAACAGTTACCAAACAAACCTAGGGCTCATTCAACTAGAGCTTTGGCTACATCCATAGCTTTCCAAGACAGGCTGCCTATTGACTCGATTTGTGCTGCAGATACTTGTGCTTCTCCCCATACTTTCATTTCTCACTATAAGTTGGACTTAGCTTCTAGACACAGAGCCAACTTTGGTTCCACTGTACTCAAGAGTCTGTTTCGATAGGCCACCCGGGACAAGGTGCTAGGGACGCGGTCCCATCCAGCAAGAATGAAGGCGAGATAGACAACTTAACATATAGACGTTATGTACCTACCATAACGTTCCATGTTAGTTGTCTTCTTCTCGCCTTCTTTCTTGCGTCCCACCCTCCTTCCCCCTAGCCTGGACAGACCTAGAGGAGTTTGATTGTGACCTTTATTTTCCTGCCACCTCTATTTGTATATATATATATATTTATATATATATATATATATATATATATATATATATATATATATATATATATACATATATATATATATATATATATATATATATATATATATATATACACACTGTAATATATATATATATATATATATATATATATATATATATATATATATATATATACACACTGTAATATATATATATTCCCTCATCAGGTTTTAGGTCACCATCTTTCTGTCACTCTATAGAGGTGGGTTACCCCTTTTCCAGTTTCTGGATTTTTCCTAGCTGGGCTTAGCTTACAAACGAGATCTGAGGTATTACCGCCTAGCATTGTGGGATAAAAGGGGAGCCTCGAGCCGGTGGAACTAGCTCTTGAGCTTTTAGAGTGGCCGAGTTGGAGCCAAGGTTCGGCTCCGAACCCATCCAGCAAGAAAGAAGGCGAGAAGAAGACAACTAACATGGAACGTTATGGTAGGTACATAACTTCTATTTTACATACAGTTTTCAGAATCCCTCCAATTTAGTTATTATTTCCTCATCACTCCCAGCTCCTTTGCTTTGCATTTGTCTGTATCTAACTTTGTACTTGGTTTTCAAATGAATACAAAACAAAAATAGCCCTGTTTTTTTTTCAATCTTAATCCACAAGTAATAACAGTTTCCACTTTCCCACCTTGTTCCTGTTGTGCTGTTAAACCAAGTCTGCAGCTTAATTTGACTTCAGAATTCCCTCCCATTCCTGTTTCGTCTCTCCTTATTAATGATGCACAAGTATTTTGTGAGCACACATTCCTTAAAACTATTAAACTCATGTCCCTTCCCATAGTGTTCCATAGTCCCAGAGTACTGACTTTCCACAGAGAGTTACATATGTCAGCATCTTCAGACGTCATAGCTAAACAAGCTTTCATTGGTTAGATATTCTCCCCTCAAGGAGCTCCACCCCCTATCAACCTAATCTACAGTTCTTTATATTTAAAGACAGTTGTAGTACGGTTATAGCTAAGGTGGAAGTTTGCACTGTGTCTGCCTGCCTACATTTGATGTTTTGACTGAGTTGTCACTGATTGCATGAGATCACAAATAGGTGAATAATTTTCCAATAGCTTTTTAACACATCCATGCCTCTGTATCCTAATCTTTTAACCCTCTTGTCCTCTTCTAGAACAGAAAATCAGTGGAACTCTTGAACCATCCATCTTTGTCTTACGCCCAAATCCTTAAAAATGGTAAATTGCTTCTTGCTAATTAGCAATTTCCTTTTAACTGAGGCCAGTTATTCCAGGTGTTGGAGATAAAGATATTTACTTGAACTGGAAACAGCACTATCCTCACAAAAAATGGTCAATGAGCACTCCTCTATCTCCAGCAGAACATATACCAAGATGTTAGCCTTTTTCTCTCATAGGCCCTTTAGTCATAATGGATGTACATATCTTGAGTCACCATACCACACACAGTCAGAAGGAGATGAATTAATAACTCATTGTCAAAATCCTGCCTTAAAACCAAAAACCATCATTATTGGTGGCTCTGTGATTAGACACACTGATTCTGCACTCCAGAAAGCTGGATGAAATGACAGACCACAATATCCTGCCTTCCGGAGTCAAAGGTTAGGGACATCACTGAGGCTGTTAAGAGTATACAGGGTTCTTATAATGATTTTGACTTCTGCAGTTATGCATGGTGGAATTGGAGACACTGGATGATTCTGGCTTCCCATGGTACAGAGTGATATTGATATGCCAGACATTATGGAATGCTTTATCCAGGTAGGTAAGTGCCTTGCAGTTGTTTTGATTATTCTTCAGAAAATCGCTTAGACTGCAGTGTTGATGAGGGAGATTCAGTGACTCTTCACTTAGGAGGAAATGTTTGGGCCTCAAACATGCTTTGCAAGGAAAGGGCTCCAGCTTTTCTCAAGAGGTTAGAGTACTAAATAGACTCTTTTCTTACCTCTAGTGCCTTTTTAGGGTCACATTACTGGACTTTCCTAGCTACCTTCACAGGTATCAGTAGGGCATAGGTAGGCCTCATCAACACTTGCAGACTGCATAAAAATTAGCTACTGTAGAGGCTTATCTTGCCCTTGAAGGAATCTGGGTATGTACCAGCACACATATAGTTCATCAACACCTGCAGTCTGTGCAAAAAAAAATGGCTGCCTCAGAGGTTTATCTTGGCCTTGAAGGAATTTGGGCATGTGCCATCACAAGTACATGATGCAGGCAACCATCCTGCATTCCTCAAAAACTTCTCTTTTTGCTTTGTTTGGTTTACAGTGTAAGAAGATGGTATATCTATTTTCATAAGTCAGTCTGTCAAAAGCAGAGTTATATAAACTAATTATCTGAAGTAGTTAATTTAATTTGTGCATCAACCTATTGGGTTATCGGATCCGAGCCGGCAGTTTCCAGCAGCTAAAATCCGAGCTCCTCCCCCTTACCCATAACTCCCTGCCATCCCTTCCTGACCTCAGATCTAGTTTGCCGCGGTTTGAACAGAAGCTTGATCTTGAGTGTCTGAGTTTCCTGAGACGACTTGTGAGAAAAATCCATTTTTTTTTAACTTTCTTAAAGTTTGGGTGATTCTTGTGTTTGGAACTAGTTTAGTTTTAGCTTTAGAGTGTTCCCTCAGGTTTTACATTTCCTCCCCCTTGATTCTTAGAGTGTTAGGGTGTGTTTGTCTGTGTGGTCTTGGGGCCTAGTGCTTGTGTTTTAGTTAAATGTCTGAGGCCTCCAAAACATTCTTTTCTAAATGTACCGAGTGTGGCCATAAGCTTTCCCCGGCTGATGGCCACACTCGGTGCGTTTTATGCCTTGGGGTTGAACACCTATCTTCTGGCTGTACTATTTGTGCAGCGTTCAACCCCAGGGCTATCAGGGACCGGAGGTCGAAGCTGATCCTGGCGGGACTCCTGCCCCCGGACTCGGCTCCGTCCTCCGGCCCCTCCGTGGTTCCTGCCGTGGCTGCAGCAGCATCCCACGGACCCTTCCCTTCCTCTGGCCGGGACTCAACATCTCTCTTTGGGCCAGGAGGATAGGCAAGCTAGGAGGGAGAAGCGCGAGAAACACAAGCGGCGGGCCGAGGCCTCTGCGTCAGCCCCGCCGGCCAAGCGGGTCTCTCCCTCCTGGACGGCCGGGCCTTCTCCTTCTCGGCCCTGTTCTCTCTGCTTTTCGCCGGGGAAGGAGGAGGAGGAGACCCAATCTCCCTCAAGGTCATCGAAGCGGCACTCCCATCCAGCCTCGATGGCCTCTTCCTGGTCGACCAGAAGCCTGATGGATGCAGACTTGGACCGGATGATGAGAAGATTCCTCCAGGCCCAGCTGCAGATGGGAGTGCTCCTGCCTCCCCCCCTCCGGGGGGGAGCTCGACCCCCTTTTTCACCCCGATAGCTCCTTCCCCGACCCGCTTCCCGGGCTCGGGGTCTTCGAAGCCGAGTAGCATCAGAGCCGGGGGGGGTGTCGGCGCCGGTAGTCTTGGGTACTTCGGCGCCGACAGTACCCTCGAGTCTGTCGGGTCCCTTTTCTATGGATCCTAGCTCTCAGTGCCGAGAGCTGAGCTTCGGATCCGAAGCGGTCAGTATGCCTTCGGCTCCGACTAGGTCGGAGCATACTGGCCCTTCAGATCCGACATCTTCGGCTCCAGCCCCGATCTGCCCGTGGGATCCGAGGGAGAGTCTGCTCTCGGATCCTAGGGGGAGCAACTCTTATTCGGCATTCGACGTGGTAGAGAGGGTTCTGTTGATGGAATCCAGGCCCCTGGCCTTAGCTACGGCTCCACCCTGCACTCCCTCGCAGATGGGTCTGACTTCCATCATCTGGCCCCAGGGACAGCCTGCTCAGACGTCCCAGGTAGTTCCCTTGTTGGAACAAGATGTGGCTGGTGAGGCCTCCCCAGACAGCCCCCCTGAGGAGGTCCCTCACAGGTGCAAGTGCAAAAGGAGGCACTTGGACTCCCCCATGTCCTTGACTGAGGACACGGACTTGGAGGAAGGCTCCCCAAGATCACCCCCCAAAGACGTCTCATTTGGAGACATCATGGAGATGCTCAGGATTGGGGGGGGGTGGTCTGGCCCAAAGCCTACCTCGGATGAGTTTGTGTTCCTGGAGGCATTTGAAGCAGGCCCGTCTACCTCTTGGGTGTCCCCTCCGGCCGATCCCCTGGTAGATCTGATCACTACCAGGGCTTGGAAGGAGCTGGACACTGTGGAGCCTGTCCCTAAGAGGCCTGACAGAATTCTCAGCCCGCCTTCGGACAGGTCTCATTGGAGCAAGGGAACCCCTGTAGATGCCATGTTGGTGGTGGCAGCCGCCAAGAGAGAACTGGCCCAAGAGAGTCCTTCGGTCCATCCCCTTGACAAGGAGTCCCGGGCAATGGACCGTTTGGGGAAGCGGAAGTTTGCTTCAGCCACCTTCTCCATAAGGTCTAAGAACCACATGGCACATGTCATACGGCTCCAGCGGGATCTTATCAAAGAATATCGCCCCCAGAGTCCATGTCGGCAGAGGACAAACAGGTGTACTCTACCTGAATGGCCACTCTCAGGTCGATTTCCAATACCTCTATGTGGCTGCTGTCCCGTGCTACGGAGGGGGCCGCTAGAGCTAGCGGAGCAGGCGTCGTACTAAGGCGACAGGCCTGGCTCCGCCACTGTGATTTCGCAGAACCCTTCAAGGCGTCATTCGCTAATGCCCCATTTGATGGTTCTGCCCTTTTTGGAAGACCGTACGCGATACCTTAGTCCAGAGCGAGAAAGACATTGTCTGCCATCGGAGTCTGCTTCTCTGCTCCCCAGAGGTCCTTCTCGAAGAACCAAAAGGGACAAAAGAAGATGTGGTTCCGAAAGTCTCCACAGTCCCATTTTGCTCCGGACTCCCCATCCTTCAGAGGCAGAGGAGGACAGGGTGGACACCACCCTAGAGGCAGAGGGGGCCCGAAGAACTTTGGGTCCAGAGAACCTTTCTCTGATCGGCCCACGCAGCAAACCTGAGGGGTTACCCAACTGCTCCACTCTGGAGGCAGTCAGGGGGCACTTCTCGAAGCGCCTAGTAGCTTGGGAGTCCATCACGACAGACCGTTGGGTGCTTCGGATCATATCCAGAGGCTACAAGATTCCGTTTCTCCATCCCTCCTCTCAGACCCAGATTCCTCCCCGATGTCCCACCTGACTAGAGGGAGGCCGCAGCTGCAGAAATTCGGCAGCTGCTAGAAAAAGGAGCGATCCAGCACGTCCCCTCAGACCAGTAAGGATCGGGCTTTTACTCTAGGTTCTTTTTGGTACCAAAAAAGATGGGGGACTTAAGGCCAATTCTCGACTTATCCCTATTGAACCTGGCAATAGCCAAAGAAAAGTTCCAGATGGTCACTCTTCAATCCATCCTCCCCCCTTTGCAGGAGAAGGACTGGATGTGCTCCATAGACCTCAAGGATGCGTACTACCACATCTTAATGGACAGACGATCCAGGAGGTTTCTCCGCTTCCGGCTAGGAGCCAGTCACTATCAGTTCAGGGTCCTCCCCTTTGGTCTCACCACAGCCCCCAGGGTGTTCACCAAGTTGTTAGCGGTAGTAGCGGCCCACCTGAGGCTCCAGGGAATTTAGGTCTTTCCGTACCTGGACGACTGGCTCCAGACTGCCCCCACACGGCGTCTACTCTGCACAGCCAGGAATTTCTTCCTTCGCTTAGCTCCCCGGCTGGGGATCACAATTCACGCTGGGAAGTCCTCCCTGCTCCTGACTCAGGTCATAGATTTTATCGGAGCCAGGGTAGACACAAACCAGCTCTTAGTTTTCTTAACCCCGGACCGGTTGCGATCCCTAAAACTACATGTGCAGGCCATTCTTCATTGTCCGACCCCTCCGGCGGAACTGGTCCTGAGGGCCCTAGGCGTGATGGTGGCTACCATCTATCTCCTTCCCATGGCGCGCCTAAATATGAGAATTCTGCAATGGACACTCCAAGTCCAATGGTCCTTCCTACGTTTTCCTCTAAGCCATCCTGTCCCTATCAGCAGGGTTTGCAGGAGTGCCCTCTTATGGTGGCTCTGGTCTCTGAACCTCCAGAAGGGGCGCCCCTTCTCTATGTCCCCTCCCCTAGCCACAGTGACCACGGATGCCTCTCGCCTCGGGTGGGGGGGGGGCATTGTTACGGCAGGACCATCCAAGGCACATGGAGCCAGACGGAGACCTCACTGCATATCAATGTCCTGGAGATGAGGGTGGTGCTGTTAGCGTTGCAAGCACTTCAGAGCCTTCTTCCCATCGGGACGATTGCGATCCAGACGGACAACATGTCTGTTTTCTGGTATATCAACAAACAAGGGGGAACCAGGTCCTATCCACTTTGTTGAGAGGCCATGAGAGTTTGGGAATGGGCGATTTCCACCAACTGCTTTCTCGTAGCGACGCACATTCCGGGTCGGTCCAACATCCTAGCGGACAGACTGAGTCGCACCATCCTCTCCCCGTACGAGTGGTCTCTGAATCCCAATGTAGCGAAGAAGATCTTCTCCAGATGGGGTCAAACTTGTTGCGATCTTTTCGCCTCTCCTTCAAACACGAAGTGCGACACCTACTTCGCTCTAATTCCCCCACCCGGGTAATCACCAAGAGATGCTCTGGTGCATGCTTGGCCTCCCGGTCTTCTTTATGCTTATCCACCCCTTCCCCTGATGCTCAAATTTCTGCAGAAAGTCAGACGGTTGGGGTGCACAATAATCCTCATTGCCCCATTCTGGCCTCGTCAGGCATGGTTCCCTTATCTGTGGTCTCATCTAGTGAATCCTCCCCTGGATTCTAGATCCCCATCCGGATCTGATATCTCACCCCCTGGGCCTACCAACCCCGAACCTGGACAACCTCAAGCTCACAGCTTGGTTGATCCAGTTCCACTGTTAGTTCAGACTCCCGATATCTCTTCCCAGGTCAAAGCAATCCTAGTCGCAGCCCACAAGCCGTCTGCTAGGAAGGTTTATCGTAGCAAATGGAAACGTTTTTCTATTTGGGCTGAACATCAGAACCTAGATCCTTTCACAGCTTCGTTACCAGCTGTGCTGGATTTTCTGTCGGGACTGTTTGATAAAGGTGCTAGCTCTTCCACAGTCAAAGTACAGTTGGCGGCTATCGCTCATTACCACGTTGGATGTGATCTTGGTGCTCTGACTTCATCTAGATTATGTAAGGCCTTCTTAAAAGGCACCTTCCTACTAAGGCCTCTGGTGAAAGAGGTGATCCCTCCTTACAGTTGGCGGCTATCGCTCATTACCACGTTGGATGTGATCTTGGTGCTCTGACTTCATCTAGATTATGTAAGGCCTTCTTAAAAGGCACCTTCCTACTAAGGCCTCTGGTGAAAGAGGTGATCCCTCCTTGGGACTTATCGCTGGTGCTCCAGGCCTTAACAGCTCCATCCCTTCGAGCCTGCTGCATCGGTAGATCTCAAGTTCTTGTCCTGGAAAACGGCCTTTCTTGTTGCTATCACATCGGCAAAAAGGGTTTCGGAGCTTCAAGCCCTTTGTGCCAAGCCTCCGTACTTGATTTTCCACAAGGATAGGGTATTCCTCAGGACCAATCCCTCTTTTCTCCCCAAAATTGCTTCCAAAACTAATATTAATCAGTCTATTAATTTGCCAGTCTTCTTCCCTAATTACCAAAATAAGGGCAAATTCAAATTACACTCTTTGGATGTACACAGACAGTTGAGATTTTATCTACACAGGACAGCCGGTCACAGACGTTCAGATCAGTTATTTGTGTCCTTTGCTAAATCCAGTCTGGGGAAAGCTGTTTCTAAAGTCACACTATCCAGGTGGATTTCTCAGTGTATTCTCTTGGCTTATGAGAGTTCTGGCAGGCCTGCTCCTCAGGGAGTCCATGCCCATTCAACTCGGTCTGTTTCTACACCTCTGCTGCTTTTTGGGCTAGAGTTTCGTTGGATGACATTTGCTCGGCTGCCACGTGGGCCTCATCTCACACTTTTATAAACCACTACAAGTTAGATCTGGTTTCCAGATGGAGAGCATCCTTTGGCTCCGCAGTGCTCCGGAACATCCTTCCTTGAGGGCCTCCCAAGATTCAGGTAGCTGGGGACTCTGTCCCATAGGTTGATGCACACATGAAGTTAACTACTTCAGATTAAGAAGTTATGTACTCACCATAACGTTCCATCTGAGTAGGTAAACTTCATTTGTCAGCAACCGTCCCTCCCTCCATTCCCCCTGTCCTCTTTGGATGTTTTTGGTGTTCCTGCTTCTAGGTAGATTGTACCCAGTTTACCCTAGGCAGGTTGCGATTGCAAGCCTTGTTTTAGGCAAACTCAATCTGAGGTCAGGAAGGGATGGCAGGGAGTTATGGGTAAGGGGGAGGAGCTTGGAGCTTGGAGCTTGGATCTTAGCTGCTGGAAACTGCCGGCTCGGATTCGATATGGATCCGATAACCCATGGGTTGCTGACAAATTAAGTTTACCTATTCAGATGGAACGTTATGGTGAGTACATAACTTCTTATTCTTGTTTATCATGTATTAGGTGTGTAGTATTTCATACTCGCAGACTACAATTTTGTGAATTGTAATGACGCCCCCTCCCCCAAGTGTGTGTCAAGAATATGACCACTTCCTTTATAAGCTTATAATCCTGCACATAGTGGAAAATACTTTGTTTTTACCTTGTGATCTAAATTAATAACCCCCACTGACCAGAAAAACTGTGGCTGAATAAGTAATAGCAACAAAAACTACTAGATTTCATAAACATTACTAGTCTTGAATGGATGGTAAAACTTACCGTAAAAGGGTAGAAACATATAAACAAAATCATCATTGGTCACTTTCTTGCCAGCTGTGCTAAGTCAAGCATCATTCTCCCCCTTTTTGCCCTGATCACAGTACTGTGAAGTTCTTGATGTGCAGCAAACCAAACCTAATAAAACAATATCATCTTTAAGGATTTATGAAAGGGCAGCTACTGTGGACTGAACAATCACCTTGAGTTAACAGAGAGTGTATCTCGGACCTCCCTCACTACATGGTGGTGAATAATTCATAGTCCTCTGAAATACTTTAAACAACTGCTTTGATAAAGCAGTCTTTATGAGTTATAAATACAGTAAAAAATTACTGCCACAAACCTAAAATTTGTGGACTTTCAGAATCAACAAATTATTAATCCAAAGAAAAGAGTGCACAAGATAAACAGAGTGTACAGAGCATTGAGAGCCTTTAGACTTTATGCAGCCCAGTGCAACAAAGCTAATGTTAACACCACCCGAAAAGAACTCCCTAACAAAATCAAAATAAAGAAATTTTCATTCGAGGTAAAATTTGTCATCAGGAGGGAGTGATGAGACCTTTAACAACCACGGCTGAAAAACAGAGGGTAAGGAAGAGTGTGCTAAAACAAATTGGCATTGTTGTTACAGAGCCACCAGATACAGTCAACAGACTACTAACAAATATGAAAAAAATTTCAGGTTGCAAAGAGGACCCCATCCAGTCTTCCTCTTTGCAAGACAGTTTCATCTGAAATTACATTCAAAAAGTTCACCTCTGTGAATGTGTGTTGTCTGAAATAGCATAGTATACACCTTTACATAGTTTGTTTAACAGATCATTAAAAATTGTGTCCCTGATGTCTGAAAGCTGGCTGTTTTAACGGAAGGAAAGATTGTTTCACAAACCCCAATACGTAGAGAGCTATTAATGTCACAAATGTATTGGCAGAATAATTGAGAAGATCATAATGGACTTTATTTAAGTATACACAGGAAACCTCTTTCTATTACCTAACCCAATATGCAAAGGTAGGTTTTGCATGCTTCAACCTCGTGATTGCTGCCCCGACTGAAGATTTGTCTGTGCAGCTTGCCTTCATCTGGCTGAAGCCTTCCACAGTGTATTACGTGATGGAGTCATTCATAAGATTTGTGATTAAATTAAGCATAATACTGCTGGCAACTATTTATGTGATCATACACAACAGATAAAAATAAAACAGCTCCTGTCTTCAACATTCCTTGTCACCACTGAAGGTTCTTAAGGCTATGTTATGGGGTCACTCCCCTTGTGTCTATATTAGACCAGCTACAGAATATTGCAGTATGGCCTGTAACCTACTTGCACATCATCTAAGATATTTGGAAAAGGTAAAAAAATTCCTCGCAAAAAAATAAATCAATGTGCTTCAAAGCTGGTTTTATAGCCAAAGACTACATCAGCTCTTTCTCTTCTATGTGTCTTATTGCTTTCTTGGAGGAAACCTTTGGAGGAAACTTATTCCAACCATGCTGAACATTAAAGGACCCTCTTACTGTTTGAAACCCTTAATTCAGAATGACCCCACTGACCTGATGCAAGAAACACAAGTGGACACTCTGACATAATAATAATAATCAACCATACTGTGAAACACGGCAGCTTCATATCTCAGGAGGCAAGTAACTGGCTTATGAATGGAAACTGGAGCCACAGAATTTTCAGGACTTTCTGTGCATCATGCCATTAGTAAATGTTTACTACACATGTCAACAATTCTCTCCAAATCTTTTGGTTCATTTTCCTGTTAGAAGATGTTTTTCTCATTATTATAGACTCCAAACTTAGTTTTTATGCATTACTTCCATTTCTTGTAATTTCAGAAATACCTCTAAGTGAAACCACTATGTTTCTATGGGCTTTGTCTCTATATACTTCTTTATTCATTGACTGTAAGGCAAAATGTTGTTTACCACACTCAAAAATCTTTCATCTTGGGGATATGATTTTAATTCCCAATTGTGATTTCATTCCCACCATGTTTAACTTTCTAAAGGAAGTCTGAGGACAAACTGCAAGTAATTTCTTACTTACAAAAGTAGAAGCTTTTTTTGTTGGATTGCCACAAAGGGATCAGACCCACTGAACTGCTAAGTTCCAAGGCTCATGGATTATCTTAACCATCTCTTTGAATCACATAATCCTTTAAAGCACATGTTTTTTCAGCTTCTGTTTGAATACCAGTTTTATCACATATAGCAGAAAGCCTTCTGCTAAGGTCTTTTTAATAGTGTCATACACTTAAGTTTTCCAAGAGGAATTTTCTCTGTTCCCTGAAATTTTAACATCATATTCAACACTTTGAATGAATCTCCATTTAAACCAGCTGATACAGTAAGTAAGGCTGTCAAGTATTACAAGTCATTTGTACATCACTTTACACATACCTTTGTAATGAAGTGGTATCCCAAAGACTGATACCTCATTTATGCACAAAGGTTGTTTAAGTAGCATCTCCAAATACATTTCACTTCCAAATCTTTTACCCAGATTATCTGAATGAGGGGAAGCATTTTCTAATTGTACTGGATGTGCATAATTGGCTATGATACTAACCAGGAGACTTTGTACTTTTAGGATATTGGATCAGATTTGTTTCCTTTAAGAAAGGCAAAGCAACTCTGAATACAGTTAAGCAAACCTGGTCATAATGGCTGACCCACCACTTGCTATAATGAGCACAATAAGCTTCTAGAATGCACTTGGAGCACATTTTAAAGTTGAATAGCAGTAGCTTACTTTAGAAATGTTTAAGCACAAGATATTTTGGAATCTGCCATGTGGACTGCTGCACAGTGAAAACATAATCTAGAGTCAAGGAAGTTTATGATGTGGTTGTGCTGAAGGGCTTATGTAACTGTCAACCTCCTACAGGTAACCAAGTATTGATTGTTACTGTATCCAGGTGCAACCAATGGCATACATTGTTAGAATGCTCTTCTCTGACAAAGATAGTCCAGGTGTTCTTCATGTTTCACTGTTGCAATCATCACATTTGGGTTATCTGCCTGCAGGTAGCCCTCAGTCAGAATGAATACCAGAGTTTTGGGCTTTCTGTGTCAGAGTCAGATACTGTCGCTTCTTCAATGACATCAGGAGGTCAGGGGTATAAAACATGCAGCTGATGCCGTTACATCAGCTTTTCTTGTCGTGCAGTGCCCGAAGCAGAAGCAGTTCGCAAGTGCCGGTCGGCTGCCTCTTGAAATTTTCGTTTTTCGAGTTTCAGACCTGAAGTCTTCTAAAAGATAAGTACCCCGTTGGGGATTCTTTTTTCTTGCTCTAACCAATGTCAGAAAGTTAATAATTGTCTTGCCTGTGGAAAGCAAGTACCTCACAGAGATTTTCATTCTTATTGCTTCGTCTGTTTAGGCTCTGACCACGGGGTTCCTCGCTGTCGGTTTTGTGCCTTGCTCAACGCCCGAACTATTCATTGTCGAGCTATTTTTGTCGCTAAATTCTTTCACTCTTGTTCTCCGTATTCAGAAATGGTTTCGATACGCCGTCTGACTACCGGACTTCCGAAAAAACATAAGGATGAAGACAGAGACAGACCGCATAGGTCAAAAACAGCTGACGATGCTTCCATTAAGCTAGTTGCCAGTCCGCTGGTACTCTAGCACTTTCACAGCCCCTGATACCCGCTTCTACAGATTTGCAAGCCTCTACTGAGACCCATTCAGAGTCCAGTATGCCGTGAGATGCTTCTTGGACTATGGAACCTGCGGATGTCTCTACCTTGGATTTGTCCAGAGCCGCTGCGCAGTCACCGGCTTCTGAGGGTGTATTCAGGCCTTCTGATTTTCATATTAAACCACCGACTTTGTTTCAAACCAAAAATACCGAACTTCTCAGGCCCAGAGTTCACACTACGCCTAGGAAACAGATGACCAAAGCGCATTCTCAGGCCCACATGCTTCAGAAACAAATGCTTAGAATGGCTGAAGATCTTATTACTTTAATTAGGGGAAGCCAGCCTTCCCCCTCAAAAAGACGAAGAACTGAGTTTCCTTCTGATTCTTGGGATCATGAGTCTGTTGACTCTTATCCTCCTGATTACCAGGAAATACCTTTATCTACTTATGAGGATTCTGATGCAGAGGATTCCATTTCCTCTGCTTCCCCACCAGAAGTCCAAAAAGAGACTCTGGGGAATTTTTAGACTTGCCTCAGCACAGGCCTCTAGCTATCCCTCCTATTCTGGAAATTGTAGATGATGTCTTCTTGGAATCCAGCATTACCCCTGATACTTTTCCTCCAGCTCCCAGGAAACTAACAGGTACCGCAGAGTACCTGACTCCCACAAATTCCTCTTTAAGAATCCTACTGCGGATCCAGAGATAATTTCCCAGGGATCTAAAGGCATTCAGGCTACAACAGCCAAAAACCCTACCCCTTCAGACAGGGACTCTAGGGCTTTAGACAGATGGGGTAAGAAGGTGTACACCTCTGCTACTCTTGCCATCAGGGCTTTAAATTGCCAGTTTCATATGTTAAAGTATCAGCAACATGTTATGGAGCTAATTAAACAGAAAATGATGTTGATTCCTGATTGTACAGAACATAAAGATTTACAAGAGTTAATGCATTCTGCTAACTAAGTTGGAAAACATTCTTTGCAATGTGGTTTTGATGCCTTAGAAGCATCTTGCAGGGCTGCTCTCACTGTGTCTGTTCTTAGAAGGCATGCTTGGCTTAAGGAACAAATCTTCCCTGAGTTATCCAGACTTGAGAGCAGATCTATTATTTATTTTCACACTCTGCAGCCAAATGGAATGAATTTGAAAAATAATTTAATTTTATGGCATAAAACATAGGGTGCCATCAGTATTGTTTGATGTGTATGTGTTTATGTGCATATATGTGTATCATTTTATATCCACTTATATGCATATGTATTTATTTGCACATTCATATCTCATATATCATTGGCACGAATGTGCATAGTTTATTTGTGTATCTGTTAGAAAATTTCATGTACATTAAAAACATATTCTACACACAGTTAGAATTCTGATTATGAAATTGTATAATTGTGCACATGTTAGTATCTAATATAATGTGGTTAATCATATTGTACACATTCGCTCTTTGAGATTATATAAAGAATTTTTACTGTTGAAACTATTACTGTTGGTATTTTTTTCATTTTTTTTTTATTATTTTTGTGTTCTACATACATTTGGCATGTTTAGTAAATGTTGGGTATGTGTTTGGGATCTGCTCTTTTATTAAAGTAAATGTTTTTCTTAAGGAAGTAAAGTTCTATTTTTATCTATATAAAATATTAAGTCTGTGATTTTTTTGCTTGATTTTGTGCTTAATTGTTTAATTAATTGGAACATTGTTAGACTGATTGTAATCATGTTGGCGTGGGTATATTAAGGACTTGAATTTTTTTTTAAATTGTTCCATTAGAAGGCAAGAAGCCGAGGTACCAGAACGATTGTATTAATAAAAACTCTTGTCCTTGGTTGGCATTCTGCTCTTTTCCTGGTTGTGGCATTCTATGTTTTTAGTTAAGGAACAAATCTTGCCAGACCATGTCAAAGCAAAATCACTAGATGCACCATTAAACCAAGAATGCCTGTTTGGCAATAAAACAGAAGTCGTCCTCAAAAAGAAGGAGGAAAAAGCTAAATCTATGCAAACTGTTAAAGATTTCCTACAGGTACAACCACCTAGATTCAGTAGGTATTGGCCTTCTAAAAATTGGTCCTTTCCATTCCCTCCCAGACCTTCAGTCCAAACCCATGGGCAGCAGACCACCAAGATTACAGTCTCAGGGTATGCACTGATCTAAGCAATGGAGTGCTCCCACCTCTAAAACAGGGAGTAGTAAGCCAGCGTCTTATGGTAAATTCTTGCAATGACTTATCCTCAACTCTTCCAAGCCTTGCCCAAGTACTTGCACCCTTTGGATGAAAAATTGCCCTGCATGCAAAAAATTGGGAGTACATCACGCAGGACAGATGGGTCTTGAACATTGTATCCCAGGGATATAGATTCTACTTCCACTCACAATGTCAACCCCAAGCGGATGGCCAGACCTCCCCCCAAACCAGTGGGCAGAGGCCCAACAGCAAGTATTTTCTCTTCTCAGTATCAAGGCTGTTCACCCTGTCCCAGCAGAGCAAATGGGGACAACGTTTTTACTCCAGACTGTTTCTGGTACCCAGAAAAGAAAACTCTTGGTGCCTTATCCCGGATCTGTCTATTCTCAAAACCTTCCTGGTGGTCCCAAAGTTCAAAATGCTTACTCTCCAACAGCTGCTTCCTGTGCAAGCCAAGGACTCCTGGCTAGCCATTCTAAACTTGAAAGAAGCTTATCTGCACATCCCCATAAGGGAATCTTGCAGAAAATGTCTACATTTCAGAGCACGCTCTGCTGCATTATCAGTTCTCTGCACTTCCCTTTGGCTTATCTACTGCACCCAGGGTATTCACAAAGTGCCTAGCTCCAGCCATTGCATATTGCAGGCAGAGAAAAATTCAAATTTACCCATACTTGGACGATTGCCTGATTCAGACGGTCAGTCAGGAATTGCTACTGCAGCACCTGACATTTGTAAAGAGACTTCTAACTTCACTGGGGTACACCATCAGTGAAAAGAAATCACATCAGGTACCCAGCCAACAGATTGTATTCCTGGGAGCAAGCTTGAACACAACTTCTCAGATGACATTTCTCACTCCAGAAAAACAAATTTATTTGACAAACTACTTCAATCTACTGGTCACCAAAACCCAGCTATCTGCAAGAAACATTCTGCAAGCCCTAGGGTTCATGCAAGACTCATATGATGAAACTTCAGTGGTACTTAAAAAGTCTCTGGTGTCAACAGTCTCAAGACCTGGAAACAATGATTCCTATCATTCCTTACCTAAGGGCAGAGTTCCTTTGGTGACCAGAGGCCTGCTACCACAACAAAGCACTCCCTTTCACTCATCCCCTGCCACCCAAATCCTAACAGACGCATCAAACTATGCATGGGGGGCTCACATTGCAGGATAATTTATTCAAGGCAAATGGAGCCCAAAGCAAACGCACCATGCATATCAATCAAAAAGAAATATTAGCTGTACAGAATGCTCTGACAGCCTTCAAAGGCCTTATTCTTCCAGGGCAACTACTGATAGACAGACAACACCACAGTTATGTGGTACATAAACAAGCGGGGGGAACCCATTCCTACCCACTCTGCAGGTTAGCCATGGCTCTGTGGAACACATCCTTGAGCAGTCAAGTGCACCTGCAAGCTCAATTCCTGCCAGGCAAACTAAATTCACTGGCAGACGACTTGAGCAGAAATCTAATGGACTCACACGAGTGGAAACTGGAACCCAAAATATTCAAGCTTCTGATTCACAGGTCGGGGGCACCAGAGGCGGACATCTTTGCTTCCCCTCAGAACTGTCAACTAAGCAAACGTTGCACCAAAATTCCCCACAGCCAAGCATGGAAAGTGGATGCTCTGTCCTTTACCTGGGAAAATCTCTCAATCTATGCCTTTCCCCCTCTACCCCTCCTCTCGAAAGTTCTACTAAAGATCAAACAGGGCAAGCCAAGGACAATCCTGATTGCACCAGACTGGCCATGCCAGCACTGGTACCCACTTTTGTACAGTCTGACAGTACTGCCACCTTGGCACCTGCCTCAGACGCCCTCTCTGCTGTCCCAGCAGGAGGGCCAGATTTTGCATCCTCAGCTACAAACCCTGAACTTAGCAGCCTGGCTCATCCCCTGAACTCATCACCAGCAACCCTCAGTAAACAGGTGCAGGATGTCATCCTTGAGGCAAGGAGGCCTAGTACTAGAAAATCCTTTTCAGAAAAGTGGAAAAGATACTGTTCTTGGAGCCAGTCTCAAGGAATGGACACAACTGTGCCCAGCTTACCTCATATACTAGATTACTTAACAGAAATGCTCCATAAAGGCCTATCCTTCTCTTCAGTTAAGATTCATGCTTCTGCCATCTCAGCTCATTATAATACTGAACCACCCCTCTTCTCTCATCCTCTGGTCAAAGAGTTCCTGAGAGGAGCCAAAAATTTAAGACCCTCCCGGGATAGCTCCCACTCCAGCCTGGGACCTTAACTTTGTATTGGAAAAACTCACGCTTCCACCCTTTGAACCTGCTGCTTCAGCAGAGTTAAAATTCCTGTCTTGGAAAACAGCTTTACTTCTAGCCATCACTTCAGCAAGAAGAGTGTCTGAATTGCAGGCCCTTATGGCCATGGAACCCTTCATTATCTTCCTTGCAGACAGGGTTTCCCTCAAGACTAACCCATCATTTATACCCAAGGTGGTATCTAGTGTGGCTTTAAACCAATCCATTCATTTGCCAACCTTTTTCCCAAATCCTCAGAATAAAGGGGAAAGGATTCTGCACCCCCTGGACGTGCACAGGCAGCTTAGGTTCTATCTGGACAGGACTAAACCTTTCAGAAAATCTGATCAGCTGCTGGTCAGCTTTGCTACAGGGGCAGAGGGCAAGGCCATTTCAAAGCAAACCATTTCTAAATGGATAGCACACTGCATCCATTACTGCTACAAGCACCATGGGAAACCTACCCCATAGGGGATCAGAACACATTCCACTAGGGCTACATCAACCTCTACAGCATTTCTCAGGGGAGTCCCTACCAGGGACATCCTGGAAGATGCAACCTGGAGCTCTGTACACACCTTCACCAAGCATTACCACTTACCTATTTTTTCTAACTCCAGAGTTGGATTTGCCACAGCAGTCTTACAGGGCCTGCTTGCCAGCCCTAATGCTTCTTGACTGCCTCTACCCATCCTCAGCTTTGGGAATCAACCCAAATGTGATGACTGCAACAGTGAAACATGAAGAACATAGTACAGTTGTGTACACTTAACCATAAATGTAAATGTTCAAGTGTATTCACTGTTGCAGTCCTGGTTACCCTCCCTCCAGCCCCCTGACTTCTCTATACTTCTACCTATTCTTCTTTGTTTAGCCATATCTTACAACATTGGTATTTACTTTCTACTGGGAATATTCCACACCATGTATTTGCTTCCTGTTGTGGGGGCTCCTGACATCTGGGGCAAGAAAAACTGATGTAATGTCGTCGGCTGCATGTTTTATACCCCTGACGTCATGGAGGAAGCGACAGCATCCGATGCAGAAATCCCACGACTATGGTATTTAGGCCGACTGAGGGCTAGCTGCAGGCAGATAACCCAAATGTGATGACTGCAACAGTGAATACACTCGAACATCTACATTTATGGTAAGTATAGACAACTGTACTTTATGTAAGAGACTTGCCATAAAAGTAGCTGTTTTAGGAGATATCAGTATAGCAGTAGAGTCTCTCTCTCTCTCTCTCTCTCTCTCTCTCTCTCTCCCTTTTCATGTTATGGGAAACCATTCCCCCTCTGCCCTTCACTAGCATGTCTGGAGCTTCTTTCACAGTGATTCCATATATCCCTTCATTGGATGAGGTGCTGACTTCCCAGAGGTCAGAGCCTTACTAATTCATAGCGTCTGAGAGTGAGAACTCGCATGGTGTTGAACTTTTGAGGTGCTGTCCTTCAGATGATATGTTAAACAGAGATTCCATTAGCCTGAAATTGTAGCAGGTTAGGTGGGTATTATGATTCTATCATTCTTATTCAAAAATGTAAGGTGTTATTAAAAACAGGAACATCTACCACTATTATCAAAGTTAAAATCAAGTCATCATCTGACCCACCCATGAATTTCTGCCATCTCTAAATAGACTTTTGAACATCTTTTCAGACTATTTTTTTCCATATCGTCTTGTCCAATGCTGATGTACTAGGTCATGTTTCTAAAATATGCTACTTTGACCATCATACACACTATAAACAATGTTTCCTTTAGTTAGGTGTTATAACCCCACCAAATTCAAATGTAATGCTTTTAATTCCCAAAATCCAGGACATGTGAACCTCTTCATAACTCGGCACCAAACATTTCCTTTCTTGTCATACTTTGTGCTGTATTTCTGAATTAGTGGGGATCTTAGAGTGTATAAACCTTCATAAAACACCCAAAAGTACTGAAGTTGCCCTCATTTGCTCCAGTATACACTGACCTACTATCCAGTTGCAAACTATCAAGCATCATCCTCTTTAATTAATGTTACAGGTGTCTAGTACATGTACATATAAAATTTTCTTGGTACTGTTATTCATTCACTTATTCATTTATTCAGTCAGTTATTCTTCAGTATGTGTTTTATCCAGTTTATTGTCATGGGGAAATGGAGCTTTTCTTGGAACTTGGTGCAAAACCAAAAAAAAAACAAAAGTTTTGTGTAGGTTACCAGCCTTTTGCAAGAAGCAGATGCTGCTCATAAGATCACTGTTATAGTATTCTTCACAAATGGGACTTATCCATTGGATACCTATGTGTCCATCCAGTCAGACTACTTCATCACAGTCCTTATGTCCTGCCTTAGTACTAGTTGATGTGTGAGTGTAAGAGGAATATGCATATGCTCCGAAAAATCTGAAATTTCTTGCCACTAGGCCACATATGCAGACTTCTTTCCATGTCAGGTCTAGTCACCTGTTTTGGTCTGTTTCAGAGCTTTTTCCTTATGATTGTTAGGAAAAGGAAAGTATGACTGCGGCTGTCACATTACTTTGAAGGACTCCCACGTAAGTTGTTTTGTCTTGGGATCAAATACAATGTTAAGCTTTGTCCTATTTGTCAGGTTTTCACCCTATCACAAAAGACTCTTGGGTTCTAGACATCATAAAATGGTTACAAACTTCAGTGGGCATCCATTCTTACTCCTTCAAGTATACCACAGGTTCCCAAAGACCAAGCACACCTCATTCCCCCATATACTGTGAGATTTACGATTCATGGATTCATAGAACCAATTTCTGTAGATCAATTAGTAAAAAGTTTTTTATTCAAGAGTTTTTCTGGTGTACAAAAAGAAGGGACCTGGAGATCCATTCTAGATTACTTCAAAATAAACACTTCATAGGTTCATAGGTGTGTACTAGGCTAATGACCACTAGGGCCCTTATAAGCCTAGCCGTGCAACCCAAATGTGACCTACAAATTTTATTTATATAGGGATGATTGAATGACTGCCTCTGTCTATCAGACATAATAGCCAGGCCAGGGGGTGAATTTTTAATTACCTCTCCCATTTGTTCAAGTTGCGTTTAAATAGGGATAGGGAGGAACTGTGCTTCAAATGGATGGGGAGCCTGATACAGAGAATGGGAATTATTTGAGAAACATATCTCTTCCTCCAACATGTTCTGTTTATGTCACTAGCAAAAGTCAGGTCTTTTGATCTAGTATCTCTGATGCTGTTTGTTTTGCAGATGTGCAAAAGGTTCATCAAAACTGGGTCCAGGAATGCCTTGTATGCCAGGCAAAGATCACCTCTTAGACATCTGTATGATACAAAGTAAAGAGACAGGGCTTTGAGGTGATCAGCATAGGACATTGTGCTTACTCCCTCTATTCTTTTTGTAAGTAACCTTTGTGGACGTTCCAGTTGCTGCATGTGTCTGGTCAGGTATATTATGAAGAGGACATTATGCTCTATGATGGGTCTGATGAGGGATGAGTACAGTGGTATGATGACTTGTTTGGACCCAGATGTTGTACACTTGCTTAGAAGTTAAGCAACACACAAAGATTTTCTTACTGCCTTGGACACATGTTGGTTGCGATTTAGGTTACTGTTTACATGAGTTCCCAGATCCCTGGCTAATGAATCAACATTTAATGGTGTTTAATTGATGACGTAGTTACCCGGGATGGCTAGCTTCCCAAAAGATACTATAATGCATCTCTTGATATTGAGTTTTGAGCCATGACTGTGGCACCAAGCATTTGTCTGAGTTAGACCTTCCTGAAGGATGTTCTCATCTTGGGAGGATTCAGTGACTGCTCCCAGTTTGCAATCATCTGAGAACCTGGTTAGCCAGATGCCTTTGATACTGGCTTTGACATCTGAGAAATAGATGCCAAAGAGGAGTGGACCTAGCACAGGGTGGTTTGGGACTCCAATGGTGACTGGCCTCTTTGTGGAGGTGGCTTCACCATTTCTAACCTCCTGAGTCCTGTCAGTGAGACAGCTAGCTATCCATCATTTTACAAATGAGTTATCTGTAGTTTTGTAAGTTTGTTAATGTCCAAGTGGAGTATTGTATTAAATGCTTTAGCCAGATGTAAGTAGGCAGTATGCAAAATTTTCCCCTCACCCATTGCCTTAGTGACCTTTTCAAAGACGTCCACCAGAGTCAGTAAGCATAACCTACCTTTGAGAAAGCCAAACTGGTTTGGATCCTATGTCCTTGTTGATGATATCCATAATTTTCTCCATGGCTTTGAAAATAAGACTGATTAGACTAAGGGGCCTGTAGTTTCTAGGATCTATTGAAGGGTCCTACTTTATGAAGGTGAGTGACCATCATAGTCCTCCATTCATGTGGTGCAAAGCCTGTTTTAATACCGTAGTTAAATAAAGACTCCAGAGGTCCTACTAAGTCATATTTTAGACTACTCAGGAGGCATCCTTGGATGTTTTTGGGGCCTATTGGTCATGTTCTTGGCTTTAGTGAGTACAGCCAGTATATGCTCCCTAGTTTTAGTTGAAGGGCTTATGTTTTGAGGCTATTACTGGGGGGATGGTTGATTTGAGAAGGGTATAGTTGGAACTGAATTTGTCTGCTAACAGGTTCACAATATTGGTAGGCTTGGTGAATCTGCCATGTTTGTGAGCACAAGGTCCAGTAGGTTTGAGCCTCTAGTGAGTGTATTCACAATTTGGACAAGGGTGTTTGTATTTACAAAGTCCAAAAACTCTGTGCCTGTAGATTTGAGGCTGTGTAGGAGGGGGTAATTAAAGTCTTCCAGGAGTAGTGTGTTAGGTTGGATGGTAAGTCTCCAGTAGGTCCAAGTAAGCATTGTGAGCTTCTTGGGACTTGGAGGGTCTACTTTAGCTGGCTGGGATATAGTGCAGTATTTTGTCTGTGATGGTCTGCATGTAGAGGAACTTCAGCACATCATCCTGTTTGACCATCTTAGAGGTATGCTTCTTATTATAGGTTCATATGAGATTTCTAGGCTACTGGCCTTAGGGCCCTTACAAGCCTAGACAAGTTTAACCCTTAAGGGTCTAAAGATATGGCCTATGTTATAAACTAATCTAAATCAGCACCAACTGCCCCTATCCAACAGGGACACAGGTGAAACCTTTGGGGTGAATTTGTGGTTTCCCATCCATTCATCCAAGTTACAGTTAAAAAGGGTTAACCTGGGGCTCTGTTTAACCTGTATTGGAAGTTTTTTCCAGAGGAGAGGCAATGTCTGGGAGACGTATCTGTCTCTCCAGCAAGTCCTGTTGATGTCACATGCTAGGTTAAGGTCCTTAGACTGAGTGAATCATGTACCATTTGATTTACGAATGTGCAGTATTTCCATTAAGGCAAGAGCAGAGCTTGCTCTGTATGTAAGACACAGGTTGCTCCTGAGTAGTCTATATGATGCAGAGTATAGTGACAGTGATTTCAGTCTATCCACATAAGACATGTGCTAAAAGACCCTGAATTTTCTTTGTGATTAATCTTTGAGGTCTCTCCAGTTGCTACATGTGTCTGTTTAGGTACATACCAAAAGGAACATTGTACTTTATTATTGGCCTGATGATGGAAGAGTCCAGTGGGGTTATAAACTCTTCTGTTCTGGAAGCTATGCCCTTGATTATGAGGTGAGCAACGAGAAGGCCTTCCTTATCACTGTGGAGACAATGTGATCAAAAGCTGTCAACCTGTTTTCCCAAATCTTTCACCATTGATTTAGAGCTTAGGTTGCTGATGTTCATCGTGTTACACTGCTGCAGTCATCACACTTGGGTTATCCTGCCATCAGGCGGTCCCGCAGTCAGCCAGAGTTCCAAAGTCCTAGTCCGGCGTCGGTTGCTGTCACTTCTTCCCTGATGTCAGTGCGCCAGGGGTATATAATATGCATCCAATGCCATTTTCTTCAGTCTTTCTTGCCGCGCGGTGCCCAAAGCAGAAGCAGTTCGCAAGTGCCGGTCCGCCGACTCCTGAGATTTTCGAAGTCGAATTTCAGATCCGAAGTCTTCAATAAAGCTAAGTACCCCATTGGGAAAACCTTTTTTCTTGCCTCGGACCGATGTCAGAAAAAGTTAATAATTGTATTTCTTGTGGGAAGCAAATACCTCATAAGGACTTCCACTCTTACTGTATTCCATGCCTAGGCCCTGATCACGATGTCACTAGTTGTCGGTTTTGTGCTAGATTTAACAAACGCGCTATAAAAAGACGTTTTGATTTTGCTTTACACTTTAGTCAAACAGGCAACACCTCTCTCTAAAGCTGTTATGGATGTCATTTTGGAGGCCAGGAGGCCTAGCACCAGGAAAGCTTACTCAGAAAAATGGAAGAAATTCTGCGCCTGGAACCAGGCTCACAGCCTTGACCCTCTTGTCCCAAACATTCCTCAGATTTTACAATACTTAACTGAGATGCTGGACAGAGGCCTATCCTTTTCATCAATTAAGATCCACGCCTCTGCCATTTCTGCACAGTACAGCACGGATCCTCCTTTATTCTCTCATCCCTTGCTAAAGCAGTACCTCAAAGGGGCTAAAAACATAAGACCACCCCGGAGAGCACCAGCACCAACTTGGGACCTCAATTTCGTTTTGGAAAAACTGACCCTACCACCTTTTGAGCCAACCAATACAGCCGATCTAAAATTTTTATCATGGAAAACAGCTCTGCTTCTGGCAGTAACTTCAGCACGAAGAGTCTCAGAGCTACAGGCATTAATGGCAGTGGAACCTTTTATAATGTTTCATCAGGACAGGGTATCTTTAAGGGCAAACCCTACCTTCATGCCAAAGGTGGTATCTAGTGTGGCTCTTAACCAAACCATCCATTTGCCAACTTTTTATCCAAACCCCCAAAATAAAGGGGAGAAACTTCTGCATTCTTTGGACATACACAGACAGCTGCGCTTCTTCTTGGACAAAACAAAAGCTTTCAGGAAAACTGAACAACTGTTTGCAGCATATGCTGCAGGATCACAAGGCAAGGCTATCTCAAAGCAGACTATATCCAAATGGATAGGACACTGTATTCGGTACTGCTACACACAGCATGGAAAATCAGTCCCTAAATACTTTAGGCCTCATTCCACCAGGGCAACAGCCACTTCAACAGCCTTTTTCAGAGGAGTACCTACCAAGGAAATTTTGGAGGCTGCAACTTGGAGTTCAGTGCACACCTTCACCAAACATTACCACCTGCATCTTTACTCTAAATCCAGAGCTGGATTTGCCACTGCAGTTCTGCAGGGCCTCATAGCCAATCCTAACTCTTTATAGACCAGCCACCCAACCTTAGCTTTGGGATTCAACCCAAGTGTGATGACTGCAGCAGTGTAACATGATGAACATAGTACAGTTTTGTACCTACCATAAATGTAGATGTTCGAGTGTTCACACTGCTGCAGTCCAGGTTACTGTCCCTCCATCCCCTCTGAACTGGCTGGACTTATCTATACCTTTCTATCCTATACAACTTTTGGGGTGTATTTGCTGGTAACTGAAGGTATTGTTTTTATTTTATATGTATATTTTTGATTAGCAATATGTATTGCCTACCTACTTGGGGGCACCTGACATCTGGGGCAAGAAAAACTGAAGAAAATGGCATTGGATGCATATTATATAGCCCTGGTGCACTGACCTCAGGGAAGAAGCAACAGCAACTGACACCGGACCAGGACTTTGGAACTCTGGCTGACTGTGGGACCGCCTGACGGCAGGATAACCCAAGTGTGATGACTGTAGCAGTGTGAACACTCGAACATCTACATTTATGGTAGGTACAAAACTGTACTTTATTAATATGGTAATCTGCAGAGACATCACCTTTGCCAAAGGGGGTGATGATGTTTTTTTGCATTAAGTTTAAAACCATGACATTGGCACCAATCATTGGATGTCCTTCAAGGATGCATCTGCAGTCTTTACAAATGGGGTTGTCCTGTCGTCGGGCAGCCCTTCGGTCGGCCGGATTCCAAAGTCTGGGTCTGGCTTCGGCTGGTGTCGCACTTCACCCGACGTCATTGCGGCAGTTTTTCGGGTATAAAGGCATCAGCCGACACCATTTTCCCCAGTCTTTCTTGCCGCGTGGCGCCCGAAGCAGAAGCTGTTCGCAAGTGCCGGTCGGTCAGATCCAGAGATTACTACTACCGAATACTACTTCGAAGACTTCTATAAAGCTAAGTACCCCGTTGGGGACTCTTTCTTGCCTCAGCCGATGTCAGAGAAAGTTAATAACTGTTTATCTTGCGGGAAACAAATACCTCATAAAGATTTCCACTCCTATTGCATACATTGTTTAGGCCCAGACCACGACGTAGCATCTTGTCTAGCCTGTGCTTCTTTTAACCGGCGGACGCTTAGACGTCGATCGGACTTTGCTGAGCAGATTTTCGGCTCCGATTTTGCCTACATTATGCCGTCGGATCCTCCGACTACGCAAATAACCAAGAAACGCAGAGAAAAGGACCGACACTCGCGGTCCACGGTTTCGGCCGAAACCGCGGTTAAGCAAACCACGAGTGTCTCGGTTTCGGCCGAAACCGAGCTAGTGGTTCTTTCTACAGCCGATAACTTGCCTTCTACCGAGGCCTCTACTAACCTGGTAGAAACGGCTTCTGAAATCCAACCTTCTGTTGCGGTTTCACAGGATTTATCAGACACCATCCCCCTGGATATTTCTACCCCTGCATGTGGAGCTGCTAGGCCTCCTCCAGCTATGTCTATTAAGGCCTTTGCCAGGGCTAAAGCAGCCAAAGCATCAAAACCTGTGCCTGCTAAGCCCCCCTCTCACAGGCCCAGCAACAGCTCCCATATGCTTTCTTTGGCTGAGGATCTCATCTCTTTAATTCGTGGAGCCCAGCCTCATCCAGATAGGGCCTCTCTCCCTCCTCCAGAAAAGAGGCCTAGAGCAGAGCCCCCTGAGCCAGTATCCACAGATGATTCCTCTGATGACTCAGAACATACAGACCCTCCTGAGGCTTCTTATTCTCCTTATGAAGACTCTGATGCTGAGGAGTCCATCCCTTCAGCCTCTCCTCCTGAGGAATTTTCCTTTGGGGAAACTTTGCATGCTATGAGGGAACAATTTCAGTGGCAGGGCCAAGATTTCTCAGACTCTAGAAAAAGGCTTAGGACCTTTCTACATTTGCCACAGCATAGGCCTTTAGCTATACCTCCAGTTCTTTCTGTTGTTGATGATGCATTTAATGATGCTTGCACTGCTCCTGATACTTTACCTCCGGCTCCTGCTAAGCCCGATAGGTACTACAGGGTCCCGGACACTCATCACCACTTATATAAGGCTCCTTTTGCAGATCCAGAGACTATCTCCCAGGGTCCAAAAGCTGTAGCAGCTACTTCCTCTAAAACCCCTCCCTCTGAAAGGGAATCCAGGTCCTTAGAGATGGGGTAAAAAGTTTACACCTCTGCTACTTTGTCAGCTAGAGCTTTGAACTGCCAATTTCATATGATTCAATATCAAGAGTTTATGCTTGACCAGTTGACTAAAAAGCTGTCCTCTGAAGAATCTTTAGATAAAAAGTATGTTCAAGAAATGGTACATAACATACAGCAGGTTAGTAACCATTCTTTAAAATGTGGCTATGACGCACTGGAGGCTTCCTTTAGATCAGCCATGACTGGCACAGTTATCAGGAGGCATGCATGGTTGAAAGAACAGGCATTACCAGACCATGTCAAATCTAAGCTTTTGGATGCACCTATGGACAAGGTCAATTTATTTGGTTCTCCTGCACAGCGGGTACTAAAAAAGATGGAAGAGAAAGCAAAATCTGTGCAAACAGTGAAAGATGTCTTGCAAGTTCAACCTCCAAGGTTTAGCCAGAACTGGCCCTCCAAGAATTGGTCCTTTCCAGACTCCTCTAAGGCACAAAGAGGCAGGAATAGGCGCTCTAGAGGCAGAAACCAATCCAGGGGTGCCTACAGGGGTCGCCAGTGGCAGGGTAACAACGAACGAGGCACGGATACAGCCACCACCACTACAACAACTCAATCACAGTGACTTGGCAGTGGCACCGCCTACCAGGGAACAACTAGAAGCACCTTTAGGCGGAAAGCTAACCTTATTTTCAAAAAACTGGCACTGCATTACAAGAGAAAAATGGATTTTGCAAACTATAGACCAAGGTTACAGATTCCACTTCCATACTCTACCAGGAAAGAGAGGAATGCCGAATCTACCACCTACTCAAAGGACAGAAGCTCTAAAACAAATATCTCAATTATTAGAAATGAGAGCTGTGGAGAAGGTACCATCTATGGAGCAAGGAAGGATTTTACTCCAGACTCTTCCTGGTACCAAGAAAAGAAAACAAATGGAGGCCTATTCTAGATCTGTCCGCTTTAAACACATTCCTCATTGTTCCAAAATTCAAAATGCTGACCCTACAGCAGCTTCTTCCCATGCTGGGCAAGGAGTCTTGGCTGGTAACTCTAGATCTCAAGGAGGCATACCTGCACATCCCCATAAGACCAATTTGCAGAAGATACCTCAGATTTCTTGCAGGATCAGAGCATTATCAATTCTCAGCATTGCCCTTTGGCTTATCTACTGCGCCCAGAGTGTTCACGAAATGCCTGACATCAGTAATCGCTCATTGCAGACTTCAGGGGATTCAAATCTGTCCCTACCTGGACAACTGCCTGATACAAGCGGACAACAAAAACAAACTATCAGAAGACTTACAAAGAGTCATCTACCTGCTGCAAGCCCTGGGATATACAGTCAATACAAAAAAGTCAAGGCTGATTCCATCCCAAAGAATAACCTTTCTGGGTGCAGAACTGGACACATTAAAACAAATGGCATTTCTAACTACAGAAAAGAAAGAGCAACTTCCTCTCTACTTCTTGGCATTAACAAAGCAGAACCATTTAACTGCAAGAAAAATGCTACAAGCTCTAGGCTTCATGGCATCCTGCATAATACTGGTCCCTCATGCCAGGCTGCATATGAGAAAGCTGCAGTGGTACCTAAAGAATTTGTGGTCCCAGCACCAGCACAGCCTAGAAACCAAAATTCCAATGATCCCATGCCTGAAGCAAGAGTTCCTATGGTGGGCTCAGGCCTGCCAATCAAACACAGGATTACCTTTCTGCAAAAGTCAACCAAGACAAACCATCACAACAGATGCCTCAGACCTCGGTTGGGGGGCACACATGATGGACAAGTGCATTCAAGGCCTATGGACTCAAGACCAGCTACATCTGCACATAAATCTAAAAGAAATGATAGCAGTGAAATTGGCGATCCAGGCATTCAGACCATTTCTCCAAGAAGGCCAGTTGATGATAAGGACAGACAACACCACAGTTATGTGGTACATCAACAAACAGGGAGGCACACACTCATACCCTCTATGCCGGCTGGCACTGGACCTATGGGATGTGGCTCTGAGCTGCAACATTCAGTTACAGGCAATTTATGTACCAGGGAAGGAAAACATTCTAGCAGACATATTAAGCAGAACTACAACAGATGCCCACGAATGGATGCTGCATCCGGACATCTTCAAAACCATCACAAGAGAATGGGGATTACCACAAATAGACTTGTTTGCATCCCCATTCAATCATCAGTTGAAGAAATTCTGCACAAGGACTTACCACCCACTTGCTTGGAAGGTGGACTCCCTATCTTTCAGTTGGAAAAGCCTGACAGCATACGCCTTCCCTCCACTTCCTTTGATGCACAAGATGCTTCTGAAAATCAGAGAGGAACGTCCGAGGATCATTCTGATAGCCCCAGACTGGCCAAGACAACATTGGTATCCACTGCTGAGGAGCATGTCATGGGAACAAATATGGACACTGCCCCTGATCCCATTACTGCTAACACAGAACAACTACAACATCCTGCATCCAAACCTAAAAACTCTGCAGCTAACTGCCTGGAACATTACATAACAGCAATTAACCCAAATTTATCCCAAAGGGTTAAAGACATAATCCTGGAGGCTCGTAGACCTTCAACAAGAAAGAATTATGCAGCAAAATGGAAAAGATATCTCATCTGGAGTACTGCAAAAGGGCAAGAGGTGACACTGGTAAACATAGCCAACATCCTGGAGTATTTGGCGGAGCTCTTCCATTCAGGCCTGTCCTACTCTTCCATCAAGATACATTCATCAGCTATTTCAGCAGAGTACAGCTTGGATCCTCCTGTCTTCTCGCATCCTCTGCTCAGACAGTTTCTGAGAGGAATTAAAAATGTGAAACCTCCCAGGAAACCTCCATTGCCAGCATGGGACTTGAACTTTGTGTTAGAAAACTGACTCTTCCTCCTTTCGAACCAGCAGCAACAGCAGAATTACAATACTTATCCTGGAAGACTGCTTTCCTGCTGGCAATAACTTCAGCAAGAAGGGTCTCTGAACTACAGGCATTAATGGCAGTGCAACCCTTCCTAATCTTCCATCAAGATAGAGTGTCCATGAGAACAAATCCTACATTTATGCCTAAGGTGGTATCCAGAGTGTCTTTAAATCAGGCTATCCACCTTCCTACATTCTTCCCCAACCCACAGAACAGGGGAGAAAGGCTCTTAAATACCTTGGATGTACACAGACAATTACGCTACTACCTGGACAGGACAAAAAACAATAGAAAAACTGACCAGCTTCTGGTAGCATATGCAACAGGAAAGGAAGGAAATCCAATTTCTAAACAGACAATCTCCAAATGGATAGGAAATTGCATTAGATTTTGTTACTCCTACCATGGAAAGAAAACTCCAGAGAACATCAGGCCTCACTCCACAAGGGCTACAGCCACTACCACAGCTTTCTTACGAGGAGTGGCTACCAAGGACATTATAGAGGCTGCTACTTGGACCTCCGTGCATACATTTGCCAAGCATTATAACTTACCTCTATACTCTAGATCCCGTGCTGGTTTTGCCACTGCTGTTTTGCAAGGGATCCTAACTGCACCATAATCTCTTCTCTTTTCCTCCTCCCCTAGTTTAGCTATGGTATTCTACCCATTTGTAAAGACTGCAGATGCATCCTTGAAGGACATAGTACAGTTTTGTACCTACCATAAATGTAGATGTCCGAGAGGAATGCATCTGCAGTCAGGATTACCCACCCTCCTTCCCCTCTGAGGTACTCCTAGGGTATTTGCCAATCTTCAGCTAGCTTGGGGGGGATCTATTATATTGTATTTGTTTGTATATATGTACATACATGCTTATTTTATGTGTTTGCTCTCTACTATTTGGAAACTTTGGCATTTATCCAAATTTAGCCATCCAAGAGGGCACCTGGCATCTGGGGCAAGAAACACTGAGGAAAATGGCGTCGGCTGATGCCTTTATACCCGAAAAACTGCCGCAATGACGTTGGGTGAAGTGCGACACCAGCCGAAGCCAGACCCAGACTTTGGAATCCGGCCGACCGAAGGGCTGCCTGACGACAAGACAACCCCATTTGTAAAGACTGCAGATGCATTCCTCTCGGACATCTACATTTATGGTAGGTACAAAACTGTACTTTTGCATAAGTCCTTCTTGTAGAGTGTTGACATAATTTGGTGATTCAGTGACTGCTCCCAGTTTACAGTCATCAGCAAACTTTGTCAGTCACAGACCTTTTGTTTTTGCCTGTACTTCTGAGAAGTAGATTACAAACAACAGGGGCCCCAGCACAAATCCCTGTGGAACATTATTGGTAATGGGTCTGCTGGTGGAGGTGGAATCCCTATTTTGACCGTATGTGTTCTGTTGGGTGAGCCAGTTTGCAACCCACCTTGACAGTATATGTTTTGACCCCCAGCTGGGTGAGTTTTTCAGTGATGTCAAAGCTAGAGATTGTGTCAAAGGCCTTGGCCAACTCTAGGTAGGCCGTATGCATAGATTTGCCTTTCTCAAATTCTTTGGTGACAGTCTCAAAGATGTCCACCAGGTTCAACAGGCAGGATCTCCCTTTAACAAAACCAGACTGGGTCAGGTCAAATGTTTGAAGGTCTCCTGTATTCTTGTTGATAAGGTCAATTATTCTCTCCATGACCTTGCAGATAAGGCTGGTTAGGCTAATGGGTCTATAGTTCCCAGGGTTGGTCGATGCACCCCCCCCCCCTTGTGCAAGGGGGTGACAGTAGCTATTTTCCATTCAGCAGGGACAAAACTAGTGCTTAGACTGTGGTTGAAGAGAGTACCCAATGGTGTTTCTAATTGCTGTTTTAAACCATTGAAAACACAGCCTGGGATGTTATCAGCTCCCATAGAGGCTGTGTTTTTGTCCTTGGAGAGAGTGGTTAAGACCTGCTTTTTAGAGATACTATGTGAAGAATAGGTGGTAGGAGTATTTTGGGGGTATATGTGGCGGGGACAGGGGGAGAGAAATTTTCACTGAACCTGTCTGCTAGCAGGTTGGCTATTCCCACTGGTTCAGTATATGTGGTATCATTAACTACCAGTTCAGCGCAAGTATGGGCTTTTCCTTTAAGGTCTCAGATGTAGCTAAAGAATGCGTTATGGTTATCCTTAGCTAGGGATGCTAATCTAAATTATTAGTTAGCTTTAGAGGACTTTTCAAGATGCCTTATTTGGTTATTCAAGCTGAGAAGGGTGTGCTTCCAGTTTTGAGATAGTTCTTCCTTGTTTTAGAATGCAATTTCTTCCCCTTGTTATATAACCTGGTTAAGGCGTAGGTCCACTAGGCAAGCTTGTTTGTGTATTAACACAGCTCCACCTTTAGCCCTTTTTTGTGACGCTTCTGGTCCATAACTGTGAAAGGGATTGAAATCTTACACTGCTGGAGTACTCACTGCCAATTTAAACCATGACTTGATAATTGCACAGATGTCTATATTCTTGAGTGTTAGGAAGGCTTGGAGGGAGTGTATTTTCTTATTTAGGCTCCTGGAATTGAGCAGTAACACCTTGAGGTTCATTTGAGTTGATTTTGCTATGTTGGTTGGTTTGTCAATTTGGCATTGGCTGAAAAAGGTGCTATGGGGGCGAATGAAGTTATTTGAAAGCCTGTTGTTTATGAAGATTATTTTTAAGTGCCTCAACATACATTAGTCTGTGTGTGTGTTGTATGTGAGGTTTCAACAACTTGATGTGTGCTTGTATGTGAGAGTTCAGCCTCCACTGTAATTGGAGGTGTCATATACTGTCTGCTTTTTTAAGAATCAAGTGGCTATCTGTAAACAGACATTTGATGCATTGTTTAAAGATGCCCATTTCCACCAAGCTGACTACAGAGAAGTGAGAAAATTGCATATCCATACTGTCCAGCTCTTTGATTGGTGAGCTATAATGGGGTGGTGTAGTTGGTTCAGACTAATAAGGGTGCTTTCTTGGGGTAGATTATGTTAGACAATACTAAATTCTACTGAATTTCATGTTTACACAATACTGAATTCTATTAAATCTGTAGGTATTGCAACTGACACCCAAATAGATGCTCTAAGCTTGTTGGCACAGATGTTTTTTGCTTTGTATTGCTGCTTTACAGGGTACATTTTTATGGACTGTTCTACAGGGAAAATTTGCTTTCTAGGTGTTTGCTAGTGTACAGGGTACTACTAACCCACACAAATGTGCAAAATTTATAGTAGCACAGAAAACTAACTAATGAGCCTTTCGATCAATAAAATGAATACACTACTAATCCTTTTGTGTACTTCCCAACTCATATAGACCAGGCAAACACCTCCTGCTACAAGAGGAATAAAACCGGTCCTTCTAATTTAGTAACATAGTAGAAGAGACCCACAAGTACAACCCTGCCACATAAAAATTAAACAGCTAGATGGAAATCCCTCGCTGAAGGCACCTTTTTTTTTTTTTTTTTTTTTTTTTTAACAAAAAATGCAGTGAAATGCATACACAAAAGCAGGAAACAGAAGCAATCACTCAAAATAACTTAAGCAAGTACAGTTTAGCAGTCAGTGGTACTTGACTTTGCGTGGATGGCACTGGATACAAGTAAACCATTTCTGGAGTGCAGGCTAGGACTCCAAGCTTTGCTGAGCTCCAGGAAAAATAGCAGGACACAAAATGTAGTAAAGGAGGTTTACTCAAGAGCAATACTGTTTTGCTGGGTGAGCACTCAGCATCATGGATCTATGGGAAACAGTGGGTTGGAATAATACATACATAGCTTATACAACAGACAACAGCAATGAAAAGGGGGAGGGAGGAACTTTGGAAATCAGATTATCATAAGGTGAGGAGGCCAAAGACACAGCCTTATAAAATCACCACAGCAAAAGGGGAGGGTTGGGAAAATTTTTCATGCAGGCTAGCTAAAGAGGCATCCAGTTCAAATAAAGCCAATACTGCAGCCCTTTCAGAAACTTTAATTTAATGTGTTGTCTGAGGATTTAGCAGACACAGAATGCAGTTTTAAGCAGGTAAGAAATAAGCAGAATATAAAAGCATTGAAGCACAAATGGGAGCAGTGACCATTCTCTCACCACTGAACTTCTAATACAGTTTGACACCAGACTATGCAGAAATTAACCAGTGACCTTGTTTATGGGAAAAATGCAGTAATAAATGATAAAAGCTCAAATCTGTCAGTAGTACACAGTCCTGCCACAACTGTGAATTAATCTACAAGATTATGGCCCATTGGGATTTAAAGTACAAGCTAATAGCTTTTACAAGTAATTCTACATGTGAAAATAGAAGTGCAGAGTAATGTAGAAGTACAACATTCCCATAACTGCAAATTAAAATACAAGAATAAAGTCCCGTTACAAACTAAAAAGTGCAAACAGGTAACTTTTTTTGCTAAAATGTGGAAAAAATTGCAGAAAAGTGCAAATAAGTATCACCACAGATGTCATTATAAGTACAGCATAAATATTTAATTAGATTTGAAATAATTCTCTATCCTTTCTGATGAAAAGCTAGTTACTCACAGTTCCACACCTCTCTAAGTCTTGGATAAAAGACCCTTTATTGCAGGTTCCAAGATTCAAAATGTTAACACTTTATACTCTTTCTTCTCTTTCTCCACATTCTCTGTTAGTGTAAATTTAATAGATGCATTTCTCCACATTCCCATCCTCAAGAAGGTTGACTTCTTTATCATTTGGAGACTCTACCACTCCGAGTGTTTACTAAATGCCTTGCCCCAGTAATAGCTAGCTACAGATGTCAAGGCATAAATGATTTTTCTTACCTGGACAATTATCAGATTTCAGCTCCATCCAATCAGGAAGTGCTAGCAGCCTTAGAGTTTATAAAGAATCTTCACTTTCTTGAATTCACACTGAAACTAAGAAAGTCATTCAAGTGTACCACATTATGAGGAACACACTTCATTTTGAATCTAAAAAAGTCCATGTTCCTAATGGTTCCACACTGAAAGATTCTGCTACACATTCAGATTTAAGACATTTTTAACCAATTCCCATGTTAAATGATAATCATATTAATTCAACAAAGGATTGTTTTAGAAGTTCAAGGTAACACATTTTAAGTATCCTGTGAGCTTCATAGTTGCTTAGCAAGCTATTAGCATGTGTTCCAGTTTGTGCCCATTTGTTTCACATTATGAGAAGTAGTGTTCCATGTTATGTAACAGAAAGGTTGAGAGCTACAGCCACAATTAACATTCGTAAAGGCCACCTATGTATTAATGAGTGCTCTGACAAAAGTCTCTCCCTTGAAAGTCTATAATTACACTGAGTACTCTTGCACAACTGCACTATTTTTGTCATCTTGATCATTTCAGTCCATCTTCGTTTGTATTCCATGATTCTAGTAAAATATTGAGAAGCTCTGAAAGGAAAATCAGACTAGATGTTTGAAAGAACATGATACATAAGTGTTGTAGACCTTTCTCATTGCTTTTGTAGGGATCATGTCGTAAATTGTGTTTAAAACTTTACATTGTTTTCTTGTGTTTGTGGCTGAAATGGAAATGCTTTGCAGGCTGTAGGAATAGCCCTGTCTCAGTCAGCTTGTAATCGAAATGGACATATGAAAAATGTGCCTGTCTGCACCAGAGATGATTCTGCTATCAGTTCACCTCTTCACTTTTAAACTAGGATCTGATTTGCTATTGATAACGAGGGAGACTTTTTCCTGCTTTCCTAGGTTTCTTCCTTGGAAGTGCTGAAAATGCATAGTAAAAGTGATGGTGTGGTATTCATAGCATGCTGCTCATCTATGGCAGAGGTTTATTTGACTGTAATGCAATTCAGACTGCAATACAATTCAGAGAAGTGTATAATATGGTTAATATGGTTGAATCCCAGCAAGTCCCTCCACTAAGTGGCTGTGACTTCCTTACCACCTAGTTAGAACAACTGTAGGTAGTTACCTCTCTTAGTAGACTGTAGCTGTGTAGTGCTGAGCTGTTAAAGGACAGTCTGCTCAAAAACAGTGGCAGCATTCCCAAATGAAGCGAATGGGTACGACTAATAGCTGCTTACACTGTTCGTTGAAGTTGCATAGTGCAATTGTCTTTGATTGTTGCAGATGTCTTCTCTGTTACAGAATGTGTGCAGTAGTCTGATTCAGAGATCTAATTCACATGGGCTATGCCCACAGACTGTCCCGTATACATACAGCTAAGAGGAAAAATATCACTGCTCAGATGGTAATCTGTGAGCAAGGACTTTTTTAAGAATCACACTGAGCTTACATACTGCGCAAAAAAAACACTCAAGAGGCCTTGTATAGTATGCAGTCATCTATGAATAGTATCCATACTATTTGAGGCAGAGTGCTAATAAGATACTGTATCTAAATGTTTAAAAAAGAATATCTCCTTTATGTTTTTAGACTCTGATGACAGATGAATTGCGCTATCGAGAGTTGAAAGAAAAACTGGATCCTCTGAAACTGACTGCTGCTGTGCTGCTAATAACCTATAACCTGGTAGGACAAGCAATTACAGATCTGCCAGATTTGGCTGAACGATTAAAAAGAGTAACAATTGTTCTTCTTGAAGGAATGCACCTCAGGTAAGTTTTATATACCCTCTAGCCATCATTGTTTTTTAAATGTTGTTGACATCCATATAGCACCTTATCTCAAGCCTCTACAAGCTACTACTTAACATAATGGGTCTTCACTAGCTTGATAAGTTATTATTAAAGCTTTACCACTTAATTGGTGTTTACCAGTTAGATTTAACTCTTTCTCTATGATTTAACAGTGTACAGTAGTGATTGTGAAGCCGTTTTGTGCATGACTGCACTGGGGATCCATAGTATATCACAACATGTAATCCAGTTATACCCACTTTCACATTAACTATCAGATGACATTTCTTGTGTTTTGTTCTTTTTTGTTTTGTTTCCTTGCATTAGCTTTTGACTCTCTACTGCCTGATAGTACCTCTTCTTGATCTCTGTCTGTCCTGCTGTAATAAACTGGCTCTCCTATCCACAGCCTGAGGCTGCCAGTGCAGAAGTGCAGACCTCATCTGCTGGTCATACCTTCCATCCTCAGGAAGGTAGAGAAGACTGAGTCATTCCAGTGAAGTATGGTATTTTTTTATTTTGTTTCCTTGCACCATTCAGTTTGACCTTCTCTTAGTTAGCTGTCTCCAAGGGGTTCCATCAGTCTCCCAGTATCTGTTTGAGAGGAGGGAAGGGAACTGTGAAATCCTTACTTGCAACTGGTTTTAGTGACAGCACTAGTGTCAGCAGTGTCAGATATGCTGATTGGTGCACTTGGGTTTTTCGGAAGCCCTACCCATCACCTAACATGCTGACATTATTAATTTAGGCTGGGAGTAGAGTGAGACTTTACCTGTAAGGAAGTACCTACCTCAGACCCTAGAGCATCCTTACTTTCTCAACCATCTTGTATGCCCAACCTGTATATCTCTGTGGTCTCTGTTTTCCACCAAGCTCCATGCTAGTTCTAGTATCACCAGCATACACTCTTTCCACTGCCCCCTAGGGTGGGCACATCCAACCTCGTTACCAGCTCCATCAGATACCCAAGTCACTAATTGATTCATGGACACCTGGGCACCTAGCTGTAGATAAAGCATTACAACTCTGTGCCTTCATAGATGTCCCAGTGAGGTATCATTTTCACTACCATGGGGCTTTTTCTAATATGCAGTAAAAGTTGTCAAGGTGGTGGGATGCAGTGTCATGTGGTGGGGGCATGCATTCATCTATGCAGGCAGTGCAGGAATGACTGGCCAAATCTTAATACTACACTCTTGTGGGTCTAGGGTCTTCACTAGGAAGTAATATAGCTGTGGTGGTTTTTGCTCCTTCTCCTTGAGATAAGCAAGGTGGTGACAATCCTGCAGTTTCCCAGGTTACTAACTGATCCTGTTTACCAATTGCATTGATGGGCATGCCCGTGTGTTAGTGGACTGGTGTCACTGGCTGTTAGCATTAGAACATGTGCAGACTGTCACTGTTAATCTTGCACATTGATATCTGCCTTCCAGGTTAGTCTAGGTGCACTGGTATGTTCTTTGACCTTCTGCAAAGTGTCTATGGAATCTTCTTTGGGAAGTAGGATTGCACTGAAACAACAGTAAGAAAGAGATTTGTTTTAACTTTTGTTGGAGCATGGTTTCCTGTCATTTCTCATGCCCTAATGTAAATTCCTTCATAATTTCATTGTTGAGGCACAGCTGACTTCATTCTCATGCCAGAAGATTAAAATTGCAAGTTTGAAGTCCTGCTGTTCAGAAGCAGTTGCTGCTGGCAGTATAATTTCTTATCCATAGGGTCTAGACACAGGTAGATGTTTCCAGCATTGGTGCTGTCCTCCACCCCAAGCCCAGGACATTGGTTGATGTAGGAATGCAAGAGTAGCCTGCGCCATTTCAATTTTATTTCTGCAATAAGAGATCTTTTTTAATCTGCTTGCTTCTCCCTTCCAGATGGGTTCCAGTGCAAAATTGCCCAGTTGGAAATACTTTTCTGTCTTTTTGCATAGATGTTAGATTGTTTACTACCTT
The DNA here is from genome assembly GCF_019279795.1 of Protopterus annectens. NCBI lineage: Eukaryota > Metazoa > Chordata > Ceratodontiformes > Protopteridae > Protopterus > Protopterus annectens. The sequence continues at coordinate 406,636,969 of NC_056745.1, forward strand.
GTGCAGGATATGTCAGAGGACCAGGCTGCCCTTCATGCTTTTGACTACCTTACTTGTCGATAGAATGACCTGCCAGCCAGTTACTACTGTTAGATGACCTGATGGCTGGCTACCTGTTAACTTTAGCCTCTGACACTTTTGATTTCACCAGATTTGCCGAGAGTGTTGTGGCTGATATAGACTAATCTTTTGCTTCCAGGATTGCTTCTCCACAAAACCAAAGTAGTTTCTAACCTCCTCGCACTTCAGATTCTAAACTAGTTGAGGACGACCTGGCATATTTTATGCAAATCTTTTCTCTTGGCTCTGTTCCCAGCTGATGAGGAAATAGTCTCATAGGGTTCACCTCCAGATGAGAAGGCCTTCAGAGAGAGCTGCTAAACCACATTAGAGAGCACTTCAGATTGGGCTGCAATGAGGTCTTGGAGTCTTGTAAAAGATAATTGGTTCTCACTATGACAAATTGAGGCCGACTTCTCTGCAACCTCTTATTCAAGCATTTGAGTCTGTCTTTTTGGAGTCAGGTACTCAACCCCAGCACCCAAAAGGCCAGACAGATTCTGCAGGATAGAGGAATTCTGTAAATATTGGTGCAAAACCCTGTAACAAATTGTGCAGTAGTCTGCCTAGATGCTTCTGTGGAATGAAAGTTGGCTCCAGGCCAGGGATCAGTATGGTCCTTAACAAGTAGAGTTATGTCTTTGACACATTTGTCAACAAATGTATACTTCACCAACCTTGGCCTTTACAGCAACAAATTGTCCAACCTACATAATAGAATATCAGGAGAATACTCAAGAAAATAGAGGACGTGCTTCAGAAATGCATGTTGAAGTTGTTAAAATGAAATTACTGGGCTTATCCAAACAACATTTTACTCATTACAGCTGTGTGTGCCTCCAGGCACTTCTGCAGTTACCTCCTACTGTGCTTCTAGGTGTCAGTTATTGCTTGTTCATATTCGCATTAATAATTCCAAAACCATGCTACATACAAGGTATCAGAATATTTTATCTTGAAGCAGACATGATGGCAAACACAATTGCATTGATATTTGACCTCTGTCAATGAGTATTTGTTAAAACTGTAAGGAGGTAACTTAATTTTTTAAAGACTCAAGCCACACCCACTGTGAGTTAAAGGTATACAAGCAGTAAAAATCAGTACAGAAATGTAGGTCAGTCCATACACAAAACCAAGCAGCAAAAACAATGGAGAGAAAACCACCAAGACTGAAGACTCTACAAATATAGAAAAATCCTTTTTATTAACAGGAGGTTTAGCGGTTTCGTGCAATAAGCACTTCTTCATACCATAACATCAGAGTAAAAACTCGGCCGTATATACTCAGTAGAATGTAATTAATTACCATGACAACCAATAAATCACCATAAAAGCCAATAAATTAATGCCTCAATCTAAGTAATTTTAAAACAGGGTTAAGGGGGACACTATCATTCAAACCAGAAAAGTTGTCTGATTGCAAAATAATTATCCATTTTGTTTCCACAGCTTCAGTTCTATCTATTAAAGGACCACCCCCTAATATTCTTATGAAATAACTGAAAAACAAAAGAATGTCCAGGATTTGCTCTAGTGTGTTTATTAAGTGCATTAGTATTCTCATATATTCTAATCTCTCCCAAATGCTCCAAAATTCTATCTTTCAAAGTACAGTTGTTTTTTTCCAACATAAAAACACAAGCAATCTTTGCAAGTTACCAAATAAACCAGGTCCTGACTCTTGCAGTCAGCATAAAACTTAATTTTATATTTTGTCTTAGTTGAAGGGTGGACAAAATAATTAACACTAGAGATGAAGTTACAAACTTTATATCCCCGACGGGACTGTGCCAATCCTATTCGAAAGTACAGGCTTCTTCAGATTTGTATTCTTGGTACAGTAAAACTTTTGTGTCAAAGATGGTTTATTCTTAAAAGTAAAATTGGGCTTCTCACCAACTATGTTTTTAATACTTTCATCTACTAACAACACAGGCCATTTTCTCTTAATAATGTCACATACCATCCCTATATTACTAGCATAGGCAGAGTAACTCTTGACATGAAGGCTGTTTGTCGAGGTACCAGAAGCATCATTAAACGTTGGAGTTTGTTTCCAGTGACTGCCTTCTGAGTGTATTGTTTTGGACATTTTGTGTTGCTGAGTGTTTGGAATCATTCAGTGATGGCCTGGTGCGAGTACTTGAAACGTCTGCATGAGGAGAAATATGGTTTACCCACTATTTTTCTCATACTCTTCACATGTTGAGCTATATCTCTTAACTTCCTGAGGTCTATATCCCCTTTCCTCCAACTCACCACTTAGTGTTTCAAAAGCCGTCTCAACATCTACGGCATTGGTATGCAATCTAGATGTCCTTAGAAAGTGTCCTTTCATTGAATTATGATCAGTATGGGTCGGATGCATGCTTGTCCGATGGAGCTTATTATTTCTCTAACAGGACTGTCTAAAAATCTTGGTTTCTGCTTTTCCATAATTATTCTTAAAAAGCTGAACATCTAAAAATTCTATAGCCAGATAAGAAAAATTAGCTGTAAACCTTAAAAAATCAGTGCTAGTGTTCAAACTGTCAACCAACATATTCAACTGTAATTCATTCCCTCCTCATAGTTGGAATAAATCATCAACAGAATGCCTGGCATAAACAAGGTTGTCCTTGATGTCAGCATTATTCAGAAGATATTTCATTTTCCATAAAGCCATAACAACACTGGCATAGCTATTGGCACATGCTGAGCCCATAGCCATGCCAAGTCTTTGCAAAAAACGTTCATCATTTAAAACAAATGCGTTATTCTCTAATACAATATTTAAAAGTGCACAAATCAAAGAAATTTCATTTCTACTATAATCATTGTTATCAGTTAAAAAAATTTCTTAACTGCTTCTAAACCATATTTATTCAGTATCACGATAAACAAAGTACATACATCTAAAGTTACTAAAATTAAGTCTGTACAATCAGTAGAATTAGCACATTCATATAGTCCTTGTAAAAAATCTTCTCTGTCTTTAACTGCAGATGCCTTAGTTAAAACCGGTTTCAACTTAGTCTCATCATAACTAGACAAGGGTTCTGCAATCCACCCATGTCCTGCTATAATGGGTCACATAGGTGGTTCAGTTGCATATTTATGTATTTTGGGTAAGCCATGTAGAATAGTTAGCAGAGGCTCATCAATGTTCAAAAACCTATATAGATCATAACTCACTAAGTTAACCATAAGTAACTGATAAAGTTTATCATAATTTTTTTTAGTCAAATGCTTAACCTCTGGGTTCATCAACTTTACATAGACCTTAGAGTCAGATAAATGATTAAGCATACTCTCCTGTTATTAAAATGATTTTTATCTATTTGTAGAGTCATTAGTCTTGGTGATTTTTCTCTCCATTGTTTTTGATGCTTAGTTAAAGGTACACACTCAAAAGAATTGTACATGAGGGAATGGGATAAGGAATCTTACTATGTATACTTGATGTAAGAAGACAGTTAATAGATACCTCATAGACAATAATTTCTTGTTTTGTCCCCATTTATATGAAATATTTACAAGACTGGAAAATAGATTGGAGTTGGTCAGGCAGTTGTTCTGTTATGCATTTCCCAAGTACAGAAGGAGTAATACAAAGAAGCAGTGGCCATTTTACAAGAAGCAGTCCAAAGCAGATTAGCATATGTAAACAAGGGCCTTTGAAAAATAAATAAGACAGACCTAGAAAGGTAGCAGATGCAGGGCAAAGGCAGACAGCAAGGCAGGAGGGAAGGAGGAGTATCTTCTCCCTTCATCCCTTGCTCCCATGCCTTATGAAGGATCTCCTACTGTGAAAGGACACCATACCAACGAACCCAGGAGCAACTTTCACTCGGCCTCAGACAGACAACTCCATAAACATGGACAGCTCAGACATTATATCCTGACGTCTGAACATTGGTCATTGGGTGTCTGTCAGCTTGGAATGATTCTAAGACTCTGGAAATCAGGCTGGTCACAGGCTTCTGCATGACAGGAAGATCCAAGGATTAATATTATAACTGATCTGCTCAAACATGTACAGTTGTTGTAAGTGAGACACAAATGTACTTTCCTATTAGTATTTGTATAAAACATTTCATGATATAAACTGCATGTTATATGTAATAAAGCATTCTTTGCTGAGGGAAATGCAAAATTTAAAGGTACAGTGGCATGCAGTTCTGTGAAGAAGGAATATAAGCCTCTCTAGCAGCCTTAATACTTTAATGCATTTAATAGCAGTGTACAATTTCAATTTATTTAAAGCTAGCCAGTGCACTTTTTCTTAGGGCTAAAAGTTAATTTCTGAAAGCATACAACTGTTTTTTCACATCTAGGAAGGGAATAGATATAAGAAAACAGCAGCAATCAGTATAAGTGGGAATGTAGGCTGTAGCATGCACCTTTATAACACATTGGTAACCTTAATTTTAGTTTAGGTAATACCTGTAGGTGCAACTGTTGATTTGGGACATTTGTTTTTATTTGGAGAGTTGAACTTCATTTTTAGAGGATGCACATAGTTTTGTATACTTCTTTTTAATTAATGTGAGATGGGAGCATTTTGAAAATGTATTTAGGTTTTTGTTTGAGGGTTTTCATTAAAACAAAAAGTCTTGAAAATGTGACATAGGTTCAAATGGAGATGAGAAGAAATGACTGTATAAAAATGTTAGCCTGCCAATCAGTAGTGTGTGCATGTAACATGAAAGTTGGAAATACAAACTAAAAGCATTAAAAACATGCTCTCTCTCTCTATGTATATATATATATATATATATATATATATATATATATATATATATATATATATATTTTTTTTTTTTTTTTTTTAGGAACAGTCGCTTTTTATCATAATGGCTATGTTATTCATATTATCTTTGAACATAAATAACTTTACAGGTATAGACAAAAAGGAAAGAGTATTGAGTTATATTAAAAATACAGAGTTCAAATAACAGTGCTCCTGGGGGCATATTTGGAAAGAAATGAGCATGTTAATTTTGCAAAGAAAGGATTTACAGATGGATATTCAGCAGAATATTAGGGGCAAATGAAAAGGGAAGTAATTATACTAATTGCTAGAGGGGCTCCAATAGTGATAGAGGAGGAAAAAGACAATAATGCTAGATTTGTGGTGGTAAGGTGCTGTTGGCAAGGGATGAGAATTTTGCTGGTATGTATTTATATTCCACCAAAAAAACTGCTATTGTGGACCTCAAGAAAATGTGGAGAAATAATCAGCTCTCAGCAGGATGTATTACAGGTGGGGAACTGGAACTTGATTTGCCACATTGAAGATGTATCTGGGGGACCTAGAAGGGAAAATAAAAAAAGAGAGGGTTGATTTCTGAAAAAAAAAATGTATGAAAATATTGTATATGGAAGATGTGAATTCAATAGTAGGAACTCAGAGATAATTTACATATTATTCCCTAAGGTACAATGTCAGTTCACATCCAATAGATCATGCACCAACTACAACTAAGATAACAATGCAGGATACTGAAGTAAAAATGAGATGCTGGCACTTCTCCACCTAGCTGTTAAAAAGGGAGGAATTTAAGGAATGAGTACTGGAAATTATTAGAAAGTTATTAGGGAAGATAGAAATTTCCTAAAAAGTTCTGTCTAGTGAATGAGATAAAATATAAGTGGAGTTATATAAAAATAGGGTAGAAATGAAAGAAAAAGAGATACGGTTAAGAAGTAACAAGAATTATTTAGATGGGCTGACAAATGTTAAAGTATTGCAGAGTAAGGGGGATCTCGCAGAACATGAAGAGGCGCAATTGCGGAGTGCTAAAGAGAAAATAAGGGAGTATCTGGATAATACACATGAGTTTAGAAAGATTACTGATAAAAACAACTGCATTTTATAACTTCAGAGCAGAAAAAAACTTTAAGCAAAATGACTTCAGTAACATAAAGTAAAAAGGGTTGTTGCCAAACTTAGGAAGCCTATAAGAAGAAAAATATCCAGAGATCCTGTAGAAGTATTAGAGATGTTTCTGAATTTTTTTTGAAAATTTGTATAAAGCAGAGAAATGTGCAAATCAAGGAAAAGTACAAATGGAAATATTTATGGAAGAGTTGGGTATGCTAAGGTTAGATGTAGATGATGCTCAACAATTAACAGTTAAGATAGGAGAATATGAGATAAAAATGGTGACTTACAATCAGTCTGCAGGAAAGTCTCCATGAATAGATGGTATTTGTGTGGAAGTTTGAAAGCTAGTAAGGAAGAAAGTGATAGAGATCTGGAGGGTTTTGTTAAACAGTATTTTAAAAGGAGTGGAAACACCAGCTTCCAGGAAGAAAGCTGTGGTGGTCGTAAATACCTAAAGATGGTTTAGACCAGTTAGACTAGCTTCATGTAGGACTGTTTCAGTTTTAAATAATGATTACAAAGTGTTTGTGTATAATAGCTAAATAAATTACAAAGGTGTTGCCAAAATTGATAGATATGAATCAATGTGGTTTTGTGGAAGGGGAGGCAAACATTTGACAACATTAATAAAACAGTGATGATCCAGGAGACTGCATCATATTATCGAAGCTTCAGCTCCACAAACCTCTGTTCATCAAACCAACAACAGCGTACATTCACTTAAGTGATTTCTAAAACAGGGAATGGAATTAGTTGACCAACATTGCGACCGTCACACACACCGCAGTATGTCAAACCCACTACAGTGGGGAAAAGGGAAAATTTCCTGATGTTGGCCATTCCCTGTTTTAGACAGTGTGAATGTTCACTCTTGTTGGTTCGATGGACAGAGGTTCGTGAAGTTGAACCTTCAATTAGAAACATTGCGACCATCACACACACCACAGTATGTCAAACCCACTATAGTGGGGAAAAGGGAAAATTTCCTGATGTTGGCCATTTCCTGTTTTAGACAGTGTGAATGTTCACTCTTGTTGGTTCGATGGACAGAGGTTCGTGGAGTTGAACCTTCAATTAGATGAAGTAACACATGATCCAGAGGGAAGCAGAATGTAAGTAAATGCTGTTGCTGCTGATCAGTATTGATGCATACAAAGCATTCAGTAGAGTAATCTAGGATTTTATGAGTAGGGCAATGGATGCATTTGCATTTCCTGATACAATAATAAGGTTAATTAGGAGGATTTATGACCAGTCAGAGGGAAGGTTCCTCTCTGGTAAGTTGAGTCTGAACAGAGGAACCAGGCAAGGGTATCCTCTTTCCCTTTATTTGCTTTATATTTAGAGCCTTTGGCAAATGAAATAAGGGACTCAGAAGTTCAGAAATATAATTAGTAAGGTAAACAAAAAAAAAGTTGGCTTATTTGCAGACAATATTATTTTTTTATATGACACATCCAGAAAACGACTTCAGTGTTGTGGAACATTTTGAGTCCATTTCAATTCTTTTCAGGTTATAACATTAATGAAGATAAAACAAAGGCAATAGCTGTAAATTGTGTACCCACACATGAATTGGTTTAACAGTACTTGTACTTATGGGGACATGCTAAGATAAAGTTTTAGGAGTATGATTAAAAAGGCTTCTGTAATGACAGTGAAGGATATGCGGGAAGGTACTAAAAACGATAATATAAAAATGGAGAGACTTGGAAGCTGTTGTTTATGGATATGGATAGTAAGATGCAAGCAGTGAACATGCTTTTATTCCCTTTAGTTTTATATAGTAATCAGGCATATTTTTATCAACTAGAGGAGAATTTGTGGCTAATAAATAATAAATAGTTGAAGGAATTTTTCTGGGAGGGGAAGAGGGCAAGGGTTAAGTGGGATAAGCTGATCCTTCCAATAGAAGCAGGTGCTTTCAGATTACCTGATTTGAAGGGATATTTTAGGTCTACACAGTTAAGGCTCATACACATAACACAAGCAGAAAGTTATAACTCAGGGTGGAAAAGGGATGATGATGAAGCAAGGGAAACATGCATGAGGTAAGAAGAGAATGGGATATTAGATGCAGATCCTTAAGGAGAAAAACAGCTATACAGAATATTATATTCATAAAGGAGCAGAAAATTTTCTGAGAACTAAGCCAACCCAAGAATGAGGAAAGGAGATTTTACTGATGGGACTGACTACATAAGAACAATTTATTTTCACTAGGTTTTGTAAAGCCTAATCAGTCAAGTCCAAATCAGAAAACCATAATTTGAATCCGTGGCTAAAATCTTCTAATTTATTATAAATTATTTTTATAATCTCTAATATCCTAGGAAGCCCATGCTGCTGAGCGACCCTGGCCCCCCAGCGCCTTTAGCCGTCTCAATACCCGCTCACTGAGCTCCATATCTTGTCCTTGGGAATCTGACTACTCAGACCTGAAGGCTAAGGACCCACTCCAAGCTGGTGTTACAGCATAGCATCTACCATCCTGCTCCCCAAAGTATAAGAAAGGAAGCAAAAGTATGTTTGTATCCTAAACCTGCCAGTACATTCTAGTATTGTTAAAACTAATTTATGGTGACTAATAGGTCGCTTTAAGCCAGGATAGCCAGCAGCCTTTCCCGTATAGGCTGTGTACCTTTCCTCCGTACAAACTTTGTACCTTACTTCTAGCCCCTTAGTTTTTATCCCTGGCCTGTCCTCTTGGAATCTCCACTGTAGTTTAGAGTTCTACCACTAGGTGGCGACCTCTCTCAGCTTTTCTCCCCTCTCAGTTTGCCTGCTACCTCAGCATCTTATCTTTTTTATCCTCTGCCCCAAGTTTCATGGTTAAATATTCTCCACTTCATCTCTGTGACTACTCTAGTACACTCCAGTTCATCCTTCTATTATTGTATTTTACTGACAAAACCCCACCTATACTCATAGGTTCATACTAGGCTATCTGCCCTAGGGCATTTATAAACCTAGCCAGAATGTGTTTGGCTTTCGCCACCCATTTTAAATTTATTTTGCTATGCCCTTTTTCGAGGTTAGTATACTGTGCCTCTGTCTAACAGTGACACAGAAGTGATACCCGGGGTAAAACTACGATCTCCCATCCACTCATCAAGATTCCTCTTGAAGAGAGTCAATGAGGGACTCTGCCTAACCTGGACTGGGATTTTATTCCAGAGTGAAGGGAGCCTCTGGGTTATGAATCTGTCCCTCCAGCATGTCCTATTTATTTCAGTGCTGAGGTTCAAGTCTCTCGAGCGTGTAGCTCGATGGGATTTGGATTTTCTGAGGTGCAGCATGTCCATTAATTCCGAGTTGGACATGGCTTTATATGTCAGGCACAGATCGCCTCTGAACAGGCGGCATGCCACTGAGTAGAGCTGGAGTTTATTTAACCGGGCAGCATATGGCATCTGTTTGAGCCCTTTGATCCTCTTGGTGAGGTACTTTTGGGGTCTTTCCAGTTGCTGTAGGTGTCTGGTAAGGTACATCCCAAAAGGGGCATTGTACTCAATTATGGGCCTGATGAGGGATGAGTAAAGAGGCACAATGACCTCCCCTGATCTAGATGTGAATCCCTTCATGATTAGGTGGGCTATATAAAATGTTTTTCTAACCACTTTGGCCACGTGGTTGTCAAATGAGAGATTGCTATCAACTTGGGTCCCTAATTACTTCTTCTGTACTTAATGGATTACCACCTATGTGGTAATTTGTGGGCACTTTGTTTTTGCCAAAGGGGATGACTATACACTTTTTGGCATTTAGCTTGAGGCCATGGCTCTGGCACCAGTTGTCTGTTTCTATGAGGCCCTTTTGGAGGATGCTTGTGTCGGCTGGAGAGTCTATTATGGCGCCCAGTTTGCAGTCATCTGCGAACTTGGTCAGCCACAGTCCTTTCGTGTTGGCCTGTACCTCCGAGAAATATATACCGAACAAGAGAGGTCCCAGGACTGAGCCCACTTCAACCCTGTTCTCTTTACACACCTCTTATATTACTCTACCTTACAGCATATGCTTTTTTACTGATTTGTTTTTCTCAACATTCCTCCCTCTCTTGTCTCTACCTGCTCCGTTCCCTACCCCCAATTTCCACCCACCCCCAGGGGTCCTACTCTTATACTTTCTAACCACACCTCTTCCTCTTCCCACTACCCAGTTGACATTTCCCATTGTCCAATTTCTCTTTCATCTCCCATCTCTAACCACTCCCCTTTTTACTCACCACTCCCTCCTATCTTTACACACTCCCACCCTATTTACTTCCATCCCCACTTATTCACAGCAAATAACTTTTCCTTCCCAATGGCCTATTCAACTATCCCTTTTCAAATTCGACTCTGCTTCACTCTTTTACTACTACCACTACTAACCTTTACATATTTTTTCTCCTCATATGAGCACCGAATATATCCACAAACTAACTACCCCAACCAGCAAACCAACTCTCAATCCTTACTACACCTATATAACCATGCAAACATAACATACTCACCTAGCTAGCTACTGTCAAAGTATCATAGAACACTACACATTAAATGTAATGCACAATATTTCAAAAGACTGTTACTTCTCTACAGCAAATTCCCTAGCCCAGGCTATCTACTACAACTTCTCACAGTAAAGGATGATGATATTCATCCTAACCCCGGTCCAACTGCAACCCCTATCACTCTTCATAACCTTAAGCAATCTATCAATTCTCCCCTTACAAGACCTTCTAACTCACTCCTACTAGCTCATCTTAACATACGTAGCATTAACAACAAAGTACCTCAACTCCATGCTCTCCTAGAAGTGTACGCCTTTGACATTATCTGCCTAACTGAAACATGGCTAAAACCAGTCATCAAAGATAATGAAATTATCCCACCTGGATATAATATCCTAAGGCTTGACAGAGTAGCTAAGAAAAGTGGTGGTGTGGCTTTTCTATTTAAATCTGGCTTTCAGTTAACCACCTACAACTGTAATCTACCTCTGGACTCCAAAACAGAAATACTCATTGCTAAACGTGAACTTAACAATGCTAAATCAACCTATATCATCTGTATGTATCTGCCCCCTGGAAATAACATAGCCACCTTGGAAAATGTCCTCTGCTGTCTATCCCAACACCTGCCTCAAGAAACCATTATCCTAGGTGATATGAATTTAGACTGGAATACCTATTGTAGTAGCCTCCCTACCACCCACGTAAAACCTATATGGTTTCTCTCAAACAATTACCTCCCCCACTAGAATAAATAAATCTAACAAGAAAGCAAATACACTAGATTGGATTCTCACTAACAATCATACTCACTACTATGATTCTGGAACCCTCCCTGATGACATCAGTGACCACTCACATACCTATATCATCAGACATAAAGCCAACACCCCCTCCCCAACCTCTATTAGACATATTAGATCCAAAAAGAAATTTAACCCTGATCTATTCCAAATGGAACTTAGAGCATGCAACTGGGTTCCCTTAAAACATCTTCCTTTAGACAAAGCCGTTAACTTCTTTAATTTTACCTTCCTTGCCATTCTTAATCACCATGCTCCTATCAGATCTATAAGAATTAAGGCCAAGCCTGCCCCATGGCTTTCTAACGAAACCAAACACAAAATTCACATCAGAAATAAATACTGGGCCAAACGGAGAATGACAAAAAGACCGCTGACCAACTAACATTTAGACAGCTAAGAAATGACACTAAAAAGGCCATACTTTCTGACAAACAAAACTACTACTTACAATATCAACAACCTAATCACAACAACTCACAGAAATTCTGGGCCAGCATCAAGCAATTACTCCACCCAGGTCAATCTACTACACCAAACCCTCAAAATACAGACCTGAATAATCCAATCCGTACAGCTAATACCTTCAGTACTTTTTTTTACAGATACTATCCAATTACTAGCCAGTGAACTATCACCTAATACCTTACCCTCATACTCCTCAACCCCACCCCCTTTTCATTTCAAACCTGTCGCTACCTCATTTATTTAAACCCTTTTGAATAAACTCAAACCATGCTCTCCTTCTGCAGACCTACTGCCTTCTGACTATCTACAGCTATCACTATCATCCAAGGCCATAGCCTATCCTATTTCCATACTGATCAACAGATCAGTTACTGAAGGTTACATCCCCATCTTATGGAAAGTCTCCCATATAATCCCCCTACATAAAGGAGGACATTCCACAGAAATATCAAACCATTGCCCTACTCCCCCCCTAGCTAAAATTATGGAGAAATGTATCCATAAGCAACTACTCCACCATTTAATTGAAAATTATTTACTTTCCAACTGTCAACATGGTTTCAGACCCTCACACAGCACTACCACTGCCCTCTTGTCTTTTACTAACTATATTAACAGCACCAAAACTTGAGTAACCTTTCTTCTGCTCTATTTATTGACCTGTCCAAAGCATTCTACATGGTAAACCACCAAATTCTTTTAAACATCCTAAAATCTCTGTCATTAGACCCACTTTCCATAAAATGGTTCCAGTCCTACCTTGACAACCGACAGCAAGCAGTACTTTGGCAAAATACTTTATCCACCCATCTGTTACCTTAGGTGTCCCTCAGGGGTCCATACTTGGACCTCTTCTCTTCTCTCTATTTACTAATGACCTTCATCTAGCTATCCCACAAGCCAGTTGCATACAATATGCTGACGACTCAACACTATTATGTTCAGCTACATCCTCCCATGACCTTCACGCTGTTACCCTAAAAGTATTCAACATAGTTGAACAATGGTTCACTCAGCATTGCCTTCTTTTGAACCCTAAAAAAAACAAACTTCTCCTCTTCACTCCTACTCTTAAGTCCTCTCCTGTTCAATTCTCAGTGACCTCTACCAATGGTACTATAATATCTCCTGACTCTACTACCAAACTACTAGGTGTCACCATCGACAATAATCTGAACTTCGACATCCACATCAATAATACCATAAAGACTGTTAATAAAAAAATTGGCAACCTCTATAGGATAAAACCCTTCCTTTCCCCTACTGCTAAAACTACTATTGCCGACACCCATTTGATCTCTACACTCCTTTATGCCTCTCCCATTTTTACTAATCTCTCCAAGAATAACCTCAACAAATTGGAAATGTCCTATAATAACATTGCATTATTTGCTACAGGCAACCCATTTCAAACCCATCATTGTATAAATTTAAAACAGCTAGGATGGTTAGAACTGCAACACCTGATTAAATTTCACCAACTCACCCTTGCCCACAGCATTCTTTACAAACCTTCTAATACTCCAAGTTTATCTACCCTCATCACCCCCTGTACAAATCTGAAGTCCTTACGCTCATCTCAAAAACTTCTAGTCCACACCATTAAAGCTAACAACAGTGCTGAGGATTCACTTTTCTCTAATTCTGTAGGTAAATCCTGGAATCTTCTCCCTTGTGACCTCTCCTCACTCACCTTATTATCTCTCTTTAAAAATAGACTTAAACTTCTCCTCAAAACTCACTGGCTATGCCCCTGTTCCAAACCAGACTAGTCATCTACCTCTACGAATTTGACTAACCTATCCAGTGCTTACTATCCTCTGCTACATTTTCCATCTTATCATATTTTTCTTATCTACCTTTTTTCATTATTTACATCCTCTTATAGGTTCATAGGTTTATACTAGGCTATCTGCCCTAAGGCATTTATAAGCCTAGCCCAAATTTTTGTGGCTTACGCCACCCCTTATATGAAAAAATACTGTGCCCATTAGTTTGTTGTGCCTCTGTCCAGCAGTGACACAGAGATGATTCCCGGGATAAACCTACGATCTCCCATCCACAGGTCAAGATTTCTCTTGAACAGAGCCAGCGAGGTGCTCTGCCTCACATGGACCGGGACTCTATTCCACAGCATAGGGAGTTTCTGAGTGATAAATCTATCCCTCCAGCACGTCCTATTTATATCCGTGCTAAGGTTTAAGTCGCTTGCTCTAGTGGTTTTGGTGGATTTGGATTTTTTGAGGTGGAGCATGTCCATTAATTCCGGGTTGGACATGGCCTTGTATGTCAGGCACATGTCACCTCTGAGCAGACGGTATGCGACTGAATAGAGCTGGAGTTTCTTCAATCTGGCAGCATATGACAGATTTTGGAGTCCCTTTATCCTTTCGGTGAGGAACTTTTGGGGTCTCTCCAATTGCTGCAGATGTCGGGCGAGATACATCCCGAATGGGGCATTGTACTCGATCATTGGTCTGATAAGTGAAGAGTACAGGAGAACAATGACCTCACTAGATCTGGATGTGAATCCCTTCATGATCAGGTGGGCAATGTAGAAGGTCTTTCTAACCACTGTAGCAACGTGAGTGTCAAAAGAAAAGCCACTGTCAACCTGGGTCCCCAGGTCCCTGATAACCTCTTCTGTGCTTAGTGGATTGCCACCTATATGGTAGCTTGGGGTTACCTTGTTTTTCCCGAAGGGTATGACTATACATTTTTTGTCGTTTAACTTCAGGCCATGGCTCTGGCACCAGCTATCTGTTTCCGTGAGTCCCTTCTGAAGGATATCCGCACTTTCCACTATGGTGCCCAGTTTGCAGTCGTCTGCAAACTTTGTCAGCCAAAGTCCTCCCATGTTGGCCTGTACTTCTGAGAAGTAGATGCCAAACAATAGGGGGCCAAGGACCGAGCCCTGTGGGACACCACTTGTGACCGTCTTGGAGTCTGACATAGCGCCAGCAACTCTAACCCTGTGAGTTCTGTCCTTAAGCCAGTTTGCAACCCATCTTTTGACATATGGGTTTACATTTAAGCTGGTAAGTTTTTCTACAATACCCGAGTGTGGTATTGTGTCGAAAGCCTTTGCAAGGTCAAGGTAGGCTGTATGGACTGCCTTTGCCTCATCAATCGCCTTGGTGACTGTTTCAAGAAGTCGACCAAGTTCAAAAGGCATGATCTTCCCTTGACGAAGCCAAACTGGGTCGGGTCCAATGTCTGCAAGTCCCCTATATCTTTGTTTATGAGCTCCATTATGATCCTCTCCATAGCTTTGCAGACTAGACTTGTTAAGCTTATGGGGCAGTAATTACCAGGGTCCGTAGAGGCACCGCCTTTGTGGAGTGGGACCACAGTTGCCGTACGCCACTCCTTGGGCACGTATCCTGTGGTAAGGCTGAGATTGTGCTGGGATATACATACACACACACACACACACATATATATATATATATATATATATATATATATATATATATATATGCATACATATACACACACACACACACACACACACACACACACACACACACACACACACACACACACAGGGGTCCCTAACAAATGATAGAAAGCTCATTTGATAGAAACTCATTTCACTGACACTATAAGATAGAAAGCTCAAAACACTGAAAACTCATTTGACTGAAACTCATAACACTGAAAACGCTATATGCCTTTTTCCCCACGGTAGTGCGATCCGGGATTTAGTATATATAGTTAGGGGGGGGGGGTGCGGGGGGCACATCCCCCGACATAGTTTATGTAAATATTGTTTTTCTCCAAACAGTTATTCATTGTATTTATAAGTACCATGTGTAGGGTTTAAAGTGTATTAAGTATGTGGGGGGGCTATGCCCCCCCACCCCCTGGTGAAGCCATTCTTTTGTTGATTTGGATGTGTGCTTGGGGTCATTGTCATGTTGAAAGCTGAAATTCCTCTTCATCTTCAGCTTTCTACTAGATGTGTCAAGGTTTTGGGTTAAAAGTAATTGGTATTTTGAACTGTTCATAATTCCCTCCACCTTGACTAAATCCCCGGTTCCAGCTGAAAAGCAACCCCAAAGCATGATACTACCACTACCATGCTTCACAGTGGGGACGGTGTTCTTTTGACAATGTGAAGTGTTATTTCTGCGCCAAACATACCTTTTAGAATTGTTGCCAAAAAGTTCAACCTTGGTCTCATCAGACTATAACATATTTTCCCACATGCTTTGAAGACGTGATGTATTGTTTTGCAAATTTTAGCAGGGCCTGGATGTTTTCCTGTGTAAGAAAAGGCTTCAGTCTTGCAACCCTACCCCATAGTCCAGACATATGGAAATTGATGTCACAAGCAGTACACAACCAGAACTTGACAGAAATTCTTGCAACTCCTTCAGTGTTGCTGTAGGTCTCTTGGCCTCCCTGACCAATTTTTGTCTCCTCTTTTCATCAATTTTGGAGGGGTGTCCAGTTCTTTGCAACATCACTGTTGTCCCATACTTTCTCCACTTTTTGATGGCTGTCTTCACTGTGTTCCCTGGTATATCCAAATGCTGTGGAAATTTTTTGTACCCTTCTCCTTAATGATACCCTTCAACAAGGAGATCCCTTTGATGCTTTGTAAAGCTCTCTGCGAACCACGGCTTTTGCTGTAGCAGGCAACTGAGTAAATGTCAGAAAAATCCTACTAGGACACCTGAACTTTATTTGGGGTTAGTCAGAGTCTCTAATTGATGGCAGGTGTGTACCAAAGAAAACTGACTGCAGTAATTAAATCGAAAGGTGCTGGTGCTTCAACACAGTATTAGTTTAAGGGTGTGCACCCTTATGCAACCAGCTTATTGTACATTTTTTATATTTTGTTCCTCTAACAGGTTTGCTTGTTTTTCAATTGAATTGTACAGGTTATAGGTCACATTAAAGGTTGGAAAAGTTCTGAAATAATTTATTGTGGCCTCATCTTTTTGTATCACAAAATCCTGGCATTTTAACAGGGGTGTGTACACTTTTTATATCCACTGCAAGTATGTGTAGAAATTATATATCTATAATCTATATACCTACACACGCACACACACACACACACGCACACACACACACACGCGCACGCACACACACACACACACGCACGCACACACACACGCACGCACACACACGCGCACGCACACACACGCACACAAATTATACATTCTCTTCTTAAGTAACTCCTTTGCTACATTACTACTCATCTAACTTCCTTTGTTTACTTCTGACTTAACCTGTAGTATGTATCTATACTTTACTTTAATTTTGCACTATTTTATAACACTGACCTCAATGTTACATCCTGTTAAAACCTTTATGCTGCAATTTATGTTTCCATTGTTGATGTCTTTTATTATGGCAATTGCTATTTATCCATTTCTGACTTAACCTGCATTATGTCTCCATACTTGACATTTTCACTGTTTTATGACTTTTGTCCTCAATATTATATCCTGTTACAAACTCAGTACTGTAAAATACTTGTTAACATTGTTATGATTTTTATTTTATTAGGAAAGTTGCTATTTTTATTAGTATATTCGATTTTTTTTTTTGTTGTTCGAACTTGTATTATTGTATTTGGACCATGTCTTGAAGCTCATCTCCCCGGGCCTCTACTGAAAATGGACATATATCCAGTTAGACTAGCCAGGTCAACAAATGTAAAATAAATAAATAAATAAGTATTTTTAGATTACTGAAACCTGCAGGAAGAAATGAGTTCCAGGCAAACTGCGACTCCTATGCCTTAATTTTTTTTAGGAAAATCAGCAAACTAAATATGATACTTAGCTTCAGACAACTCCTGAAATCACTTCTTGAGTTAATTTTCAGACACATTTTTTAACACCTTTATAAAATTATCACATAAGACATAGGCAAACATGTATTAATATAAAAGAAAACAAGCAATATTAACCTCTTTCCAGATGCATACATCATGTATGTTCTTTTGTGTAACTGTCATAGTCCGGCATTACATAAATTGCTTAGTTCCTGCCTTCTCTTAAATTTCTTTCCTCCTCCAGAACATTATTCTGTATATATTGTTCCCACAATTTCCATTTTTTTCTGTGTAATGTGCTGTGCCATTTTCAAAAGATCCCACTTCCAGTTCTTTTATCTCTGCTAAAATATCACTACTTCAGGTATATTAGGTTTAGATTTTTGATTTCCATTTTATAGTAACTGCTTTTTTGGCAGCCACCAGAATTAAACTTAATAAGACTTTATTATGGCTAGGCAGTTCAGATCCTGTATCCCAGCTCAAAAAATGATTTTCTTTGTTACACTCATTTGCTCTCCCAATAGTCCTGAGAGAGTACTCTGTGGGGAATTTTTAAAGTCTGCTAACTTCTTACACTTACAAAGCATATGTTCCTAGTAAACTGTCTTTCCCATCACACCTCCAACATTTGCCATCTACCTGAGGAAAAATTTGTTATATTCTGCTTGGGTTATAAAAGTATCTATGCAAACATTTCCAAGCAAAACTCCTAAACCTTCCTGATATTGCTGCATATTTAGTTGACAGACATGTCCTCCCATTGATGTTCTTCGTCTTCCCTTGCTGCAGTCCTGACAATTGGGTATAGTCCGCGTCCCAGTCGGCCCGAATACCAGAGTATAAGGCTGACGTCGGTCATGGCGCCTTAGACTGACGTCAGTACGTCAGGGTACTAATGCGCATGACCGACGTCATTTCCTCAGTCTTTTTTGCCGCATGGTCCGATGCAGAAGCAGTTTTGCGAGTGCAGGTTGGCGTTCTGAGATTTTCCGGAGTTTCAGCCCGAGTACAGAGTTGGCTAGGTAACCCCGTGGGGGAACATTTTGGTTTTTTCTTGCCTCAGTATTTAAACGGATGTCAGAAAGTGAATAACTGTATTTCTTGTGGGAAGCAGATACCGCATAAGGATTTTCATACATTGTGTATACCTTGTTTAGGGCCTGAGCACGACGTTGTTGCTTGCCGCTCTTGTGCTAGATTTAACAAGCCCACTATTAAGAGGAGGCTTGATTGTGCTAGGTTAGTGTTTGGGAACGTTGCAATTATAATATGCCGCCGGATGCTCCGCCTGCTTCATCCAAGAAGCGCAAAGATAAAACAGTGAAGCCTAGGGAGAGGAACCGGCAGCCCCGGATGTCGGTCCTTTGGAAGGCTCAGGGGAGCCGGAGGTTTTGCCAGGAGTTTCAATGGAGTCTCAGGCTGATACTTTACTGTTACAGGATGTGCCCTCTCAGGAGGCAGGCCAGGCTGAGGGGCTTCTCAGGTAACTGTTCTTCCCTCTCTTCCCAAGGTAGTTAGGGCCTCTCCTTCTGTTGCCAAAGCTTCTTTTAGAGGTAGGCCAAGTTCAGTTTCTGTGGGGCTTCTCCTAGCATTTCGGCTCTGTGCCTAAGAAACATATGCTCAAAATGGCAGAAGATTTGATTACTCTGATTAGAGGTTCTATGCCCCACCTGATAAGAGGCCTAGGGTGGAACAGGAGTTTGATAGTTTTGAACAGTGTTCACAGGCGAGTCTTCTGGGAAGACTTGCAAGAGTTTCCTACTTATTCTGATTCTGATGTGGATGATTCCACCCTCGGCTTCTCCTCCTGAGGATTTTTCATTTTCAGAGACTCTTCACTCCATGAGGGAGCACTTTAAATGGGAAGGCCAAGATTACTCTGACTCTAGAAAAGGCTTAGGGAATTCTTGTTTTGCCTCAGCATAGGCCCTTAGCTATTCCTCCTGTGTTGAATGTGGTGGAGGATGTTTTTGCAGAGGCTTCTCTGAACCCTGACTCCTTGCCTCCTGCTCCTGTTAAGCCTGATAGGTATTATAGGGTGCCCGGAGCTCATAAGTATTTGTTTAAGAGTCCCAGGGCGGACCCGAAACTGTTTCTCAGGGGCCTAAAGGTGTTAAAGCTTCTGTGGTTAAAATCCTGTACCCTCTGATAAAGAGGCAAGGGCTTTGGATAGGTGAAAGTATATACTTCTTCCACTTTGGCCATGAGGGCGTTGAATTGTCAGTTTCATATGCTGAAATATCAGAATTATCTCCTTTCACAATTGAAATCTAAGGTGGATGCTTTGGCGGAAGGTATTGAGTGTAAAGAATTGCTGGATTTGGTTCATGTGTCTGAACAAGTGGGTAAGCATTCTTTGCAGTGTGGTTTTGATGCTGTTCAGGCCTCCTCGAGGGTGGCTGCTACTAGTTCTGTTCTTCGCAGACATGCATGGTTGAAGGATCAGAATTTAGCTGAGCATGTTAAGACCAGGATTTTGGATGCTCCTTTACAGTCTGATGTGTTGTTTGGACAGCCTGTGGAAGCAGTTTTAAAGAAAATGGAGGACAAAGCTAAGTCTATGCAGACTGTTAAAGATTTTGCAGGTGCAGCCTCCAAGTTTAGTAGAAATTGGCCTGCTAAGGGGTGGACATATCCTGCTTATGGTGCCCAGTCTAGGGGTAGGTCTAGACGTGGTAGGGGCAGGGCTCAAGGTTTGTTTAGGCCTAGATCAGACAGTTCACCTGCTCAGACTTCTGGTGAGGGCAGGGTCAGTCCTTCGCAGAACCAATGACCTGCCTTTTCAGCTGCCAGTGGACTCTCGTCTGGCAGCTCCTTTAGGAGGAAGATTGTCTCTTTTCAAAGAAAATTGGAATTTAATCACTCAAGACAGATGGGTGCTGGATATCATTCATCACGGGTACAGATTTTATTTCCACACAATGCCCCTTTCAAAGGCATGCCAGATGTTCCTCCTCCACAAAGAAAAGAGGCTCACAAGCAAGTTTCTCAGTTACTCCAGATAGGGGCTATTCAGCCAGTCCCTGTGTCAGAAAGGGGATTTTATTCCTGTTCCTAGTGCCAAAGAAGGGGAACACGTGGAGACCAATTTTGGATTTATCTATCCTCAACACTTATCTGGACATTCCCAAGTTCAAGATGTTGACGTTACAGCAACTGTTACCTCTGCTGGGCAAGGATCACTGGATGGTAACTTTGGATCTCAAGGAAGCTTACCTTCATGTGCCCATAAGGCTAAGTTGCAGAAAGTATCTGAGATTTCGAACTGGAGATTTTCATTATCAGTTCTCTGCATTGCCCTTTGGCTTATCTACTGCGCCCAGAGTATTCACAAAGGTTCTGGCTCCAGTGATAGCTTACTTCAGGCTCCAAGGCATTCAAATTTATCCTTACTTGGACGACTGCCTGATTCTGGCTCAAGAAAAGGAACACCTTCTACAGCATCTGGAATATGTCATAGCAGTGCTAAGATGCCTAGGGTATTCTGTGAACGAAATAAAGTCCAGTCTAGTACCCTCTCAAGACATGTGCTTTCTGGGTGTGAGACTGAATACAGCAGCCCAGATGGACTTCTTAACCCCGGACAAACAAAAGAGTCTGTCACTTTACTTCCATCAACTATCTCATCAGTCCGTGCTGACTGCAAGGACAGTCCTTCAAGCATTAGGGTTCATGGCATCTTGTATTCTGGTGCTTCCCAATGCCAAACTGCATATGAGGAAGCTGCAATGGTATCTCAAAATGTATGGACACAGCACTGCCAAGATTTGGACACTGTCATTCAAATAATACCTTGCCTTCAAAAGGAATTCTTGTGGTGGGCTCAGGAATGTCACCTAAACAAGGGACTCTCTGTGACCCGCCAGAGGCGAGTCAGATTTTAACGACAGGTGCCTCGGACACTGCTTGGGGAGCTCATCTAAATGGAAAGTGGATACAAGACAAGTGGCCTGCCAGACTACAGCATCTACATATCAACATGAAGGAGATGTTAGCAGTCCAGTTTGCATTGATGGCGTTCAAGGAGTTACTTCTTCCAGGGCAGGTGTTGATTCAGACAGACAACACAACTGTCATGTGGTACATCAACAAGCAAGGGGGAACACATTCTTATCCTCTATGCAGGCAAGCAATGATTTTATGGGAGACTGCGTTAAGCCTGCAACTGACTCTTCAGGCAAGGTTTCTGCCAGGAGCACAGAACTCCCTAGCAGATGTATTAAGCAGACATATCATGGATCCCCACGAGTGGAAACTGGATCTTCATGTATTTCAGAAATTGACAGTGTCATGGGGAACTCCAGACATAGATCTGTTCGCTTCTCCACTAAACCACCAGCTGCCAAAGTATTGCACAAAGGGGTTTCATCACACAGCTTGGAAAGTGGATGCTCTGTCTTTCAGTTGGAAAAACCTTCATGTCTATGCCTTTCCACCTCTTCCTCTTCTTCCACAGGTATTACTAAAGGTCAGACAGGACAGGCCAAGGATGATTTTGATAGCTCCAGATTGGCCTCGGCAACACTGGTACCCACTTCTAAGGAGTCTTGTAAAGAAGCCTCCATGGCCTTTACCTCTGATTCCTCATCTGTTATCTCAGAAGGACGGTCATCTGCTCAATGTCAAGCTTCAATCTCTTCATCTCACAGCTTGGCATATTCTGTGTTGAAGCATGGTAGGTCTCAGCTTCCTCAACAAGTTTTAAATGTGATTATGGAAGCTAGAAGGCCTAGTACTAGGAGAGTGTACGCAGAAAAATGGAAGAGATTTTTATTTTGGAGTACAGCAAAGAATTTGGAGATTTCAGAGCCTAATTTGAGTGTGGCTCTTCAATATCTTACTGAATTATTGGACAAAGGTTTGTCTTTCTTCCATAAAGATTCATGCTGCAGCAATTTCAGCTCACTATGATTGTGACCCACCTTTGTTTTCGCATCCTTTGTTCAAGCAATTTCTTAGAGGGGCAAAGAATATAAGACCCCACGAGAGCTCCTACTCCTGCTTGGGATCTCAATTTTGTGTTGGAAAAACTTACTCTACAACCTTTTGAGCCTGCAGCTACTGCTGAATTGAAATATTTGTCATGGAAGACTGCTTTTCTGTTGGCTATTACTTCTGCAAGAAGGGTGTCTGAGTTGCAGGCCCTTATGGCAGTAGAGCCCTTTTGATTTTCCATAAGGACAGGGTATCATTACGCACTAATCCTTCCTTTATGCCTAAGGTGGTTTCTAGTGTGGCTTTAAACCAAACTATTCATTTGCCTACGTTTTTGCAGATCCTCAAAATAAAGGGGAAAAGATTTTGCACACTTTAGATGTACACAGGCAATTATTATTTGAGCAGGACTAAAGATTTTAGGCAGTCTCAGCAGTTACTTGTTTCTTTTGCTTTGAGTTCACAGGGCAAGCCTGTGTCAAAACAAACTATTTCTAGGTGGATTGGCTTTTGCATTGCATTTTGTTATTCCCATCATGGCAAACAGGTTCCAGCTGGGATTAGGCCTCATTCCACTAGGGCTACTGCCACTTCAACAGCATTTCTAAGGGGTGGCAACTAAGGATATTCTGGAAGCAGCTACTTGGAGTTCAGTGCATACTTTCTCTAGGCATTATCACCTGCCTATATACTCTAAGTCTAGAGCTGGTTTTGCCACAGCTGTTTTACAAGGCATGTTGTCAGCTCCTGCTACTTTATAATTTGCCAGCCTCCCTTACCTCTGCTTTGGGATTCTACCCAATTGTCAGGACTGCAGCAAGGGAAGGCGATGAACATAGTACAGTTTTGTACCTACCATAAATGTAGCTGTTCGAGGCTTCCCTTGCTGCAGTCCAACCCTCCCTCCTTCCCTCTGTGTTTCAGGGTGGTTGTGTAGGTGAGTTTACATGCTTATATTTTTTGTATATATTACTGTATATATTGTACATGTTTTTTGGTGCAGGTTGTTTTTGGGACTTGTCTTTTTGGGTCTTCTGACATCTGGGGCAAGAAAAGACTGAGGAAATGACGTCGGTCATGCGCATTAGTACCCTGACGTACTGACGTCAGTCTAAGGCGCCATGACCGACGTCAGCCTTATACTCTGGTATTCGGGCCGACTGGGACGCGGACTATACCCAATTGTCAGGACTGCAGCAAGGGAATCCTCGAACATCTACATTTATGGTAGGTACAAAACTGTACTTTTCTTTATAAATTTTGTAAATAGTCGGTCTTCCCAATCATTTTTGATCTCCTTTGATTGATTTCTATAGTCATCATCGAAATGTTACATACCATACTAATGCAGCTTCTGTTCTAGAGTCGGTTAAGAACTCAATCAGTCCAAGTCTTTCATTTAGGATTCCCCTATCCCTTTCCGCCTTTCAAGTCCTTGTTGAAGAGGGATTTGCTAGGTCCTTTTGCATCAGCAGGACCCAGACAACAGGCCCATATTTTGGGCATATGTCAGCTGTTTGATGGGATGTGTGCCTACAAGTGCAAGAGTGCACCATTAAGGCACATGGTTTGATACTAGCTAGCACTAGCTGGAATCTCCATCCTCATTGTTGCTTCTGATTAATGCCTCCCCTTGTGCCATTTTCCTGTTATCTGACTTCTGGCACTTGCCTGGTGTTCACTTAACCCATGTTATCTAAGCATTTTCAGATCATGCTTGTCCCAAAGGCTCACTTAAGGAAAGTCCTCCCTCTTGTTTTGTGTCCTGAAAGAGGGTCTCCAAGGACCCATGAGGCCATGTCACAGAAATGAATAAAACTAAGTGGTGCTTCCTCACTCAAATTCCTGGACAGCCCCCTCCTTCAGAATTGCTGAATTCCAAATAGTAAATCCACGTAAAGTGAAAAAAAAGTCATCTGCTTATAAATACTGTCATGATGTTGTGATTGTGCCAGTGTGTGCATTGCACCAGTGAACTGTACCACTGTGAATGTTTTTTTTATTTGCTATTACTTTTTATGTAGTGTGAACCAGTTCAATGTGCTACTCTCTCTAATATTCTAGTACTGCACTGTCAGCACTGTCAAAGATGACACAAATGTTTAATCTACCTATGTTATTTTACATTGTATTGTGCATTATATTGCAGCAATGAAGCTTTTCTTACTGAGCCTATGTTGAAAAAGTGATGCTCTTTGTGCTTCAGTGTTGCAGTCCTAACTTGTGGGATTTCCTGCTGTGGAAGCCTTTGGCTGTCCTGACTACCAGTGAAAAAATCTCCCTCCTCCTACAGCTGGTGGACAACCTGAACTAACATCAGGATGCTCTGGTATAAGTGGAGTCTGCCGACGTCATGATCTCGGTTCTTTCTTGCTGTCGAAGCCTGAAGCAGAATTCCAGTCAGTGTGCCGGTCAGAATGCATGAAAGCTATGTGCAACACTGGGGAATCTTTTTTGCATATCTTGACTAATATCAGAGAAAACTAATAATTGTCTCCATTGTGGTAAACCGATTCCGCACTGAGACTTCCATTTCTTCTGTGTTACTTGCTTGGGCCCAGATCACAACGTTGCAAATTGTTGTTTCTGCCCCAATTTAATAGCAGAACTATGAGGTATAGAGCTGAGATTTTGGCTAGGCACCTTAGCAAATCATCATGCTGTTTGCATCCCATGGCATCCTCCAGTTGATCTGAAGCCGATATTCCTAAGCGGAAAAGGGAGAAAGAAAAATACCCCCAGGCTTAGGGCTTTGGATGATGCCCTCTCGCCTTTGGTCAGTCCTCCCGGGCTTATTATTGCTGAAGAAGGTGAGGCACTTTCGCAGCCCCTCTCGCAGCTGAGATGGTGTCAAAGGCCCCTATTAAGACCCATTTGGAGTCAGATATGCCTTCTGGTCCCTCAACATCTTTTCAAGCCTTAGGACTCAGTTTCTCGGTTGTGTCCAGGACTGCTTTGCAGGTCTCAGCTTCTGACAACCTCATTAAGACCACTGCTTTTTCCTGGCTCCAAGACATTGCAGCTACCATTCTCCTGCAGGAACCGGGCACCCATGCTTCTTCACACGTAGCCATCGGGCCTAAACCGAGGTCCACTCTTAAAGCCACTACCTTCCAACTTCAGCCTAGGCCTACTGGCTTCCATTCTCAAGTTTATCAGCAGGATCTTGTGAGACTGGCTGAAGACCTTATTTCTCTTGTTACATCCAAACAACCCTGATGTGAGGCCTCCCCAGGTAAAAGGAAAAGGGACACCCTCCAAGAAGTCCTTTCTGACCCTTTTGAGTCAGATGAGGATTCTGACCAGGAGGATTCTGTCTTTGAAGAGGGTCCCTCCATGTTCTCCTTTGAAGATTCAGATTCAGAGGGGAACCTGGCTTCCCCTCCTGAGGACATCTCCTTCAGGGAAATCCTGCACACCTTGAGAGAGCACTTCTAGTGGGAAGCTCAGGAATACCCTCAGTCCAAGAAAAGGATAAGGGAATTTCTAAACCTCTCAGAACGTAAACCTCTTACCCTACCTCCTGTTTTAGAGGTAGAGATGATGTTTTCCATGACTATTCTTTGAAGCCAGATTCCCTCCCTTGTGCTCCTAGAAAGCCTGACAGGTTTTATAGGGGTCTGGATTCACACAAGCACTTCTTCAAGAATCCTTTAGCTTTACGTTGCTTACCTAGATGATATTGTCATCTACAGCCATTCCTGGCAAGAGCACCTTCAACATGTCAGGGAGGAGCTGGGCAGACTACAGAGGGCAGGGTTGACCATTAACTCCAGCAAATGTCAGGTGGATATGGCAGAGGTCTCCTACCAGGGACACACAGTGGAGAGTGGTAAGATCAGGCCAGAACCTGCCAAAGTGGAAACCATTCAGACATGGCCTGCATCCATTACCAAAAAGCAGGTGAAGGCATTCTTAGGGACAGCTGGGTACTACAGAAAGTTTGTCTCCAGTTGTAGTACCATAGCTGCTCCCCTCACAGACCTGACAAGGAAAAAATGACCAGATAAGGTAGTGTGGACCACAGCATGTGAGCAGGCATTCCAGAAGCTTAAGGAAGCTTTGGGAGGACTCCCTGTGTTAGCCAGTCCGGATTACAGCAAATAATTTGTTGTGCAGGTGGATGCTTTGAACCATGGGGTGGGGGCTGTACCTAGCCAGATTTCTTCTGAGGGAGAAGAGCACACAGTGGTTTATCTCAGTCGTAGGCTCCGACCCAGGGTGGAATGCTATGCAGCTGTAGGAAAGGAATGTGTAGCCATAGTGTGGTCACTGCAGATCCTTCAGCCTTATCTGTATGGAAAGAAGTTCACTTTAGTTACAGATCACAATCTCCTAGCATGGTTACACAGAGCCAGCCAGCAAAATGCCAAGTTGCTAAGAAAGAGCCTAGGGTTGCAAGCATATGAAATGTCAGTGCAGCACCACAGTGTGGTTAGCAACATCAATGCAGATGGGCTCTCAAGACAGGGAATGGGGTAAGGTATAGTCAGATAGACCTAACCCTCTCAAACAACGTTTCTCAAGGGTCACTTGAAAAACTAGATTGAGTTCTCGGGGGGGGGGGGTGATATGTGAAGGCTGCCAGCCTAGCTAGATAGAATTTTGTAGGTAATTCTATGTCATTTTTAAATATTAATATAATCCACAGGCTTGATTTACAAATGTAAAGAGAACTATATGTTCTGATTAAAGTATATGTTGTGCTGAGCTTCAAAAATGTAACCACAGTGCACTCTGCTGGAAGAAAGCTGATAAGTCAGGCATTGTATGACTATCTGATCTCAAGCTCGGAGACAGGATGTCTGGGCCAGGAAATTCATAGGTTCATAGATTAGTACTAGGTTAACTGCCCTTGCGAGCCATTTTAAGCCTAGCCAATTATCCCTTGTGAGACTCCAACCCTGCACCTTGTGTTTGTAAGGCAAACACCTTAATTCTTTCTATTCTCTTGTTTTAAGAGATTACTAAGGTTTTACATGTATAATG
Source organism: Protopterus annectens (assembly GCF_019279795.1). NCBI lineage: Eukaryota > Metazoa > Chordata > Ceratodontiformes > Protopteridae > Protopterus > Protopterus annectens. Next base: position 406,664,385 of record NC_056745.1, read on the forward strand.
TATTTTATTGCTGTGGCTTTGTGGCCAGGTACAGCTTACTAAGAAATGTAAATGTTGAGTTTCTGTTAGCCTGGAAACTAAAGAAGTGATAAAAATAATGTAATGTGAAATGACTCAGAAGTACTGGGCATTTATTAATTTAAGACTTTCTCAGAGAGAAAGATTTGAGCATTTTGGATTTTGTCTAGATCTGACAACACTGACCAGCACTTGCTTGCTCTGTAAGTAAGATATTTATTTAGAACAGTGATTTTTCTTCGAGTTAGATAGAAATTTAGCCAGATTAGTCTAGCTGTTTTCTATATTTGTCAGACTATTCTGCAGTATTATTTTAAAGCATTTTCCTATGATTTCTGAACTCTGTAATGTCATTCTGTTGAAGTAATAAGTATTGTCTTGAATTTTTATAATTTATTATTAAATATTTTTAAACCTTTCAACTGTCTGTTTTGTGAAGAGATAATTTAAGGTCTTAGTGTACATTGCATGTATTTGGTGATACTGTCCAAGCCACTCCAATAGCTTTAGCCCTGGGTCAGTATTTGGATAACCGTAATATTGCACAGTGAAATTGGTCACCCTTTGGGAAGGGCTTTATAGTAGCTGATATTAGTGGTTGGTGGCAATGATTTCTACCTTATAGTCTAGAGAGAAGGGGGCATAGCTGGAGAACCTGTGCCAGCCTTCCCCACGAGTGTCTGTGCATATGTATATAACTCGTATCTCAAGGTGTGCGTGTGTCAGCTACTTGGGCAGGGACACGAAGCACTAGTTGGACAGAGAGGGTGCTGGAAATTTTAGCTTGACCACTAGGCTGAGATCTGTACCCTATAGCTGTGCCAATGGGGAGTCTTATTGGGGATTTGGAGAGAAAGGGAGAAACCAACCCCAGACTGACTGTGATCTCTGTGTGCTCTTAAGGGAAATTGTACTTTACTGTGTGTGTACTTGTTATCCTTCTCAATGTGCATGCCTCTCATTGGTGCTAGTTGTGAGGATTGAGGCTCCTTGATTACTGGGCCAGTGCACGGGCGTCACACTCTTGACAAGGGTCTTTCCAAATAGTTGCTGGACCTTTTTAATTCCAGTTCCCAGGTAGCTAGGCACTCCTTGCACTGTGGATATGATGCTATGGAAGCTTCCAGCACGGCTGCAACTACAGGCTCTGTCATCAGAAAACATGCTTGTCTGAGGAAGCAGGCCCTCCAAAGAACATGTCAAATCTAGCCTCCTGGATAACCCCCACAAGGAGTTTCTCTTTGGCCCCAAAGTAGAGGCTGTAATCAAGAAAATGGAGGACAAGGCCAAATCTATGTAGACTGTTAAGGGCTTTCTGCAAGTACAACCCCCATGTTTCAGTCAAAATTACCCTTCTAAGCATTGGTCCTTTCCCTTGCAAACCAAAGCTAGGCAAAGAAAGCCCAGTAGGGAAAGGACCTAGAGGCAAAAACAAAGACATGCAGAAACCTCTAGGCCAAGGAGTTCTAGACCACAGGCTCCAGGCAGGGGACAACCATATGTCTTGGGTGCTCCCCCCCTTTCTTACCCTCAGTCTCCCAGGCTAGGAGGAAGGCTATCACTTTTCATAAAGAATTGGGCCTTCATTAGTACAGACCAGTGGGTGCTAAACATTATAACGAAGGGCTACAAGCTCAAATTCAAATGGCACTTGAAGCCCTCAAGCTTTCCAGACATCCTCCCAAACCAAATAAACCCAAACCAAACAAAAAAAAGAGTATTTGACCTAAGTAGAGATGCTATGCACTCAAGGCTCAGTGGAACCAGTTCTAGTGCACCTAAAAGGAAGGAGTTTTTTCTCCAGATTCTTCCTGGTCCCCAGGAAGGAAGGCACATGGGGCCCTATACTGGACCTGTCTGCACTCAACCAGTTCGTACAGGTTCCAAAATTCAAGATGCTGACTATTCAAACACTTTTGCCTGTGACCTCTCCAAATGCCTTCATGGTTATACTAAATGTAAAAGACGCATACCTGTGTATCCCCATAGAGGAATCACACAGAAGCTTCTTGCACTTCAGAGCAGGTACCAGACACTGTCAATTCTGTACTTTGCCCTTTGGCTTGTCTAGTACTCCCAGGATCTTCACAAAGTGTTTAGACCCTGTGATTGCCTTCTGCAGAATCAGAAAAGTTCAGATCAATCCCTGCCTGGATGACTTCCTGATCCAGGCTACAAACCTGACAAAATTCAAATCAGACTTCACCCAGAACCTCTTAACCTCACTGGGGTTCACCATAAATGCACAGAAATCCTGTGCAGACCCCTCAACCAGAATTTTGTTCCTAGGGGTTCAACTGGACTCTTAACTTACAGAAGGCTGTCTTGCCTCTGGATAAAGTCTCATTCCTGACTCTGTACTTCCAAAGAATCATGGTCAGAGATTTCTTCACAGGCAGAGAGTATCTCAGGGTATAGGGCTACATGGCCTCTTGCATCTTCATGATACCCCTGGCCAGGCTTCACATGAGGAAACTCCAAAGTGGTACCTCCAAAAATGTGTGGTGCCAACACTCACAGCCCTTCTCAGCCAATATCAAACTGATCCCGTGCCTCAGAGAGAAATTTGCATGGTGGGTCAAGACTTGCTCCATCAACCCAGGTTTCCCCTTCAGTTTTTCCCCCATGGTTAAACTATGTGTGCAGACACCTCAGAAGTAGGCTGGGAGCTGATTTCAACCAATTCCAGACCCAAGGGAAGTGGGACCACAAGTTCAGAAACAAACATAAACTTAAAAGAGCTTGTGTGGCAGTCTAAAAATACCTAATCGCCTTCAAGGAGAAATGAAAACCAGGAGTGCAAGTAGTAAAAACGAACAATACCACAGTCACGTGACATGTAAACAAGCAGGGGGACACACACTCCTACCCTCTCTGCTACCTAACAGTGGAGCTTTGGGAAACTGTGCACTCCCTGGGTTTACATCTCTTGGTACAATACCTGCCTTAACTGGAAAAATTTTGCTCCAGGGACAAAATGGAGTCAGCCTGGAAGACAGATGCCTTCTCTTTCCCTTGAACAGGCCTCTTCCTCTATGCATTCCCTCCAGATGTTCTTCCTGTTTCACTGTTGCAGTCATTACATTTGGGTTATCTGCCTGCAGGTAGCCCTCAGCCGGCCTGAGTATCAGAGTCTTGGATCCCTGCATCGGATGATGTTTCTTCTTCCATGACATCAGGTCATCAGGGGTATAAAACATGCAGCTGATGCCATTACATCAGTCTTTCTTGCCATGCGGTGCCCGAAGCAGAAGTACTTCGCAAGTGCCGGTTGGCCGACTCCTGAAGTTATCATTTTTGAGTATCAGAACTGAAGTCTTCAAAAAAGCCAAGTACCCCATTGGGATCCTTTTTCTTGCTCTTAACCAATGTCAGTAAAAGTTAATATTGTATTACCTGTGGAAAGCAAATACCTCATAAAGATTTTCATTCATACTGCATTCCTTGCTTAGGCTCAGATCACAACGTCCCTCGCTGTCGGTTTTGTGCTTTATTCAACCCCCAAACTATTTGTCGTCTGTCTATTTTTGCTGCAAATTATTTTGATACTCTGTTTAACTATCCAGAAATGGCTTTGGTAAGCCATCCGACTACCGATATTCCAAAAAAACACAAGGATAAAGACAGACCGCATAGTTTCAAAACTGCCGACGATACTTCCGTTAAGCTAGCCGCCAGTTCACCGGTGAGGCGCTTTCGCAGCCCCTGATACCCACTTCGTCAGATTCGCAGGCCTCTACCAAAACCCATTTGGAGTCCGGTATGCTGCGAGATGCTTCAACTATGGAACCTGTGGATGTCTCTACCTTGGATGGGTCCGGAGCCGTTGTGTCATTACATTTGGGTAATCTGCTGGCAGGTTGCCCTCAGTCGGCCTGATTAACAAAGTCTTGGGGTCCTGCGTCGGTTGCTGTCCCTTCTTCCATGACGTTAGGTTGTCAGGGGTATAAAACATGCAGCCAATGCCATTACATCAGTCTTTCTTGCTGCGCAGTACCAGAAGCAGAAGCAGTTTGCAAGTGCCGGTCGGCCGACTCCTGAAATTTTCATTTTCGAGTTTCAGAACCGAAGTCTTCTACTAAAAGCTAAGTACCCCGTTGGGGAAACCTTTTCTTGCTCCTTACCGATGTCAGTAAAAGTTAATAATTGTATTACTTGTGGGAAGCAAATACCTCATAAGGATTTTCATTTGTACTGTATTCCTTGCCTAGGCCCTGACCACAACGTGCCTTGCTGTCGGTTTTGTGCTAAATTTAATCAGCGCACTATTAAACATCGGTATAGTTTTGCCTCTAAATATTTTGGTTCAAACTATCCAGAAATGTCGTCAATTAGCAATTTGACTACCGGAATACCTAAAAAATGCAAAGAAAAAGATAGAGGCAGACCTTCGAGGTCCAACACTGACAACGAAGCTTCTCCTAAGCTAGTCGCCGGTACTCAGTGAGGCGCTTTTGCAGCCCCTGATACCCGCTACTTTTGATTCGCAGGCCTCTACTGAGACCGATTTGGAGTCTGGTATGCCGCGAGGTACATTAAGTATTGAACCCGCGGATGTCTCTACCTTAGATGGGTCAGGAGCCGCTGAGCAGGCACCGGCTTCTGAGAGAGTTTTCAGACCTAAAGATCTGTGTATTAAACTGACACCATCTTCAAAACTAAGGCCAAAAACTACTTCTATGTCTAAAAAAACAATGCTTGGACCACGTGTACAGGCCCCAGTGCCTAAAAAACAAATGATCAAAATGGCTGAGGACTTAGTTACCTTGATCAGGGGTACCCATTCCCCTCCTGCTAAGAGGCCTAGGCAAGGCACTGACTATGCATCTTCAGATCAGGTATCTATTTCTTCTGATTCCTCTTCTGATTATGAATTATCTATTCCCACTTATGAGGACTCTGATGCAGAAGATTCCATCCCTTCTGCTTCTCATACTGAGAATTTTTCCTTTGGAGAAACTTTGCATACCTTAAGGGAACACTTTCACTGGGAGAGTCAGGATTTCTCAAAATCTAAAAAGAGACTTAGGGATTTTCTTCTTCCTCAGCACAGGCCTTTGGCAGTACTTTCTGTATCAGACATTGTTAATGATGTTTTCTCAGAATCCAGTATGACTCCTGATTCCCTGCCTCTGGCACCCAGTAAGCCAGACAGATATTACTGGGTTCCTGACTCCCACAAATTCCTTTTTAAAAACCCTACTGCTGACCCTGAAACCATTTCTCAGGGTCCCAAGGGCATTAAGGCTTCTACTGCTAATAATCCTACCCCTTCTGATTGAGAATCCAGGGCACTGGATAGATGGGGTAAGAAGGTTTACACGTCTGCAACCTTGGCAATCAGGGCTTTAAACTGTCAATTTCATATGCTTAAATATCAACAGCATGTCATGGGTTTACTTAAACAGAAAATGATGTTGATTTCTGAATGTGTGGAAAATAGAGTTGCAGGATTTATTGCATTCAGCTGAACAAGTTGGGAAACATACTTTGCAATGTGGTTTTGATTCCTTGGAGGCCTCTTGCAGGGCTGCTGTAACTGGATCTGTGATAAGAAGGCATGCTTGGCTCAAGGAGCAAAATCTGCCTGATCATGTTAAAGCAAAGTTGTTGGATGCTCCTTTACAAAAGGACAGTCTATTTGGTAATAAGGCTGAAGAAGTTTTGAAAAAGATGGAAGATAAAGCTAAATCTATGCAAACTGTGAAAGATTTCCTACAAGTGCAGCCACCCAGGTTTAGTAGGCACTGGCCTACTAAGAACTGATCCTTTCCAGTACCCACTAGAGCCGCTCAGGTCAAACCCAGACATTCCAAAGGCTCCAGGTTTCAGTCGCAAGGAACTTTTACAACAAAGCAATGGGGTGCCTCCACCTCCATATCTGGAAGTAACAAGGCACCTCCCTATGGTAAACAGTCTCAATGACTTTCCACTGCAATTACCAAGCACTTATCTTTTGGCCGCCCCTTTGGGGGGAAAACTGGCACTTCATGCACAAAACTGGCAACTGATTACCCAGGACAAATGGGTTTTAAATATAGTATCCCAGGGATACAAATTTCATTTCCACACATTGCCAGTCCCAAACATATGGCCAGACCTGCCTCCAAATCAGTGGGCAGAGGCCCAGAAACAAGTTATGTCCCTCTTGAATATGTGGGGCTATTCAACCAGTACCAGAAAAGGAAAAGGGACAAGGTTTTTATTTGAGACTTTTCCTGGTACCCAGAAAAGACAAATCATGATGTCAAATTCGGAACTTATCCATTCTAAATTCATTTCTGGACATTCCAAAATTCAAGATGCTGACTCTTCAACAGTTGCTACCTATGCTAGGCAAGGATGCCTGGTTGGCAACTCTAGACTTAAAAGAGGCTTACCTGCATATCCCAATTAGGGAATCTTGCAGAAGATATCTCCGCTTCAAAGCAGGCTATTTGCAATACCAGATGTTCATCGTGTTACCCTGCTGCAGTCATCACACTTGGGTTATCCTGCCGTCAGGCAGTCCCGCAGTCGGCCCAAATTCCAAAGTCTTGGTCCGGCGTCGGTTGCTGTCGCTTCTTCCCTGACGTCAGTGTGCCAGGGGTATATAAGAGGCATCTGACGCCATTTTCTTCAGTCTTTCTTGCCGCGTGGTGCCCGAAGCAGAAGCAGTTCGCAAGTGCCGGTCGGCCGACACCTGAGATTTTCGATTTGAATTTCAGTCCGAAGTCTTCATTAAAGCTAAGTACCCCATTGGGGAACATTTTCTTGCCTCAGTCCGATGTCAGAAAAAGTTAACAATTGCATTTCTTGTGGGAAGCAAATACCTCATAAGGACTTCCATTCCTATTGTATTCCTTGCCTAGGCCCAGACCATGACATCACAGGTTGTCGGTTTTGCGCTAGGTTTAATAAACGAACTATCAAACGCCATTTTGACTTCGCACGGCATTACTTTGGTAGGAAATTTAATTATATCATGCCGTCGGAGCAGCGGATGACCGCCATTCATAAAAAATACAAGGATAAGGACAGGCAGCCTAGGAATAAGCCAGACACCGAGGCCTCAGCTGGACCTGGCGCCGGTTCTCCGGTTTTCAGTGAGGCGCCTATGCAGCCCCTGATGACCGCAGAACTGGAACCCCAGACAGCTGCGGATTCCCAAGCGGAGTCTACTAGGCCGACGCAGCCATCAACCGACACCGGAGCAGAACTAGACACCGGTGCAACGGAAACACCTTCGGTTGCAGAACTACACTCACCATTAAATCTTATGCTAAACTTAAAACTCATTTAAAAGCAAAGAAAACTGTACATCAGTCTACAGTTCAAGGCCCCACGCCTAAGAAACAGATGCTTAAGATGGCTGAAGATTTGATTACCCTTATTAGGGGTTCCCATCCCCCTCCTGATAAAAGACCAAGACAAGAGGAGAATTATGCATCCGCTGACCAGGTTTCTCTCTCCTCAGATTCTTCTGAGGAACAGGATTACACTTTTCCACCTTATGAGGATTCTGATGCTGAAGATTCTATTCCCTCAGCATCTCCCCCTGAAGACTACTCCTTTGGGGAAACTTTACATACCATGGGGGAACATTTCCACTGGGAAGGCCAGGATTACTCAGATTCTAAGAAAAGGCTCAGAGAGTTCCTTTTACTACCCCAGCACAGACCTCTTGCTATTCCTCCTGTTTTAGATATTGTGGATGATGTTTACTTGGAGTCTAGTTTAAATCCAGACTCTCTACTGCTCCAGCCAAACCAGACAGATACTACAGAGTACCTGACTCACACAAACTCCTTTATAAAAGCCCTGTAGCTGACCCAGAAACAATTTCCCAGGATTCTAAGGGAGCAAAAGCTTCTATGGCTAAAAATCCTGTGCCCTCTGAAAGGGATTCCAGAGCCCTAGATAGATGGGGAAAGAAAATACTCAGCAACTCTGGCTATGATAGCATTACATTGCTAGTTTCACATGCTGAAATTTTATTCCTTATGTCTCAGTTAAAACAAAAAATGAGCACACATTCAGAACAGCCTGAATTCAAGGAAATGCAGGATCTGTTGCATGCAGCTGAACAGGTGGGCAAACATATTTTACAATGTGGATTTGATTCATTGGAAGCTTCCTGTAGAGCAGCTGTTACTGGCTCTGTCATACGCAGACATGCTTGGTTAAAAGAACAAACCCTCCCTGACCATGTTAAAGCAAAATTATTGGATGCACCTTTACAACAGGATGTATTATTTGGTGTCAAAGCAGAAGAGGTTTTAAAGAAAATGGAGGATATGGCAAAGTCTATGCAAACGGTCAAGGATTTTTTGCAGGTACAACCCCCTCGTTTCAGCAGAAATTGGCCAACAAAAAACTGGTCCTTTCCAGCTTCAGACATATCACAGAGGGGCAAATACAGATGTCCAAGGGGCAGAGGCCAGTCACAGGGCCCCTACAAACCTCACCAATGGGCTTCTGCTACCCAGAAAGGAAGAGAAGACAGGCCCCAGGCTACCAGAAGACAAACACAATGACTCTGTCCTCAAACTACCAAGCAAATCTCTCCTGGCAACTCCCTTGGGAGGAAAACTAGCATTTTTTGCAGACAACTGGCACATCGTCACAAAAGACAAATGGGTTCTAAACATTGTTTCTCAAGGATACAGATTCCACATTCATACCTTACCAAGGATCAAAGGAATGCTGCAGACAAAGAGGAATTCAAATATACCCATACCTGGACGACTGCCTTATTCAAGCAAAAAGCAAGGACATTCTTTTAAAGCATCTGGCATTTGTCAAACACCTTCTAAGTTGCCTAGGGTACACAGTAAATGAAAAGAAATCAAAACTAGTACCCTCACAAAACATAATATTCCTTGGTGTCAGCTTGAATACAACGGCCCAGATGGCTTATCTCACACCACACAAGCAATGACAGCTGTTTTAATATTTCAAAATAATGGCAACAAAGACCCAACTCCCTGCAAGAAAAATTCTGCAGGCCTTGGGATTCATGGCATCTTGCATTCTACTAATACCATTTGCAAAACTGCATATGAGGAAATTACAATGGTACCTGAAAAGTGTATGGACTCAGCACAGCCTGCTATGATACCACTCATTCCCTGCCTTCAACAGGAGTTTCTATGGTGGGCACAGGCATGTCACCTCAACAAGGGTCAGCCTTTCACCTTACCCACAGCCAGGCAAACTATGACAACAGATGCATCAGACTATGCCTGGGGAGCACACATGGCAGGACAGTGCATTCAGGGCAAATGGACTACAGATCAGAGACACCTGCATATCAATCAAAAAGAAATGCTAGCAGTGCAGAATGCCCTAACAGCTTTCAAGGACCTTCTACACCCAGGACAACTACTAATAAAGACGGACAATACCACAGTTATGTGGTACATAAACAAACAAGGGGGCACACATTCCTACCTTCTATGCAGGCAAGCAATGACCTTGTGAAACACTGCACTGTCTTACCAGGTTCAATTACAAGCACAATTCCTGCCAGGAAAGAAAAACACATTGGCAGACGACCTAAGCAGAAACATCATGGATCCACACAAATGGAAACTAGATCCACAAGTATTTGCAATGATAGTTCAAAAATGGGGATGCCCAGACATAGATCTGTTTGCCAGCCCCCACAACCACCAACTTCAAAAATTTTGCACAAGGACCTTCCATCCACTAGCTTGGAAAGTGGACGTCCTCTCATTTAGTTGGAAAACATTAACAGTATATGCCTTCCCTCCACTGCCTCTTCTAGCAAAGGTACTGCTGAAAGTCAGATTAGAGAGGCCATAAATGATACTCGTTGCACCAGACTGGCCACGCCAGCATTGGTACCCAATTTTAAGGAACATGGCCCACGGCCCACCATGGATTTTGCCACAAATTCCTCACCTGCTCACCCAGTGAGACCATCAGAGTCTACACAGCCAGCTCAAGACTTTAAACCTGGCTGCATGGCATATTACCTAAACAACCAGCCAACACCTTTATTCAAAGCTGTTATGGATGTCATTCTGGAGGCCAGGAGGCCCAGCACCAGGAAAACCTGTTCAGACAAATGGAAAAGATTTTGCGCCTGTAAACCCCCTTGATCCAAACATCCCTCAGATTCTATAATATTTAACTGAGGTGTTACACAAAAGGCTTTCCTTTTCATCTATTAAGATCCACGCCTCAGCAATTTCAGCTCATTACAGCACGGATCCTCCTTTATTTTCACATCCACTCCTAAGACAGTTCCTCAGAGGGGCTAAGAACTTAAGACCGCCAAGGAGAGCTCCAACACCTACTTGGGATCTCAACTTTGTTGTGGAAAAGCTTACACTGCCGCCCTTTGAATCAGCTTTTTCAGCTGATTTAAAATTTCTTTCATGGAAAACTGCCCTACTACTAGCAATAACCTCAGCTAGAAGAGTCTCAGAGCTACAAGCACTAATGGCAGTGGAACCTTTCATCATTTTTCATCAAGACAGAGTCTCTCTATGAACTAATCCTTCCTTTATGCCAAAGGTGGTATCCAGTGTGGCCTTAAACCAAACCATTCACTTGCCCACCTTCTTCCCAAATCCCCAGAACAAAGGAGAAAGACTCCTGCACTCTTTGGACATTCACAGGCAATTACATTACTACTTGGATAAAACTAAGGCTTTCAGAAAAACTGACCAGCTTTTTGTAGCCTATGCTACAGGATCACAAGGAAAAGCTATCTCAAAACAGACCATTTCAAAATGGATAAGGCATTGCATACATTTCTGCTACACACATCATTGGAAACCAGTACCTACTAACATTAGGTCCCACTCCACCAGGGCTACAGCTACATCAGCAGCCTTTCTCAGGGGAGTGCCAACCAAGGATATTCTGGAAGCTGCTACTTGGAGTTCAGTGCACACCTTCCCCCAACACTATCACTTACCTCTACACTCTAAGACTAGAGCTGGTTTTGCCACTGCAGTTTTGCAGGGCCTACTAGCTTCTTCTAACCCTGTTTGACTCCACCTCCCATCCTTAGCTTTGGAATTCAACCCAAGTTTGATGACTGCAGCAGGATAACACGATGAACATAGTACAGATGTTATGTGATCCTATCTCGCCTACATTCTGAATGATGGGTTCGGAGCCGATCCCTCGGCTCCGACTCGGCACGCTTATGCCAAAGAGCGAAGTCTCTTATTGGCTGAGCTTACTATATCCCAGGATGCACCACTACCAGTCCCCCAGATCTCGTTTGCCGCTTCCCTGCGAAGACGTGGTCTCGAGCTGGCTGGGCTGAGTAGCTTTTATTAACTACTTTTCTGTCAGTTTTTTGCTGTTTTTTGGTCACAAAAGCTGTTTTAACGGCTATCGCTCTTTGTGTACGTTTGGATTGTGAAAACTGTTGTGTGTGATTGGGTTGAGTTTGTTTTCGGCCCCCCTTACATCCAGGGCCTTCCCGGACTGTCAACCTTTGAAAACTTTTCAGGGTCTCAAGTCTATAGTTGTTTAGAGTTCCCTGTCATTTACAGGAAGTGTTTGTGTTAAACTATAACTGTAAGCTTAGATTTATCATAAGTAAATCTATAGTTGTTTAATTTCCTGTCAAAGTTACTAGAATTGTTTACCATCATGTCTCAAACCCCTAGGCCTTCGGGCTTTAAAAAATGTTCGAAATGTGGTTTTAAAATGTCTATTATTGACGATCATTCGCTCTGTGTATATTGTCTAGGGGCAAAGCACTTGCAGGAGTCATGCAGCGTATGTCACGCTTTTTCCTCAAGGGTCCTCCAGGAGAGGAAAAATAAATTGATTCTTAAGGGGTTAATTAAACCCTCCTTTGAAGAAGCCTTGGCATCCTCTCCGGCTCCGCCAAAGAAAAGGGCTTCGGTTCCGACCAGTCCGTCAGATCCGACTGCCAAGAGACTTAGGCAGGCCTCTCCTTCGGCTCCAAAGACTTCGGAGCCGAGGTCGGAACGGTCTGCCTCGATGCCACCAGTATCGACTCCTCTGGCTTCGGAGCCGATGGCTGGGGCATCGAGAGGCGGGTCACCTTCGTCGGCTCCGCTGCTCTCGGAGCCGACAAGGGTCACCCGCTCAGACACTTCCTCCTCGGCGCCGAAGTCTACCTCGGCACCGATGGAATCTGGTGTGAGTATTCCCTCGGCGCCGACACTTATCGAGTCGCCTCGGAGCCGGTCCCCTAGCCCTTTGGGGCCGATGGAAAGGCCTTCTCGAACCCGTTCTGTTTCCTCTCGGTCTTCGAGAATGTCGGATTCTGATATAGACAGGGTGCTCCAAAGACTGTTCCAGTCCCCAGTCTTCCAAAAATTTGTTTCGGTTCCGACCCAGTTGGCTTCGGAGCCGATGACCTTGGCCCACCCCATTGCCATTCCTCCTCCGACTGCTTCGGCTCCGTCGGAGCAGGTGCTGTTGGAGCCGGTGGAGATCTCAGGGTCGGCTCCGACCCTTACTCCAACCCGGGCCCTCGGGTCCGAGTTTGGTACGCGGACTTCTTCGGCTGGACCCGAGGGTGATGTTTCGGGACCTATGCTTTCGGTTCCGAGCCTCCCCCTCGGTGCTTCAGCTGCGGGACTTCCGTCGGCTATCACGGCTCCGGAGACCGGACACTCCCAGGATTCTGGGGGTCCGGCTTTCAGGGCCATGAGGAGTGCCTTGGCCAAGTCCTCTTCGCCATCTCTCGGCTTTACCGCACCTTCCTGGGCGTGGAGACTGGGTCTTTGGCAGTCCCCTGTCTGTAGCCAGCGGAGCCCCTAGGCCTGAGGTTACCCCAGTGGGGTTCCCTCCTCCTGAGGGTTCTTCGGAGTTGTCTTCAGAGGAACCCCAAGGAAGAGATCGTGCAAGAGGAAGCACGTGGACTCCCCGAGTCTATTACATCAGACACTGATATGGATGATGCAGAGGGTCCCAGTCGTCCTCGGATGATGTCTCATTCGCAGACATCTTAGAGATCCTCAAACAACGAGGCGGCTGGATATCCAAACCCCTCTGCGGACGAGTCAGTGCTCCTCAAGGCCTTTGGAGCTCAGCCCTCCGCCTCCTGGGTGTCTCCGCCCTTGACGAGCTTCTGGATTTAGTTTGTCGGGGCGTGGGAACATCCAGATACCGTGGAACCAGTCCCTTCTCGTCCAAATAAATTTTTGTCTGCTCCCCGAGAAGGAGTTCCTTACTAAAGGCGTGGCTGTAGATGCCATGGTGGTGGCATCTGCTACACAACAGGACGTGGCAGAGGCTTCAACGTCCGTCCATCCTCCTAATAAGGAGTCTAGGAGTATGGACAGGTGCGGAAGCGCACCCTGACTTCAGCGGCCTTTACCTTAAGGTCTCTGAATTATTTGGCACATTTTACCAGGCTTCAGAGGGATCTGGTCAAGGAGTTGTCAGATTCCCTCTCGGTAACCTACCTGAGCAGCTAGCCCAGTCGGTTAGCTCTCAGTTGGCTATCCTTACGTCAATTTCTAACTCGTCCATGAGGCTCATTTCCTATGCGGCCGAAGGCGGTAGAGCGGCAGGCACAGGCGTGGCTCACGAGACAAGCCTGGCTCCGCTTGTGTCAGTTTGCGGAGGCCTTCAAATCTTCCTTCGACGGCTCCTTTGATGGGTCCTCATTGTTTGGACCCAAGGTGAAAGACACCCTTACCGCTGTGAGCAAGAGGGAAAAACTTTATCTGCCGTAGGTGCCCGTTATTCCACTCCCTTCGGCCTTACCCCAAGGCTAAAGGAGGGGAAAAATGTGGTTCCAAATCTCGCAAGTTTTTCTCCCAACAGCAGGAAGATTCGCCGTCCAGAGGCAGAGGACGGGGAAATTTTTCAGGGAGACGCCGTCCCAGAGGCGGCAGAGGGCCCCGCAATTCTGGAGACCGCGAGTCCTTTCGTGGCTCTTCAGCCTCCCACACGTCATGAGGGATTGCCCGGCTGTGCTGCTCCGGAGCCAGTCGGGTGTCGTTTTGCCAAGCACCTAAAAGCCTGGGAGTCAATCACTCAGGACAGATGGGTGCTTCGGATCATTGCTGGAGGTTACACCATCCCATTCACATACTCACCCCCACCGGCCAAGAGAATCCCGGACCCACCACCCAGTCAAAGGGAAATAGCAGCCGCAGAAGCTTTAAAGCTGCTAGAAAAAGGAGTCATCCAACCGGTCCCCACAGACCAGATCGGATCAGGAAATTACTCCAGGTTCTTTTTAGTGCCAAAAAAGACAGGGGACCTGAGGCCAATATTGGATCTCAGCACACTGAACCAATCCGTCACGAAATCCAAATTCCGAATGGTCACGTTACAATCCATTCTCCCATTGTTGGAGAAGGATGTTTGGATGTGCTCCATAGACCTCAAGGACGCCTATTATCACATACCGATACATCAGGCATCCAGAAGGTATCTGCGCTTCAGCCTGGGAGTCGGTCATTACCAATTTTGCGCTCTGCCCTTTGGTCTCACCACAGCCCCCAGGGTGTTCACCAAGTGTTTGGCAGTAGTGACGGCTCACCTGAGAAGTCTTGGATTCCAAGTGTTTCCCTATCTCGACGACTGGCTCCTGACTGCCACCACCAGGCATCTACTAATGGACAACCTCAAAGCCACCATCTCCTGGGTGTTTCCCTGGGGATTACATTCAATTGGTCAAAGTCTGTCTTGCTGCCCTCTCAGCATAAAGTTTATAGGAGCAGAGATAGACTCAAGATTGATGCGTCTTTCTTCCTGCCGAAAGGATCCGAACTTTACAGGGCCAAGTTCAAGCTCTGATCTCGAGATCCAAAGCCCCAGCCAGGATGGTTCTACAGGTTTTAGGCTCAATGTCTGCCACAGTTCTTTTAGTTCCTCTAGCAAGATTACACATGAGGATTCTTCAGTGGCTCTTGTCAACTCAATGGTCTTTTCAGGATCTTCCCCTCAATCATCACATCATGATTACGGAAATATGCAAAAGGGACCTGCGCTGGTGGCTTCAGACATCCAACTTGGATCAAGGGAAACCCTTTGTTCTCCCCCCTCCAGTGGTTACCCTGACGACAGATGCCTCCCAGATAGGGTGGGGGGGGGCATTGTCTGGGCAGGCTAGTTCAGGGCTCCTGGCTTGCAGACGAAGCTCTTCTCCACATCAACGTGTTGGAGATGAGGGCTGTACTTCTATCCCTACAGGCCTTACACAAGTTTCTTCCTCAGGGCATCATCGCCATCCACACAGACAACATGTCGGTGGTCTGGTATCTGAACAAACAAGGAGGGACCAGATCGTACCCCCTTTGCAGAGAGGCCATGAGAGTGTGGGAATGGGCTGTAGCTACCAACCGTTTCTTGGTAGCGACCCACATCCCGGGAAAGTCAAATGTATTGGCGGACAAATTAAGCAGGACAATTCTCTCTCCTCACGAATGGTCTCTAAACCGCACAGTAGCAGCCCAGGTTTTCAAGAGATGGGGACGCTGCTGCGACCTATTTGCAACTCCACAAAACGCCAAGTGCCAAAGGTTCTTCTCCTTGATTCCACATCAGGAAGTACCAGCCATGGATGCTCTAGCACAACCTTGGCCAACAGGGCTACTTTATGCCTTTCCTCCAATTCCACTCCTTCCCAAAGTTATTCAAAAGCTTCTCAACTGGGGTCTTTAATGATTCTGATTGCCCCATACTGGCCTCGTCAGATATGGTTTCCTTACCTGAAGAAGCATGCAGTGGACGATCCGTGGACCTTAGACCTGATTCCGGACTTGCTAATCCATCAGTCGGGACATTGGCATCAGTCCCTTCAATCCTTGAAGTTGACAGCTTGGCTCCTCCACTTCCGACCTTAGTTAGAAGGCACACACTAGATCCGGAAGTTGTTCACATTTTATCTTGCCCACAAACCCACCACTAACAAATTGTACCTCAGTAAGTGGAAGAGGTTTGCTATCTGGAGCTCAACTCAAGGGCTTAGACCCTATCACTGCTCCTGTCCCAGAGGTTTTGAAATTCTTAACATCCCTGTTTAATCAGGGATCTTCTGTCTCAACCATTAAAGTCCAACTAGCGGCTATCTCTAAATTCCACGAATCCATGGATCCTCCTTTGATGAGCAGCAGACTATGCAAAACGTTCATTAAAGGTGCGAGTCTATTAAGACCACCAGTTTTTCATCCTGCACCTCCGTGGGATCTTGATTTAGTGCTTCGCGCATTAACATCTCCCCCTTTCGAACCGGCTGCTACATGCGAGTTAAAATATCTGTCTTGGAAAACGGCATTCTTAGTGGCTATTACTTCTGCAAGAAGAGTTTCAGAGCTTCAAGCCCTGTCTATTAAACCACCGTACTTGATTTTCCACAAGGATAGAGTATCACTTAGGCCTAATCCATCCTTTGTCCCAAAGGTCTGTTCTAGTTTCTGTCTTCAACAATCTCTAGAGCTACCAGTTTTCTTTCCAAAATTCTCCAATGAAGCAGAATACACTCTCCATAAATTGGATGTTCACAGGCAATTACGCTTCTATTTAGACAGGACTCAGCAACTTCGTAAGTCAGACCAGTTGTTTGTGTCCTTCTCAGATAATAAATTGGGCCAAACCATCACAAAAGCCACTATCTCAAAATGGATCAGAGATTGCATAGCTCAGGCCTATTCTTCTTGAATAAGCAACTTACAACATCTATCAAAGCTCATTCTACCAGAGCTATGGCTACTTCTATAGCCTTTCATTCCAAGCTCGCTATATCGGAAATTTGTGCTGCGGCTACTTGGTCCAACCCGCACACTTTCATTTCCCACTACAAATTGGATGTGGCATCTAAAGGACGAGCATCTTTTGGTTCCACGGTACTCAGGAGTGTTTTCCAGTGAGCCACCCAGGATTCAGGTGCTAGGACGCTGTCCCATCATTCAGAATGTAGGCGAGATAGGATCACATAACATCTTTTAGTTATGTACTCACCATAACTTCAGATGTTTGGGATCCATCTCGCCTACATTCCTGATACCCACCCTCCTTCCCCCTGCCTTGGAGATCAGAAGAGATTGAACGGTTTTGAGTTCTACTGTTTTTATCTTGTTTCATCGGACGATGTTATATAAGCAGGGCGTGCATGTGTGCATGTATGCGGACAAACTAGATCTGGGGGACTGGTAGTGGTGCATCCTGGGATATAGTAAGCTCAGCCAATAAGAGACTTCGCTCTTTGGCATAAGCGTGCCGAGTCGGAGCCGAGGGATCGGCTCCGAACCCATCATTCAGAATGTAGGCGAGATGGATCCCAAACATCTGAAGTTATGGTGAGTACATAACTAAAAGTTTTGTCCCTACCATAAATGTAGATGTTCGAGTGTTCACCCTGCTGCCGTCCAGGTTACCCTCCCTCCATCCCCTCTGAACTAGCTGAACTTATCTCTACCACTTTATCCTATACTACCTCTGTGGTGTATTTACTTGTGCCTAAGGGTTTTGTTTGATTTTTATATAGCCATATGTATAGCCATATGTGTATATATATATATATATATATATATATATATATATATATATATATATGTATGTATATATATATATATGTATATATATTTTGCCTACCTATTGGGGGCACCTGACATCTGGGGCAAGAAAAACTGAAGAAAATGGCGTTGGATGCCTCTTATATACCCCTGGTGCACTGACGTCAGGGAAGAAGCGACAGCAACCGACGCCGGACCAAGACTTTGGAAATCAGGCCGACTGCGGGGACCGCCTGACGGCAGGATAACCCAAGTGTGATGACTGCAGCAGGGTGAACACTCGTCTACATTTATGGTAGGTATAAAACTGTACTTTCTCTGCACTGCCCTTTGGCTTATCTGCTGCGCCCAGGGTCTTCACAAAGTGCCTGGCACCAGTAACTGCATTTTGCAGGCAAAGAAAAATATTCAAATTTATCCATACCTGGACAATTGTCTAATTCAGGCAGAAAGCAAGGACACTCTTCTAATATTTGTAAAAAAGTTTCTAACTTGTCTAAGGTACACCATAAATGAAAAGAAATCACAACTGGTACCCTCTCAAATAATTACATTCCTGGGTGCAAACTTGAATACTACTGCCCAGATGGCTTACCTTACGCCAGAAAAACAAATTCAGTTGATGACTTACTTCAAGCAGGTGGTCACAAAAACCCAGCTGTCTGCAAGACAAATTCTGCAGGCCTTGGGGTTCATGGCCTCCTGCATTCTTCTAATTCCATATGCAAGACTGCATATGAGGAAACTTCAATGTTACCTAAAAAGCTTATGGAGTCAACATTGTCACAGCCTAGAAACAATGATTCCTGTCATTCCTTGCTTGCAACTAGAGTTCCTATGGTGGGCAGAGGCCTGCCACCAAAACAAGGGACTGTCATTCATTCCATCCCCTGCTGCCCAAACCTTGACTACAGATGCATCAGACTATACTTGGGGGGTGCATCTGGCAGGGAGATGCATTCAAGACCAATGGAGCCCAAATCAAATGCACCTACATGTCAATCAGAAAGAGATGCTAGCTGTACAGAATGCTGTGACAGCCTTCAAGGACTATCTTCATCCAAGACAACTACTGATAAAGACAGACAACACCACAGTCATGTGGTACATAAACAAGCAGGGGGGTACACATTCCTACCCCCTTTGCAGACTAGACATGGCATTGCGGAATACGGCCTTGAATTATCAAATACATCTACAAGCTCAGTTCCTGCCAGGAAAGCAAAATACTCTGGCAGACGAACTAAGCAGAAATCTTATGGACCCACACAAATGGAAACTGGATCCACAAATCTTCAGCATGTTGACACGCAAATGGGGGAGCTCAGACATAGATCTTTTTGCCTCACCCCAAAACTATCAGTTGGACAAATTCTGCAGAAGAATTCATCTCAAAATAGCTTGGAAAGTGGATGCTCTATCTTTCAGCTGGAAAAACCTATGTCTTTCCTCCTCTGCCCCTGCTTTCCAAGGTTTTACTAAGTCAGACAGGAAAAACCAAAAATGATTCTGATTGCTCCAGACTGGCCTCGCCAACACTGGTACCTGCTCCTGCGCAATATGTCGCACCTTCCGTGGTATCTGCCTCAAACACCTCACCTACTGTCTCAGCAGAACTTTCAAATTCTGCACACTCAGCTCCAAACTTTGAATCTTGCAGCATGGCTAATCAACTAATTTCACCAGTTACATCTCTCAGCAAACCTGTGATGGATGTCATTTTGGAGGCTAGAAGGCCTAGTACTAGAAAGTCTCATGCTGACAAATGGAAAATATTCTGTGCCTGGAACAAAGCACAAGGAATAAGCACAGCACTACCCAATATTACTCAGATTCTGCAATATTTAACTGAGATGCTTCACAAGGACCTATCTTTTTCTTCCATAAAAATCCATGCCTCTGCCATTTCAGCTCACTACAACACAGAGCCTCCCCTCTCTTCTCAACCTCTGCTAAAGCAGTACCTCAGCGGGGCCAAAAATTTAAGACCTCCCAGGAGAGCATCATCTCCTGCATGCAACCTCAATTTTGTTTTGGAAAAACTCACTCTACCTCCTTTTGAGCCAGCTGTTACTGCGGACCTAAAATTTTTCTCTTGGAAAACAGCTTTTCTCTTAGCAGTCACTTCAGCTAGAAGGATTTCAGAACTACAGGCTCTCATGGCAGTGGAGCCTTTCATTATTTTTTACCCTGATAGGGTGGCCCTCAGGACCAAACCATCCTTTATGCCTAAAGTGGTATCTAGTGTGGCCCTTAATCAGACCATTCATCTGCCAACTTTCTTCCCAAATCCACAGAACAAGGGTGAGCGGATTCTGCATTCCTTGGGTGTACACAGACAACTAAGATTCTACTTAAACAGGACAAAATGTTTAAGAAAATCTGAACAATTACTAGTGGCATTTGCTGCAGGGGCAGAGGGAAAGGCTATTTCAAAGGAGACTATTTCCAAATGGATAAGCCATTGTATTAGTTTCTGCTATATGCACCATGGTAAACCTGCCCCCAAGGGGATCAGATCTCATTCCACCAGGGCTGCATCTACTTCTGCAGCCTTTCTCAGAGGGGTTCCAACCAGAGACATTCTAGAAGCTGACACCTGGAGCTCAGTTCATATGTTCACCAAACATTGCCATTTACCTTTCTTCTGTAAACCCAGAGCAGGCTTTGCCACTGCTGACCTGCAGGGCCTTATAGCTGCTCCTAATGCTGTATAAATCCATCCTCCCAACCATAGCTTTGGGATTCTACCCAAGTGTAATGGCTGCAATAGTGAAACACAAAGAACATAGTACAGTTGTGTACACTTAGCATAAATGTAGATGTTAGAGTGTATTCACTGTTTCAGTCCGGGTTACCCTCCCTCCAGCCCCCTGTGTTTTACTAGCTATATCTCTCATTTCTGTTACTATCTTTAAAAGCCTTTTTGGTGTATTTGCTTTTGTTTAGAGGTATATGTTTTGTGTTTTGTACTTTATACATGCACATATATATATATATATATATATATATATATATATATATATATATATATATATACATATATATAATGTGTGTGTGTGTGTATGTATTTTTTTTTGCTCCCCATTTGGGGGGCACCTGACATCTGGGGCAAGAAAAACTGATGTAATGGCGTCGACTGCATGTTTTATACCCCTGACGACCTGACGTCATGGAAGAAGGGACAGCAACCGATGCAGGACCCAAGACTTTGTTAATCAGGCCGACTGAGGGCAACCTGCCAGCAGATTACCCAAATGTAATGACTGCAACAGTAAATACACTCGAACATCTACATTTATGGTAAGTGTACACATTGTTGTGTTTGGGGTTTTCGATGTTTTGGGCTTTCGCCCTTTATGTGTCACTCAATTTGTGTTCGCGCAATTCAGTTTTCGTGCATATAATATAAACCCTTGTAGAGTACCTGACTCTCACAAGTTCCTTTTCAAGAATCCTACCGCGGATCCAGAGACCATTTCCCAAGGTTCAAAGGGCATTAAGGCTACAACTGCCAAAAATCCTACCCCTTCTGATAGAGATTCTAGAGCCTTGGACAGATGTGGTAAGAAGGTATACACTTCTGCTACTTTGGCCATTAGGGCTTTAAATTGCCAGTTTCACATGTTAAAATACCAGCAGCATATTATGGGACTAATTAAACAGAAAATTATGTTGATTCCTGACTGTGCTGAACACAAAGATTTACAGGATTTAATGCATTCTGCTAAACAAGTTGGAAAACATACTTTGCAATGTGGTTTGGATTCTTTAGAAGCATCTTGCAGGGCTGCTGTTACTGAGTCTGTACTTAGAAGGCATGCTTGGCTTAAGGAGCAAAACTTGCCAGATCATGTTAAGGCTAAATTACTGGATGCTGCCTTGAACCAAGACCGCCTGTTTGGCAACAAAGCAGAAGAAGTCCTCAAAAAGATGGAGGAAAAAGTTAAATCTATGCAAACTGTTAAAGATTTCCTGCAGGTCCAGCCACCCAGATTTAGTAGGCATTGGCCTTCAAAGAATTGGTCCTTTCCAGCCTCTTTCAGGCCTTCTCAGTCCAAACCCAGGAACAGCAGACCACCTAGGTTACAGTCTTGGGCCACGCGCAGGCCTAAGCAGTGGGGGGCTTCCACTTCCAAAGCAGGGAGTAGTAAGACACCTCTGTATGGGAAAAGGGCACAATGACTTAACCTTAACCCTTCCGAGCCCTGCTCAGCTGCCTGCTCCCAAGGAGGAAAGCTTGCCCTACATGTAAAAAACTGGGAACTCATCATTACCCAGGATAAATGGGTTTTGAATATAGTTTTCCAAGGATACAGATTCCACTTCCACACCCTACCAACCCCAAATGGTTGGCCAGACCTACCCCCAAATCAGTGGGCAGAGGCTCAACAGCAGGTTCTCTCACTTCTAAGTATTAGAGCTATTCAACCTGTCCCAGCAGAAGAAAAAGGGGCAAGGTTTTTATTCAAGACTTTTCCTGGTACCCAGAAAAGACTGCTCCTGGTGTCCTATCCTGGACCTCTCTATTCTAAACACATTTTTGGTAATCCCAAAATTCAAGATGCTAACACTTCAACAGCTGCTTCCTGTGCTAGGCAAAGATGCCTGGTTGGCAACCTTAGACTTAAAGGAAGCTTACCTGCACATTCCAATAAGGGAATCTTGCAGGAAATACCTACGCTTCAGGGCAGGCTCCATGCACTATCAGTTCTCTGCACTTCCCTTTGGCTTATCTACTGTGCCCAGGGTATTCAATAAGTGTCTAGCTCCAGCCATTGTATTTTGCATTCAGAGAAATATTCACATATACCCATACTTGGAAGATTGTCTGATTCAGACAGAAAGCCAGGAATTACTATTAAAACATCTGGCATTCATAAAGAAACTTCTAAACTCACTGGGGTACACCATAAATGAAAAGAAATCTCACCCAGTACCCTGCCAACAAATTGCATTCCTGGGAGCAAGCTTGAATACAACTTCCCAGATGGCTTTCCGCACTCCAGAGAAACAAGATTGTTTGACAACCTACTTCAAACTACTGACCACAAAGACCCCAGCTGTCTGCAAGGAAAATCCTGCAAGCTCTGGGATTCATGGCCTCTTGCATTCTACTAATTCCATATGCAAGACTGCATATGAGGAAACTACAATGGTACCTAAAAAGCCTATGGTGTCAACATTCTCAGGACCTGGAATCAATGATTCCTATCATTCCTTGTATAAAGACAGAGTTCCTGTAGTGGGCAGAGGCCTGCTACCACAACAAGTGGCTCCCTTTCACTGTACCCCCTGTCGCCCAAACCCTAACAGACACATCAGACTATGCATGGGGGGCTCACTTGGCAGGGCGGTGCATTCAGGGCAAATGGAACTCAAGTCAGATGCACCTGCATATCAACCAGAAAGAATTATTAGCTGTACAGAATTCCCTGACAGCCTTCAAGGATCACATTCTTCCAGGACAATTATTGGTAAAGACAGACAACACCACAGTTATGTGGTACATAAACAAGCAGGGGGGAACCCACTCGTACCCTCTCTGCAGACTAGCCATGGCACTGCGGATTACAGCCTTGAGCTACCAAGAGCACCTACAAGCTCAATTCCTGCCAGGCAAGCTAAATTCACTGGCAGACGACCTAAGCAGAAATCTCATGGACTCACACGAGTGGAAACTGGAACCAAAAATATTCAACCTCTTGAGAAACAAATGGGGGAATCCAGAGATAGACCTGTTTGCCTCCCCTCAGAACTACCAATTGGACAAATTCTGCACAAGAATTTCCCACAGTCAAGCTTGGAAAGTGGATGCCCTGTCCTTTACCTGGGAAGGCCTCTCAGTTTATGCCTTTCCCCCTCTGCCTCTCCTCTTGAAGGTTCTGCTAAAGATCAAACAGGACAAACCAAGGACAATACTGATTGCACCAGCCTGGCCACGCCAGCACTGGTACCCCCTCTTGTGCAGTATGACACTACTGGAACCATGGCACCTGCCTCAGACCCCTTTCCTGCTGTCCCAGCAGGAGGGTCGGATTCTGCACCCTCAGCTTCAAACCCTGAACCTTGCAGCCTGGCTAATTCCTTGAGCTCTCCAGTAGCATCCCTCAGTACGCAGGTGCTAGATGTAATTCTGGAGGCAAGGAGGCCTAGTACTAGAAAACTGTATGCTGAAAAGTGGGAAAGATACGTTCCTGGAGCCAAACTCAGGGGATGGGCACAACGGTGCCCAGCTTACCGCATATTCTTCAGTACTTAACAGAGATGCTTCACAAGGGCCTTTACTTCTCGTCAATTGAAATTCATGCCTCAGCCATTTCAGCACATTATAATACTGAACCACCCCACTTCTCTCACCCCTTGCTGAAGCAATTCCTCAGAGGGACCAAAAATTTAAGACCCCCCCAGGAGAGCCCCTACT
The DNA here is from genome assembly GCF_019279795.1 of Protopterus annectens. NCBI lineage: Eukaryota > Metazoa > Chordata > Ceratodontiformes > Protopteridae > Protopterus > Protopterus annectens. The sequence goes on from NC_056745.1 coordinate 406,688,301, forward strand.
CCAGCCTGGGAACTTAACTTTGTATTGGAAAAGCTCACTCTCCCTCCTTTTGAGCCAGCTGCAACTGCAGAGTTGAAATTCCTTTCTTGGAAAACAGCCTTTCTTCTAGCCATCACTTCAGCAAGAAGAGTGTCTGAATTACAGGCCCTCATGGCAGTGGAGCCCTTCATCATTTTCCATGCAGACAGGGTGTCCCTCAGGACCAATCCTTCTTTTATGCCCAAGGTGGTGTCTAGTGTGGCCCTTAATCAGTCCATTCATTTGCCTACTTTTTTCCCGAATCCACAAAACAAAGGAGAATGAATACTGCACTCTTTGGACATGCACAGGCAACATAGATTTTATTTGGACAGGACTAAGCCTCTCAGAAAATCTGAAAAGCTGCTAGTTGGCTTTGCTGCAGGGGCAGAGGGGAAGGCCATTTCAAAGCAAACTATTTCCAAGTGGATAGGCCATTGCATTCATTTCTGCTATAAGCACCATGGAAAACCTACACCACAGGGGATAAGATCACATTCCACTAGGGCTGCATCTACCTCTACAGCCTTTCTCAGAGGTGTCCCTACCAGGGACATCCTAGAAGCTGCTACCTGGAGCTTTGTACATACCTTCACCAAGAATTACCACATGCCTATTTTTTCTAAATCCAGAGCTGGTTTTGCCACTGCAGTCTTGCAGGGCTTAATAGTTGGTCCTAATGCTCTCTAACTTCCTCCTCCCTTCCTTAGCTTTGGGAATAAACACAAATGTAATGAATGCAACACTGAAACACGAAGAACATAGTACAGCTGTGTACACTTACCATAAATGTAGATGTTCAAGTGTATTCACTGTTGCAGTCCTGGATGTTCATCATGTTACACTGCTGCAGTGGTTACCTTCCCTCCTGCTCCCTGACTTCTCTTGGATCTACCTTTTCTTCTTGTTTGGTGTATTTAAGCTTTCTGGTGTATTTGCCTTTTGATGGAGGTGTAACATAACATATAATTGCTTCCCATTATGGGGACACCTGACATCTGGGGTAAGAAAAACTGATGTAATGATGTTGGCTGCATGTTTTTTACCCCTGACGACCTTACATCATGGAAGAAGAGACAGCATCTGACATCAAAGACTGGTATTCAGGCCAGCTGAGGGCTACCTGCAGGCAGATAACCCAAATGTAATGACTGCAACAGTGAATATACTCTAACATCTACATTTATGTTAAGTGTACACAACTGTACTTTCTCGATTCCCAGGGTATTCTTAAAGATAATGGAAGAGGGGCCAAGAGTAATTCTAATAGCCCCAGACTTGCCCAGGCAGCACTGCTACCCTCTCCTACTTAACTTGGCCACCACAGAACAATGGCAGCTGTCACAAAGAGTAGACCGTTTGATACAGGACAAGGGAAAGATTGTATACCCCAATTTGCAGACCCTCAAATTGTCAGCATTGAGGATACCTTAATGCCTTGAAGGGATCCTAGCCTAGACAAATAGGTTCAGGTTATTCTAAAAGTGCACCAGGAAATCTTTCTGTTCAAAATGGAAAATTTTTGTCCTTTGGTTTGGGCAAAATTCACAGAATCCTCATCTTGCCAAGATCCCAGTCAAGCTAGGCTACCTGATCTTTCCTACTCCTCCATAAAAATTCATGCCTCTGGTATTTCAGCCAACATATCTGCACAACCTCCAATCTTCTCTACCCCACTTTGAAACAGTTTCTTCAAGGGATGAGCCCCATCAGGCCACCTAGAAAACCTCTGGACTCTACCTGGGGCCTTAACTTTTTTCTGGAGAAACTTATTCTACCAACACTCGAGCCAGCTGCGTTGACTGAATTAAAATTCCTGGCCTGGGAAGACTGCCTTCTTGTTTGCCTTCACTCTGCTAGAAGGGTTTCTGAGCTACAGGCACTCTTGTCAGTGGAACCATTCCTCATCTTCCACCCAGAGTCTCACTCAGAAGCAAGCCCTCCTTTATGCCCAAAGAAGTGAAAGAAACCTCCTTAAATCAAGCCATACATCTGCTTTTACCGCAGTGTTTTCTGAGTACATAACAGTTTTTTGAACAAATGGAACATGTCTTGTTAGAAAACATATGTGTACCTTAGTCTGAATCAGTTTGGGGTTTATCTGGACCAAACTAAGATCTTTATGCTGTTCTGTTCTCAGTATGCTAAAAGTCTTATTTTAACATCTGTATTCTGTAACCTTTAGCGTGCAGCCTATCAAACATCTCAGAAGCTGCTTTAAAAATATTTTAAGGAAAGCAAACCTTAGACCATTTGACTTTCTAAAATTTTCCATATTGAAGAAGATATTTTTTATAGTTTTGCGGGTGGGCACTTATTGTGTATGGTAAAAAAAAAAAAAAAGCATTAGCGGTTATATATATATATGGATCCAGATAAATATAGCGACTTCTGGTAATGTTAACAATTTTGATGTCTGCTGCATTTGGTCAACAGAAAAGCTATTGACATTGGTCTGAGACTGCTATTATACCAAGGCTGGCGAATATGCCCTGTATATATACAAGTAGCAGGGGATATGGGTGTCCTCCTGCAAAAATGTTGTATGTTGCATGCTCCGAGGTTGTCTCTGAGCTTACTCACTGGTCTGTCGATACTCCTACCACTCAACCAAACACATATTCAAACATCGTACTCCACACAGCGTTCTTTTAATGAACTTTGCATTCAACAGAAGAATGGTAACACATGTATAATTTGTTCTGATTATTTAAAACAGTGCCATGTCCCACTACAGTATTTTAGCAAATTGCTTACATATAAAGCTAAAACCACTGCTATGAATATCTGTTATAACGTGCCAGAATTTATATTCCAGACCTTGACAACTGAGAAATACACATGTACAAAAAAAAAAAGTTCTTGAAAAGTTGATGAGCACAAGTTTTATATGTCAGCAAAATTCCCATTATCATGTTCACTTTTTCCTTCATTTGAAAATAGACTGTAGCACTGAAATCAAGAAAAAATCCCACCAAGTAAAACTGTAATATCGTTCTGTTTTACTATGCTATCATTAAACTGGCTAACTACTTTGTAACCCTGTTGGGTTTGCAGTTGAGGTGTACAACATAGAGACCAGTAGTGGAAAAAATAAGTTGGCTGTTATTTAAAGTTGTGTTGCTTCTGTAATAGAGCACATATTAAACACAAAGGAAATGTCTGAGAAATGAATGAAGAAAAACAGTCAGATACACACCATGGAACTATTGAATATCCTAGTGGTGAATCTAATGAGTTGAGCACTGTTGGTAAGTAATACAAGAGTGACATCCTGCATGAAGTTCTTATTGGAGACACGTTTTGCTTCTTATTTTAAAAATGATTCTTCCAAAATTCATCTGTCAGGTAATATGTTTAATTCATGCCTAAATTGATTAGATAGATGAGTAATAAAGTAAGACTCTACATCTTGTAGCGACCATATTTATCATGAGAAAATATTATGATTTTGTATCCCCTTTCATCCTCTTTAATAACCAGGTCTTGCCTGTTGATCACAGCCTCCATGCATAGACATTTTTCTTTTAAGTTATACCTTGTAGCATTTTTTTTTCCAAAATAAGTTGAGTACTGGACACAACCAACTTCTGAAAAACCAATGCCTGATTAACACACGCATGAAGTGGTATGGGTGAAATTACTAACTAGAAATCTGTGGGAAGTATTTGTATTATGTGCTGGAAATATAAATTCTTCCTGTGATATCAGGCACAAACAAATCATATACTGTAACTTTAAAAGTTGAAATTCAGTTTTGTAACTCAGCAGTATTAAAAGTGACCCCCTTGCTGTTCTTTTGAGTAAAATGTGTGATATTTAAGGTGCAAGTCTCTAAAGAATTTAAACAAATCAACATTTAAGTTTAGTTTTTTTGAGTTGGGAGAATAAACTTTAGACCTTTCTGTAAAGGGCCAAAAACTTGGATCTAAAATGTAACACACAAAGTTAAAGTTCCATTTAATTATACTGCTGACTGCATCCCTTTTTACTATATATGTTTTGTAAAGTTCTAGGGTCTGTTTGCAAAATTTAATCTCCTAGTATACCTCTCAACATCTTCGTGCCAGAAATTTGGACAAAGCCTGAGAAAATGGTGGGACAAAGGCCCAAAAATAGGGACAGGTTTTAAATATTGCTCTTATAAACATAGAAAGTTGCTAGAGTAATGGAGTTTAACATGCATTTTCTGAAACTGAAATGTATGTCATTATTTAGGGGACTTCAATCCTCCGATCATCCCAGTGATTTGCCACAAAATCACAAATTTTATGAGGAACAGACAAAAAATATGATGCAAAAATCTGGACATTCTGTGAAAATCTGGACTGTTGAGAAGTATGTCTCCTAGATTCATAAAAAAACAGGTAATTATTCCAGCAAGGACAAACCAACGAAAAAAAACAAAAGATGACTAGTCAGCAGCTTGGTGGCTAACCACAACATTCTAGTGCTTCATAAAATAAATCCAAACGTATTTAAAACTCCAACTTTATTACAATAAAAAAACATTAAAATAAGCATTTTCGTCCCTTATACCCACAGGACTTCTTCAAAATGAACCTTCCGAACAGACAGTAGTTTAATAAAATAACCTTCCCAAATGGTGATCACACGACCCTTAAGAAACCTTGGTCACGTGGTCACTAAAAAACTTTTCCTTCCAGCATTTAAAGTGACAAGCATCTAATGTTTGTCAGTGGTGCATTGTTTTATAATAACACATTATGTAATACAGTAAATACATGTTGAGATACTATTTTAAAACTTTGTAATTTAAAAAACAAAAACATCCTTTTCATAAATTAAATACAATAAAATGGTAAATGTGCATAAAAATGTCTAAAAGAACCTTGTATGAAGTTTTAAAATTGCAAGCATGTCTCCCTTAAAAGGTCAAACATACTAGCATTCTAAAGCTTTTAATTTCAATAAACATGAAATAGAGCAATGTTCATTTAAATAAGGTCTACATAGCAGTTGTCAAGAATAGTTCCCTGGCTTCAAGTCTCTGGGTCCGTGGTCCTCCCTCCACTACATTTAACCTATTCCAAAATACTGAATTTAAAATTATGGCCTGGGTAGTCAGTGATGTGTTTGGCTAGAGCTTTAGTATTTTTGCTCCCTTTAGTATCATATGCATGTTTATACATCCGCTCTTTTAGAGTGCGCTCAGTTTTACCTATGTAAAATGAATCACATACCTGGCAGAGGCCCACATATACAACGCCTTTCAATGTACAATTAAATTTCTCTGTCAATTTTTAATTTTTGTCCATTTATTACAAATTCTTCACCTACTAAGGCATGTCTACAGTAGCTGTAAAATCACATTTCTTTATGCCTTTTACTACTGCAGAATGAGTGTGTTTTAAACGGTCTCTCCAAAATGTTTTTCATGCTACCTCCTTTTTTGTATACTATAGTTGGTCTCTCCCCCAATTTCTCATAAGTGTCATAATCTTTCAGTATGTTGCAGTTGTTCTCAAGAACCCATTTAATCAAGCCACTTCTGGTGTTAAATTTGGTTACCATACTAGTTCTGTATGGACAAGGAACATTTTCATTTTTGTGGGGTTCCCTATTATTTTGTACATCGCTTAAATATAGAATAGGTTTAAAGTGAACAGTTTCCCTTTTATGTACCACCTTTTCCATAATCTCTTTACATTGTTCGTGGGTAACCCCTTTGCAAGAACATATTTAACACAAGTTCACATTCCACCAAGAGATCTTGGTGTTTGGTCACCATTCTTGCTGCTTTAACAAGTTGTCCCTTTATGGAAGCCTTCTTTTTTTGTTTTTGTGGATGCTCACTCGTAAAATGTAATAATGTATTTGAATAAGTAGGTTTCCTATATCTTTTTGATGTATATGTATGGTTGTCAGTATTTTTCTCTAATAGTATATCCAAGTGTGGTATAGATGTCTTCTCAGTTTGTTGTGTAAACACCAAAAAGCTAGTACTGTTGTTAATATAATAAAATCATCTCATCTAGTTTTAGTATCTTTCCAAACAAAAAACAAATCATCCAGATATCAGGTGTAGAACTTGTAAGAATTTTTGTATTTACCATTGGTTGCATATTCCTTCTCCCAATGTGCCATAACTATGTTAGCAACTAATGAACCACAATTTGAGCCCATAGCCACCCCATTTTTTGACAGAAATACTCCCCCCTCAAAGTATATAAAATTATTTTTAAGAACAAGTTCAAGTAGTTCCTCAAATAACTTCACTCTGTCTTGTGGGACATGCTTTTCATGTAAAAATGCTGTGAACCATAATATTCACACCTCATGCGGCATGACCATATACAAGTCTTTTACATCCACCGTGACTAAAAAGTCTTCGCTTTCCACTTCGACTTAGTTAATTTTTTCCAAGAAGTCCCAAGAGTCCCTGCAAATTTGCTCTTCCTTCTTCACTAATTCTAATAATTAAATTATTGTTCATAAATTTCGCACAGGCACTTATTGATCCCATCCCAGCAACAGTTGGTCACATAGGTGGATTTTCAATACTCTTGTGGATCTTAGGTTTCCCAAAAATAGTTGGAATGATGGGAGATGGCATGTTAAGGTAGTTATATTCATCAGTTGATAACCTGCCATCTATAAACATAGCCTTAATCTGCACCCTAAGTTAGTGATAAGCCTGGTTTAGTTCATTTAAGGAAATGTGTTGGTATGCTCCATTCATCAATCAAAATGTCTAACATTTTTGCGTTATATTCCTTCGTGTCCATAATCACCGTCCCACCCCCCTTGTGTGGCTTCATAATACATAGTTTTTGGGTTTTTTTCCTCCTAGGTTCATGTCAACATTACTTTAGTTAGTTGTCATTCTGCCTTCTCCTTGACTCCCAGTCTTCTTCTCAAATAGGTTCATAGGTTGGTACTGAGGTATCTGCCCAAAGGCATATATTAGCCCAGCCACGTTGTGCGGTATTCACCGCCCCTTTAGTAGTTCCCTAGACCCTTGTACTAGCAGCTAGTACCCTTGGCCCCTATCTAGTAGTGCGGTTGGTGTGATCCCCGGTGTGAACTTTCTGTTACCCATCCACTCATCAAGGTTCCTCTTGAAGAGTGATATTGAGGGGCTCTGTCTTAGACCGGGACCCTGTTCCATAGTAAGGGAAGTCTCTGCGAAGGGAATCTATCCCTCCAGCATGTTCTATTCATTGTTGTGTTGAGGTTTATATCCCTAGAGCATGTAGCTCGAGTAGATTTGGTTTTGCTAAGATGGAGCATGTTCAACAATTCTGGGTTGGACATGGCTCTGTACGTTAGAGATCGCCTCTGAGAAAGCGGTATGCAACAGAGAACAGTCTTAGCTTTTTCAATCGTGCTGCATAGGGTAACTGTTTGAGGCCAGTAATCCTCTTGGTTAGGTACCTCTGTGGTCTCTCCAGCTGCTGGAGATGTCTAGCCAGGTACATTCCAATTGGTGCATTGTACTCAATAATGGGTCTGATGAGGGAAGAGTAGAGGGGCACCATTACATCCTTAGATCTTGATGCGAACCCTTTCATGATCAGATGGGTCACATAGAAAGATTTTCTAACCACTTTGTCAACATGGTTATCAAAGGAAAGCTGGCTATCTACTTGGGTCCCTAGATCCCTTATTTCTTCTTCAGATTTCAGGGGATTACCTCCTATGTTGTAGTTTGCGGGTACTCTGTTTTTTCCAAAGGGGATTACTACACATTTTTTTGCATTTAACTTGAGACCATGGCTTTGACACCATGCATCAGTCTCATTTAAGCCCTTCTGGAGGATCTCCATATCAGCCGGAGACTCTATTATAGCACCCAGTTTGCAGTCGTCCGCAAACTTAGTCAGCCACAGCCCTTCCATGCTTGCCTGTTCTTCTGAGAAGTATATGCCAAACAGGAGGGGCCCCAGGACAGAGCCCTGAGGCACACCACTCATTACTGGTCTGGATTTGGACATAGGTCCCGCTACTCTTACTTTATGGGATCTGTCTGAGAGCCAGTTTGTGATCCATCTTGTGACATAAGGGTTTATGCCCAGGCTGGTGAGCTTATCAATAATACCCAAATGGGGAATGGTGTCAAGTGCTTTAGCAAGGTCAAGGTAAGCCGTGTGTACCTCCTTTCCCTTATCTATAGCCTGAGTAACTGTCTCAAAGAAATCCACCAGGTTCAGGTGGCATGATCTGCCCTTGACGAAGCCGAACTGTGTGGGGTCCAGCGACTGGAGGTTCCCAATCTCTCCATTTATGAGTTCCATATGATTCGCTGTATAGCCTTACAGATCAGACTGGTCAGGCTTATTGGTCAGTAGTTCCCAGGGTCAGTTGTGGCCCCACCCTTGTGTAGCGGGACCACCGTTGCCGTGCGCCATTCTCTGGGCACATATCCTGTGGAGAGGCTGAGACTGAACAGGGTATTAAGATGCGGGGTTAATTCCGTTTGGAGCTCGCGTATGACACAGCCTGGGACACCATCTGGTCCCATGGAGGCAGTGTTTTTAGCTTTAGATAGAGCCTTGTTAACAAACGTATCAGTAATAATTGGACTTACACAATCCCCTGGAATGGTAATAGGCTCTGTAGGTGGTGAGGGGGGGGGGGGTATTTGCACTGAACCTGTCAGCCAAGATGCTGGCAATGTCAGAAGGGTCAGTGCATTTTGTTCCATTTTGTACTAGCTCAGAACAGACCTGAACGTTGCCATTTAGGTTTTTGACGTAGCCATAGAAGGCCTTATGGTTATCCTTGGCAACTTTCTTTTCAAAATTAGCTTTAGTTGACTTGATGAGGGCCCTCAATTTCTTACTAATGCTGATCAGGGATGATTTTTCTACTTGAGATTTGGCCTTTTTTTGTATGTCTCCTCCTTTTATTGTAAAGTTTGCTTATGGCCGGGGTCCACCAGACTGGTTTCTTCTTGCTTGAGGAAGGAGTCTTGGTTTTATTTGGGATAGCATGGTCCATGCAATCCTGAAGATGCATATAGAGTGCCTTGGTGTAGGATTCCGCATCCTGGATATCATTATCCTTCTGCAAGGGAATAGTGAAGCTTTCCACTTCGGATGCAAGTAGTTTGAAGTTTACTTTGGAAAGGTTTTTGACTATGTTTTTTTTGACTGGGGGAGGTGGAAGGGTGAGGATGTCCTGGGTTATGAGTTTGTGGTCAGATCTGACCAAGGAGGGCATGATAACGGGTGTGGTACAGTGGGCACCCATATTTGTGATGATTAAATCCAATATGTTGTCTCCTCTAGTGGGGGAACATACTAGTTGTTCAAAGGCATTTGAATTTATAAATTCTATGAATCGCTGAGCATAGGAGATGGAACATTGGTAGTTCGCCCAGTCTATACCAGGGTAGTTGAAATCACCCAAGATTATGGTGTTGGGTAGGACCTATTTTCCAATGTCTCAAGGAATGCAGAGTGAGCATCTTGGGACATGGTGGGCAATCTATAACCGGCTATGACTTGAAATGTGGTTTTGTCTGCTGATAGTTGCGCATGGATGATCTCTGGGGCATCATGCTGCGCTACTAACCTGGAGATATGGGTATCCTTGATGAATACGGATATACCTCCGCCCTTTGTACTGCGATTCGGTAACTGAGGCCGGAAGGTATGATATGAATTGTAACCTGGCAGTGCTGGGGTGCTCTCTTGAGCCTTGAACCAGGTTTCCGTCACTGCACAAACATTGATTTTCTCCATGCTGAGGAGAGCCTCGAGTGTGTGCATTTTGAGGTTGAGACTTCTGGCGTTGAGTAGCATTACCCTTAGTTTTTGGTTACCTGTGCTGGTTACGGTGGTTGGTTTGTCCTTTGAGCCTTGCCTAAAAAAGGCACTATGGGGATGGCAAGAGCCTTGGCCAGTATTCGAAAACCTAGGTGTGACAGGTGCAACCCATCTCTGGCAAAACAGCGAGGCTTGTCTATCATGTCATCCCAGGCAGACAGACACTGGGTCCCCTTAGAATGACACCAGAAGCTTAGCCAATTGTTGAAATTGATAATTTTGTCTTTGTATTGTGGTATCATTCTAGGTGAAGGTAGTATGCTACTCAAGGTCAGGGTCATACCAGCTTGGGCTACATGATCAGAGAGCTCCTCAATGTCTCTTTTCATGTAGTCCAGGGAGGTACGTCTTAGATCATTCATGTACAATGACAGCGTCATACTTGTACTTGTTCTGGAGTGACCTAAGTGCTTGTGTTATGTGGCGGATCCGAGCACCCGACAGGCAGCTGACAGTAACCTTCTCCTTGATGTCCTTCATGGATGCATCTGCAGTCATAACAACTGGGTTGTCCTGTCGTCAGGCAGCCCTTCGGTCGGCCGGATTCCAAAGTCCGGGTCCGGCTTCGGCTGATGTCGCACTTCACCCGATGTCATCTCTGCTGGTCTTCGGGTATAAAGGCATCAGCCGACGCCATTTTCTTCAGTCTTTCTTGCCGCGTGGCGCCCGAAGCAGAAGCTGTTCGCAAGTGCCGGTCGGTCAGATCCAGAGATTACTACTACCGAATACTCCTTCGAAGACTTCTAAAAGCTAAGTACCCCGTTGGGGACTCTTTCTTGCCTCAGCCGATGTCAGAAAAAGTCAATAACTGTTTAACTTGTGGGAAACAAATACCTCATAAAGATTTCCACTCTTACTGTTTGCCTTGTTTAGGCCCAGACCACGACGTAGCAGCCTGTTCGGCCTGTGCTTCTTTCAACCGATAAACGCTTAGACGTCGGTCGGAGTTTGCTGAACAGTTTTCGGCTCTGAATTTGCGTACATTATGCCGTCGGATCCTCCGACTACCCAAATTATTAAAACGCAAAGAAAAAGACCGACACTCATGGTCCGCGGTTTCGGCCGAAACCATGGTTAAGCAAACGCGAGTGTCTCGGTTTCGGCGAAACCGAGAAAACTGATCAGAGTACAGCGAATCAATGACTACTACTGAGGTTCCGGTTACCTTACTTGAATCGGCCTCAGAAATTTTACCTACTACAGTGGTTACTAGTGACTTATCAGACACCATCCCTTTGGATGTCTCTACCCCAGCACGTGGTGCTGCTAGGCCTCCTGCAGCCATGTCTATTAAGGCCTTCGCCAGGGCTAAAGCAGCCAAATCTACTAAGTCAGTGCCTGTTAAACCCCTCAACCAGGCCCACTTCTAGTTCACAAATGCTTACTCTGGCAGAAGATTTAATATCCTTAATTAGGGGATCTCAATCTCACCCAGACAGGGCCTCTCAGCCCCCAGAAAAGAGACCTAGAGCAGAGCCTGTGTCCTCTGATGATTCTGCGGAAGACTCAGATATTACAGACCAGCCAGAGGCTCCTTTCTCCAATTTTGAGGACTCAGATGCTGAAGAATCCATTCCAGCTGCTTCACCACCAGAAGAATTCTCCTTTGGGGAAACCTTACATGCCATGAGAGAACATTTCCAATGGCAGGAACAGGATTTTTCAGACTCCAGAAAAAGACTTAGGACTTTTCTGCACCTACCACAACACAGGCCCTTAGCTATACCTCCTGTCCTCTCTGTTGTGGACGATGCATTTAATGATGTTTGCACTGCACCAGATTTTTTACCTCCAGCACCTGCCAAACCAGATAGATTTTACAGGGTACCAGACACTCATCATCACCTATACAAGGCCCCTCTTGCAGACCCCGAAACTATATCCCAGGGCCCTAAGGCAGTAGCCTCAACCACAGCAAAACCCTATTCCTTCTGAAAGGGAAGCCAGGTCTTTAGACAGATGGGGCAAAAAGGTTTACACCTCTGCTACTCTCTCAGCTAGAGCTTTAAACTGTCAGTTTCACATGATACAATACCAAGAGTTTATGCGTGATCAGTTAACTAAAAAGCTATCCTCTGATGACTCTATAGATAAGAAAAATCTATTAGAAATGGTAAATAACATACAACAGGTTAGTAACCATTCCTTAAAATGTGGCTATGATGCACTGGAGGCTTCATTTAGATCAGCCATGACTGGCACAGTGATAAGAAGACATGCATGGCTGAAGGAACAAGTTTTACCGGATCATGTTAAAGCTAAGTTATTAGATGCTCCTATGGATAAGACCAGTTTGTTTGGTACACCTGCCCAGCAGGTAATGAAAATGGAAGAAAAGGCAAAATCTGTACAAACGGTTAAAGATTTCTTGCAGGTTCAGCCCCCAAGGTTTAGCAGGAACTGGCCTGCCAAAAATTGGTCCTTTCCTGACTCCACAAGATCCCAAAGGGGCAGGAATAGACGTTCCAGAGGCAGAAATCAATCCAGAGGGGGTGCCTACAGAGGACGACAGTGGCAAGGTAATAACAGAGCCACAGGCACAGCCACTACCACTACAACAGGGCAATCACAGTGACTTGATTCTAACTCCGCCTACCAGAGAACAAATAGCAGCACCCTTAGGCGGAAAATTAACCTTATTTTCAAAGAACTGGCACTATATCACAAAAGACAAGTGGATTTTGCAAACCATAGACCAAGGTTACCGGTTCCACTTCCACACTATACCAGTCAAAGAGGAATGCCAAACCTACCTGCAAATCATAAAACAGAAGCTCTACAGCAGATAATGCAATTAACAAAGATGAGAGCTGTGGAAAGAGTACCAATAACAGAACAAGGCAAAGGATTCTACTCCAGACTATTCCTAGTTCCAAGAAAGGAAAAAAGTTGGAGACCTATTCTCAATCTGTCCACCTTAAACACATACATCATTGTCCCAAAATTCAAGATGCTGACCCTACAGCAACTTCTTCCCATGCTGGGCAAGGAGTGTTGGCTGGTAACTCTAGATCTCAAGGAGGCATACCTGCACGTCCCCATTCGACCAATTTGCAGAAGATACCTCAGATTTCTTGCAGGATCAGAGCACTATCAATTCTCAGCATTGCCCTTTGGCTTATCTACTGCCCAGAGTATTCACAAAATGCCTGGCATCAGTAATCGCCACTGCAGACTACAGGAATCCAAATTTATCCATACCTGGACGACTGCCTGCTACAAGGGGACAACAAAAGCAAGCTGACAACAGATTTACAAAGGGTCATTTACTTGCTACAAGCACTGGGATACACAGTCAATTTGCAAAAATCAAGACTGATTCCATCCCAAACAAGGACATTCTTGGGCTCGAAATTGGACGCAGTAAAACAAATTGCATTCCTAACTGCTGAAAAACAAAAGATCTCCCTCTTTACTTCTTGGCACTAACAAACCACAGCAAGCTAACAGCAAGAAAAGTTCTGCAGGCCTTGGGCTTCATGGCATCATGCATAATCTTGGTTCCACATGCCAGACTGCATATGAGAAAACTACAGTGGTACCTAAAGAATTTATGGTCCCAACACAGGCACAGCCTAGAAGCAGAAATTCCACTAATTCCATGCCTAAAACAGGAGTTCCTATGGTGGGCTCAAGCATGCCAGTCAAACCCAGGCTTACCCTTTCACAAATATCAAGCAAGCCAAACCATCACAACAGACGCCTCAGACCTAGGATGGGGGGCTCACATGCTGGACAAATGCGTGCAAGGATTGTGGACGCAGGACCAACTTCACCTGCACATCAACCTAAAAGAAATGCTGGCAGTAAAACTGGCAATCCAAAAATTCAGACCATTTCTCAAAGAAGGCCATTTGATGATAAGGACAGACAACACCACAGTCATGTGGTACATCAACAAACAGGGAGGCACTCATTCATACCCCTATGCAGAATGACTTTGGACCTTTGGAACCTGGCACTCAGCTACAACATCCAGTTACAGGCAATGTTTGTACCGGGAAAGAACACTCTAGCAGACATGTTAAGCAGAACCACCTCGGATGCTCACGAATGGATGCTACACCCGGACATCTTCAAGACCATCGCAAAGAAATGGGGAATGCCACAGATAGATCTATTCGCTTCCCCTCTCAACCACCAGCTCAAAAAATTCTGCACAAGGACATTCCATCCACTTGCATCGAAAGTGGATTCGCTCTCCTTCAGCTGGAAAGGCCTGACAGCATATGCATTCCCACCTCTTCCCTTGATACACAAGGTATTACTAAAAATCAAGGAGGAACGTCCAAGGATAATCCTGATAGCTCCAAACTGGCCAAGACAACACTGGTACCCATTGCTGAGGAGCATGTCTCGGGACAAAATGTGGTCAATACCCTGATGCCTTTGATGTTAACTCAGAACAACTACAGCATCATGCATCCAAACCTAAAACGTTGCAGCTGACTGCATGGCACATCACATAGCAGCAACTATTCCAGATCTCTCCCAAAGGGTTAAAGACATTATCCTTGAAGCCCGCAGACCTTCAACAAGAAGGAACTATGCAGGGAAATGGAAAAGGTTTGTCATTTGGAGTGCTGAAAGAGGGAAGGATGTGTCGAATATAGATATGGCTAACATTCTGGAGTACTTGGCAGAGCTACTACATACAGGCCTGTCCTATTCCTCCATCAAGATACATGCATCAGCTATTTCAGCAGAATACAGCTTTGATCCACCTGTCTTCTCACATCCTCTACTCAGGCGGTTCCTCAGAGGGATCAAGAATGTAAAACCTCCTAGGAAACCACCACTGCCAGCCTGGGATTTGAACTTTGTGCAAGAAAAGTTGACACTCGCACCTTTTGAACCAGCAGCAACAGCAGACCTACAGCATCTTTCATGGAAAACTGCTTTCCTACTGGCAATAACCTCAGCAAGGAGGGTTTCTGAACTTCAGGCCCTAATGGCAGTACAACCCTTCCTAATCTTCCACCAAGACAGAGTGTCCATGAGGACTAATCCTACATTTATGCCTAAGGTGGTATCCAGAGTGTCCCTAAACCAGGCAATCCACCTACCTACCTTCTTCCCCAACCCACAAAACAGAGGGGAAAGAATGCTGCATACCTTGGATGTACACAGACAGCTACGCTACTACCTGGACAGAACAAAAGTAACAGAAAAACTGACCAGCTTTTTGTAGCCTATGCAACAGGAAGGGAAGGAAAAGCAATTTCCAAACAGACAATCTCCAAATGGATAGGAAATTGCATACGATTCTGTTACTCCTTCCATGGAAAACCAATTCCACAGAACATACGACCTCATTCTACAAGAGCAACAGCCACTACCACAGCCTTCTTACGAGGAGTGGCAACCAAGGACATTATTGAGGCGGCTACTTGGACCTCCGTGCATACATTTGCCAAGCATTATAATTTACCTCTGTATTCCAGATCCCGAGCAGGGTTTGCCACTGCTGTACTGCAAGGGATCCTAACCACACCATAATCTATTCTTCCTCCTCCCTAGTTGGCTATGGTATTCTACCCAGTTGTTATGACTGCAGATGCATCCATGAAGGACATAGTACAGTTTTGTACCTACCATAAATGTAGATGTCCGAACTGGATAGCATCTGCAGTCAGGATTACCCTCCCTCCTTCCCCTCTGTGGTACTCCTAGGGTATTTACCCTCCTAATAGCTAGCTGGTGGGGGGTCTCTTATGGTGTATTTGTTTGTATATATGTACATACATGCTTATTTTTTGTGTTTGCCTTCTATCCTTTGGGAAACATTGGCATTTTTACCCAAAATTTAGCCTTCCAAGAGGGCAACTGGCATCTGGGGCAAGAAACACTGAAGAAAATGGTGTCGGCTGATGCCTTTATACCCGAAGACCAGCAGAGATGACGTTGGGTGAAGTGCGACATCAGCCGAAGCCGGACCCGGACTTTGGAATCCGGCCGACCGAAGGGCTGCCTGACGACAGGACAACCCAGTTGTTATGACTGCAGATGCTATCCAGTTCGGACATCTACATTTATGGTAGGTACAAAACTGTACTTTCAGCCTGGTGAGTGGAACATCCATGTGCCTTACTATAGAGTCTCCTATTACTAGCGTGTTATTGTTGGTGTTTTGCCTTAAGGGCTGTTGTGAGGCACACTGCTGAAGTGAATTATGTGTTTTCTGGCTTGTGTTTGGGGGTGCAGGTTGCTTGCTTGTCTGCTTTGGAGGGCACTGTTTCTTTTTCAGATTGGTACCTAGTGCCTCCGAATATGTTTTTATGAGTATGTTTTGCCGGTGCTTGTTTTGTAGATTCATGTGTGACAGGTGGTGTGATGCAAGTGTGTCCCTTATCTTCTTGACTGTCTGTTACAGTCATGAGTTGAGAGCGCTTAGCCTTCAGTCTGGCTGTGTATTTGCATCTCTCACAAGTGTTTGTGTCTAGAGGTAAGAGGAGAGGGTTGTCTGTATACATGAGGCAGTTGTGACTTTGCCTCAGGATGCCCAATTCCACCAGATGAACTGGCGAGTACACCTGAAGCTGACCTCTGGACATGCTTTGAAGAGTAAATTGAACTTAAGTCCTGTGGACGATCGAGGGTCTTATGCTATATTATAGTGCTGTCTAGGAAATTTGGAGAATAATAGTGCTGTCTAGGAGATTAGGACAAATGCTGATTTCTGTTTTGCAAGTGCTGCAGTAAGAGCAGCTGATCTGAAGCACTTGAGCTGAGGCTTGCCAAGTTCTAAGGGAAAATTTACAGCGCAGACTTTGTGGGGCCGGGAATAGTATACCCCAACTAACCGGTGCTGCCTGATGCTGCTCTGTGCGCAAGACCACGCAAAAAGAGAGTTGCAGGGTTTTTCCTCTAGATAAGTGAGGAAAGTGAGTACAAGCGCTGTTTTTCTCTAAGCAAGTGATAAAAGTAAGTACAAAAACTGTTTTCCTCTAGGCAATGAGGAAGATAGAGTGCTATAGTAATTAGTAGCTTATTTAGTGCTTACAAGTTCTGAACAAGTGCTGAGCATGAACAAGCAAATTTAAGTGCTAAAACTAAGAATCTGTATCTGCACTAGATGAGTTACAGGACAGAAACAAGTGCAAATACAGGCTTTCAAATCAGAAAGTTGAGAGAGATGGAAGAGATTGCCCAAACGGCCAATAACTACAAATTCTGGGCCAGAACCACTACTTATGTGGTAGAGAGGTTACCTAGTGCTTACCACTCCCACTGATAAGCTAAAAGGCTTCACTCCAACACAGAAAGGCTTAGGGGACTCAGAAGCTTACATACAGTCCTGGATACAGCAAATCTGTATCTGGAACACTAGTTACAGGAAAGGTAGGAAACAGGCTTACAGTTTTTTTTTTACAGAAAAGTAGCAAAAGTAGTAGTAAAAAACAATTCACATGCAGTGCAAGCTAGCACACTTGAGTATGCAGCAATATTAGACCAAACACAGTTTAAATAAATTAAAAAGGACTAAAAGCAAGTGCAGAAAGAGTTTATTAGGTAGAATGTGGTAAAGAGATGGGACGGGGGAGTGTCCCAGATCAAATCTACAGTGGGGCGGGCAACTGCAAAAGCCACCAAATTTAAACTACAAACCAAAATTACGGAGGGTAGGTGGGACAAAACAGTTTCAACAGAGATCTAAGCAAAAACTAACAGTACAAACTTTAAAACCAAAAAAATATTCTCAGCTCTGTATATTTGCCGATCAGTCTCTCAGAACAGTGAGACAACAGTTTCAACATGGATCTAAGCAACAATTAAACTCTATAACCAAAAAAAATATATACTCAGCTCTGTATAGTTGCAGATATGTAAGGCAGTCACTCAAAACACAGGTTCCAGCAATTTCAAGTGAAACTGAAGTTATTCTTTCCAGCCAATGACATGGCATATAGCGTCTTTGTCTTTAGGTGGGGCTTCTCAACAAAGACCCCTCTACCTTCATCTTAATTGTTATGTCATGTTTTCATTGAGGGGGTTAGTAGTTGTCTGCTCAAATGCATTTAAGTGTCTCTAAGCATCATTTCAATGAAAGCAAACTTTCGAGAGATGCAAACATTCTCAACTGTTGCTGAGTAGAATTGATATGAAAAGCCTGAGAGCACTGCTACTCAAGTTCATTTACATTTCAAGCCACAGATTAGTACAGTTCTGAGAGGTTTCTTACTTAAACTGTTTCATATTATGAGAGTTTAAACACGAAGTATTATAAAGTGGCAATAGTTTAATGAATGCTGTTTATCATCTGTTTATCATGAAATTTAAATTCCTTTTTAAATTTAGTTAAATATTGTGGCAGTTGATATTTAAATATTGTGGCAGTTGATATTAGTCCCGCGGTAGCGTTGTCGCCTCACAGCAAGACGTTGTCACGTTCGATTCTCAGCTAGAGCGTCTTCTGTGTGGAGGCATGCGTGAATGGGCGTGCCTTCGTTGAAGGTTGTGCATCAGGGCTGGTAACTCGGCTCATAAAAATCCACTACCAAACATTAGCGGACGGGAGTTCCGCTTGACGACCCCTAACCGGGATAAGCCGAAAGACGCAACAACAACAACATTGTGGCAGTTGATATTAGTACCTGTAGTGCCTTAGCAATAAATTTGGACTAATTTATCAGCCAATCAAATGTATTGTGTTTCCTGTGTAACAATGTTTTTTTTTCAAATGAGAAGTATGAAACTTCTTGAAAATGATGGATGCTGTGTTTCAGAAGCAGAAGAATTGCAGCAAGGGATTCTTTGCCATATGATGTTACTTGCATTAGCAGTATAAAATGGATGTACAAGACAGAAGTGTAGCAAAGGGGCAGTTGGCCCTAGTGCAAAGTGTTAGAGGACATGATATAGAAGTGTACTTCCTTTATTATTTATTTATTTTTTCCCCTTCACTGAAGAGCTGATGGGGCATGGGTCTGCTGTAGGAAGGCAGTTGGTACAAAGGTACCAATCGGCTTGCTACAGAGTAAGCAGAAGTCCTTTTTCTTTGTTTAAGAGCTCAGGGGATGGGGCACTACTTCAGGAAGGGGCACCGGATACTTTGAGCCAACTACAGCTCTACCCCTTTGGTATGTTAATGCTCAGTAATATTTTGATTTAGTCATGGCCCTCTGGCATAGAAACGTAATGCTCTGAGTATGACCAAGATGACCCTGGTTCGACTAGAAGCTTAGGAGCTGGAAGGGCAAGGTAGTAAAGGATAAGAGTGGGCAACCATTGCTGATTCATGCATCCTGGGTTAAGGAGGTGGAATGCCTGCTACAGCATGACCCAGCCTAGGATTGAGGTACTGGAGCTAGCAGCTATTTGGTGGATGGCATGTCGGGGTAGGTGTTGCCAGGGTTATGTAGAGGGATGCAATGGAAACCTCCCCACAACAGTCACTAGTGCTGAAGCAGAGGTTAGGTTGGGAGTGAGGTAACCATTTTTGCATACCAAGGTATGCCTGATGCTTGACTCTTGATTCTGAAGGGTAAAAAAATGGATGTATTCATCTTGCCTTCACCAGGAAATGAATTAGCCCCGGGGCTGTTTCCTTGACTAGGGAACAAATGAGCTGGCTGTCATCCTAGATGGAGAATGAATGGATCATTTGGCACAGGGCTCGATAGACATGAAGAAGCAGGGGTGAGAGGACAAAAAATACTTTTCTTTATAATAATATTACTTTTTGAATAACTAAGGTCAAACCATCCACTGTATGTAGATTTCTGCCTTTATCTTGATCACATTTATAAAGTGAAATCACACTTCCATTACTTTGGTGGCCGATCTGTTTTCCCAGGATTTGTTGGACTTTAGTCAGAGAGGTGTTCTTAGTTCTACACTCTTTCATTTCATAATTATGTGGCAAAATCCACTGTGCCCATTTTGCTGTACAAACCTGTTGCGGTTGTTTGCCTTGTCCACTTTGAGTTGGTTCAGAATATGTTCTTAAGTGTATTTACTAGCATCAATCACCCTGTCAAGAATATTTATGTTGCTTCTTATAGGCCTATTTATTATTTCGTGAAAAGCTTGTGTGCTGATTGTTTCTACCCTATAACCATCATTTTTATATTCACATCCCTTCATCTTAGTATGTTGTTGGCATGTCTGTTAAATGTTCATCATGATCGCTGCAGCAGCCGCAGCTGTATGGGTTATATTCCACTTTGCAGATAAGTTCCTTCCAGGAAAACACTTCCTAATTTTGTTCTCTAGGAAATGTACTAATTTACATAAGAAACTTTTTATTGTATTGGGATTGTTGTGAGGTTGGCTGGTCTAACAGACTATTTTACCTTGTCTTTTATCTTTTACTTGAGAAACTTGTGCTTATTTTATGTTTTTTACCATTTTTATTGTCAGCAAATGTGTTGTGGAAGTGTCATTGTGCATTTTGCTTGTGAGCACTTCTTTTTAACAACTTACCCCTCACTGATTTACTCTTCCTGCACTAGCTGTGAATCATCAAGCATTGTTTTCAACAGAACCATGGAACAATATACTAGTCCCAAGGTTCTACCTTCCTCCATTCCCAAGAAGAAGAAAACTGGGAAGGAATCCCTGCCAACACAGTGGGCTCAGTCAGTGCCTCAGTTGCTGGTGGGTGACTCTGTTGTGGCCATTACTGGTTCCTCAGAGCATTCACTTTTTTCTTCATCACTCCCTGTTCCAGCCTCTTCAGCCAGACTGTGTTTTGTAAATAGCTTTAGTGTGGCTGTAGGTACCCTTGCAGGGCATGGGAAAGAGAAGTTTCTGAGGAGGGAGCAGGGAATACATCCCTCCATCACTGGGCTAAGAGACATGGCCCCGGGTTGAAGTACCTTGAGCGAGTCATTCCTCTTCTATGGATGCCCCTAAAAAGTACAAAGGATAGAACTTAACTTTTTTTCCAAAATAAAAGCTTATTCTTGTAGCAGTTTAGTTGTCTATTATGTTTCTTGTAACATGTAGGTATTTTAGATACAGAAATAACTATTTTATGCAACTATTACATAAAATATGGGACATAATTATGTCCTACAATCTCAGGACATTTGCCCTTTTTAATATTTTTTGTCAGGACACAACTGCCCAAAGAGGGACTGTCCCTCTCAAAGTGGGACAGGTGGTAACCCTACTCCAGACCCTATTTCTGCAAAGAAGGAAGAGGTTATTGGAGTGACTCAAGGTTTATTGCAGTTTAAAGCCCCTAAAAAGTGACTGGATTTTTTTAGAAAAAAAAGTTACTTCAGTTTCTAAGGATTCGATACTTGATGTAGAGGACAGAGACTAGGAAGGGGCATCTTCTAATTTTTCTTCCCAAGTACCTGATTCTGACACTGAGAAAGATGTCTCCTCAGAATGTTCTAGGCAGGAATTCTCTTTTTCTAAAGCTATTTTTAGAGTGAATAAAATGTTTCAATGGGAACAGTATGAGATTCCAACTTCTTTGAAGAAGTACTGTGGTTTATTACAAAAATAATTTCCACAACATGTTGCTGTTCTTCCCTCTTTTGCAAGCTTTGGAAGCTGTTTTTGATATTGCCTGCGATATGCCTGATGGTCAACTTGCAGCCCTTAAGAAGGTACACAGACTTTGTAATGTTCCACAGTCTTACACATTTTTTCTCATCACAGATCTGATCCTGCAGCTATCTTTGTGTCTATATCTGCTGCAGAAAACCTTTGTTAATGCTAATGTCTCTCCCTCAGATAAGGATGGGAAAGCTTTTGATAGGTTTGGGAAGTGGATTTATTCTTCTGCTACTTTAGCCTTTAGAATTCTTATTTATCAGGTTCCATGCCAAGGTATCTATTGGCTTCTTTTGGTGATAAGAGAAACTTTACAGCCAGTTTTCCCTCTTGGAGAGCAAGTTCTCTTTGACTTCTTTAATTGATTCCATGTCCCAGATAACTTAAAAACTTCTTAAAGTGTTCTAATAATTGTGCTTGTGCTGACTCTGTTTTCAGGTCAGCAGCTGCTATTTCTGTTATGAGGCAGATGTTCATCGTGTTACCCTGCTGCAGTCATCATACTTGGGTTATCCTGTCGTCAGGCGGTCCCGCAGTTGGCAGGAATTCCAAAGTCTTGGTCCGGCGTCGGTTGCTGTCGCCTCTTCCCTGACGTCAGAGTGCCAGGGGTATATATAATGCAACCAACGCCATTTTCTTCAGTCTTTCTTGCCGCGTGGTGCCCGAAGCAGAAGCAGTTTGCAAGTGCCAGTCGGCCGACTCCTGAGATTTTCGAATTCGAATTTCAGACCGACGTCTTCTATAAAGCTAAGTACCCCATTGGGGAAACTTTTCTTGCCTCAGACCAATGTCAGAAAAAGTTAACAGTTGTATTTCTTGTGGGAAGCAAATACCTCATAAGGATTTTCATTCTTATTGCATACCTTGCCTAGGCCCAGACCACGACGTCACTTCTTGTCGGTTTTGTGCTAGGTTTAATAAGCGTACCATTAAAAGACGCTTTGATTTCGCACGATACTACTTCGGTAGGAAATTTAACTATAACATGCCGTCGGAGCAACCGACTACCGGCGTGCACAAAAAATGCAGGGATAAGGACAGGCAGCCCAGGCCTAAGCCAGATTCTGAGGCCTTGGCTGATCCGGTCTCCGGTTCTCAGGTCCTCAGTGAGGCTCCAATGCAGCCCCTGGAACCCGAGACCGCTATGGAAAGTTTGACGGAAAGTACCAGGCCGACGCAGTCTTTTACTTCAGGCCCTTATGACGACTTTGCTTCAAAAGACGTCGGTGGTACAGAAACGCCATCGGTTTCTGAAGGCGTTTTCAGACTGACTCTCACCGTGAAAACGTTTTCTAAGTCGAAGACTCCTTCTAAATCTAAAAGGACTGCACTTCAGTCTCCTGTTCAAGGCCGTATGCCTAAGAAACAGATGCTCAAAATGGCTGAAGATTTGATTTCTTTAATCAGGGGTTCACAGCCCCCTCCTGACAAAAGGCTTAGACAAGAGGAAGATTTTGCTTCCTCTGAGCAAATGTCCATTTCTTCAGACTCCTCTGAGGACCAAGACTATTCCTTCTCTCCTTATGAAGATTCTGATGCTGAGGACTCTATTCCCTCAGCTTCTCCTCCTGAAGGCTACTCCTTTGGGGAAACTTTACACACTATGAGGGAACATTTTCACTGGGAAGGTCAAGACTACTCTGATTCGAAGAAAAGGCTCAGAGACTTTCTTTTACTCCCCCAACACAGACCACTTGCCATCCCACCAGTTTTGGACATTGTGGATGATGTTTACTTAGAATCCAGTTTCAATCCAGACTCTCTACCTCCTGCTCCGGCTAAGCATGACAGATATTACAGAGTGCCTGATTCCCACAAATTTCTTTACAAAAGCCCAGTAGTTGACCCAGAGACTATCTCCCAGGGTCCCAAGGGGGCTAAGGCTTCTATGGCTAAAAACCTAGTACCTTCTGAGAGGGATTCCAGAGCACTAGACAGGTGGTGGAGAAAGGTTTACACCTCAGCCACACTAGCTGTGAGGGCACTGAATTGTCAATTTCATATGTTTAAGAATCAGCAATTTCTAATCTCTCAGTTAAAGCAAAGAATGACCACTCTCCCTCAACAATCTGAATTGAAAGAAGTACAGGAGCTGTTGCACGCCACTGAGCAGGTGGGCAAACATACCTTGCAATGTGGGTTTGATTCTTTGGAGGCCTCCTGCAGAGCAGCTGTCACTGGGTCTGTTATACGTAGGCATGCTTGGTTAAAGGAGCAAACTCTGCCTGATCATGTTAAAGCAAAACTACTAGATGCTCCATTACAGCAGGATGTTCTTTTTGGAGTTAAAGCAGAAGATGTTTTAAAGAAAATGGAAGATAAGGCAAAATCTATGCAGACAGTCAAAGCTTTCCTACAAGTACAACCCCCACTCTTCAGCAGAAACTGGCCAACAAAAAATTGGTCCTTTCCAGCCACTGACAGACCGCAGAGGGGTAAATACAGACGCCCAAGGGGCAGAGGACAACCACAAGCCCAGTATAAACCTCGCCAATGGGGCACTACAACACAGAAGGGAGGAGAAGACAGGTCTCAATCCACCAGAAGGCAAACTCAATAACTTGCACCTCATCTGGCCAAGCAATACTCTCTTGGCAACCCCCTTGGGGGGAAAACTCGCACTTTTTGCAGACAACTGGCACATAGTCACAAAGGACAAATGGGTCCTAGACATAATTTTACGAGGATACAGATTCCATTTTCACACCTTGCCAATGAAAAGAGGAATGCCAAACCTGCCACAAAATCAATGGGCAGAGGCACAAAAGCAAATTACGGCTCTCATGGACATGAGAGCCATTCAACTGGTACCTACTCGAGAGCAAGGCCAAGGATTTTACTCAAGACTCTTTCTAGTGCCCAGAAAGGACAATGCCTGGAGACCAATTCTGGACCTTTCAATTCTAAACACTTAGTTACAAGTACCCAAATTCAAGATGCTAACACTACAGCAGCTACTTCCCATGTTTGGCAAGGAAGCATGGCTAGTAACATTGGACCTCAAGGAGGCATACCTGCATGTCCCTATCAGACAAAGTTGCAGAAGATACCTCCGTTTCATTGCAGGTTCAACCCATTACCAGTTCTCTGCACTGCCCTTTGGCTTATTTACTGCACCCAGAGTTTTCACAAAATGCCTGGCACCAGTAATTGCATACTGCAGACAAAGAGGAATTCAAATATATCCATACCTGGACGACTGCCTCATCCAAGCAGAAAACAAAGACATTCTCTTACATCATCTGGCCTTTGTAAAGCATCTACTAAACTGCCTGGGGTACACAGTAAACGAAAAGAAATCAAAACTAGTACCCTCACAAAAAATGACATTCCTGGGTGCCAGCTTGAATACAATGGCCCAGAAGGCTTATCTTACGCCAGACAAGCAACTACAACTGACTCAATATTTCAAGCCAATGGCAACAAAGACCCAGTTAACTACAAGAAAAATTCTGCAGGCTTTGGGCTTCATGGCATCTTGCATACTAATAATACCATTTGCGAAGCTGCATATGAGGAAATTACAGTGGTACCTAAAAAGCGTATGGTCTCAACACAGCCACAGCTTGGACACAATGATATCTCTCATTCCCTGCCTACAACAGGAATTTCTATGGTGGTCACAGGCATGTCACCTCAACAAGGGTCAGCCTTTCACCTTGCTCCCAGCCAGGCAGACTCACAACAGATTCTTTAGACTACGCCTGGGGGGCACACATGGCAGGACAATGCATTCAAGGCCTGTGGACTGCAGATCAAAGAAATCTGCACATAAATCAAAAAGAGATGCTAGCTGTACAGAAAGCTCTGACAGCCTTTAAGGATCTATTACATCCAGGACAACTTGCAATAAAGACGGACAACACCACAGTAATGTGGTACATAAACAAGGGGGTACACATTCCTACCCTCTATGCAGGCAAGCAATGATCTTATGGAACACAGCTCTGGCCTACCAAGTCCAGCTACAAGCTCAATTCCTGCCAGGACAGAAGAACACATTGGCAGACGACCTCAGCGGAAACATCAAAGATCCCCACGAGTGGAAACTAGATCCACAAATATTTGCAATGATAACTCAGAAATGGGGTCTTCCAAACATAGACCTGTTTGCCAGTCCTCAAAACTACCAACTGACAAAATTTTGTACAAGGACATTCCACCATCAAGCTTAGAAAGTGGACTCTCTCTCTTTCAGTTGGAAAAACCTGACAGCATATGCCTTCCCTCCATTGCCTCTCCTCACAAAGGTTCTTTTGAAGGTCAAAAAGGAGAGACCACGACTGATTCTCATAGCCCCAGACTGGCCACGCCAGCACTGGTACCCGCTATTGAAAAATATGGCCCACAGCCCACCATGGATATTGCCTCAAATACCCCATTTGCTTACACAACAAAACAAACAGATTCTTCACAGCC
Organism: Protopterus annectens; assembly: GCF_019279795.1. Classification (NCBI taxonomy): domain Eukaryota; kingdom Metazoa; phylum Chordata; order Ceratodontiformes; family Protopteridae; genus Protopterus; species Protopterus annectens. The sequence goes on from NC_056745.1 coordinate 406,714,043, forward strand.
AGCTCAAAACTTTAAATCTGGCTGCATGGCAAATCAACTAAACATCCAACCAGCTCCTCTTTCACAAGCAGTTCTGGATGTTATTCTGGAAGCCAGGAGGCCTAGCACCAGGAAGGCTTATTCGGACAAATGGAAAAGGTTTTGTGCCTGGAACCAAGCTAAAGGCCAAGACACAATTCAGCCTCGCATGCCTCACATTCTACAGTATTTAGCTGAGATGTTGCACAAAGGACTTTCCTTTTCCTCATTTAAAATCCATGCTTCAGCTATTTCAGCTCACTACAACACGGATCCACCCTTACTTTCACATCCTCTTCTAAGGCAGTTCCTCAGAGGGGCAAAAAAAAAAACAAAAAAAAAAACATTAGACCACCCAGGAGAGCTCCTACACCAACATGGGACCTCAACTTTGTTCTGGAAAAACTAACGCTACCTCCCTTTGAACCAGCTTTCTCTGCAGATCTTCAGTTCCTATCATGGAAGACTGCCCTACTCCTAGCAATAACTTCAGCTAGGAGAGTCTCAGAGCTACAGGCACTAATGGTAGTGGAACCTTTCCTCATTTTTCATCAAGACAGAGTTTCTCTACGAACTAATCCTTCCTTTATGCCTAAGGTGGTTTCCAGTGTAGCCTTAAATCAAACCATCCACTTACCCACCTTCTTCCCCAATCCACAGAACAAAGGTGAGAGACTCCTGCATTCCTTGGACATTCACAGGCAGCTTCGTTACTACTTGGACAAAACTAAGGCTTTCAGAAAAACTGACCAGCTCTTTGTATCCTATGCTACAGCCTCTCAAGGGAGGGCTATATCTAAGCAAACCATTTCTAAATGGATAGGTCATTGCATACGTTTCTGCTATACCCATCATGGGAAACCAGTTCCTGCTACCATTAGATCCCACTCTACCAGGGCAACAGCTACCTCTACAGCCTTTCTCAGGGGGGTTCCAACCAAGGAAATTTTAGAAGCTGCAACTTGGAGTTCAGTATACACCTTTACCAAACACTATCACTTACCTCTTTTCTCTAAGTCCAGGGCGGGCTTCGCCACTGCAGTTCTGCAGGGCCTTATTGCCTCCACTAACCCTCTATGATACCTCCCCCCTACCTTAGCTTTGGGATTCTACCCAAGTGTGATGACTGCAGCAGGGTGTCACGATGAACATAGTACAGTTTTGTACCTACCATAAATGTAGATGTTCGAGTGTTCACCCTGCTGCAGTCCAGGTTACCCTCCCTCCATCCCCTCTGATCTACTGACAAAATCTCTTCTATGCCTTACTGATGTATTTGCTTATAGCTGAAGGGATTTTGTGTTTGTGCAGTGTTCACTCCATTTGGTACTAATTCTGACCACCTTTTTGGGGGCAGCTGACATCTGGGGCAAGAAAAACTGAAGAAAATGGCGTCTGTTGCATTATATATACTCCTGGCGCTCTGACGTCAGGGAAGAGGTGACAGCAACCAACGCCGGACCAAGACTTTGGAATTCTGGCCGACTGCGAGACCGCCTGACAATAGGATAACCCAAGTATGATGACTGCAGCAGGGTGAACACTCGAACATCTACATTTATGGTAGGTACAAAACTGTACTTTTCCTTGGGTGCAAACACAGTTTTCTGTAAATTTTATATCTGAAATTTAAAATTCTTCATTGAATAAAGAGGTTTTTGTTTGGCCCTTCTGCTACTCATGTACTCACAACAGTGTGATGAAAGAGGGAAATTCATCCCGGGGGGGGGTGACTCAAAAATGTCAGCCCTCCGACTCAAAGTTTGGTAAAATGTTTTCTGTAAACTTAAGATTCCTTTTCCAAAATAAAGCAAAATAAATAGTTACAACAGGCTTCTATATTTATAGTACTGTAGCCACTCCCCCACTTTCTAGATCCTATCTGCTTTCGTCTGGGATAATTCCTCCCACCCCCATTCTTCTACCTACATTTTAACAGCACCTATTGGCTTTCATCTGGCATTCTCCCATCCCCCTTCCAGTACCTTTACCTCACCACTCTGTCTTCTGGTGTTGCATCACCAGGTAAAACAGTTCCTTAACTCACTAGCTGAATCACAGATAATGATATACTCCTCTTTACTACCCCTCTTGTTCGCAGCATACCTCCTTACCTTGTATGAAAACCAGTTTCTCATGGGATTACAGGTCCTGAAAGGCCATACTATCACCCCAGCTGTAAATTCTTCCACCTTCAAGCATACTTACAGTACCAGGTCCTATCCAACATCTTGTTCAGTCTATCTACATCTCAACCCCAGGAACATTAGCTCTATATCTAAACACTACCACAGACTAATAAACAAATTCTTGAAGTTCATCACCAAGTATAGACATAACCTAATACTTGGTGGTGGTATTCACCCCAACGCTGGCCCACCCACTTCAGATACACATACCCCCTCTACTTGCAATCTAAGCTACAAACCTACAGTTAATAGGCCAACTAACTCTCTCCTAGCCTATCATCTCAATATTAGAAGCATTAATAATAAGGTACATGAATTGCATGCACTTCTGGATGTCCACTCCCCTGAGATTCTCTGTTTATCTGAAACCTGGTTAAAACCTAACACTACAGTCAACGAAGTGTTACCACCTGGGTACAACATACACGGGCTGGATCGTGCTTCCAGGAATGGGTGGGGTGGGGTAGCTGTACTCTATAAATCTGAGTTAAATGTCACCATAGATGTAATACAATCACCTCAGATTAATAACTCAGAGATTCTTGCCACCAAATTGCAACTTAATAAAAATAAATGCATTAATATCATTTGTATGTACATTCCCCCAGGTAATAATATATCTACACTTGAAGATATCCTGCACTAGCTATCATGTCACTACCCCCAAGAAACCCGACTACTTGGAGACTTTAACATAGACTGGGGCACCTGTTCCTCAGAATCCCCAACCACCCATATTAACATGCATGCATATACACAAATCATATCCACCCCTACCAGGATAGGTAAACCCAACCAAAAAGAAAGCATACTTGACTGGGTACTCATAAATAGTCACCTCCAACTGTACACCTCTGGTACCCTTCCTGATGGCCTAAGCGATCACCTTCTCACATATGTAATTAAGCACAAATCCATTAATTCCCAACAACCCTTACTCAGAAAGGTTAGAAACAATAAAAAACTTTGACCCTGCCAAATTCCAACAAGAACTAAACTCATGTAATTGGTCTATTCTAAAACACCTCCCCTTAGAGGAAGCAGTAGCATACTTTAACAACAAATTCCTTCAGATCCTTGATTTGCATGCACCTGGTCGTTCAAAGAGAACAAAGGCAAAAACTGTACCATGGCTTCTAAAGAGTCTAAACTCAAAATTACCCTTAGAAACAAAGCATGGGCTTTATGGCGTTCTTCTAAAGACACCCAAGATCACATTAAATACAGGCAATCCAGGAAAGAAAATAAAAAATCCATTTTTACAAGACAAAAAACAATACTACTGCAATTTACAGACAGTAAATCAAAATAACCATCAGAAGTTTTGGGCAGATTTAAATAATCTACTACATCCTGGACAAACTTCAACCCCAATTCCTGCTGCTACTATTGATAAACCCCCTGAAGATGTTTCTGACAGTTTTAACCGATTCTTTACTGAGACAATTCAAGCCCTAGCTAGCCAACTACCTCCTAGCTCCCCTGGTCCTGAAAGTAGCACCCCTAGAAACCTACTCGTGTTCAGCTTCCAACCAGTCACCACTTCACTTATCCGTACCTTGATCAAAAATTAAAACCCACTACACTTTCTGCTGATCAACTCCCTGCCGAGTACCTACAAAAATTAGCTGATGCTATTGCTTACCCCGTCTCAATACTAATCAATCGAACCATAGTAGAAGCTAAAATTCCCTCTATCTGGAAAGTATCCTATGTAATCCCACTTCACAAAAGAGGCAGCTCTACTGAATTCTCCAGTTATAGGCCAATAGCTATACTCTCTCCACTTGCAAAGATTATGGAAAAATGTATTCATAGACAACTCATGCGCACCACCTAATCCAGAATCACCGTATGGCAGACACTCAGCATGGCTTCCGTCCTCATCACAGCACTACTTCAGCCCTCCTAGCCTTTACCAACACCATAAACCATAATCGCAACAATAATTATATATCCCCAGCCCTCTTCTTGGATCTTTCCAAGGCATTTGATATGGTTGATCACCAACTTTTAATCCACACACTGCAAACATTCTGTCTAGATACTAGAACCCTTCAATGGTTTCAATCCTACCTGAATGGTCGACAGCAGGCTGTCCTCTGGCAGAACAAACTCTCTAACCTTCTACTTAACACCCTTGGAGTACCACAAGGCTCTATACTAGGGCCCTTGTTGTTCTCCATCTTCATTAATGACCTTTATACTGTCATCCCAAAAGTCAGCTGTATCCAATATGCTGATGACTCTACTCTGATTTGCTCGGCCACATCTCCAATAGAGTTATGGTCAGCTACCCAGGCCACCTTTAATACAATAGAAAACTGGCTTTCTGAATGTCGTCTGATCCTAAATCCCAAAAAAACTAAAATGCTGTTATTTTCACCAACACGTAGGTCTACCGCTTTCACCTTTACCATAAATTCAAATGATGGCACAATAATCTCCCCTGACCCCTCTACAAAACTATTAGGTGTCATCATAGATAATAATCTAAAATTCGACCTACATGTTAACCAAACTATCAAAACCATCAATAAAAAACTAGGGTCACTTTACAGAATAAAAGCCTTCCTAACCCCTCCAGCTAAAATTGCCATAGCTCGCTCTCACCTTCTTTCAACCCTTCTATATGCATCCCCTCTACTCTCGAATTTAAACAAGACTGTCCTTAAACTCTCAATTTGCTACAACCACATTGCCAGGTTTGCCACTGGGCTGCCTTTTAGGACACATCATTGCATCAATCTAAATCAGCTTGGGTGGCTTGAACTACGCAGCCTAATCCAGGATAACCAACTGATTATGGCCTATAACATATTCTGTAATCCAGACAATACTCTTGCACTTAAAAATATTATCACCCCCTATAACAATCCTAGACCGCTTCGATCTTCTAACAAACTACTAATTCAGACTAGCAAAATTAATAACACAGCCGGTGACTCTCTCTTTGCAAACTCTGTAAGTATATCCTGGAACTCTCTTCCAGCTGATATTACCTTACTTTTCCACCTTAGGTCAATTTAAAACTAGACTCAAACAACATTTGTCACTTAACTGGCTATGTCAATGTATCAAGCCTGGCTAACTCTCTCTAGAATGTGTATAAATCTGTTAACCAGCTTACTGTGTAATTTAATCCTGACTTGCACTCAGGATTAACTCTAACCTGTGGAACTTGTTTAACTTGCTTACTTATGTAATCTCTGTAAATAGTCTGTTTGTAATATGTAATGCTGGTATTATGTAATGCTGTATCTGCTTACCCTTGGAGCTTTTCTCCCCGGGCCTCCACTGAAAATGGACATGCATCCAGTCGGACTATCCCGGTCAACAAATGTAAATTAAAAATAAAAATAAAAATTCTAGAAAGCAGACTTACAAGCAAAAGTGACAAGGTTCAAAGAAAAAGAAGGGAACCTTTCAGAAAAAGGGACAGTAAAATAATTGTGACTGATGCAGCAGTCCTGCCCCAACACATTGACATTTATTTAAACCTGTCTGAGGGCCTGCTCTGTCATCTTCTATTTTGGCATGGGATTGCCTCAGAAAAATGGGCCCCAAAAGTTTTTCAGTGGTTTTACAGATGGCAGAGGGAAAGCTTCCTCCTTATCAGGGGATTTCCTCGCATCCTTCAAATTGGATGTTTCTGTTCCCCCCCCAGTTCATCAACTAGATATTTTTGAGGGAATATAGAAGTAGTTCTCCCAGATCTGTGGGAGAAAAGGTTTTACTCAATAATTTTTCTGGTGTCAAAGAAGGATCCTTCTTGGAGACTGGTTCTTAACCTATATGTGAATGTTCTAAATGTTGTCCCCACAATCTTTGTTACCTGTTGTTCCTCCTCTAAGTTGGTTGGCCACTTAGACTTGAAAGATATTTATCTACGTCTTCATGGTTGTACACGAAGAGTCTTAGCTCCTGTAGTAGTCCATTGCAGACTGCAGGGAATTCACATTTTTCCTTATTTAGACAATTTACTTATTTTTGCAGAGTATTTTTCAAAGTGTCTGAAGTCTCTTACATACATAGATAAGAAACCTCCTTATCAATCTAGGATTCTAAGTCCACATTAAAAAATTCCGGTTGATTACTTGTCATAGAATAGTGTTCCTAGGCTGCCTTCTGGATACCACCATGCAAAAGGCATTTTTCTTCAGGAAATAAAAAGTATAAAAGTATAAAAGCACTCTCATTAAACTAAACAAGCGACTCGGGACAAGTAAAGACTATCAAAGCCAAATTTGCAGTAAATTTGGCCTTCCAGGCCAAGAGCTAACCACAAGACATTCTTAAGCTATGTCTGCAAAGTCAAAGACGATGCACAACTTTGTGCAGAGTTCATTGTTAATGGACCAACCTCTACTGAGCCATAAGATATAGCAAACCTACTGGCTGACAAATTCAGCTCTAATTAACTTTACCCTTCTCTCCCCCTCAGCCGTCCCTTAGAAAATACCATCAAGTATAACCCCCCCCCCCCACTATCACTAGTGAACAGTTCCTCAATGCTCTCTAAGGGCAAGAGCACTGCATCAATGGACCCAGACAATATCCTAGGATGCCAGACCTGTCAGGCCATCTGGAGTCACTAATTTAACTGTAGCCTCCAAACAGGTGATTATCTTTGGTGGACGGAAGATGGACAAACACAAAGGGGATGGAGACAAGACACTCACTGCCACTTCCATCCCAGTCCAGAGAGTCTGACATTGTTGCCTGCCATTATGATGTTCTTCGTGTTTCACTGTTGCAGTCATTACATTTGGGTAATCTGCTGGCAGGTTGCCCTCAGTCGGCCTGAATAACAAAGTCTTGGGTCCTGCGTCAGTTGCGGTCTCCTCTTCCATTACATCAGGTCACCAGGGGTATTAAACATGCAGCCGACACCGTTTTATTCAGTCTTGCTTGCCACGCGGTGCCCGAAGCAGAAGCAGTTCGCAAGTGCTGGTCGGCCGACTCTTGAAATTTTCGTTTTCGAGTTTCAGAACCGATGTCTTCAAACTAAAGCTAAGTACCCCGTTGGGGAAACTTTTTCTTGCTCCTTACCGATGTCAGTAAAAGTTAATAATTGCTTGTTGGGAAGCAAATACCTCATAAGGATTTTCATTTGTACTGTATTCCTTGCCTAGGCCCAGATCACAACGTGCGTTGCTGTTGGTTTTGAGCTAGATTTAACCAATGCACTATTAAGTGTTGGTATATTTTTTGCTTATAAATATTTTAGTGCAAGATTTAATCATCCTGAAATGTCGGTTAGCAATCTGACTACCGGAGTTCATAAAAAACACAAACAAAAAGACAGAGACAGACCGTCGAGGTCCAAAACCGACAAAGCTTCTCCTAAGCCAGTCGCCGGTTCACCGGTACTCAGTGAGGCACCTTCGCAGCCCTTATAGCCACTACGTTTGAGTCGCAGGCCTCTACCGAGACCCATTCGGAGTCCGGTATGCCACGAGATTCTCAGAGTATTGAACCTGCGGATGTCTCTCTCTTGGATGGGTCTGGAGCAGCTGAGCAGACACTGGCTTCTGAGGGTGTTTTCAGGCCTCAACATTTTTATATTAAACAGACGCCAGCAACAAAAATAAGGTCAAAAACAACTTCTATGTCTAAAATAATGATGCATGAGCCACGTGCTCAGACCCCTATGCTTAAAAAACAGATGATCAAAATGGCTGAAGATTTAATTACCTTCATTAGGGGTTCCCAACCCCCCCCCCCCACTAAGAGGCCTAGGCAAGGCACTGATTATGAATCTTCAGATCAGGTTTCTATTTCTTCTGATTCCTCTTCTGATCAGGAATTTTCTATTCCATCCTATGAGGATTCTGATGCAGAGGAATCCGTCCCATCTGCATCTCCTCCTGAGGATTACTCTTTTGGAGAGACCTTGCATACTTTAAGGGAACATTTTCACTGGGAGAGTCAGGAATTCTCTAAATCAAAAAAGAGGCTTAGGGATTTCCTTCTTCTTCCTCAACATAGACCTTTGGCAGTACCTCCTGTATTACACATTGTTGATGATGTGTTCTCCAAATCAAGCATGGCTCCTGATTCCCTGCCTCCCGCTCCTAGTAAGCCAGGTAGATGTATAGAGATGTAGGGTTCCTGGCTCCCACAAATTTATTTTCAACAATCCTTCTGCTGACCCTGAAACTATTTCTCAGGGTCCCAAAGGTATAAAGACCTCTACAGCCAAAAATCCTACCCCTTCTGATAGAGATTCCAGGGCGCTGGATAGATGGGGTAAGAAGGTTTATACGTCTGCAACCTTGGCAATCAGGGCTTTAAACTGCCAGTTTCATATGTTTAAATATCAACAGCATGTTATGGGCTTACTGAAACAGAAAATTATGTTGATTTCTGATTGTGTGGAAAATAAAGAGTTACAGGAATTATTGCATTCAGCAGAGCAGGTTGGAAAGCATACTTTGCAATGTTGTTTTGATTCTTTGGAGGCCTCTTGTAGGGCCGCCGTTATTGGATCTGTGATTAGAAGGCATGCCTGGCTCAAGGAGCAAAATATGCCTGATCATGTTAAAGCTAGGCAATAAGGCGGAAGAGGTTTTAAAGAAAATGGAAGACAAAGCTAAATCTATGCAAACTGTAAAAGATTTCTTGCAAGTGCAGCCACCCAGGTTCAGTAGGCACTGGCCTACTATAAAGTTGGTCCTTTCCTGTGTCCAACAGAGCCTCTCGGGGCAAATCCAGGCACTCAAAAGGCTCCTGATACCAATCACAAGGTTCTTACAGATCAAAGCAGTGGGGTGCCTCCACCTCCAAATCTGGAGGAAACAAAGCACAACCCTACAGTAAGCAGTCTCAATGACTTTTCCTGTACCATCACCAAGCACTTATCTTTTGGCAGTCCCCTTGGGGGCAAACTAGCACTTCATGCTCAAAATTGGCAGTGAATTACCCAGGACAAGTGGGTATTAAACATAGTATTCCAGGGGTACAGATTTTATTTCCATACTTTGCCAGTTCCAAACAGATGGCCGAATCTGCCACAAAACCAGTGGGCAGAGGCCCAGAAACAAGTCGGGTCCCTCATGGATATGGGGGCTATTCAACCGGTACCAGAAAAGGGAAAAGGACAAGGTTTTTATTCAAGACTTTTCCTGGTACCCAGAAAAGACAATTCATGGCATCCAATACTGGACTTATCGATTTTGAACACATTCCTGGACATTCCAAAGTTCAAAATGCTGACTTTACAACAGCTACTGCCTATGCTAGGCAGGAATGCTTGGTTAGTAAATCTAGACTTAAAAGAGGCATACCTGCATATTCCAGTAAGGGAATCATGCAGAAGATACCTCCGCTTCAAAGCAGGTTTTTTGCATTATCAATTCTCTGCACTGCCCTTTGGCTTATCTACTGCGCCCAGGGTCTTTAAAAAGTGCCTGGCACCAGTAATTGCATTCCGCAGACAAAGAAGCATTCAAATGTATTCTTATCTGGACAATTGTCTCATTCAAGTAGAGGACAAGGACACTCTTCTTCAACATCTGGCATTTGTAAAAAGGCTTCTAGCATGCCTAGGGTACACCATAAATTAAAAGAAATCACAACTGGTACCCTCTCAAATAATTACATTCCTGGGTGCAAGCTTGAATACAACTGCCCAGATGGCTTACCTCATGCCAGACAAACAAATGCAATTGACAACATACTTCAAACAACTGGCAACAAATACCCAGTTATCTGCAAGACAAATTCTGTAGGCTTTGGGGTTCGTGGCATCCTGCATTCTACTAATTCCATATGCGAGACTGCATATGAGGAAACTTCAATGGTACCTAAAAAGTTTATGGAGTCAACATTGTCACAGCCTGGAAATGATGATTCCTCTCATCCCCTGCCTACAGCAAGAGTTCCTTGTTTTGGTACCATGTCTCTGCCCACCAAAGGGACTGTCATTCACTCTACCCTCTGCCACCCAAACCCTAACTACAGATGCATCAGATTATGCTTGGGGGACCCACCTGGCAGGGAGATGCATTCAGGGCAAATGGAGCCCAAACCAAATGCATCTGCATATCAGTCAGAAAGAGATGCTAGCTGTTCAGAATGCTCTGACAGCGTTCAAGGCCTTGCTTCATCCAGGACAACTACTGATGAAGACGGACAACACCACAGTTATGTGGTACATAAACAAGCAGGGGGGTACACATTCCTACCCCCTTTGCAGACTAGACATGTCTTTGTGGAACACAGCCTTGACTTATCAAATAAATCTTCAAGCTCAATTCCTGTCAGGAAAGCAAAATACTCTGGCAGACGACCTAAGCAGAAATCTTATGGACCCGCATGAATGGAAACTGGATCCACAAATCTTCAGCATGTTAACACAGACATGGGGGAGCCCAGACATAGATCTATTTGCCTCTCCTCAAAATTATCAGTTAGACAAATTCTGCACAAGAACTCATCACAAAAAAACATGGAAAGTGGATGCTCTATCCTTCAGTTGGAAAAAACTATCAATCTATGCCTTTCCCCCTCTGCCTCTAATCTCCAAGGTCTTACTGAAAGTCAGACAGGAAAAAACAAAAATGATCCTAATTACTCCAGACTGGCCCCACCAGCACTGGTACCCGCTTCTAAGGAATATGTCTCACCTTCTTCCATGGTACTTGCCTCAAATACCTCATCTACTGTTTCAGCAGAACTATCAAATTCTGCACACTCACCTCCAAACTCTGAATCTTGCAGCATGGCTAATCAACTAATTATTCAAACACCACCTCTCAGTAAATCTGTGATGGATGTGATTTTGGAAGCCAGAAGGCCTAGTACTAGAAAATCTTATGCTGATAAATAGAAGAGATTCTGTGCTTGGAGCCAAGCACAAGGAATAGACACAGCAAAGCCCAATATTCCTCAGATTTTACAATATTTGACTGAGATGCTTGACAAGGGCCTATCTTTTTCTTCAATAAAAATCCATGCATCTGCCATCTCAGCTCATTACAACACAGAGCCTCCCCTCTTTTCTCATCCTCTGCTTAAACTGTATCTTAGAGGGGCCAACAATTTAAGGCCTCCCAGAAAAGCACCAACTCCTACATGGGACCTCAATTTTGTGCTGGAAAAACTCACCCTGCCTCCTTTTGAACCGGCAGCTACTGCAGATATAACATTTCTGTCTTGGAAAACAGCTATTCTTTTGGCAGTCACTTCAGCAAGAAGGGTTTCAGAACTACAGGCTCTCATGGCAGTGGAGCCTTTTATTATATTTTACCCGGACAGGGTGTCCCTCATGACCAATCTTTCTTTTATGCCTAAGGTGGTATCCAGTGTGGCTCTTAACCAGACAATTCACCTGCCAACATTTTACCCAAATCTGCAGAACAAGGGGGAGTGGATTTTGCATTCATTGGATGTACACAGATGACTAAGATTCTACCTGACTAGGACCAAATCTCTAAGAAGGTCTGAGCAACTACTGGTAGCATTTGCTGCAGGGTCAGAGGGGAAGGCTGTATCAAAGCAGACAATTTCTAAATGGATAAGCCACTGCATTCGTTTCTGCTATTTGCACCATAGTAAACCTGTGCCCAAGGGGATCAGATCACATTCCACCGGGGCTGCCTCTACTTCAGCAGCTTTTCTCAGAGGGATTCCAACCAAAGACATTCTAGAAGCTGCTACTTGGAGCTCTGTTCATCCCTTCACAAAGCATTATAATTTACCTCTCTTCTCCAAATCCAAGGCAGGCTTTGCCACTGCAGTCCTGCAGGGCCTTATAGCCGCTCCTAATCCTGTTTAGTTCCATCCTCCCATCCATAGCTTTGGGATTCTACCCAAATGTAATGACTGCAACAGTGAAACATGAAGAACCTAGTACAGTTGTGTACACTTACCATAAATGTAGATGTTCGAGTGTATTCACTGTTGCAGTCCAGGTTACCCAACCGCCATCCCCCTTTCTATAACTTTTCTTTCCTTCATTATACTCAAAAGCCTTTGTGGTGTATTTGCTTTTTAGTTGAAGGTAAAGTTTATGTTTCTAAAAGTACATTTATATATTTACTGTTTGCTTATATGTATATATTTTTGCTCCCCATCTGGGGCAAGAAAAACTGAATAAAATGGCGTCGGCTGCATGTTTTATACCCCTGGCGACCTGACGTCTTGGAAGAGGAGACAGCAACTGATGCAGGACCCAAGACTTTGTTATTCAGGCCGACTGAGGGCAACCTGCCAGCAGATTACCCAAATGTAATGACTGCAACAGTGAATACACTCAAACATCTACATTTATGGTAAGTGTACACAACTGTACTTCCTGCCTCACGAAACACATGTTGACAAGGTCTTGGAATTCCTGGTTTCACTTTTTGTTCAAGGAGCTTCAGCTTCCAAAATCAAGGTCCAATTAGCAGCCATTTCCAACTTCCACAATGGGTTTGACGATCTTACGTTAATTTTCCATTTATGCAGCTTTTCTTAAAGGCACCCTTCACCTAAAGCCACCATTTAAAGGTTCTATAGCTCCATGGGATTCAACCCTAGTACTACAATCTTTAGTTCTCCAGCCCTTTGAGCCAGCAGCTACTTGCGATCCTCAAGTTCCTGTCATGGAAAACTCTCTTTCTGGTGGCAGTCACTTCTGCCAGGAGTGTTTTTGAATTGCAGGCATTATGTGTGAAGCATCCTTATATGATCTTTCACAGGGATAGGGTTTTGTTGAAAACCAACCCTTCCTTTTTTACCTAAGATGGTCTTGGAATCTAATATTAATCAGACTGTTGATTTGCCTGTCTTTCCCAATTTTTCAAATAAAGGTGAATATTGCTTGCATTTACTGGATGTTCACAGATAGTTATGTTTCTGTCTTGACAACCAAACAGTAGAAAATCAGATCAATTGTTTGTGTCCTTTTCAGGTTCAACCTTGGGTAAACCTGTCTTGAAAGTTACATTATCAGTGTCTTAGGGATTGTGTTACTTTCATTTATAATCACAATAACCACAAGTTACTTATGCCTGTTAAGGTGCATTCCACCAGATCTATATCCACTTCGCAGTTTTCCATTCCAAGGCATCCATGGAGGAAATATGTGCATCCGCAACATGGGCTTCTCCCCATACCTTTATCAGTTATTACAGATTGGCTATGGTCTCCAGGGGAAGAGCATCTTTTGGCTCTGTAGTACTCCGGAATATACTTCCATAGGATCACCCAGGACCTAAAGTAGCCGTGGACTCTGTCCCATTCGTCAAGAATGAATGAAGATTGACAACATCAGATAAAGAAATTATGTTCTTACCATAAAGTTCCATCTGTGTTGTCACTCTTCATTCATTCTTGGCATCCCACACTCCTGCCACCTCCTATGGACTTCTGGAGGTTTGGACACTTGTTCTGCGAGCTTTTAGGCATCATCTTAGACATGGCTTCTGTTATCTTTCTGTAATTGGCTGCAAACTCGATCTGAGGTAATAGAGAGAGGAGCATTATTAGTAGAGTCTTAGCTCGAGAGTTTTTATGGCTGGCATGAGCAGTATAATGGACGAGCTGGTTCCGAGGATCAGAACTGAGTCCCATCCATTGAGTCCCATTCGTCAAGAATGAATGAAGATCGACAACACAAATGGAACACTGGTAAGAACATAACTTCTTTTTTCTGCACACTGGCTGATTGTGAGACTGTTAGGAAGGAGTAAGAGTAATGTACATTAGTATTTTTTAATGTTTTATTTATATTTTCATTTTTGCAGCACTTTTGATGTAGATATGGCACTTGAAAACATAAGCATTCAGATTTGCTCTCAGGTGAATAGCTCTTTAACAGAGCGAGGATTTCCTGTTCTAAGTGATGAAGTCCAAACCAACCTGAAGGGGCAGATCTGCAGCATCACCAAGGAGAACAACACTGTCCGTTTACTTATTGGTTAGTAGAAAGAATTTTTTTTTATTCCATGCCTTTTGTAAAGTTTGTGTGACAAGTTTTGAATGTGTTTATTTTATTGACTTCATTAAAAGGCACGTAATATTTAACTGTCCTGGTCTTTATAGTAATTGGTTGGGTTATACAGTCCACTGTGTGGAAGTTCATTGCTCCACATTTGTTTTTTTTTTTGTTTGTTTTTTTTTTTTCTTTTGAGCTGTAGTGAAGTGCAGCCCAGTGGGTTGGGATTTGCTGCTCTGTAATTCTTACTAAGTGTACCCTTTCCTAAGGCAGAGAGTACCCCATTTTCTTCCAAGATCCTTGAAAAGACAGCTGTGCATAATGTCTCTGCAAAGTATGGAATTGTAGTGTTAAATATTCAAAATAAAAATTATTTCTAAGTAATATACTTGTTTTATTGATCATATTTGACAGTATTACTGTGATTGCTTTAAGTCTGAAAGAATATTTAACATATAAGTTTTTCCATATTAAGGAGGCTTTGTACTTTAAAAATGTAAGGAATAAATCCATACTTATCATTAGTGTCATTTCACTGTAATAATGCTGATTTGCAGTCTTTCTTATACACTTTGGAATGTGTGTTGCAAAAAATTAATATTAATATTAATATCCAATTATGAGTAAGGACTATTGAATATTTGATTCCCTACTTGGTTTTCAATATGGTTTTTCCATTACATGTGTAATAGCTGATGTATTCGTTTTTACACACTGACATGATTGTGGGCCTTATGGCTTGTGACAGAGAGTGACATTGGATGGATATACACGTTTCTTTGTGCTCTCTTTTGTGGGGACAATTTAAAGGATTTTTGGTCTTCACTTCCATTATATGTTGCTCTGGCGACCCGTATTTTGCTTTTTCGATCTCTTGGCTGATTGTGAACTGGTTAATAATCGATAGCTTTGATATGGATATGATTTCTCTTATCAAAGGTTTATCATCCGATATGGATGATTTGGAGGTATTTGGGTTAGGACCTGTTAGTTTAACCAATTATAGACAATGATCCAACCAGCCAATGTAAGGTGGCCTTATTTAAACTTACTAAGTATATGAAGAATTTAAGAACCAATGACTGGCATTTACAGCTTTTTAAAGCCTATCCACATAACCAGATTACACCTAGGGGACTTAGAGTTAGGCTACAACCCTTGGTACATAGTATTGACCAGTTGCTTTCGGAACAATGGGCACAGGTACAACAGCAGGCATCCATGGGTTTTGTGGTTGCCTTAGCAGCCTATTATGAACGTATGGTTCAACAAGGCATTCAGGAAGCTGAAACTCTATATCAAAACCTAAATGTTTTTGAGATTTTACCCTGCTATACATCCTGTATAAACCAACGTAGTAGTGAATTACTTGACTTGGAAAAGTCACTTAAAGAATAAAAGATGAGGAAATTCACAGAGATTTAGGTGACTATGAGAAAGGTAAACCTTTTGATATTTGTAATAATGTCAAATTTATGCTCCTAAACGGAAAAGACCCAAACCCATTCTCAAAAGGAATAGAGATCCCTCTAGTTTTATTTTAGGGGATGAATCATCATCCAATACTGAGGTTGATGATAACCACACAGTTGTATCATGAGACCCCAAGCGAAGCAATCTTCAACACCCTTTAGGGTCAGGATCAGGAGAAGGGGGGAGGAAACATGGAGGCAACAAGCAATTTGGAGGGGCTCCTCAAACTGATGATACAAAAGTAGATACTTATATCAAAGTGCATAACATCTCTTCTGTAACCCTGTCTGAAACTGAAATAAAGATCTTGAACAAAGGCCTGAACTTTATACCTGTTTTTTTTTTTTTTTTTTGTTCCTGAACATACTTTGGCTCAGGATGTGATGGATTTTTATTGTTTATTAAATCTTGGGCTATATTTTGATAATGCTCCAACCAATACTCAGAGAAGCTTCAAATTTTGTGGCTCCACCTTTATGCCCCCCATGTCACCTATTGTATCGATTTTTCAAGCTAATGTTCTTAAAGATCTACATTTTAACCCTTGAGTATGAGAACTTTTCCAAAAATCTATCTAAGGTTGAGGAACAATGTATAGATAGTTTGAGGAACAACAGGGATATTGTTATTCTACCTGCGGATAAAAGAGGAACGGTTCTGATACAGGACTGGGTCTCTTATTGTGAGGAGGCATTGAAACAGTTAGAGGATGGTAGATACTATATGGCGATGCCATTGGAACCTACTAGAGGGTTTAAAATGGAAATTGATACCTTTTTAGATGAAGCTCAGGAGGAAGGCATTATCACTAGTGTGGACATTTTCCATCTTAAGGTACCTGATCCAAAACAACAGTATCTTTATCTTTTACCTGAGATCCGCAAGTATCCCAAAAATCCACCGGGGAGGCCTATAGTGGCAGGCAGGGGTTCCCTTACTGTACCCCTCTCTGAATTCCTGGCATTATATTTGAAACCTTTGTAGTCTCATGTGTGAGCTCACACTCAGGACACTACCCATTTTCTGGGTATTGTCTCGGAAATGCAGTTGGAACAGGATTGGCTTTTATGTACCCTGGATGTCACCTCTTTGTATACCAACATCCAACATTGGGCAGGGTTATTAGCATTACAGCATTGGCTGGACAAATCTGAATTGTATGAACCAGGTTTTAACACATTTCTTGTTAGCCTGGCTGAACATGTTTTAACAAAAAATGTGTTCTATTTTCAAGATCAATGCTTTTGGCAAATACAAGGAGTGACCGTAGGGGCCTCCTTTGCACCCATATATGTTGACCTGTTCATGGCATACCTGGAGGAGTTGATTTATGATGCTTGTCACAATTTATATATCAATGAGATTGATATTTGGAGGCGATACCTCGATGATTGTTGGTTGGTGTGGAAGTCCAATTATATTTTTTTGCAAGAGTTTGTGGATTATCTTAATAAGAGTAAATGGGGCATTGAATTAAAGGTTACTTTCAGTATGACTGAAATTACCTTTTTGGATGTTTTTGTGAGTAGAAATTCTGATAATATCTTGGATACGAAGGTATATAGGAAATTTCCCCAATATAATTCTCTCTTCCATGCTACCAGCTTCCACCCACAACATATCATCCGGAACATCCCAAAATCTCAGTTTTTAAGGGTTAGAAGGATTTGCTGCAACTCTTTGATGTATGACCAGTATAAAAGAGACATGATCCATCGGTTCCAAGATAGTGGTTATAAATCAGGGGATATTAGCAGGGCTTGCCAATTTGCTTCAAGTCAGGATAGGGCCAAATTATTAGAATACAAAACACAATCATCAGATACTGAGTCTAGGGTGAGATTTGTTACTACTTTTGGCAGGAACACCAAATCATTTATGCACATCATTAATAGGCATTGAAACATCTTGATGGCAGAGGATAGACTGTCGGAGTACTTGGAGGATAGATGTTCTTTTTCCTTCCATAGGGGCTGCATATTGGGTTCTCTCTTTAGACATTACAAAAGGTTTGACCATAGGGGGACTTTTCCCATCCAACGGACACTGATGGTAGACACATTGGTGGGATGTGTGTCTTATGGACATTGTTCCGATTGTTACAGGGTAAACAAAACTAAGGAATTTTCTAACAAAAATACGTCCACAGTCTTCAGTATCACTTTTTTGGCAAATTGTAGCACAAGTTGAGTAATATATTTGGCCACTTGTTCATGCTCCGCGTTTTATGTGGGCCAAACTTCGAGATCTCTTAAACTCCATATTGGGGAACATGTGAGTGTTATAAAGAATAAAAGACAGTCTAACACCCTCTTTAAACATACTTGCAAACATAATACAGCTCTGTTTAGATTTACCATAACTGATTGCATATTGGGGAATTGTATGGATAAATCTGGCTGGCATACCATTTTAAATGTCAACGAAAGAAAATGGATCATTAAACTGGGGGGGGGGGGCTTTTGCCTCCTGGTCTAAATGAGCATCTGTAATTAACCAATAGGAGGTTGTTTTGAATCTGTGCACATATGTATATATATATATATATATATATATATATATATATATATATATATATATATATATATGTTTTTTGTCCTATTATTTGTATGTTGTTTGTCTTTCTCACTGAAGAAAGCTATTGATCCGAAACCAGTTTGGTTTGGGTGTTGGGGCTCTTTTCCCCTCACCCATGACAATGTATTATTTGGCATATTAAATAGTTATACCACACTTTGTGATGGCTCTATCTTTTTTTGAACTTGCTTTTTGACTTCAGAGCCTTTGCACTTGCCGTACGTGCGGGTTTGGTTTGACTTTGGCCTAACCGTATTTGTCCCAAGTTACCCCAATTTTCAGTGGTTAGGTGACTTAAGTTCGCAGAGGTAAGAATCTGTGGTAGTTAGTACCAACTTTCTTTGTCCAGGACGGACATGGGCACCATCCTAGGAGTGAACCATCCATCCATTGATCTAGGTTCTGTTAGAAGAGGGTCAGGGAGGAGCTCTGTTTCATGTGAATTGGAAGATTGCTCCAAAGAAGTGGCAATCTTTAGATGTCATATCTATCTCTCCAGCATGACCTGTTTATGTCAAAGGCTGGGTTAAGATCTCTGGAGTGAATGACCTTCCTGCAGTTTGATTTATGAATGTGTAGCATTTCCATCAGGGCCTGGACAGAGACTGCCCTGTAAGCCAGGCACAGTCATCCCTTAGCAATTTGTAGGAGACAGAATACAGTGACATGGCTTTCAGTGTCTTTCCACATAAGACTTGTTTTGTGTACCCTGTAATTTTTTGGTGAGAAACTCTGTGGTCTCTTCAGTTGTTGCAGGTGTCTGATGAAGTACATGCAAAAGAGAGCATTGTACTTGATTATTGGTCTGATGCAAACGGAGTATAATGGAATTATAACATCCTTAGGTCTACACGAGATGCCTTTACTTATAAAATGTGCCATACAAAAGGATTTCCTTACTACTGTAGATACATGGTAGTCAAAGTTCAGATTGCTATTAACCTGAATACCCAGATCATGTACCACTGAGTCTGCACTTGGTAGGTGCTGCCTGTCATATAATTAGCAGGGATAGTAGATTTCCCAGAGGGAATAATAATGCATTTCTTTGCATTTAGCTTTGATTAGTGGCTTTCACACCAGTCATTTGTCTGAGTTAACTGTGTCTGCAGTATGTCAACATCATTGGGGACTCAGTGATTGCTCCCAGTTTGCAGTTGTCAGGGAACTTGGTCAGCCATAGGCTGTCCAAGTTTGCCTGGACATCTGAGAAATAAATTCTGTACAGTAAGGGGCCTAGCACAGAACCCTGTGGAACACCACTGGTGACTGGTCTTTTGCTAGAGGTGAAGTCATCTACTTTGACAGTATGTGTCTTACGTGTGAGCCAGTTGGTTACCCATCTGGTAATATAGGGGTTAATTCCCAATTAAGAGAGTTTCTCTGTAATACCTGAGTGGGGGATTGTGTCAAATGCCTTGGGTAGGTCAAGATAGGTGGCATGCACTGTCTTTCCCTCCTCTAGGGCCTTAGTGACTTTCTTGAATTCAACCATGTTTAGCCGGCATGATCTACCTTTAATGAATCTGAACTGGATTGAGTCCATAGATTGGAGATTACCTATGTCCTTGTTAGTAAGGTTAATAATGATTCTTTCCATGGCCTTGCAGTTGAGGCTAGTCAAGCTTATGGGCCTATAACTCCCAGGGTCAGTTGATAGTTCCAGTTTGTGCAGAGGGATTACTGTTGCTGTCCTCCATTCCACCAGAACATAGCCAGTTCTCAGACTATGGTTAAACAGGGATCAAAGTGGGTCTGTTAGGTCATGTTTTAAGTTTGTTAAAAATGCAACCTGGGGTGTTATCTACTCCCATTGATGCTGTGTTTTTGGCCTTGGGGAGTGCCAAGATGACCTGCTTTCTTGAAATAATAGCCTGAGGAATGGTGGCAGGTATACTTTGAGGGATGAGTGGAAGGGACTGGCTGGTCATGTTTTCTCCAAATCTGTCAGCTAGCAGGTTGGTTATTACCTTCAGTTAAATATGGGTGGTGCCATCCACAACCAGTTCAGCACAGATGGATATTCCCTTTTATATTCCGGACATAGGTAAAAAATGCTTTGTGATTCTTCTTAGCTAGGCAGGCAATTTTTGCTTCATGATTAGCTTTGGAGAACTTAACAAGATCTCTTATTTGTAGGTTTACGCTAGAAGGAGATATCTTACTCTGCTGAGCCAGTTCCCACTTGCTCTTGGACATTTGTTTCTTTCTTCTTCTTGTATAGCCTGATTATACTACGGGTCCACCGCAATGGCTTTTTTTTTTCCTGCAAGAGCTGATTTTATACAATTGCTTAAGTGGTTATACAGGGCATTGGTGTACACCTCCGCATAGGAGTCCATGTTATCTGCGTACAAGAGGGCTTTAAAATTTCTTATACCATCACTTAGTAGGAAGTAATTTATCTTAGAAAAATTCTTAAGCATTTTTGAGTTTGATGTGGTATGTGTTCTTATAGTTGCATTGAACAAAACTGATTTATGGTTCAATCTTACCTGGGAGGGCATCACACAGGGGAGCACTTAGTGAGTTTTCTGTGCAGGACATTTAAACCTCTTATGGATGTGCTGACTAGCTGTTCCAGATCATTTGCATTGACAGTCCGAGCCTCTGAGCATGTTTGTGGTCATGTATGTTTCTCAATCAATAGTAGGATAATTAAAATCACCCATAAGTAAGGTGTTGAGCTGTATGGCAAGTGACTCCAGTAAATTAGGTATGCAGTATGGTTTTCCTGTTGCATGGTGGGGAACCTGTGACAATAGGAAGTACCCCCAGCCATGCCAGGAGAAGTAGGACAGTGGATGTATGACTTGTGCCAACACAGCAAGCTGGAATTTTTTAAATAATTGTATGTCATTTGTATATCAAACTGATTTGTACAGATGCTTGTGCTGAAAATGTATTTGTAAGGTTTGCCTGAGTTAAACTGTATCAACAGTGCACCCTGCTGGAATGAAAAGAAATGTACATGTATTATTGTAACTGAATTAAATGTATATGTTTTAATGGAAGACACTGAGACAGCAGAGGCTAACCAGCCAGCTTACTTTAAAAAAATAGGGAAAATGTAAATGAGCTGTTAAACCATTCAAATGGTACCCACAGTGCTGAATAGGACCATATATGGTGGGTCTGGAAGAAGCCTTTATTCACTAGCTCAGTAAAAAGAGGGGATGCCCCAGGCACTGTCATAAACATTTAGATGTGTATTGTAGCCATCTGTGCTAAATTCCTGTCTCAGCTTCATAGGGGGATACTGTGAGAACCTAGAGTCAGGTGACCAGATGAGGTCATTCTTCAAGCCATCTTGGATATTATATTTTATAGGGAGTAATCTTTGAGTATTGAGTTTTCTGTTTTAAGGAACCTGTCTAGAAAGACTTCTCACATATTTCATTGTACCGTGCTCTATCAAGTAAGTTACTGGGGAGCAGTAATTCTCCTAGATTCAGTTAGGAATATAGTGAAGCCTTAGTTTAGAGATTGTTTTTCTTTATTTGTATGAGTCTATCCATCATGTTAGTTTTTAGCATTTCCTGTGATTTGAACTCTGTGTTTACTGTAAATATATATTTAGTATTTTCTTGTTTATTTATTACTAAATACATTTAAACTTTTCATTGTGGCTGGTTCTTTTTAGAAAATATTTAAGCTTTGAAAGCATTTGCACATATTTATTTGGTGGTAACTCTGGCCACTCCTGAAAGCCTTGCTGTTTGGTCAACATTACCATTTGTATTATTATTAGTAATTTCACTCAGCACTATTGGGTACCCTTTTAAGAGCCATATAGTAACTGACTGGTGGCAGTGAGTCTACCTTATAGTCTGGGCAAAGTTGGTAGAGCGGGTAATCTCTGCCAGCCTTTCCCAGGTGGGTTCATGTGTGTGTGTGTGTGTGTGTGTGTGTGTGTAAATTAAATCTCAGAGTGTAAACTAGCTCACAAATGGGAGCTGGCTTAATTATTTTCAGCAAATAGCACAATAGATGTGGAATCTTACAGAAATGGAGCCCTTTCAGAGTGTTTTGCTCTGTCATACCTCATGTCTGAAAGTAGGTGATTTTTTTACCATGGATTTGAGGTTTTAGTTATGTCTTTCCCTTTTCCATTAAAAATGTTCTCAAAGTAAAACTAGTCAAGACTGATCTAATACTAATAACAAACTCTTGACCAAGACAACCATAGTATCCTCTATTGATTGTCCCACACCATTGCCATTATCCTCAACACAAGGAACTCACTGAATCAGGACAGCAGAATAATCTACCCCATCCTCAAAATTGAACTTATCTGCATGTAGGATAAAATTTTTATTCATAATAGTAGCTCCATTTTGACTAGAGTTTTATGTAATCCAAAAGAGTCTAAAAGGCTAAAATGCATGACATTCTTACATATAGAATGAGGAGAGATTTGTTTTCTGGAGTACAACATGGAATCTCTACTCTTTACACTTCCCCATACTGAGGTTACAAGACTGTCTAAATTACTTATTTGATTATATTTTGACTTAATCACCCACCAGAGTTCATTTTGCTGCAGTCTTCACTTGTATTGCAATAGTTGCACAGACTGCAGTTGGTCCTTCTGTAAAGGACTTCTCTGAAGGAGCTCTCCACTTCAGATCATGATGAAAACTTGCTTCTGTATCTTGGGGTATGAACTTTAGGTTGAATAAGCATACTGTTTTCATAGGTTTATAGGTGTTTACTAGGCTAACAACTACAAGAGCCTTTTAAGCTTAACCATTCATCCCAAATCTCTGACAGGTTCTGGAACCCTTGATAAGTGTAAGCAGGGGCCTGGGAGATGTACCATTTACAGGCTGCCGGCATCCATTAGAGACATAGGTGCCAAACAAGGGATGAATTTCCAGTTCCTCATCCAGTTGTCCACATTACACTTGAATTGAGTTAGGGAGCAACTCTGTTTCACATGGATTGGGAGCTTGTTCCAGAGAAGGAGTAGTCTCTGGGATACATAACTGTCTCTCAAGCAGGTCCTATTTGTATCACATGCTGGGTTAAGTCTTTAGAATGGGTAATTCTGGTGGTTTGTTTTGCTCATATGCAGGAAGTCCATTAGAGTGGGGTCTGACAATGTCTTGTATGCCAGACATAGATCTCCCCTCAACAGCCTGTAGGAGATGGAATACAGGGATAGGGCCTTGAGGTGGTCTGCATAGGACATGTTACACCTTGCACTCTTTTAGTGAGGAACCTCTGTGGATGTTCCAGTTGTTGTATGTGCCTGTTTAGGTACTTGCCAAAGGGGGCATTGTACTCAATAGGTCTGATGAATGCCAAATACAGTGGAATGATGACTTCCTTGGATCTAGATGCAATACCTTTGTTTGTTAGTTAAACAACATAGAATGATGTCCTCACTACAGTAGACACATGATGGTGAATGGCTAGATTATTGTCTGTGCGTGTCCCCAATTCCCTGATTACTGGGTCAACTCTTAGGGGTGTGTTGTCAATATGATAGTTGCCAGGAGTGGATGACTTCCCGAAGGATACTATTATGCTTTTCTTTGCAGTTAGTTTTAGTCCATGGCTCTGCCACCAGTTGTTTGTGTTATCCCTTCTTGGAAAACATTTGTGTCGATGGGTGATTCAGTGACAGCTTCTAATTTGCAATCATCTGCAAATTTAGTCAGCCAGAGGGCATTGATGTTGGCCTTGAATTCAGAGAAGTAAATGCCAGGAAGCAGTGGTCCCAGGACCGATCCCTGATGAACTCCACTTGTGACTGGCCTCTTTATAGAGGTGGACTCCTCATTTCTAACTTCCTGGGCCCTGTGAGCCAGCTGGTTATCCACCTCATGACATAAGGATTTGTACCTAACTTCTTATCTTTGTCAACAATGCCTGAGTAGGGGATTGTGTCAAATGTCTTAGCCAGGTCAAGGTGGGCAATGCAAACCATTTTTCCATTATCCCTTGCTTTGGTGACCTTCTTGAAGAATTTTGCCATTTATAATAGGCATCTCTTGCCCTTGATGAAACCAGATTGGGTTGGGTGCAGTGTCTGGAGGCTTCCTATGTCATTATTGATTATTTCCATGATAATTCTTTCTGTGGCTTTGCATAAGAGGCTAGTGAGACTTATGGGTCTGTAATTTCCAGAGTCTGTTGACGGCCCACCTTTGTGCAGAGGGAAAACTGTTGCTGTTCTCCATTTATGAGGTACAAAACCATTTTGGTGGCTACAGTTAAATAGGCATTCCAGAGGGTCGGATAGATCACTATCTGAAGTAGTTTACTTCATTTGGTCTTCAACCTGTGGGATATGGATCCGTATCAGATCCGAGCCTTGCAACTATCACTAGCATCAGCTCTGAGCTCCAGACTCCTCCCCTTACCCGTAATACCCCTCCACTGCCTTCCATCCCCAGATCTCGTTTGCCGCGATTTGCTTATACATCGTGTCTTCTGAGCTCCAGCTAGCAGTGGGTTATTTAACTTTCTGTAAGTAAAAAAACTTTCACTTTTTTCGTCAGATTAGTTTAGGTACCCCTTCTCCCCTCCCATCGCTTTGGCATTGAGTGTTAGTGTTGTTAGGTAAAAAGTTAGAGTAGTTTGTTCTGTGGTGCCCCCCCCCCCCCAGTGTTGTTCTTTAGTCAAGCGTGGTGAATGGGTTTGTGTGTGAGTGATTTTAGGAAAGTATTTGCCTGTCTTTTTTATGGCTTTGTTTCCTTTAGTATGGCTGAAAAGCTTGTCTTTAGGTGCTGCACAGAGTGTGGTCATAAGCTCTCCCCAGCGGATGGCCACACTGTGTGTTGTGCTTGGATATGGTCCACCTTAGTGTGGATTGCAACATTTGTGCGGGGTTCAACCCCCGCACCTTAAAGGATAGGAAGGTCAAGTTGGCCCTCAAAGGTATTCTTCCTCCTACTGACTCTCTTTCCTCAACATCGGATTCACTGCCTCTCCCTCCTCTCTTCCTTTGGCTTCTCCTCCCTCCCAGGCTGGGACTCAAACTCCTGCCTCAAAGCCTGTGGTAGTGGAGCAGAAGAGAGGTAGAGAAAGGGAGAGAGAGTCTAAGACGGAAAAGAGGAAGAGGTCCCCAGACTGCTCTTCACCTAGCAAAACCCCTCGGACCCGTGACTCCCCTCTGCTCAGATCTCCAAGGTTTTCCCCGGAGCAGGAGGAGGCATGTTCAGTCTCTTGGGCCTTGGTTCCCTGACCTGCCAGGTTGGAGTTCATGACCTCATCACGGTCAACCCACTCCTTATCGGCTAGATGATGAGGGGCTTTATCCGTACACAGATCCAGATGGGGGTCTTGCCAGCCCCCCTCCCTCTGGAGGGAGGAGCTCACTTCCTCTCTTTCAACCTATTTCTCCTTCTCCGATCTGATCTTCAGCTTTGGAGTACTCGGATCCAAGGTTGGCCTTGGTCAGGGGGTCGGCTCTGACGGTACTCGTTTCCTCAATGCCGACAGCTGCCTGGAACGTTTCAGATCTGACCAGCTTGAATCCAAGCCGCTCTTGGAGCCAGAGCTTGGTTGCCAGATCCAAGGGAGTGGAACCTTTTCTCGGAGCTCCATCCACCTCTGGCCTGGCTCTGAGTCTCACATCTGACTCGGGGAGACCGGCCTCCTTATTAGCTTCCCAGGAGGGTCCACTCTCCTTTGTCGTTCGATGTGGTAGAAAAGGTTCTCTCCATCAGATTGAGACCCCTGCCCACCCCCTCGGACACCTCCCAGACCCACTTGGCTCTGTCTGTGGTCCTCATTGTCTTACCAGAGGTACAGACTGAGCTCGAAGAGCCCCAGGCAGTCCCCCCCGAGGAACAAATGGCTTGCAAGCGCTCTCCGGAGAGCCCCACCAGAGATGTGCCTTGCAAGCATATGTGCAAGAGGAGGCACTTGGACTCCTCCGAGTCCCTCACCGAGGACATAGATTTAGATGGTGGAGAGGGTTCCCCAAGATCACCTCCCAAGGTGTCTCCTTTAGAGACATCATGGAGATCCTGCACCAACGGGGAAGTTGGTCTGCCCCAAGCCCTCTTCTGAGTCCGTGTTCCTGGAGGCTTTTGGCATGGGCCTGTCTACTTCCTGGGTGCCCCCTCCCACAGATCCTTTAGTGGATTTGGTCACCTCGCGGGCGTGGAGGGAACCAGACACCATGGAGCCTATCCCCAAGCGACCCAATAAAATTTTAAGGCCCCCCCCCCCCATTGACAGGCCATCCTGGAATAAGGGCTCTCCCATGGACGACATTGTGGTTGCAGCAGCCACTAAGAAGGAGCTTGCTCAGGAGAGTTCCTTGATCCACCCTCCTTACCGGGAGTCAAGGATGATGGACCGCCTAGGGAATCGGGTGTATGCTTCAGCTACCTTTTCGATCAGGGCGCTGAATTACTTGGCCCATGTCAGTAGACTCCAACGCGACCAGGTAAATGAGCTGGAGGAGTCTCCCCCCAAATCTATGTCACAGAAGGACAAGGCTTCGTTCTCCACGAGAATGGCCACTCTAAAAGTGGTATCAAATACGTCCATGCGACTCCTCTCCCATGCTGTGGAAGGAGTGGCTAGGGCGGCTTGGTCCAGTGTGGCCATGAGGTTTAACGCCTGGCTCAGGTTGTGTCAATTTTCCGAACCCTTTAAGGCGTCCTTTGCCAATGCCCCTTATGATGGCTCTACACTTTTCGGTAAGACCGTCAAGGAGACACTAGTCCAGAGTGAGAAGGATGGGAAGGCACTGTCTGCCATTGGAATCCACTTCTCTAACCCTCAAAGGTCCTTTTCTCGGAACCAGAGAGGGCAAAAGAAGATGTGGGTCTGGAAGTCTCAGTATTCCCGGGACACTCAGGGCTCTTCTTCCCCCAGAGACAAAGGGGGACAGAATGGACGCTGGCCCAGAGGCAGTGGGGGTCCGCAGAACTTTGAGTCTCGAGAACCATTCTCAGACAGACCCGAGCAGCAACCCTGAGGGGGTTGCCCGACTGCTCTACTCTGGAGGCAGTCGGGGGATGATTGTCCTTGCACCCAGCAGCATGGGAGTCCATAACAATGGACCGCTGGGTGCTTCAAATCATATCCAGAGGATATTCTATCCCCTTCGTGGGTTCCCCCATATCTCCCAGACACCTCCCGGAAGTTCCACGCTGCTAGTAAAATGAGCCATCAAAACCATCCCCCCAGATCAGTCCAGATCAGGCTTCTACTCCAGGTTCTTTTTGGTGCCAAAGAAAACAGGGGACTTAAGGCCCATTCTGGACCTCTCTACCCTGAACCTGTCTGTTTGCCAAAGAGAAATTCCGGATGGTCACACTACAGTCCATCATGCCATACCTGCAAGCGAGCGACTGGATGTGCTCGTTAGACCTCCATGATGCTTACTATCGCATAAAAATGCGCAGAAGCTCCAGTAGGTTCCTCTGCTTCCAGCTAGGAGTCAATCATTATTATTTTTGAGCCCTACCCTTTGGTCTCACCGCAGCCCTCAGGGTGTTTACCAAAGTGATGGCGGCTGTAGCGGCTCACCTGAGTTTTCAGGGGATTTAAGTCTATCCATACCTGGACGATTGGCTCCTCACTGCTCCCATCAGGTGTCTACTTTCCCAAACCAGGGATTACTTTCTGACACTTGCCCTGAGTTTGGGCATCACAATCGACACATCCAAATCTCTCCTAGATCTTGTACAGGTGATAGACTACATTGGTGCCAGGATAGATACTCTTCAGTGCAAAATATTCCTGACCTCGGAGAGAGTTCAAAACCTCAGGATATATGTCTCCCTGGTCTACCATTCTCACCTCCCAATGGTGGAATCAGTGTTGAGGGCCCTAGGCTCGATGGTGGCAACCATAACTTTTCTTCCGTGCGCTCGGCTACACATGCGGATTCTTCACTGGACTCTAGCAGTTCAATGGTCCCTGTTGGAACTGCCATTGACTTATCCTGTCCACCTAAGTCGAGTGTGTCGGTCGTCCCTCATATAGTGGATGAGCTCTCCGGACATTGTGGAGGGACGACCCTTTGTTCCAGCCCCGGCCCAAACCACAGTGACCACGGATGCTTCCCAGCTCAGGTGGCAGGGGGCATTGTTCTGGCAAGACAGTCCAAGGCCTGTGGTCTCCCATAGAGACCAGCTTGCACATCAGTGTCCTAGAGATGAGGGCAGTCCTTCTAGCATTGCAGGCCCTTCATGCCTTTCTTCCTCTGGGAATGATTGCGATTCACTCAGACAACATGTCAGTAGTCTGGTATATCAACAAACAGGGAGGGACCAGATCTTATTTCCTTTCTCATGAGGCCATGAGAGTGTGAGAAAGGGCAATCTCCACCATTCGCTTTCTCATTGCAACGCACATTCCAGGATGGTCCAACATCCTAGCAGACAGGCTAAGTCAGACCATTCTGATGCCTTACGAGTGGTCCCTGAATTTGTCAGTAGTGGAACAGATCTTCAGCGAGTGGGGTCAACCATGCCTTGATCTCTTCGCATCTCTTTCCAACATGAAGTGCAGCAAGTTTTTCGCTCTGAACCCTCTGCCTGGGGGACTCCACCAGAGACGCTCTAGTTCATGATTGGCCTTCCGGTCTTCTGTATGCTTGCCCACCAGTACCTCTCATTCTGAGGTTTCTGCAGAAAGCTTGTCGAATGGGGAGCAAGGTGATCCTCATTGCCCCATTCTCGCCTTGCCAGGTATGGTTTCCCTTCCTTTGGCCTCACCTTCTGGCTCAACCTTGGATCCTGGATCCCATTCAGGATTTGATTTCACCCCCTGCGGGGTTGCCTCATCTGTGTCTGGACAGCCTAAAGCTCACGGCTTGGCTGCTCCAGTTCTCATAATTACTAGGACTCCTGGACTATACTCCTCGGTTAGATCTGTTTTGGTAGCTGCTCATAAGTCTTCGACCAGAAAGGTTTATCACAGCAAGTGGAAATGTTTTTCTTTCTGGGCCACTCAGAGGAGTTTAGACCCTTTCACGGCTCCTCTTTCCACTATTCTTGATTTTCTAGCTGATATTTTCTAGCACGGAGCTAGTTCTTCTACTGTCAAAGTTCAGTTGGCTGCCATTTCCCATTTTCATATGGGTGAGAATTCTGCATCCTTAGCATCTTCCAGACTGTGTAAAGCTTTTGTCAAAGGCACCTTTTTGCTACGCACCCCGCTCAAAGATCCTGTTCCCCCGTGGGACCTTACTATGGTTCTCCAAGCTCTGGTCGCTCTGCCTTTTGAGCCTGCCGCAACTGCAGATCTAACATTTTATTGTGGAAAACAGCTTTTCTGGTGGCTATTACCTCTGCTAGAAGGGTTTTGGAATTACAGGCCTTGTCCATCAAACTTTCGTACATGTTTTTTCATAAAGACAGAGTTTCCCTTCTAACCAATCCATCCTTTCTTCCTAAGGTGGCATCACCAGTCAATATCAATCAGATGATAAATTTGCCTGTGTTCTTTCCCAATTTTACGAACAAGATGGAATACAAACTACAAATGTTGGATGTTCGTAGACAGTTATGATTCTATTTACACAGGACAAAACATTTCTGTAAATCTGATCAGTTGATAGGTTCCCCAAAAAGGGTTTATAGAAGGAAACCATCTCCAAGGTCACTATAGCTAGATGGATTTCTTCATGCATCCTGCAGGTCTATAAGAATAGAGGCATGTCTCCGCCAGGTCAGGTAAAAGCTCATTCCACTAGGTCCATGGCTACGTCTGCGGCTTTCTGGTCTAGAGTGTCTTTGGATGACATTTGCTCTGCAGCTACTTGGTCCTCATCTCTTACATTTATTTCTCATTACAAATTGGATTTGACTTCCAGAAGGAGAGCATCCTTTGGTTCCACGGTGCTCCGGAATATCCTTCCATGAGGGCCTCCCAGGAGTTTTAGTAGCTGGGGACTCCATCCCACAGGTTGAAGACCAAATGAGGTAAACTACTTCAGATAAAGAAGTTATGTACTCACCATAATGTTCCATCTAAGTAGTTGTAGTTCATTTGTCTTCAACCGTCCCTCCCTCCCTCCTTCCCCTGGACCTTGGCGTATGATCAGCCTACAGGCTGCAGTATAGGTCACAAGTATATTATCGGGTCGGGTTCTCATTATAAGTTCAGCAAATTCAGTCTGGGGATGGAAGGCAGTGCAGGTGTATTATGGATAAGGGGAGGAGTCTGAAGCTGGTGCTAGTAATAGTTGCCGGCTCGGATCCGATACGGATCCGTATCCCACAGCTTGAAGACTTAAGTACAACTACTCAGATGGAACATTATGGTGAGTACATAACTTCTTTTTTCATGGTATTTAGAAGGCATCCTGGGATATTGTCTGGGCCCATTGATGCAGTGTTCTTGGCCTTAGAAAGAGCATTAAGGACTTTTTTCATAGTGATAGCGGGGGGGGGGGTTATATTTGATGTTTTTTCCTGAGGGAAGGTTAATGGGGAGAGAGGGGTAAAGTTGGGGAGAGAGGGGTAAAGTTGGAGCTGAATTTGTTGACCCCAGTAGGTTTGCTATATTTTTGTCTCAGTATAGTTGGCTCCATTTGCAATGAGCTCTGCACACAATTGTGTATTGCCTTTGAGGCTACATACATAGCTAAAGAATGCCTTGTGGTTGTCTTTAGCCTGACAGGTCAAATTTACCTCATATTTGGCTTTGGTAGACTTTTTGTCCTCTGAGTTGTTTGTTTAGTTTGATGAGAGTGCTTTTATCCTGCTGGGTACTGAACCTCCTAATTTTGCCATTATTTTCTTCTGTTATTAGGCTGTTGATGTGATTCTACTGGGGTGGCTTGTTGTAGTTCTGTACTTCTTCCTGATGGATACAGCTCTCTCTATGCAGCTATTAACATTCTTGTATAGGGCTACTGTGAACGGTTTTGTATAAGCAGCAGTGTTCTCAATGTTTATGGGAGCTTGGAATTTTGCTAGGTTATCACTCAATAGTAGGAAGTTAGCCTTAGACTGGCTCCTGAATATTCCAGGGTTAGCTGGGGTTCCATATTTTATTTTTACTTGAAAGGAGACCATTGTATGGTCTGACCTTACAAGAGAAGACATTACACTAAGGGCTGTGCACTCCCATATTAGTGAAGACCAGATCGAGTTTGGTTGCACCCCTTGTTGGTGTATTGACAATCTGGTCCAGGGAGTTTGTGTTTACAAAAAACAGGAATTTCTGTGTCAGTGTGTTTGGTGTCGTATGTGATACCCAGTTAACAGTGAGGTAAGTCCCCCATGATTATGGTATTAAGTTGGATGGTGAGTATTTCTAAGAAGTTTAAATACATGGTATTGGTTTCTGGATCATAGAGGGGACCTGTAGGTTGCAAGGAAGTGGTACTGGATTTTGTCTGTGGTGATTTGCATGTGGAGAAGCTCAGGTACACTATCCTGAGTGATGAGCCTTGAGGTATATTTTTTTTATGTAATCGAGACACCTCCACCTATAGTCCATGTCTATGTAGTAGCTGGTCTAAATGTGTGGAAGGCATTATAAACTTGCACTGCTGGTGTGCTCTCCATGGCTTTAAAACCTGTCTCAGTGACCATGCAGACAGCATTCTCTAAGAGAAATACAGCTCCTAGGGAGTGGAGTTTTTGGTTTAGACTCCTAGCATTGAGTAGTAACACCTTTATGTTTTCTTGGTTTTGATTTGCTGACAGAAGGACTTTCAGTTTGGCATTGCTTAAAAAAGACAATATGAGGGAAGAACAGTGTTTTAGTTAATATTCGAAAGCCTAGAGAGGAGACAAACAGATCATCACTGTAAAGCAGCATGGTCTGTTGGCCTTCTCCTTAGAATGACATCAGGAACTAAACCAATTAGGTTTTAGCAGTGATAACCTTCCTTTTAGGTTAATCCAGGTTTGTGAGTGTGGCTGTCAGTTTGGGACAATTGTTCCTATTAGATGGGTAAAACTTCAGTATTTGAAGATGTACATAGTTTTGTGTGTCAGTGTTAAGTTAATAGGCTTTAGGGGTGTATTGGAGGTGTATTTGTATTTTTTTGGGCTTTCAATAAAACAAAATGTTTTGTAAGATGTGACATAGGCTCACATGAATATGACAAGAAACAACTGTATAAAAGATCAACCTGCCAAACATCAGTGTGTGCATGTAACACAAAAGCTGGAACTAGATACTTAACAAAAAAGCTGTTACAAATAAAAGGTGGAAATAATAACTTTTTAACATGATGACAATTTCTATATTATCTTTAAATTTTAATAGTCTCACAGATATATACAAAAAAGAAAAATAATGAAGTGTATTTAGAAGTGTAGAGTGCAAATAGGTATGCTACAGGAGAACACATTTGGAAAGAACTGAATATGTGAATTTAATAAACAAAAGGTTTTCAAGGTGGTTATTCAGTGGAATACCTGGGACAAAGGAAAATATGAGTACTTATATTAATTGCAAGAGGAGCTCCAACAGTGATAGAAGAGGATAAAAAGATGATAATAGAAGATTTGTATTAGTAAGGGGCTACTGGCAAGGGAGGGGGATTACACTGTCATGTATTTATATTCCATCTAAAACAGCTATAATGGAGCTTAAGAAAATTTTGGGAGAAGTAATAAGTTTTCAGCAAGGAATATAACTTGTATGTGGGGACTGGCATTTGATTTGCAGCAGGGAAGATGACTCTGGGGGGCCGGAAGAGGAGGGTAGATTTTTGAAGAAATTTATGAAAATATTTGGTGTAGAAGATGTGAATTCAGTAGTAGGAGTTCAGAGAGAATTTATATATTATTCCCCAAGATACAAAAACGGGCTAGGCTAGACAGAACTTGCATTTCATAGGAACATGCGCATTTAATTGAAAGTTTTGATACTCATCCAATAACTTTTTCAGATCACGCGCCAGTAGTAAAAATGCAGGGTAATGAAATAAACATGAGACACTGGCACTTTCCCACCTGTCTGTTGAAAAGAGAAGAATTTAAGGAATGGGTAGTGGGAGTTATTAGAGAAGATTTTGTCTGAAAATAATATGTAGGGAATGGGATAAAATTAGTGGAGTTAAAAATAGGGTGGAAATGAAAGAGAGACATTGTTAAGAAGTAACAAGAATTGTTTAGAGGGACTGATAAGTGTTAAAGTGTTGCAGAGTAAGGGGAATCTCAAAGAACAAGAAGAGCAACTGCAGAATGCTAAGCAGAAAATAAAGGATTATCTCGATAATATGCATGTGTTTAGAAAGATTGCTATTAAATAACTGGAGTTATTATCAAAAAAGCACAAAAACTATTGGCACAATGACTTAGGCAACAGAAAGTAGAAAGGGTTATTGCTAAACATAGGGAGACTATAACAAAAAAAAAATGACCAGAGATCCTGTAGAGGTTTTAGAGATATTCCAGAAATCTTATGACAATTTGTATAAAGCAGAGAAATGTGGAAATCTAAAAAGAGCTCAGTTGGAAATGTTTATGGAAGATTTACTTATGCCAAGGTTATAAGTAGATGAGACTGAACAACTAACAGTTAAGATATGATGGCATGAGAGAAAAATGGTGAGGTATAATCAGTCTTCAGGAAAGTCTCCAAGAATGCATGCTATTACTGTGGAAGTATGGGACTTAGGAGGGTAGAAAGTGATAAAGATGTGGAAGATTTTGTTTAATGATATTTTAAAAGAAGAGGAGGTCCATACACCTTGGAAGAAAGCTGTGATGGCTGTATTACCTAAGGATGATAAAGACCCATCAGACTCTGCTTCATACAGATCCATTTCAATTTTAACCATGATTATAGGTTCATAGGATGATACTTCGCTATTGGCCCAGAGGCCCTTGTAAGCCTAGCAAAGAATTTCCCCCATGTTCCCACAAAGTCAGCACCTGTTTCCCCTGTCCAGCAGGGACACAGGTTGGGATCCCAGGGGTGTATTTTCTGTTTCCCATCCAGTCATCCAGGTTCCTTTTAAAGAGGGTTAGAGAGGTACTCTACTTAACATGGAGAAGGGAGTCTGTTCCACAGATGGGGGAGTCTCTGGAACACAAATCTTTCCTGTCAACAAGTTCTATTA
Source organism: Protopterus annectens (assembly GCF_019279795.1). Lineage (NCBI taxonomy): Eukaryota > Metazoa > Chordata > Ceratodontiformes > Protopteridae > Protopterus > Protopterus annectens. The sequence goes on from NC_056745.1 coordinate 406,748,232, forward strand.
ATGTCACAAACCAAGTTTAGGCCTTGTGTGCAGGTTGCCTGAGTGGATTTTGACTTAAGATTATGCAGCAGCTCCATCAAGGCTGGGTCTGAGATGGCCTTGTATGGGAGACACAGGTCACCTCTGAGTAGTCTGTACGACACCGAGTAGAGGGACAGGACTTTTAGCCCATCTGTATAGGACAGGAATTTGAGACCCTGGATTTTCCTGGTCAGGAACCTCTGTAGTCTCTCCAGCTGCTGCATGTGCTTGGCAAGGTACATGCCGAAGGGGGCCTTGTACGCAATAACTGGTCTGATATCGGAGGAGTACCGGGATGTTATGACCTCCTTGTTACTGGATGATATACCCTTACTTATGAAGTGGGCCATGTAGAAAGCCTTCCGTAGAACAGAGGCAAAGTGGTGATCAAAAGTCAGGTTGCTATCAACCTGTGTGCTCAAGTCCCCCATGACTGCTTGCATGCTTAGTACATTGTTATTAATGTGATAATTAGTGGGGACGCCATTTTCCCCAAAGGGGATAATGATGCATTTCTTGTCAGTCAGTTTGAGGCCATGCTCCTGGCACCAGTCATTAGTTTGGGTAAGGCCCTCTTGGAGGATGTGCACATCACTAGGGGAATTTAAGACAGTGCCCAGCTTGCAGTCATCTGCAAACTTAGCCACAGACCACTGGTTTTGGCTTGCACTTCAGAAAGTATATCCCAAACAGTAGAGGTCCCAAGAATGATCCTTGGGGTACTCCGCTCATTACAGATCTACTAGTAGAGGTGGCTTCCTCTATTTTGACTGAGTGGTTTATGTCAGTGAGCCAGTTAGCTACCCATCTGGTAACATACGGATTGATGCTTAGCTGGGAGAATTTATCTATTATGCCCGAGTGGGGAATAGTGTCGAAGGCTTTGGCTAGGTCAAGGTAGGTGGAGTACACCATCTTGCGCTCGTCCATGGCTGTGGTGACTGTTTCGAAGAAGTTGACCAAGTTTAACAGGCATGATCTCCCTTTGATAAAACCAAACTGTGTGGGGTCAAGCATTTGAAGGTTGTCATGTCCCTATTTGTAAGGTCCATGATAATGTGTTCCATGGCCTTGCAGATCAGGCTAGTTAGGCTGATGGGCCTATAGTTGCCTGGGTCAGTGGATGTTCCACCTTTGTGTAGAGGGATGACCGTGGCTATCTTCCTTTCAGCAGAGATGAAGCCAGTGCTCAGGCTTTGGTTGAATAGCGTGCTTAGTAAAGTTGAGAGCTTATGACTGAGTTCATGTAGGATGCAGCCAGGGATGCTGTCAGGTCCCATGGAGACTGTATTTTTTGCCTTTGAGAGGGCATTGAAGACCTGCTCCCTGGTGATGAAGGGAGGGAGGGAGGCAGGTGCTGGGGATGTCCTGGTTTACTGATGGGGTGGACAGCGAGGTGAAGTTTTCACTGAACCTGTCTGGCAGCAGGTTGTCTATATCTATGGCTTTTGTGTATGTGGTTTTCTTGACCACCAGTTCAGAGCAGATTGGGGTGTTGAGATTGTGTTTATGTCTGTAGTATCTAAAAGAATGGCAAAGGTGCTGCTAAAATTGATAGATCTGTATCAGTGTGTTTTTTGTGGAGGGGAGGCAAACATTTGACAACATTAATAGAAAAATGATGATCAAGATGGAAGCAGAATGTAAGAAAATGCCACTGTTGTTGGTGGGTCTTGATGCAGGGAAAGCATTCACCAGAGCAAGTTGGGATTTTATTGATTCGTATATCCTCCTAATTAACCTTATTATTGTAAGATCAGAAACAAGAAGTAAAGTAGTATGGTTCCTCTCTAATTAGTTGTATTTGAGCAGAGGACCAAGGCTCTGGTGTCCTCCTTCCTGTTTATTTGCTTTATATTTAGGGCCATTGGCAAATAATATAAGGGACTCAGAAAAGCAAGTGTATAATTGGTATGGCAATCAAGAAAAATTGATTTTATTTGCAGATATTTTCTACCTGATGAATCCAGAAAAAGGACATCTCAGTATTGTGGAACATTTTGAAACCATTTTAGGTCTTTTCTGGATATAAAATTAATGAAGATAAACCAAAGGCTATAGCCGTTAATAATGTGTCTACACTACCTACATACAAATTGGTTCAGCAATACCCAAACTTATGGAGACATGGTTAGATCAAGTGTTTAGGAGTATGGATTGAAAAAGTTTCTTTTATGGCAATTAAGGATATGTTGGGAAGAAAAATAGAAAATAAAATATAAAAACTGAGAAACTGGAAGATCTTATTTATGGATATGGATAGTGAGGTACAAGCAGTGAAAATGTTTTAGTTCCATAATTTTATGTACCGGTCAATAATATTTTTATCAGAGAAGTTGTGGACAATAATTAATAAAGAGGTGAAGGAATTTATCTGGAAGGGGAAGAGGGCGAGAGTTAATTGGGATATGTTGATCCTTACAATAGGCCAAATTGGTTTAGGATTACCTGTTTTTATGGGTAATTCAGAGCTACACAGTTAAATCTTATATACATAACACAAGCAGAAGGTTGTAAGTCAAACTGGAAATGGGTAATGATGAAACAGGAGGAAGTTTAAGAAAGAGAGAAGGTAGGATTTTGAATGTAGATCCTCATGGAGAATAATAACTGTACAGAATATTATATTCATAAAGTAGCAGAAAATATTCCAAGATCTAAGCCAACACAAGAATGAAGAAAGGATATTTTGCCATTGGGGATGTTTGCAAGTAGGGGTACAGAAAGTAGACAAGAGGAGTCTGGAATTTACAGGAGAAAACTGGCAAAGGATCCAAGGTACTAGGAGCAAGTAACTAGAGAGGGAAAATAAATTGAGTGGAATAAGGTCAAGAAGACTTTTGGACTGCATGCTAAAGACTGCCTTCACTCCTGGGGATTGATATTTGAGTACAGGCAAAGAGAAAAGGATAGGGGAATTTTAATTACTCTGATGGGGGTTTTGGACGAATCTGGAACAGAAGCTTGCTATTAAAAAGGGATAATAAGTACAGCATATAACCTATTACATGATAACTATAAGAAACATTCAGAGAAGGTTATAAAAGATTGGGAAGAGAGACTGGAAAAGTACTTTACAAGAAAACAATATGAGGAAATATGTATGGCCCCAAGTATGCAACAAATGTCCGAAAGGTTTAGGATCTTTTCTTGGACGTGTTTGCATAGATGTTTTTATACTCCAAGCACACTTCAAAGAATTGTTCCTTAGGTTGATAGCAAATGTTGGAGGTGTGACTGGGAAGAAAGAGGTAACTGGGAACATCTGTTTTGGGAGTGTAATGAGTTGGCAAATTTTAAAAATTCTCTACAGAATATTCTGTCAGAAATATTGGGTGAGCAAACTGATTGTAACCAAAGATATGATTTTCGAGGTGGTACAGTGGATCTGAATTGCCTAGGCATAGTAAGGCCATATTAATTTTAATTGTATTGGCTGCCAAAAAAGTAATTACTAGAAAACGGAAATCAAAGTATAAACCAACTGCATTTGAAATATTGAATATTATAAAAGAGATTACATATAAATAAATGGAAATAGTTGGAAAAATACATGCAAAATAATTTTCAGGAGGAGGAAGAATGAGGTTTAAGGGAAAGCAGGATTTATTATTTATTTATTTTATTTATTTGCAGTTGGTTTACCAGGATAGTCCATTGGGCCAAAAGAACCCGTTTTCAATGGAGTCCTGGGGAGAAAAGCTCCAATATAGACAAAAATTAGGTACATACATTAACTACAATATAATTATACAGAGTAGAGATAAAAATTAATACATTTAGGCTTGAATTTGAGAAAAACATTTAAGGATGAGGAGAAAGACTGTGATATAGGCAGAGTTAAATAGATGCTAAAATTACTAGACAATTATGCACAGTAGAGGTAAAACATTAATACATTTAGGCAAAATTTTGAAAAAATTACATTTAGGCATAAATTTGAGAAACATTCATTTCAACTTTTAGTGTTGGACTGATCATAATTACAAGGAAAGAAAATATATGTGATGTATGTAAATAGGAAAACATGTTAATGTGGTCTGTTTTCTTTTTCTTTTCTGTTAATGTATGTTTGCCTGTGTCTTAAGTGATAATTTAATAAAGGTGTTTAAAAAATTCTAGGATATCTGATGGCCTATCTGTACCAGCTACAGTGTTTAGATCCAGTCCGTGACCACCGCTAGAGAATTCTTCAGAATTCTGGGCAAATTGGCCTCAATGGCTCCTTTAGCTAGTCTCCATATCAAAAAGATGTGATGATTCCTCATATAAATTCAAACTCAACATCTGCATCTGTTCTGTGATTTATAAGCAAATGAGAGTCCGCTAAATGCATGTCTTCCTTAGCCCTTTTTCCAACTTGGTCTATAACAGTAAATGCATCAGACTTTGCCTAGGGGCAGTTTCTAAAGGACTCAAAGCTCAAGGGTGTTTGGGATCCCCATTTTAGAAAAAAATGCATCAACCTCAGAGAAATGATGGCCATGAAAATGCATTAAAACCTTGAATTGGCCATGAACTATAGGACCTCTGTTAGTGATAATGGACACCACCACAGTGATGTGGTACATAAACAAATGGGTAAACCAGATGTTACTCCCTGTCAGCTAGTAATGATAGACTAGGAGATTGTATCTCAGCATAATCTGTCCCTCCAGGCAACTTGCATCTTTTCATAGCAAAATACTGTAGTAGACCCAATGAGCAAACCCAGGACAGATCCTCAAGCCGTGGATGTTACACACACAGATCTTACAAGAAATTGTCCAGCTGTGGGTAACTCCCCAAGATGATCTCTGCCATAAATGTTTGTTTTCTCTTTCCCAATTACGCAAATAATGTATTATGCCTCCCCCTTTTCTCTAATTGCCAGAGTGTTTCTAAAGTTGAAGAATGACTTTCCCAAGATTCTCCTGGTAACTCCCTTTTGGCCCAGACAGCATTTTCTTTCTTTTCTCATGCACCTGGCCAAGAGCAATTACCTAATGCTTCCACACAGTATGGACTTACTTGCACAGGACAAGGGATTTTTTGAATAGTTTTTTTTTATCCATTTTAGGCACCACTAGAGAAGACGTGCAGTAGGTGAGGTTGGAAAACCTGCTACCATCTGCCCTGTTATACACTTCTATCAAAGTATGCTTTTTGGCTATTTCAGCTTGTCTGCCATTAGACCCTCCACTTTCCTTTTCGTTCCAAGTAAAGCACTTTTTGAAATGTGTTTTGCATATTACACCATGTAGATCAGAGTGTAGCATGTGTGCGCCATGTCTTTAAGAAGCATGCGAGGCTATGCATGCACGTTTAAATTCCAGACACGTGCAATCCCTAGAACCATTTTGAAGAAGCAGCCAGTATGTAAGCATGTATGATCACAGCAGTTAGTTTGTATACAAGTTACTTAGTCATAGTTAAATAAGCTTTACAGTACTGTGTTTGTATAGAATAAAGCTGCTTAAACAGAACCCACTAAGACTTGTTCATTCGTGTACCAACACGAAAGCAACATGGTGTCAGAACCAGATGGAAAAGAACAAAACATTTGGAGCCATGAGATGTAAAGGCAACAGTGAAGGTAAAACCAAGAGAAAATAGTGTGAACATAACCAAAAGGAATTAAAGTTAATGAAAAGCAACACGAATTATTTACTCAATGCAAAGAGGGAAGAAAAGGTATTACAAGGGCATAAACCACATTATCCGGCAAGTGGAAAGCTCAAAAAGTTTGTTAACTAAAGAAAGTGTTTAAGATTAAAGTGTTTGGCAAAATAAATGTGTTTAAAGATAAAATGAGCATGTTAAAGTCAGTGGCGGCGGGTGACTTCAAATCAAAGGGGGGGCTGCAGGAGACAGCTGAATGGGTGGGGTCAATGGGAAGGGGTGTGGCCAACTAGAAAGGGGAGGAGCTATGCTCAAAACCACAAAAACTAACTAAATACACTGCCCTGGGTGCCAAACCGTTATTATGAGAGTCCAATCAAGACAAAATGAAGTGTAGAAGAATAAAAATATTTCAATGCATTGGCTGCATGACAGCTTACTTAATATCTATATGGAAACAAAAAGGTTGTGAGGCAGGAAAAAATAAATTACTTTTTAAATACATTAATGGAATGCCAGTCAAAATCAAGTATAAGAAAAACAAGCAGCACTCAACTCAAACCACTTCTTGCACTACAGTTCTAATTATAATTTATATTCAGCTTTATTAAAGTATCAAGTAACATGCTGAAAGTAAAAATCTCTGATACCCCCACTTGTAAAAATGTTTCTCATCCAAAAAAAGACCTGCTGCCTGACAACTATCTACTTGTTTCATGGGGAAAACATGATCAAAGTAAAAAATGAAAAGCAAACAAGAAATAAGCTCAAGATACATTGCTTAAAAGTATTACTGTACAGGTTATGGACCACACAATTGGCATTCTGTTTATGGATAAAGCCTGCAGAGATGACTGGAAGTCTCCAAGTGTAATGAGCTTCTTAAAATAATGTAATCCTGTCCTTTATTACAAATACTGTCATGTGCATTTCAATACCCAAGGCTTATACATTATCTAGTTAAGTATTCTCTACATGGCAACAACAGAAAGGCTTTCAATGTTGGCAGTTCTTTAACAGTATGCTTATTAAAGCTTACTTGCATCTTACGATCTCAGCCAAGCTTACCTGATAGTCATTAAAGTATTGCTACTTAAACACAGAGCAACAGGCACTTTGAGTAATAAGCATAAATCAACAGTACAAAAAATATGACAGAAACCTGACCATTCTGAAAAAATGAAGGACAGATGAAAGGCCACTCCTGTACTTGTGTCTACCTTGGATGGGGGGGAATAGTCTGCACATTTACACTGCATAACTACTCCTTGCCTTGCTTCAACACATCCAGAGTCACTACATGGGGAGTGGGGTGCAACAACTTGTATGTCACAATTTGAAATGTCTCTGGCTGACTGTGATGGCCCTGACACATTTGTCATACCTCTCAACCTCAGAGCAAGAAATCTGGACAAAGCCATACATAGAAGTGGGACAAAGGCCCAAAAATAAGGACAATTTTTAAATATTGCTCTTATAAACTTAGAAAGATAATAGAATAGGTCTTGCATTAGTATGAATTTTCTGAGTGGTATGAAATCTGAAACTTAAATGTCTGTCATTATTTTCTAAATTCAGTCTTTAATGATTTGTCACTAATTTGCCAAAAAAACACAATTGTATGAAAAATGGACCAAAAATGTGATGTAAAAATATAAAATAGCCACACAATACAGTTGGGAACCTGCCAAAGAAGGGACACTTTAATATTAGTACTGCTAACTTGAGCAGCTGACAAAATAAAATAACCTACATGCATTTCTGAAATAAAAGTAATCTATAACTCTGATTATTACAGTTATTTCTTAATTGTAAACCCTCCATGTTTTCTTCCAAAATTGCTATTTTACGGAGGGATTATTAGGGGGAAGAGCAACATTTTGAGCCAAAATCAGGGACAGTTGAGAGGTTTGGCTATGCCTAATTCTATAAAGAAATTTATTTGCATGTACCTCTCATCCTGTTAATGCAGTAAATCTGGACAAGGCCAAATATATTGGGGGAACATATAAACAGTACTAAAAATTGCTCTTGTATAAACTGAGACAGTTGATAGAACAACAGATTGTACTTTAGCATGCATTTTTCTGAAGGTTATGAAGTCTGAAACTCAGTGTGTCATTATTTAGTGACTTAATTCCTAAATGATTTACCAGAAAACCACAAATTTTATGAGGAACAAACCAAAAATAAGAAGCAAAAATCTATTCATTCTTTGAAAATCTGGACAGTTGGGAGGTATAGTTCAGCTGGGGCTGTCTTTAAGTTTGCCACCCTTCCCCCTCACAAAATCATGGTCGAATGGAGCCCTCCCCCTGCAGCCATTCCAATGATCCATTACTTGGCTATTTCACTCCATTTACCATAGACACTAATGTGCATACTGATTTACTTCTATGATGATTTGGACTTAATTTGAAAGTTTTATTTTGCATTTTACACCACAAACAATAAGACACCTGCTAAACAAACTTAGCATTAAAACTTCTCTGCCCTTGAAACTCACATTCATTGAAACAGCATTGAAACCCACATTCAAAGAAAATACATTTTACCAGTGGCAGGTAAAGATTAATTCTGGGCTGTTTTCAAATCATAGGCCCCTTGCATATGAAACATGCATGTGCTCTTTGATACACCTTCCTATTGTTTTGAACATTTTTCCAGTAAACAATGAAACAAAACGCATGCACCAATAATGACAAAACTGCCCAATTCAGAACATCTTTCCAGTAAACAATGAAACAAAATGCATGTACCCATAATGACAAAACTGCCCAGTTCAGAACATTTCCATCATAAAAGTCTACTCAGACTTCTACAATCCACCAGTATCAGTAAATCTGTACAATCTCTGCAGAAGTAAAAGTCATCTGAATAATTCCACATTAAAGAGATCTGCAACTAATGAAGAGGTTGTTGCTAGCAAACAACTTTATATTTCATTGTTTCATCTACAAATAAAGTGCCTGTTGCCCTTGGGGAATACATTGCCTATATTACATTAAAAAATGATAAGTTAGTAATATTGCAACAGGGAATGGATGGCAAACTGATAACAGGTTCATAGTTACTAGGTATCTAAACCAAAGAGGACATTCTCAGGACTGCAGCATCTACCCCCTTTAAAAGTACAACATAGTACAGTATCAACAATGCATCTAAATACTGTGGGAGCAGAACCAACAGCCTTCATCAAAAGCAAGTATTCAACCTGTTATGCTATTAACAATACAAGAAGTGTAACACTGCACTGCACATTGATTGTGGTTTCTTTTTCTCTTCCTTTGTGATTAGCACCTCAACAACTCATGCAACCAGATGTTAATATTTGAAAGTCATTTTTATCTTGTGTGTGTAGAAGTTTATACACATATGAACACAGATATGTATATGCATTCCATGTGTGCACACACATGCACACAGATAAAGGATGTGATAAAACCACATACCAGAAACTATTTTTAGGTATTATTTTGTTTCTCTACACACTTTGCACATTAGTTGAGAGTTTCACTCTTGATATGCTGGCATAACTTTTCTACAACCTTTGCATTTCATCTTGTAACCCCATTATTTTTAAGCTGCAGACATTCAAGCACTAGGCAAACAAAACACAGAATTATATACCTTTCCAAAATGCCCTACTTAAGCTAAAACAACCCTTCTAAATGAACTCAGAACACATAATCATATACCTCACCAAAACACCCTACTATAGCCAAAACAACTACTCTAAATGCACACAAAACACAGAATCTTATGAATCTCCAAACTACCATACTACAGCTAAACTAGCCCTTCTAAATGCAGACAGTACACAGATTCATATATCTCTCCAATGTAACCTATTACAGCCAAAACAAACTTTCTCAATTTAAACATCCACTTAGATTAAAAACAGAAAAGAAAAAAGTAAAAAGCACAGTAGTTTTCTTTTACTTCATTGTTAGGTTGTGTTTGTGTTCTTCCCATGCGTCTTTGTTTCTCATTTTAATTCATATTCCACTTATATTAATGGTGCTAACCATACTGCTTAACTGTACAGATTTTCAAAAGAATGTCCAGATTTTTGTCTCATATTTTTGGTCTGTTCTCATAAAATTGCAGTTTTCTGGCAAATCAGTGGCAAATCATTCAGGGTTGAAGCTGGAAAATAATGGCAGACATATGAGTTTCAGATTTAATGCCCTTCAGAAAAATCATGCTAATGCAAAACCTGTTATTCTATCAACTTTTTGTAATATCAATATTTAAAAGGTGTCCCTATTTTTGGGATACTGTCCCCCCATTATTTATGGCTTTGTCCAGATTTCTTGCTCTAAGAGGTTGAGAGGTATGGTCAACATTTTGATGTTTTAGATTCACTGATTTCTCAGCATATCTGTATGACATTAAACACAAAATTATGTCATGTTAGATATTTGCCAGTTATTTCCTGTACCAGTTATGAGGGTTTTTTTTCTGTGTGTCTTTCTCCTCCTATGCTGGCTGACTACTGAGTCTCCCACTATTAGTTTTAAGTCAATTTCTCTGTCTATAGGGAATATCCCAAAATAGGGGTAAGAGAAAACTGAGAGCTATGATACAGACAGCCATGTTTATGTCCTCAATGACATCCCAAAAATGATGGATTTACAATGAGGCCTTCACTGTACCTGCTGTGACTGACAGCAGCTCTGTCACCACCAGATATCCTAACACTTCTATGTGCATTTGCATTTTTCCATACTTGATGATTGCTTTTACTCTTGAATTACCAAGCCAACATTCCAGATCCAGATGCTTTGGTGGCCTGCAAGCCTCTGCTTGAATGGTCATAATCAGTCTGTTAGAACCACTACTCCCTTCTCCAGGGAACAGACACCAAGCAGAGCCTAATCACTTCCTCCCTCTTCTAGCACCTGACCCATGATTTGAACTCTGGTCATTTAGGTCATTTTCAGGAGTTTATTCCTCTTTGCCACAGTGACAGCCTCAACAAAAACAATTTCTTTATGACAACTTTTTATATATTTATGGATTCACTATTAAGTAATCACATATGTTAATTTTTAATGTAAGGTGTTCCATCTGCAAGGTCACATTAACAAATTGTCCCTCTAGGAAGTAAAACTCTATTTGCTGCAATTAGAATGGAAAATAGTAGCCTGTGTATACATTTAGGAAATGCAGATGTTCTGGATTCAGACTGTCATGAAGAAGATTTTAACCCAAGAAATATTTCCAGATGCTCTCATTTACATTAAAATTGTATACGTTGGTATTGTGTATTGCAAGGAGGCTATGCCCAGCTCCTAAGACTTGTTATTTATGCTTGCTTCAAAATATGCTTAAATAAACTAAAAAATAAAAAGACTGTTTACATCAAATAAAGATCTACACAATGATGCATGTTGCCCACACACACACACACACACACACACACATACATACATATGCAGGTATACCCAAAAGCACACATTCCCTTAAACCAACATTGCCCAAGCTAAAAATAAAATCTCAAATGAACACTGACCACAACTGGAAAATGGCATTACTTGAATAAAGGGAACTTTTGTCTTTATCAAAATAAACTATGTAAAACAACTACATTTTTGACTGTGTGAATGGCCTTGTAAGAGTAAATTGTATCCTGAACATACTTTGGCCCAACAAATTGCAACCAACTTATCTAAACCACATAGACAAAAGAAGTGGATGACACAAACACAAATTACTGCTCATCACAGAAAACTTAAATACATCATTCTGTGGGGGTCCCATTACCCTACACGGATCATCTGCTCCAAGATGAGTAATCTGTTAATATACTATCTTCTTAGGTCACAGAATCTCAGAGATAGGGGTGAATTCCAAAAAAAAAGTCACAACAATAAAAAACTGATAATAACCATAATAACTAAAAGTTTCAATATTCAGTGACACTGACAGGATAAAGAGGTATTTGTCTGTACAGCTGTGATAAAAGTATGCTGACAAATCAGCTGTTGACAGTATTGATTAACCATCGCTAACACTGACATCAGTAAACCACTAAAATGCCTCCAAATATGAAGAACAGACATTACAAAAAAAAAAAAAAAGATGGTGCATGCACATGTTCATGCAATGGATGTATGTATGCAGATGATTTCATGTGTGTATACCTTTTTTTGAATGAGATGATAATAATGAATCTGGAGCTACCAACAGTTTAATCTGTATGTCTATGTATACATCAATCATTCTCAAATGCTTGAATAAAAACATACTCAAAAACTCAGGCACTGAAATGCACATATACATGCATTCACTTGCTCACATGCACACAAGCACACATGGAAACACAAACCACACAAACACATGCATGCTCAGAGATATTCAAACGTCATGCCATTTGTAAATGCATATTTTATGATGTAAGAAGAGTAATATCAATATATGGAGGTTGTGCTTCATGAATGATTCACAAATTGTCAGGCTTATATCCTCAACTTGGAATGCTTATCTATCTAAATGATTTATTTGTTCTTAGCATTTGTCTGCACCCTGGATATATTAGATGCTGCACTTCCATGTCTTCTTTTCTTCTTAATCTCTATGACTCCAGTAATGCACATAGGCTATACTTACTTACTTTACTCCTTAAAGTACATAAAGTTGAATCTGATGACCACAAACCAAAAGAAGGAATTATCCTGCTATTGTATTTGACCACTGTGAATCAAGGAATAAACAGGTGTCTTCTGCTTATATAGGATACAATTGTAAAATGCAAGTAAATGTTCTCACAAGATCTCATTCTGCTATATCATTCTTTTTAATGTAAGTTTCAAACATGCCGATGTTTTATCACCTTTTGGTTATATCATTCTTTTTAATGTAACTTTCAGATATGCCGATGTTTTATCACCTACACTGATGCAGACCTCACTCTGCATTTGTTGAGCCTTTGCTTATATGTTTGCTACATGCTAGAAAGTGTAAGAACTGCCATACTGTGCAGTAAATTAAATGAGTGAAAACAAGCATAAATGAACAAATTCAACAGCCTTAGTTTTGATTCTTGTATATATTCTTGGAAACAGCATGGTGCCTTGTTACATTTATACCTCAGGTCTGCAAAATTTCTTGTACAAAGAGAGCGGTAAATTAATGAGAAAATAACTAAGCTCTGTGATCTCCCAATTCATGCTAAAACAGATATTTTTGTCAGTTGTTAATTACTATCAGAGAGCTGCAACGCCTTTTTTAAATGACAGAAACTGAAAGGTTTCAAGCCTCTTCTTGGAGTGTTATGGTGAGAAACCTGATGTCAGAGAAAGGTATCACTCAAACATGTTTATGCAACTATAAAATCTGGCATGAATAATTCAAGTCTGAAAAACATGACCATTTGGCAACAAAAGAATCACACAAATAAAAATAATTTCTCAAATCAGCTAGAAAATGATGCATTATCCTCTTGTTTAATTACATGTTGCTCCATCTCACTGTAGCATCAATTTCACAGACTAATCTTTCTGCTTCCTTAGTATTATTACTTCAGCATAAAAGTAAATATTATTTGAATTTATGATTACTGTGCACATTTGCTTAAAGATAAAGAGAAAGCAGGATGTCAACATTTTTATGTTTTATTTTGATGGCAATTAAAATGTATGTAGTACTGCTACATATTAATGCATAAAGCACAGAGATCATGTTTTGTGTGAATGTAAAATAATTCCTAGATAAACAATGACAATTAAAAAAGATGCAGTTGGCTGGGACAATAAAAAATACTACACATACCACCAAGAAGAAAACTCTCTGCACTCTGTTCTTCTAACTTCTTCTACTACTTCTTCAGTTCTTTTTCAGCACAGCTATTAGCTGACAAAATATAGGCCGCCAAAAAAAAAAAAAATAGAAATCCAATGGCAAATCGCCGCAAATGATACTGTGAACTTTACTGTGTCTGTGATTGACTCACGAATCAGTCCACAACCGAAACTGATTGCTTCCCGCTCTTTTCCCAGCACATAAAGCCCGGGAAGAGAGCGACAACCAATCAGCAGCCATTTAGCCCAAGCACGTCATGTACGTGCCTGCGGACGTCGCAGTCCGAACCCCTTCCAATTCTATGCGGTTGCTGGGCATCACACTGATGCCTTAATTTGCTCACCGGGCTGCAGCGGAAACAAAAAAAACAGTCTTTATTTAAAACCGCCGCAACCCGAGGTGGTCAAAGTGCGCATGCGCGTACTCGCCGAAGCAGGAACTTGAAAGACAAGTCAGACTCGGAGTAGAACTGCAACTTACTGAACTGTCTTGAGACAGTAAAAAAAAAAATAATAAACACAAAAAGTACTTTTTTCTTTTTTTTGCTGAGGGGGCTGCAGTCCGGCAGTCCGATGCCATGAGCCCCTGGTTAAAGTGCAAAATGAACATGTTTAAGTCAGAAAGAGTGTTTAAGGCATAACTGGGCATGTTTAGAGTAAAACGAGCACAAAGAAAGTACACTGGGCATAAAAAAGAAAAAGGGTTTAAATGAGCATAAAGAATAATAATAAATAAATGAGAAAGAAAAGGGGCACAGTAGTAAAAATAAAATAAAGCAAGGTGACTGCTATGTTGGGCAAAGTGTTGTGCTTGGGCATAACTATGACTTCGTTTCATATCAAAAAAAGTAACTAAAGTCATCTGAAGTATCTCAGTGTGTGTAAAAGTGCTTACAGTGTGTGCTTATTACTGTGCATGTATGAGTTCACTGTGTGTAGAGTGCAACTATCTCATGTAATTCATTTGAGGTATGGTTGTTTAAAGAAAAGTTCTTGTGCTGGGTGTGGCTGTTCCTAGAGTGCCGCCATTACAGAGTGCTTCTTGTACTGTAAGGAGCTGCCATTTTGGGAACATTTCAGTATATTGCATCTAGTCATTTACAAAGTACATATATCTCAAAAGGCATTGAATTTGGGCAACCAACATCTGATTGTTTGCATTGTGCAATTTGCTTAACTGATTTCTTATATTAAAGAGAGGTGTTTTTTATGAAGTATTAGAAGGGTACCCAATTGCATTGCAAAGTTCTCAAATGTTTCTTAAAGCGACAACTTTAATAAGTGATAATGCATGACTGTTCCATGCCTGCTTCCATCGATAAATTTCCAAGCAACTACTTTCGCATTTTTGCCTTTACCAATTCCCATAGCCAGTGATTTAGCATTGATGCCTTTGCTTATAAATTCATAAAAGCATCTCAAAGTCCGAGAAGCTTATCGAAGTTCATAAAGCATCGCAAAGTCCAAGAAAGTATTCCGTTAAGCTCCTTAAAGCAGTAAGTGAGTTGAAAAGCTGTTCCGCTGAGTTTCATAAAGCATTGAGAAAGCTAAAAAGTTATTTCACAAAGTACAGTAAAGCATTGAGAAGCCTGAGAGGTTTATTTCACAAAGTCCAGTCAATTGAAAGCACTACATGGTTATTCATTTCATTATACTGATAAGCGCAAAGAAAGAAAGTGTAGTTGTAAAGAAGAAGAGCGCTAAGCAAATTGAATGTATATGCCAATTACTTATGCACATGTGTGTGTGTGTGTGTGTGTGTGTGTGTGTGTGTGTGTGTGTGTGTGTGTGTGTGTATTTGTATGTATTTGGAAGAGCCTTCGCTGGTATGTGTTAATATGGCAGACAGTTTTAGAAAATCACAACTGCTTGTGTTTGACCAGAATATTGCAGAGAACTGGAGAATATTTGAACAGGAGTACAATATTTTTATACTAGCTGCTTATGCAGATAGAGATGCATGCACAAGGGCATTTATTTTACTGAATCTAGCAGGATCTGAGGCTGTAGAAAGAGAGTGATCATTTGTATTTGCACCAGTAGTGCATGAAGATGAAGGTGCAGACTGCCATATTGTTGTGAAAGCTGAATACAGAAAAGGCCCAGAGTGTTTAAAGCATAAGTTCAGAGAAATGTGCAACACCCAGATGAACATTACATTAGAGAGGCATTTGTTTTGCACAAGGAATCAGAAGCCAGGGGAAACATTTGCAGCTTATATAACTGACTTGCGGAACAAGGCCAAAACATGTCTGTTTGATGACTTGAAAGATGAGCTGATAAAGGATAGACTTGTATGTGGTATTAATAGTGATTCTGTGAGGAAGATTTTTCTTTGTGACAGTGATTTGACATTAAGGCAATAGAGATTTGTCAGATCCATGAGGTGACAAGAAAGCACACGAACATGCTTATGAATGACAAAAGCATGGTTTCAGTAAGCTCCAGAGCAAACATAGATGGTATGCAACACATGGTGAGTAGAAACAGGCCTAAGCAAAGAGCAGCCATAGGAATTCTGAAGAAAGTGATGAGTATTCCAGAAAGTTCCAGAAGTGCAAGCTCCACCACCATCTCAGTGCCATATAGCCGTGAGTCAGCAAAACCCAAGTCTAGCTTTAACTGTCGAAACTGTGGTGCAAATCATGAATCTAAAAGAGAGAAATGTTTAGCATATGGTCAGCAGTGTTATAAGTGTAAGAAATGGAACCACTTTCAAAAGTTTTGCAAATCAAGAAAACCTCTCACATTTGTAAAGAAAGGTCATACAAGAAAACAAGTTGATCAAGTACAGCCAAACAATCCACTTTCGACAGCATCAGTGCTGGGAGAAAGAGCTGACTTAGTAAACTTATTAACAAGGAGTGAAGTGTTTTGCACAGTTCGGATCAATGGGAAATCCACAGAGCTCAAAGCAGACACTGGATCAAAGTGCAGTGTTATATAGCAGATATATTTGCAAAGGTATGAACCAATGAACCACTCAGTGTAACCAGCAGTGCCAGACTTGTTGCTTATGGAGGTGAAGAAATTCAAACGAAGGTTCAGCAGTACTTCCATGTTTGGCTGAGAACTGTTACAACTTGTTATTCTGTGTAGTCCGGCAACCAGTGCAATCTTTATTAGGTCTCAAAGATAGTTTGAGAATGAATCTGATTTCTTTTGCTAAAGAAATTCATCATGTGATTGCAGTTCCAAGTTCAAGTTTTGCAGAAGCCATTTTCTTAGAGTATGCTGGCATTTTTGATGACAAGTTGGGCAAGCTTCCAATTGTGTATTCTATGAAATTAGACCTCAGTCACTCCAGTGGTCAAAACAGCAAGAAGAGTTCCAATAGCTATGCAAGATAAAGTCAAAGTTCAGTTGGACAAGATGGTGCAGCAAGGTGTGATTTGTCCAGTCACAGAACCAACTGAATGGTAGTCATCCATGGTTGCCACTGCCAAGAAAGGCTCAAGATGAAATTAGAATATGAATTATCCCAAGAGATTTGAACAAAGCATTAAAGAGGCCATCCAATGCCCACAGTTGAGGAAGTCGTGGCTCCAATACCAAATGCTACTTTATTTTCTGTTTTGGATGCAAAGAGTTAATTTTGGGCAAGTGATGCTTGAGCGCAAATCCTCATTTCAAACTACATTTAGTACCCTATTTGTCAGATACAGATTTCTAAGGATTTCTAAGGATGACATTTGGAATAAATTCTGCAAGTGATGTTTTTTAGCTTGCAGTGGAACAAAATTTTTCAGCTTATACTTGTGCCATAATAGTAGATGATCTACTAGTTGGAGGCAATGGTGAAGCAGAGCATGACAGAAACCTCAAGAAAGTTCTAGAGCACGTGAAGTAAATTTGAAACGCAATCCTCTGAAGTGCAAATTCAGACTTCTAGAAGTAACCTACGTGGGACATTTGTTTACAAGTACAGGCTTAAAACCCAGCCTAAACAAACAAACAGCTATTTTAGAGATGTCGGCACCAGAAACTGTGCAGAGTTTACAGCATTTTCTGGGAATGGTCAACTATTTGGGCAAGTTTATACCAGATTTCAGTGAGTTGACAGCACATTTAAGAGAGCTAACATGAAAGAATGTCATATGGTCATGGTTACATCATCAGAAGGTGTTTGATGACCATAAGCAGAAAATTGCAAACCACCCCCCCCCCCACCATGTTAAAGTGCTATGCTGTGAATAAACCAGTTGTCCTATCCTGTGCTTCTAATTTTGGTCTTGGTGCAGTTATTCTACAAGAGGGCAGACCAGTAGCCTATGCATCTAGGACACTTACTCAAACTGAGATGCATTATGCTCAAATTGAGAAAGAACTTCTAGCCATAGTTTTTGCATGTTCCAAGTTTCACAATTATATTTATGGTCGAGCTATTCATATTGAATCTGATTGGCCTTTAGTTACTATTCTAAAGAAACCTATGCATTCTGCTCTGGCAAGATTACAAAGAATGATGCTCAGATTGCAAAAGTACAGTATCAAGATGATCTACACTAAAGGTAAATTGCTTTATCTGGCTGATACTTTATTCAGATTACCTAGAAGGACAACAGAACTGCGTGGTGCTGAAGATTTTGTCTTTGATGTAATGTCTGCATAAATTTTCCACCACTAGACTTGATGAGTTGAGAGATCACATCTTGGCTGATCGAATTTCACAAAAGCTCAATCACTACATCAGTGTCGTATGGCCGTCAAAACAATCTAGTGTATCACCTGAGGTGAAGTCATTCTTTCCCTACAGAGATGAATTGTTGATGGAAGATGGTATCATTTTCAAAGGTCCTAAAATTGTTGTTCCTGCTTCATTACAGCATGAATATATTCAGATTGCATCGTGGCCATCCAGGTTTATTATCCACTAAGAGAAGGGGTAAAGAACTAGTATTTTGGTGTTCATTATACAAAGACATTGATAATGTTTTTTCTTCTTGTTCGAAATGTAATAGTACCAGAGCACATTTACAAAAAGAACCACTTCAGCTAAATCCAATACCTGAACTACCTTGGTCTACTGTTGCGATTGATATCTTTGAGTGGAATAATCAACAGTATTTGGTTTTGGTAGACTCTTACTCAAACTGGTTTGAAATCGATTTGCTAGCAAACTTGACCTCGAGCAGTTATCACTAAGCTTAAATATCATTTTTCAGTTCATGGTAGTCCTCACAAACTTTATCCTGACAGTAGTACTCAATTAACTTGCCAGTTGTTTCAGGAATTTGCGAGAGAATGGGGCTTTGTACATGTCACAAGTAGTCCTGAATATCCTCAATCCAATGGTCTAGCTGAATGTGCAGTACACAGTGCAAAGCAATTACTTGAAAAGTCAAAGCTTGGCAATACCGATGTATCTTGAATATACTTAATCTCCGAAGCATACTTTATGACAATATTCTTGGCTCACCTGCTCAAAGGCTACTTTCCAGACAAACTTGAACTATGCTACCTATTTCAAGTTTGTTGCAGCCTAACTCTAAAAATAAAACCATCAAGGCTCAATTGTTGACGTGTAATAGCCAGAAATCTAGTTATGACAGAGCAGATTTCTTCGTTCATTGAGGGAAGGAGAGAGGGTATGAATCCAGACAATGAAAGGTTTTGATCGAATAGGACAGATAACAGGCATCTGTGCCGACCCCAGATCTTACTGGGTAAGCTTTGAGGATGTAGAGTATAGGATGAATCGTAGACATGTTCTTCCTGTACCAGAATCATCTCCATTTCTATCACAACATTGTATCTGTGATGCAGACTCTAAGTCAAAGACTGAGTTGACTGAGTCAAGACATTATTTCCAGACCAGTTTGTGTTGAAAAGTCTGATTTTTGTTCCAGAGAGTAATTCGAACACTCCACAGGTCAACCATTTTGCAGAGACTGTTCAGTTCCTAAAACTGATTCTCAATTTTATGTCACACGATATGGATGAGTTTGTAAGCCTAGTGTGAAATACACAGCAACATGAACTTGATTGTGTGTAGATGTGTACTTAGTATTGTAAAATGCATGTCTCTACATTATTTGTGCTTTCTACATGCTAAATATCACATGACAAATAGCATGATATATTTCTCAGAGGGAGGATATAGATATAGCACTTTTTGAAAGGTGTTTTGCATATTACACCATGTAGATCAGAGTGTAGCATGTGCGCGCTATGTCTTTAAGAAGCATGAGAGGCTGTGCGTGTACATATAAATTCTAGACACGTGCAATCCCTAGTGCCATTTTGAAGAAGAAGCCATTGTGTAAGCATGTATAATCAAAGCATTTAGTTTGTATATAAGTTACTTAGTCATAGTCAAATAAACTTTACAGTAATGTGTTTGTATCGAATAAAGCTGTTTAAACAGAACCCACAAGGGCTTGTTTATTCTTGTACCAAAAGCGACATATACCACCTAGGAAACAAGTGTCACCACCGTGGGATCTGAGTTTTGCTTTGCAAAAAATTAACTTTGTCCATTTGAACATTCATATAGCTCTACCTTAAAGTTCATCACCTGCAAGACAGCTTTACTCGTTACCCGGACTTCAGCTAGAAGAGTGTCATGCGTTGCAAGCCCTAATTTCTAATCATCCCTTTTTGCCTTTCATAATGATAGGGTGACACTCAGAACTAATCCTTCATTTATGCTTAAAGGATTATTTGAATTCACTCTGAATACGTTTATTCACTTTCCAGTTTTCTATCCACAGTCTAAAAAACACAGGAGAAAGAATACTGCATTTCATGGATGTTAGAATACTGCATTTCATGGATGTTGACAGACAGCTTAGATACTGTTTGGATCAGACAAAAAATTTCAGACTGGCAGACTGACTTCTTAATTTCTTATGAAGGTAAAGAAGATTGAACAACCAGTTTTTAGAGACAATATCCAGATGGTTATCCCGGGCTATTCATTTCTGTTATACCCCACCACCCCCAAATGTTAGGGCATATTCAAACAGAGTTGTGACTACTTGGGATTTTTAGAATGGGGTGGAGAGACGTTCTAGATGTGACAACGTGATCCTCGGCTCTCATTCACTTCGCACTACACTGTTGATTGCTTTCCAAGAGTCAGAACAGGAATTTCTACATCTGTTCTCCAGGGACTTCTGGACTCTATTCCTGCATCCTCCACCCTTTCTGTCTAAGCTTGACAGTTGCACCATGTAGCCTTAAGGTATTGCAATAGCAACCTAATGATAAGCATCATACAGTTCTGCAAGTAAACTTACCATAATGGGGAGATGTTCAAAAATAAATTGCTGTTTTAGTACTAACACCCTCCTTCTCTCCATCCCCTTCTCTTATTTTTGTGAATATTTTTCCTTAGCTACTGTCTTTTGGTCAGAGTGGTGCCTCCTTCACTTTTTTGTATGTTATGTCATAGGATCAGAAACTCAGACTTACCGTGTTTCCTGTTGCAGCCTCCCTTAATTACAGGTAGTACAGCTCTGAATTTTGGCACCCTTACATCCCCTTTGTGCCAATACACTGTTGTGCTTCAGCAGAAGTAAGGTACATGAGGAAGACACCCAAAAGCTTTTGTATAGTGGCTGGACATCTGATCCTTGGCAGGATACATCCCGTATACATTTAGTACCTTTTGTTGTAAATCTCTGCAACATTTTGTTTGAACTCACTACAGTGTATGCTATCTACATCATCCACATGTTTCAGAAATGTGTCTGTTCAAGGTCCTTTAAAACATTTGTAAGTATGATGTCCAGTGCAGAGGTTGGACAGGTTTTGACATGATACCAATTTTTGAACCAGGACATTAATTTTTGAAGCAAAATTTTGTTAAAAGGTATGTTTGTGTGCACGTGTGGCTGAGACTGACACACCATAAATCTTGACGATTGCATTTGTGTAGATAGGTTCATAGGTTTATACTAGGCTATCTGCCCTAAGGCATTTATAAGCCTAGCCCAAATTTTTGTGGCTTACGCCACCCCTTATATGAAAGAATACTGTGCCCATTAGTTTGGTGTGCCTCTGTCCAGCAGTGACACAGAGATGATTCCCGGGGTAAACCTACGATCTCCCATCCACAGGTCAAGATTTCTCTTGAACAGAGTCAGCAAAGTGCTCTGCCTCACATGGACCGGGATTTTATTCCACAGCATAGGGAGTCTCTGAGTGATAAATCTATCCCTCAGCACGTCCT
This sequence comes from Protopterus annectens, assembly GCF_019279795.1. Taxonomy (NCBI): domain Eukaryota; kingdom Metazoa; phylum Chordata; order Ceratodontiformes; family Protopteridae; genus Protopterus; species Protopterus annectens. Next base: position 406,769,835 of record NC_056745.1, read on the forward strand.
ATTTATATCCGTGCTAAGGTTTAAGTCGCTTGCTCTAGTGGTTTTGGTGGATTTGGATTTTTTGAGGTGGAGCATGTCCATTAATTCCGGTTTGGACATGGCCTTGTATGTCAGGCACATGTCACCTCTGAGCAGATGGTATGCGACTGAATAGAGCTGGAGTTTCTTCAATCTGGCAGCATATGACAGATTTTGGAGTCCCTTTATCCTTTTGATGAGGAACTTTTGGGTCTCTCCAATTGCTGCAGATGTCGGGTGAGATTCATCCCGAATGGGGCATTGTACTCGATCATTGGTCTGATAAGTGAAGAGTACAGGGGAACAATGACCTCACTAGATCTGGATGTGAATCCCTTCATGATCAGGTGGGCAATGTAGAAGGTCTTTCTAACCACTTTAGCAACGTGAGTGTCAAAAGAAAGGCCACTGTCAACCTGGGTCCCCAGGTCCCTGATAACCTCTTCTGTGCTTAGTGGATTGCCACCTATATGGTAGCTTGGGGTTACCTTGTTTTTCCCGAAGGGTATGACTACACATTTTTTGGTGTTTAACTTCAGGCCATGGCTCTGGCACCAGCTATCTGTTTCCGTGAGTCCCTTCTGAAGGATATCCGTGTCCGATGCACTTTCCACTATGGTGCCCAGTTTGCAGTCGTCAGCAAACTTTGTCAGCCAAAGTCCTCCCATGTTGGCCTGTACTTCTGAGAAGTAGATGCGAAACAATAGGGGGCCAAGGACCGAGCCCTGTGGGACACCACTTGTGACCAGCTTGGAGTCTGACATAGCGCCAGCAACTCTAACCCTGTGGGTTCTGTCCTTAAGCCAGTTTGCAACCCATCTTGTGACATATGGGTTTACATTTAAGCTGGTAAGTTTTTCTACAATACCCGAGTGGGGTATTGTGTCGAAAGCCTTTGCAAGGTCAAGGTAGGCTGTATGGACTACCTTTCCCTCATCAATGGCCTTGGTGACTGTTTCGAAGTCGTCGACCAAGTTCAAAAGGCATGATCTTCCCTTGACGAAGCCAAACTGAGTCAGGTCCAATGTCTGCAAGTCCCCTATATCTTTGTTTATGAGCTCCATTATGACCCTCTCCATAGCTTTGCAGACTAGACTTGTTAAGCTTATGGGGCGGTAATTACCAGGGTCCGTAGAGGCACCGCCTTTGTGGAGTGGGACCACAGTTGCCGTACGCCACTCCTTGGGCACGTATCCTGTGGTAAGATTGAGATTAAACAGCTGCCTTATGTGCGGGTTTAATTCCTCATTTAGCTCGTGTAGCACACAGCCGGGGACACCATCCGGTCCCATTGATGCTGTGTTTTTAGCTTTAGAGAGAGCAGCTTTCACCTGCGCATTTGAGATGTCTGGGAGGCTACACTCGGCTGGGATAGTTATCTCTCCTTTAGGGGAGAGGGGTGAAATTTGCACTGAACCTGTCTGCCAGTATGTTGGCAATGTCTGTGGGTTCAGTGATTTTTGTATCATTTTGGACTAATTCTGAGCATATCTGGGAGTTTCCACCCAGGTTCCTAACATAGCTGAAAAAGGCCTTATGATTGTCCTTTGAATCCATGGCAATTTTTCTCTCAAAATTGGCCTTAGTTGATTTTATGAGTGCTCATATTTTTTACTAATAATGATCAGGGGTGACTTCCCTTTTATGGATTTTGTTCTATCATGTAATAGCTTTCTCCTCTTATTGTAAAGTTTGTTAATGGCTGGGGTCCACCAGACTGGACGTTTGCCCTTTGTGGAAAGAGTCTTGGTTTTATTTGGGATTGCCTGATCCATGCAGTCCTGGAGGTGTTCATAGAAGGCATTTGTAAGGGCTTCCGCAGCTTGGGTTGTGGTTTCCACTGGCTCAGGGGCCTTGAAGGATACCACACCAGTCTTGAGTAGTGTGAAGTTTGCTTTAGAGAAGTTCTTCACTGTGGTCTTTTTGTTTGGGGTGGGGGTGGGATGTGGATTTCCAGTGAGATTAGTTTATGATCAGATCTCACCAATGAGGGATATACTTCCGTGTGGAGCATTTTGTCCCCATGTTTGTGACAATGAGATCTAGTATATTTTCTCCTCTCGTGGGAACAGTGACTAGCTGTTCCATGGCATTTGAATTTATGAACTCCAGGAACCGTTGGGCTAGAAAGTTAGGGCTTGAGTAATGTTCCCAGTCTATATTTGGGTAGTTGAAGTCACCCAATATGATGGTGTTTGGAGATACATTTATACCCTCCAGTGTCTTCAGGAAGGCTGTGTGGGGTTCCTGAGTTTGAGAGGGTGGCCTGTAGCATGCTACAATTTGTAGAGCAGTTTTGCCTATGGTTAGTTGCACCTGGATGGTTTCGAAGCTTAGCGTTGCCACCAACCTGGAGGTGTGGGTATCCTTTATGAATATGGATACACCCCCTCCTTTTGTGGTGTGGTCTGGGTTTTGGGGCCAGAACGCATGATATGAGGTAAAACCTAATAGTGCCGGGTGCTCTCAGGAGCCTTGAACCAGGTTTCAGTTACAGCACAGACATCAATGTTCTCCATACTGAGAAGGGCCTTGAGTGCGTGCATTTTGAGATTTAGACTTCTGGCATTGAGCAGCATTACCCTCAGTTTCTTCCCATTTTTGTTTTCTAGGGTGGTAGGTTTAGAATTTGAGCCTTGCCTAAAAAAGGCACTATGGGGGTGGCAAGAGCCATAGCCAATATCCGGAATCCCAGGGGTGACAGGTGCAAGCCGTCCCTTGCGAAGCAGCGTGGCTTGTCAAGCATGTCATCCCAGGCAGACAGACACTGGATCCCCTTTGAATGACACCAGACATTAAGCCAATTGTTAAAGCTGATCATCTTGTCTCTATATTGTGGCATCATTCTTGGTGAAGGAAGGATACTACTCAGGGTCAGGGTCATACCTGCCTGGGCTACATAATCAGAGAGCTCCTCTATGTCTCTTTTCATGTAGTCCAGGGAGGTGCGTCTCAGGTCGCTCACACCAGCATGGACAATGACTGTGTCATATTTGTACTTGCCGTGGAGTGACCAGTGCTTGTGTTATGTGGCGGATTCTAGCCCGATAGGCAGCTTACTGTGACCCTCTCCTTGTTCAGCCTGGTGAGTGGGACGCCAGTGTGTCTGACTATGGAGTCACCTATGACAAGTATGTTTGGTGTTGTATTTGGCCTTAAGGGCTGTGACTGCTTTGCACACTGCTTTTGTGGTTTGTGTGTTGCTTGTGGGGTGTCTTGAGGTAGCAGTTGTTTGGGTGTCTGCTTTGGAGGCCTCTGCTGTTTAGGTAAGTTTTTACTCAGAGCCTCCGAGTATGTCTTTGTGTGTTTATGTGTTTGATTCAGTGGAGTGGTAGCATTATGTGGGGCTGGTTTTGTGGTGTGTGTAGTTGCCTTCTCCTCCTGTCTGGTCTTGCCAGTCCTGAGTTGAGAGAGCTCAGCCTCCAGTTTGGCTAAATAGCTGCATCTCGCAAGTAATTGTGTTATGTGGGAGGAGGAGAGGGTTGTCTGTGTACATGAGGCAGTTATAACATTGCCTCAAGATTCCCAGATTCACCAGCTGGACTGGAGAGGAGATTGACAACTGACCTTTGGACATGCTAGAATAATATTGGGAAATCCTTAATTGAAAACAAGGGCCAGTGGGGAGTGAGGGTGTAGTGCTTTTAATTTTTAGTGCTGACTTATATAATTGCTTTAGTGAGCAAGTGCCAGGTAAATTGAGTGCAATGTGTTACAAGTAACTAAATGCAAAAACGACAAACAGTAACTTTCTTTCAAGTGAAACAAGGAAATAAGTACAGTAAGCAATGCAGATATCACTAGTGATCCACAGAAGCGCTGAGAAGTTGCGTATTAGGTGGAATTAGCTTCCAGGGAAATAACAAGCAAACAAACAACAAGCATATAAACAAAGCTAGATTCAGCAGGCCTGGATCTAGTCTATGCTAGAGCAAACAAAGTGTACCAATTTCAGTAAGATACAGTTCAGATATTCAGGCACTATAAACCTTTAACCAGAAATTCCCAGCTCAGAAGGGCAGAGTCCAGTCTCTTCTCCCACAAGAGTGCAGACCACGAACCTTCTTAATGTAAAATAACTGGCCTGAAGCCCAAGTGCCTAAACCAGAACTAATACACTTGGACACTGGGCTCTCAATCAGCAGTTCCCAACTTAGAAGGATGAAAGCTACCTGTCCTGCCACCACAGTGCTTGCCACAAACCTTCCTAATGTAAAACAACTGGTCTGAAGCCCAAGTGCTTAATCCAAAAGACTTAGAATGATAGCTACACTTTAATCAAGTTACAACCAAGCAGTAATAAATACAATTGAATACTTTAGAGAATGTCTGGATTAGTGCTCAAGTTACACAAACAAAGCTAGATCCAGCAGGCCCGAATCCAGTCTATGCCACAGCAAACAAGGCGCACCAACTTCAGTAAGAAACAGTTCAGATATGCATGCACTATAAGCCTTTAACCACCTTTGGAGAAGAAAGTTCTAATGTTTTTTTTACAATGTAGGTACTGGGTTACTTTTAAGAAAGTGAAGGACAGAGGCCTGTTATGTATGTTTTGCCATTATTTTTTTTTCTTTTTTTGCATTAACAAGATATATTTTACTTTTTTACAGAAAATCGAATCCAACTATACTTGAAAAATGCTCTCAGCACTCCTGATGCCAGTAAGCTACAACCTGTATTGCAGGGAGGCCTTGCACATATCCAGACAGAGCTGGAAATGATAGCAGCTCAGTTTGTTGCCTTAGTAAACTACAACATGCAAGTTTATGGACCCTTTTATGCTGATATCCTTCGGAAGGTGCTTTTCAGTGAGACTTCAAAGGAGACAACAGATGACAAAGCCCCACAGCTTACAGCAGGAACTCGATAAAAGTGATCATTCTTCGCTTTTTTTTGATGGGTTTAGTCACCAGTGCAGTACTATCCTATTAAAACATAAAGGGGCTACACATTCACCCCCACCCCAAAAAATGTCATTAGGGAAATGATGTTTGGTAATTTACATTTTTTTGGATGGGGAGCGGAAGTGTTACATATTTATTTTTTTCTAGGTAGAAAAGTGAAAATTACACAGGGCATTTTGTAATCTGAACTGGCTTACTGACTTTGCAAAGGGTCAGAATAAAGTAATGTCAACCCACGTTGATTTTTCTCTTGGTGTCTATCTCGTCAGACCTCAGTCTGAAAAGCTGCCACTTGGTAGTCTGCCTATATTCAATTTGGAATCCAGTGCCAGTACTGGAAGTGCAGAAAGTTTTGATACCTGGCACCTTCAAGGAAGATGTTGTGGGACAAGGAACCAGCTGGTGTAGTATTTTTCCATGTATACTGTTGCATTGATTCACAAAGTAATGTACACTATAGTGGCAGCGTATGTGTGCAGTTGTGTGTGTGTTTGAATACCTGCATGTGTATGTTTATATTTCTATAGATTTGTGGTTTGTCTTCATCTGACTTGAAGTATTTTAAATATTTTACAGTTTTATACAAGTCAAATGATTTTATTAAAAATGCATCCTCATACAGGCACGATTTTGTTGCCAGCTTCCTTTGCTTGGTGGCTGCATTTGATAAGGTTATGTTTTTTTAGTTCTCTGTTGCAGGGATATTCTTTCTTGTTAGACTGGTTTAATGTGCTGTAATACAAATATATGTAATGCTTGCAGCCATTTCCTGATACAGAATATTGAACTGCAAGTCTGACATGGGAAAGAATGTGTTCCGATAATGTGTGTAGGAACTGGTGGGAAAGAGGAAACATCGAATCCCAGGGCACTGTTTTAGATATTTGTGTCCATTTCCAGGTAGTTTTTATAACAGAGATGTTTGTAGTATGGGAAAATTTTAAAGATGTAAGTGCTCATATGGTGTAGAGAACTAAAGCTGTGCTTTTCTAAACAGCTGCTTTCTGTACCCAGGAGTGCAGCTTTCAAAGCTTAAGTCTGGCAGTTAGTGCAGAGGCTTAAGCTGTAAACTTTCAACAGGCTGCTTCCTGTGGTTCAGGGATTGATTCCCTCCACTTGTTTGCCTACTGTGTAACTCTGAGTAAGTCACTTGACCAGACAGTGCTCCTGGAAAATTAGGAATATGGGCTAGGCTCCTCAGTGGTCTCCTAGATCCCGTGCATAGTAACTACCTATGAAAGTATGACATTTTTAAAATTAAGACCTGGATATAATTTCATGTTGAGTACTGTTTCACAGATTTTAGGCTACTGTTTTATTTTTCAGAATGACGTTTAGTCTTCTGTAGCTGAACAGAGCTTTGTTACTCTTCCTTCAAACAGTGGACTAATGTAGCCAAGCGTTTGTTTTTCTTGACTTTTACTTGACATGCTTCTTATAGTTACTAAGATAAAAAGTTGTATCACGCTTCAGAATGCAGGGAATGTGTTAATGTCCTGAGGTACATACACATATATGCATATGTATGTGCATACATTTATGGGTGGGTATAAAAATCTGGGCGGCTGCTGTGGTGCAGCGGTTAGCATTGCCGCCTCACAGCAAGAGGTTCTCCGGTTCGATTCTTGGCTGGGGTGCCTTCTGTGCGGAGTTTGCATGTCCTCCCTGTGGTCGCGTGAGTTTCCTCCGGGTGCTCCGTTTAAGACATGCTGTAGGTGGATTGGACACTCTAAATTGGCCCTAGGTGTGTGTGTGTGTGTGCCTTCTGTGGAAGGTCAGGCTGACAGCTCGACACCGTAAAACTCCACTGCCAATCATGAGCGGACAGGTGATCTGCTGTGGCGACCCCTAACCAGGAAAAGCCGAAAGAAGAAGATAAAAGTCCATATACAGGCACATACAAATGCATGTGTGTGTGTATATGTATAGACGTGTACATACATACATCATATGTGATGTATGTGCTATTTGTCTATCTGCGTTGAATTAGCTGCACAGTGCTTAAATAAAACTTATCCATACAGTTATATGCATCAGTATTTTACCCACACCATTTTTAGGTCACAGTTTATTTATGTATGTGTTACCTGTTATGTTAAAATTCACATAACTTCACAGTACAATATGCTTATGCTACAGTCATTTATCTTTATTTGAAGAAGAGTCTTGAAATAGAAAAATCTGGTTTAGTCTGTATGAGGCTAATTTGTCTTAGGCAATCTTTGTGGCCTACCTGAATGTGTGGTAGTGTCAGCCGTATGCTCTATCTGTCCTGACTGATGATGATTGCCCACCAAAGTACCTTATGATAACAGATATGATCTGTGGCATTTTTAGTTCTTCTTGTCATTTCAGAGTAATTGTTTATGCCTTCCTTTTCATATCACAGGCTGTTTTTATCACTTTTTTCTTTTCTTATAATGGTCAGATGGCCCATTAAGTTCTTTATTATGATTTTCAACTGTATTGCTGGCAGTGATAATTTAAATTGCTACATTTCAGAGCTGGTAACAAGCCTTTTCTTTATCAAGCCATAGTGAGACAATGCAGTTACAAGTAAAATGTAACTAGAAATGTTTTAAGTATATTACAAGAGTATGTATATAAACAGATATTTAGGTATGTATTTATAAATGTTTACACTTTTGAGAACTTGTCAGTGATCATTATTTTTTTTTATCCTTGCTAAGTTCACTTAATGTTGTGAATGTTTTCTTATTGTTATTTGCTGTACTTTTGTGCTCATTGAAATCAGGTCATAAGTGAAAGAGAGACCAAGAGTTTCAGATCAGGCATACTATTGGCAAAATACTTTCTCTTTCCCTTTGGCTTTATCCGTGTATCTTTGTCATAGAAGAGTAGCTGGTTCAGCCAGCACCCTGGGCTTGTACTATGACCCACGCCTTGTTCCCTCAACTGTTCAAGTGAAGAGCAAAACACTTCACTGTAATAAGCAAATTGCTACATTTTTTAAAGAAGAAACATCTTTATTAAATTATAATGTATGAAATAGGCAATCTTACATTTATATAAATGAAAATAAACCACACCGACACAATTTAAGTTGCAAACACATTGTACATTACAAACCATGCTGACACAACTGTAGCTGCAAACATTGTACATCACTTATACATCTAGTCATTGTCAAACATTATGTAGTTCATTCAAATCCTGCCTTCTTTTAAACTGGGTTTGTCCTCTGAATGTATTGATCCCACAATTCCCATTTTTTTCCTATGTAATTTGCTCCTATCTTTTTCTAAAGATCCCAATTCCATTTTTTTTCTCTCCATTGATATCTTCGCTACTTCTAGTAAAGTTGGTTTAGACTTTGATTTCCATTTTCTAGTAATTGCTTTTTTTGGCAGCCACCATAATTAGATGCAACAAGGCCTTGCTTACATCTAGGCAATTCTGATTCTGTATCTTAGCTCAAAAAATAATTTCCTTAGTTACACCAATTTGTTTACCCAGTATCTCCGACAGAGCAGTCTGCAAGGAAAAGCCAATCATTACATTGTAAGCGATTGCCTTAGTACAGTTAGATCTGTATCCCCTCCCCCCCCAACACTTCCATTGAAGAGCAAAAAAAATGTTTTTTCTTTGTAATGGCACACCAGCCAGGTGGTCAGATGCACAACATGCTCCCCCCTGCAAAGTTTCTTCTTTTAAACTGTAGCAACTTGTATTCTACAGATGTAGCAAGCAGTTGTTTGGGAGGGTGGCCTAATGGTTAAGGTGTTTGCCTTACAAACACAAGTTGCAGGGTTTGAGTCTCACAAGGGGATAATTGGCTAGGCTTAAAGTGGCTCGCAAGGGCAGTTAGCTTAGTACTAATCTATAAACCTATGAACCTTTACACTCTGCCTTCCCAGAGCCCCACAACACTTGGGTTTTGGTTAAAAAATAATTTTGTATTACTTTTAGTGTAACAAAAAGTTGCTTCAGCTTAGACAACACAGGGAGCTACAGTGCTCAGGTTAGACCACAAATGCATTGTCTGCTTTTAAAAGCCAGTATTGCTTTAAAGAAAGATCATTATTAGCTGTTCATGCCCCCAACACTTTGCACCTGGGGCAATTGCCTCTTTCACCCCACCCTAGCTATGGTACTGCTTTGTCACCATTTTTTGATGTCTTGAGTTAACACTCTTTTTAAATGGTCAGTAAACAGTCTTTCTTCCATGTCCTGTTGCACATTACGCGCTAATCTGGCAAGCCATCTGTATTTGTAATATATTAATTCATATTCTAAAGCACCACTGTACAAGGGATAACCCAAAGACAGCAGTAATACAGCCATGTGACCAAGTTGGAGAGTGCTATATTTTATCTGTAATAACAACTTAAGAGCATAAGTGGGGGTTGGCATAATGGTTAAGGTGCGTACTGTACACACAAAAGTACAGGGTTTGATTCTCATCTTTGAGAGAAATGGGATCTCTTTGGATTTTACATGTCTGTTATAGCAAGTAGTTCACATCCTCAGGGATGTACGACAACTTTTGAGTCATGTAAATCCTCCTGCTGCCTTTGCTGATGTTCTAGGGTAGCCACAGTGTATTTTTTTTTCAAATTATAAGTGGTGTGCTGTGTGCTGCCTTATTTAGTTGTGCTACCTTGTCTTTTAGCTGAGGTACAATGCACATCTGCGGTGTGTCCTCATTCATCTGTGGAGGACTATGTGACTTTTCACTGGACCTTTACACAGTTACCTTTTGTGGTATTGCCATGCTGTTTTTTTTCCCCAAAGTTTAAGTGCTCACTTGTGTTTTGCCTTCTCATTTTGCTGTGTTGGAATGTAAGATTTTTCCGTTTGACCTCTCCACAATTACTCTTGGAGGTTCTAGAGTCTTTTGGATATGCGTGTAGTAACTGGTGACCTCTTTTTTCATAGATAAAACAGTGTGGTTATCAGAAATAAAGTATTGCTGTGTCCCATTAGAAGACTGAGCAACATTCTGAGGAATCACTGTGCTTGGCTGGGGGTTGGGGGCTGCATCAGTAATTTTCAAGACTTGCAGCTTGTGTTGACTAACTGGACCTTGATTCATAGTCTCTCTTGTTCCACCTTGGGGTACTAAAGTGACAACTTTAAAAACTGTGTCCTTTTATAACTTTAGTTTTATTGAATGGGCAGAGTCCCAATTAACATTTATTGCATCTCCTCTGTCAGAGGTGAAAAAAGGGTGCTGTTGTACACATCTGTAGACTATGCGGAAGGTATAATGTTAAGAGCTGCTACTCTAAAAGTAATATTTTTAATAGCCTTAATTTGATGTGGAAATATTAGACTAATGTGCACTCAGTCTAAAGTTCAAGTTGTAGAATACCTGATGTGCTTATTAAGTACCTAATGGGTGACATAATTACTCTGCCACCCACTGATCAGTGGAAAAGAGAGGAGTCTGGTGTGTTTAGTGGTTTTAACATATTTGTTTTGTTGAGGTTTTTGGATGCAGGTTCATAGTCTGAGTGCTTGTCCTGGCTCAGGAACTACTGGAACAGTCTTTTCTTTGGGTTTTTCGTTTTATTGCATCCCGCTGCAGCACAGTCTTTGATTCATTCTGTTCTATTTCTCATTCCTGGAAAATGTTTGGTGGGTCCTGACTTTTCTGTGCTGTTTTATACATATAGCGTCTATTTCATGTAAACAGATCATCTTCCAATGTTTGAAGAATGTATAACCATAATGTCTCGTCTTCTTTTACTATTGCTGGCTGTTTTTGTCTTTTGGGTCTTGTGTCCTCATAATATCTCCAGGGTGAATGATGGTTTCTTTCTGTGTAGTCCTGTCACAGTTATCTCTGCTATGCAATTTTTGTGGTTGTAGCAATATTGATAAGGTAAGGAGTTTCGTTCTCATTGTGCAATCCATCAATATTTGAGCAGGTAGTAACCCCGATGCCCATAGAACAGTATTCTGAATTTCTGGCAATGCAAGGTATCAGCTTTTCTGCTGTCTAGAATACCTTTTCATGTGCCTTTTTTCAACTGTTTGGATGGTCCTTTCATAGGTTGATAGGTTGATACTAGGCTATCTGCCCTAGGGCATTTACAAGCCTAGCCAGAGTGTGTTTGGCTTTCGCCACCCTTCTTAGATTAGGTGACTGTGCCTCTGTATAGTAGGTCACAGAAGATAGCCCATTTAAGGTTAGTTTACCGTGCCTCTGTCTAGCAGTAACACAGAAGAGATCCCAGGGGTAAATTTACGATCTCCCATCCAAACATCAGGATTCTTCTTGAAGAGGGTCATTGAGGGGCTCTGTCTGACATGGATTGGGATTTTGTTCCAGAGTGAGGGAAGCCTCTGGGATATGAATCTGTCCCTCCAGCATGTTCTATTTATTTCTGTGCTGAGGTTTAAGTCACTGGAGCGTGTAGTTCTCATGGATTTGGATTTCTTGAGGTGGAGCGTGTCCATTAATTCTGGGTTGGACATGGCTTTATACGTCAGGCACAGATCGCCTCTGAGTAGGCAGTAAGCAACTGAGTTTCTTTAGCCTAACTGCGTAGGGCATCTGTTTGAGTCCCTTGATCCTCTTGGTGAGGTACTTTTGGGGTCTTTCTAGTTGTAGCAGGTGTCGGGTAAGTTACATCCCAAATGGGGCATTGTATTCAATTATGGGCCTGATGAGTGATGAGTAGAGGGGCACAATGACCTCTCTTGATCTAGATGTGAACCCCTTCATGATAAGGTGGGCTATATTCAGCTTGCCTTTTGGCCTCTGGGTACTTTGGTTTTGTGGTAACGTGATGAAATTCTGATTCTAAGGTAAATCTGGAATGCTACATTTCTATGTTATGGGCTGTTGTCAGAAAAAAAGCAGTCTTGGGTATCCATTATCTGGCAAAAAACTCCTTTCATAACCGTGGTAGATCCAGAACAGATATGGATAGTAAATGCATGTCAGCAGTCGATAAGTATTACGTTGTCCCTTTTCTTGGTAAACTCGTCTCATTTTTCTTTGCATGTTCTGCATATTTAGAAATGGAGATGTGAAGATGTGGGCACAGAATTGCAGAAAGTAAGTTTCATACAAAATCCATAATACTAAGTCTTATGTTTGAGCCCATGGTGTAATTATTGCTTATCTAGTTTGTTGCCCCTCTTTTCTCCCCACTCAGCCCCCCCCCCACCTGGTTTACTTATTTTTTTTTTTCCTCATTTTGTTTTGCTCTTGAGCTTTTTCCTCCATCATTTCAGCACATCATAATTGACCAAGACTGTAAAGAAGTAACTAAATTAAGCCAGGAATCTGAAGACTGCTAGGTCTAATAAGCAAAACAAAATATGAAGAACACGACCCAAAGCTGAAGACGTTCTCACCAAAAAAACAACCAATAGTATAGTGTAAAAAATGAGAACAGTCACCACGAATAACACTCTTGAATAGGCAAATTCCAAAGTAGTCACAGTTCAAAAAATCATTTCCACGATAAAGATATAGAAAATCTTTTATTTGGACAAGGATGAGCGCTTTCGCATAGTTAAACTATGCTTCATCAGATACAATAATAAAACAATGCTAGAGCAAATAAATAGACCAGCTTTTGGCGGGCTCATTAAGCTAAACCTTAATCACCTCTTAATGAGATTCAGCTCATCATGACATTTAAAAAAACAAACACACTGTTTCTACACTTCATTACTAAAACCGCACATGACATTACAAAACATTACTAAAATTTGTTGGAAGACAAGACACAGCAAAATTCAGATAGTCATTGAAAATGAAGACTGTAGAAACATACTGCAAAAATGCTGTTCATTAGGGTTGCTTGACAAAAACGCTAACTTCAAAACGTACATTATTCCCTTGCAGTCTACAACACTTGCTTACTCTTGATTATATAAACGGATGTTTCCACAATACTCATAGTCTTATAAAACATATGCATAAGAATTCCATACCTTAATTGTCCAGATTTCTAAAAGAAGTAAGTCCTTGCTCATAATTCCATCCACGGGGTAAACTTCACTAAAAAAGACCTTGACATGTTGTCAACTCCATTACTAGCTAAAACTCACTCCATTCGCTATGTAACGTCACATGTCTTAGATACTCTACAAAGAGTGCATCCTACTCTGAAAGTTGTCCCCTCGGTCCTAGTGCAAGACACTTTAGTTCGCACACTAAAGAAAACAAAGTAAAACACCACAGTGTTCATGTGTATACGATCTTGCAAATCACAAGAACCTTGTTAATACTGCATAAATATGTGGAGAATTCCTACTTTTTAAGCCATACTTATAAGGAAAATATATTGCAAGACCCCTTAATTTACATATTAAAAAAGACACAATAAACACTACGATATTTGTATGCATATGATCTTGCATATCAAAAAAATCTTACAAATACTACAAAATTATATGAACAATTCCTACTTATCGGACTATAGATATGAATAAAGAATGTATATATTGTAATGGGTATACAAGATAGAAAGAAATGAAGCCAAAATCATTCAAGGCATATGTTATTGATGTTCCGTTTATATACCGGAAGCAAACCATGTAGCCTCTATAAGTCTCATTCACTACCTTGTATAACTGGGTATGACATACTACAGTGTGCTTGTTCAAACTTAGGATAAGCACAAATACATTATTAAGCTGAACTATATAGAATCATCAATTACATTATATGTTTTATATTTTAAAAAATTTTTTAACAAAAAATTTTTTCAATCAATACGATATTTGTGTCTATACCTCACTTCAAGAACATGTATATAAAATATTTTTACATAAAAATATATATATAATAATGTCAAAAACATGTAAATATATATCCTTAACAGAAAAAATATATATATATGTATATATATATACATAAAGATAATATTATGTGAAAATATATATACATATAACAACATGAGGGTACATAATACAGGTGCACACATAATTCTATATTAAAAAACCAATATTAATACTATATGTCAATATTGCAACATTCAAGGCAACTGAACTTGCCCTACATTAGGCTAAAGACATATTGCCCTAGCAAATTCTTAATCTTGCACCTAGACAATAAGTTGATGCGCGATCAAGAGTCTGTACAGTGATCTATACATACACTTAAAACAAAATAATAATAATAAAAATAATAAAATAATAATAAGCCATGGGAGTCTAGAGGCTCTAAGGTGCACTTTAGAGCTTTTTTTCCAAGCTTTTGATCCCATGATGACTTGGACAAACACTAGGGTTAAGGTAAGAAATTCTGTCAAGGATGTAAGAAGTAAGTTCTGTCCAAGGCTTAATGTTCACAGCTAACAAAAATAGTGTTTTCCAGTAAACTAAGAAGACAAATGGTTATGAGAATACATCATATCTGGGAGTAGTGCCTGCCTCCGTCCCTCCCTGCCCCCCCAAAAAGATAGTCACCTTCAATTATGCAACTTTCTAGTGCTAGACTGGGATGAAAATGAAAGAACAAATGACCACAGGTATTTCATGTGCTTGCTGTCAGACATATACACATGCCTGCTCACCCTTCTGACCCTGGAATTCTCCAAAAGGCAGAGAATACACACATACTCCTCTGATATCAGACTTGGACAAAAGTGAGCAAACAAATAACTGAAGTAACATATTTCGATGTAATGCTGTAGGATTTATATACACAACATTACTCCTTACTTCTCACAACAAAGTATAACCACCTGGGCTACACTGACTGCTATCTACCTATAGGACCTCCTAGGGGGTAGTCCATGCAGTACCTCAAGAAAATAAAAATGTTATACAAGTTAACTTAAATCAGCACAGGTATGCGATAAGTATAACTGAGAAATGGTTCACTGCAGTAGTTACTTTAAATCCTCCAGTTCAGCTACAAATACTTGGGCTTTCATTTCTCTGGAAAAGTTTACTTACAGAATGTAAGAAATAGGAAACTGCCTTTACACCAGAAATATTCAAGCCAGTATGAGTGCATTCAGATCCAGTTCTTACTGTTCAGCAAGCAGTTATCTACAACACTAGCTGAAGATGTGTAAAAATGCAGAACTGTTCTTTTTTACCTGTCTGAAATGTACACTTGCACTCAGAGGAAAATACACCTAGCTTTTGAATGGAAACTGAGCATTCAGTTGCACCTCACCTGACGTTTTAGTGAAGCACCCCCAAAGTGAGTTGACAACTGAGTACAAGGATTGTAAAATGGATACATTCTCTTTCCTTGTCACATAGTGTAATATATTCATTTTCTTCTTTCCCTTTAAATCAGAGGACTTCTCTTAAGATTAGAAAGGATGCAGCCCAGGCCCTGTAACACAGATGGACAGAGCTCTGACTGTGCCCCAGAGTACCTAAGTTTGACTAGTAGCATGCGCACTGGAGAGAACAGACAGGAAAGTATGATAATAAGTGGCTGATGCAGGCTCTCCCATCCTAGTACCAATGAAGCTGCCTAGGCACACTGCAGTAGCAGCATTAAGAGTCAGGCAAGCTTTATGCAGCATATGGTATAGTGGTTGGCCAAGATGGCTGAGCTTGTAAGGCTGCTCTGGTTTGGTGGGGGTTATGGCGCACTCTGTGATGGTAATATGATGCTGCACCAGCATCCTTGATCTCCTCACTAGCCTTGGATGTGGGTCAGGTTGAGCTTAGGCAAAACTAAGGTGGGTCCAGTAGTTCTGCAGCTGATGCCCAACTGTGGGACGGTTGGTAGGGGAGGGGGGAGACTACATAGGATATGTGTCAGATAATCTTGATACTGACTAAAGCAAACCTAGATTTCATTCTTGTTAGACATATCAGATTACCTGTATTTCAGACCCCTACTAACCCACCAGGAAAGATAGCATTGTGTTTTAGACAATATATTATCAGTTCCAAAAAGAGTAAAGAATTCTGCTGCTGAGAACTAATACCTTGCAAAATGGAAATAATTTCTCTTAATGGGCACTTAAAAGAGAACTATATTTTAATACCTGATGTGTTGAACAGTCTCTACGTGTTAATTCATTGTGACCCAGTGCAGGGGTGTAGCCAGGATTTTCAGATTTGTACTCACAGCTCCTAGACTGCTGCCCCCACCAAGCCATACCCACAAGCCACACCCACATCTACACATTGCTGTCCATACACTTCCTTAAACTGCTGACCAGGCTACGCCCCTTTCACGATGCTGCTCCCTGAATGATCATTTATGAGCCATATGCCAGGATGGTAATTACTTGCATGATGAAGCAGCTTGAGCATTTCATATCTTCATGGGTCAAAAAACAAAATACCTTCTCATTTAAAATTTTGCTGACTTCCTTCCAATGAAGTTGCACCCCACACACACCCAAACACCCACGTATACCAGTTAAATAGAAATATGAAGGCACATGCATGTATACCAGTTAAATAGAAATACCAAGGCATTATCAAATAGTTCAAACTAAGACAAGTTGCCAGTAAGCACCACATGGCAGCATTGAAATAAGAAAAAAAATGCATAATCATGTTAATCTTTTTTTAATGGTTTTATAACTAGGAATTCAAACAGTAGTTTAGTCTGTGATGCTCTGCTTATTAACATAAAAAACTACAAAAAACAGCTACTTTGACATACAGTAGTCAGGCATGTTTCTGTATAGCGGAACAGAAAATTGTAAAGCTTTTTAGTAATATATGGAGTGCAGTACAGGTTTAAAAGAAATAGTAGTTAGAAAATAATTAGTGAAGAAAGTATCTAAATCTAGTTGAAAATCAGTCGGGGGGGGGGGGGGTTCATAAACCTGGGATGCAAGTACTGCTTTAAGCCACTTGATTAATTCTTTGCTCTTGGTTAACTAACATGGTGAAAAACCTAAAACATTTGCAAGCAGCAGGGAAACACAAGAGTCAGAAAATCTCTCAGCTACACACACAAGCAAAAAACACTTTTGTGCATCTCAATGTCATGCACTATTATGCTGGAAATAAGTTTATGCGCCGATCATTGCACGGATTGAAATCTCTTAGGACTTGCTCAATGTCAATGTCTATGTCGTCATGTATATGCATGAGTGCCAATCCTGTTAAACGGTGTTCACTCATGCAGTTTCGGAGCCAGGTCTTTATCCTCCTCAAGGCACTAAATGTCCTTTCTGCAGATGCAACACTGACTGGCATTGTTGCCAGAATACTTAATGCAGTGTTGATATCTGGATAGAACTCAGGTTTTAAGTGCTGCAGTGTATCAATAATTGTGGTAGGGAGTTGGTTCTCTGGTACCATGTTCCACTTTGTGGACCATCTTACCAGCTCCTCTCGTAGGTTATGTAGAGAGGACAAGTCGGTCTTGTAAGCCTCATACAGTTCAATAACTTTGGCATCATCCTGAAGCATGTACAATGACTTGGGTGCCAAATATTGTGCCAGGAAACGTGGGCGGCATTCAATAAGCTGTTCAGTCAGTTCAGCAATCACATGGTCCAAGAATGGTATGAATGTGTTTCGTCTGTAGTATTCTTCTGGATTAGAAGCAGTGGTGTTGCTCCTTTTTGTTTGTCTGCCACATATTCTAGGTACACTTTCTTCGGTAAAGACTTGACTTGCAAGTTCTTTTACCTCTTCATAGAGCACTTTGAATTTCCTGTCAGCATCGCTTCTAATATTTTTAAGAGTTTCTACGATAACTGAAGTTTCTTCTGATGCCTGTATCAGATCAATTTGTTCACGTTGAAAATAAAGATGAAGAGGCTTAACAATGCCCAGTATAGATTCCATTATTACCAACTCAACACTGAAATCAAATTTGGAAATAGAATATAGGTACCTTTCTGCCTCTTTGTCAAATTCTGCCATATTTTCCAAACAACTGGCAATAACAACATACTTCATCTTAAAGGCATGTAGGCAATCGGCTTGACTCATCCACCTTGTTGCCCCTGGTGCATGTAGAGACGTACTTCTGTCTGCAGACACATCATCGTACTCTGATGGAAAACTTGCAAATTCCTTCAGCTGACACAAATGTACAGTATGACGTTTTGCAGAGGAATTTATAGTGGCAATTACACTTCGACATGTGTCAAGTGCATTTGCCATTGCCCGAAGTCTTGCCTGAACTCCACTGAAGTGGCCACTCATGTTACTACCTTGGTCATAACCCTGTTCACGCATACATCCTTTATCCAGACCCCATGCTGTCATTCGCTGCAAGAAAAGATCTGCCAATGCTTTTCCAGTGGTGTCCATAGCCTCTACAGACTCAATGAAGTCTTCTCAAATTTCTACCTTCCTGTGAGTGCGGTGAACATATCTTAGAGTTAGCGTAATCTGCTCCTTCCGGGAAATGTCTGTAGTGCCATCTGCAGTTAAACTAAAGTAACGTGCGTCCTTCACGCGGTTAAGAATATTTCGTTGAATCTGCAAAGAAATGAGCTGAATCAATTCATTTTGAATCTGTGCTGAAATATATTGAGCATTTCTAGGTGCTTTTGCAAATGTTCTGCAAACAAAGGGTCCAGTTCAGCAGTATATTGCAGCAGAGATTTGAAGGTCCCACTGTCGGACAGTCGTCCTCGTAATGGCAAATTTTCTCTTCCACACAAGATGATTATTCTCACTATACGTTTTAAGGCATGTAATGTGCGTTCTTGCAGTCTTTTATCCATCTGTGAAATGGAGTGCAGTGCTGTTTTCATCTTACCACAACACACTTCTAAAAATGCCTCTGACCTTGCAACTGCATCGCCATGCTCTTTAGAGTTACTGTGCCGCTCCAAGATCTTTTTGCATTCGACCAGTTGGTCATTGGTGTGGAGACCAACACAGTGTCCTTTGAACTATTAAAGACAAAGCAGAAGCCACAGAAAACTCCATCTAATTTCTTTGAGTACCGTGTAAATTTAAAGTCATGAAGCAGCTGTGGATTACACCTACGAAAATGCCTCCTTCCAGCATAATCCACAAGTCATTTAGGGAATGTAAAATCTTTAGGAGGCAGCCACTGTACCGTTTGGATAGTCTTCTTATCCATGTCACTGAGGATTGTGCGAGTATATAGCCCTATATCTCCATCATCCTTCTGCAGAACATCACTCATGCAGTGATAAAGCCTTTTATCTGTGTCACTTTCATCATTCTTCCTCAGATTCACAGTGTCCAATGGGTGAGCATCCAAACTGCTGGAAGATAAACTAATTGGACCTTCACTGGTAATTGCTCCTTGTATGCCTCTTTCCACAGAAGGGAAACTTGCTGCAGCTGGTTCAGTAAGTACATCAGCTTGAGGAACCACAGTGATCTGTTCACCTTTGCTATCCGCGTGCCTACAGCAAAAACAAAGAAATGCACACATGAAGCACAACTATCAAATGTGTTCACAGAGTACTGCTTTGTGTAGTGTATCACCAGCAATTAATGATAAAAAAAATTGAGTGTAAAAGACTTACCAAACTGTCACTGGTCTTTCTGAAAATTTTTCTGCTGCAACAGAAGTAGATCCATCGTTGGAACTGCAAAAATAAATCAGGTTATTATGCAATTAACAGCACAATCCTGCCAACCGGGTCCCAATAGCTCGAACAGAACAGGCCAGGCAATACAGGAAATCTGCCAGGATACAAAAATGTCTCCAAAAATGCACCAGCAATCAAGACTCAGCCGATAGTAAAAACACAGGTTTAATTCCACAAAATATGAGTTTCCACAATACAGGTTTAGCGCTTTCATCTACATCAGGTAGACTTCTTCAGAACCAATTGTAACCAGTTACGTCAGCTTATTTAAAGCAGTTTTGGCGCCAAAAATACATATAGTACATTAAAATACATAAAAATACTACTTCTCCCTACAAAGTTAAAAATGTTTGAAAGTAATATGTTTGAGACAAATAGGGCTAGTAATACTTGGAATAAACCACTAACCTAACTAAAAAATATATATACTATAGCTGCTATAAGTGAACATATTGGTGTATATAGAAATATATAAAATATATATAAATAAAGAATGGTGTAATGATTGTTACAAAAGCTTTTTAAATAAACAAGTATGTATGTAATATAAGAAGCTTACCAACCACAATGGGGGGGGGGGTGTGTGTGATTTGTGCGTAAAAATAGTATTAGCCACGGTCCATAAGTAAAAAAGGTTTAATACTAATACATTCATTTAGACCTGGCCATGAAGTAGCGTCGCACAAAATCTGCCATTTGGTCTCAAGGCATGACAATCCTACCTTCCAGTTACCTCCATACTCGCTCACCCCTATCTGATCAATTATTAAGAATGTAAAGCTGTGGTGGGAACCTTTTTCACTAATATGCTTACTTAAAGCATTATTCATATCAACCTTTTTGATTTTATATAAGTGTTCATATATGCGGGTTTTAAGCTTCCTTTCTGTCTTCCCAATATAGTATCCTTGACAGCTGGAACAAATAGCCAAATAAACCACCCGCATGGAATTACAATTTCCTTTCTTGCCATAACATGTAGTTCTATTTTTGTTACATAATTTAATGATGTTGCTCTCATTGATGTATTGGCAATACCTACAGCTACCACATTTATGAGTGTACTTCCAGTTCCAAACTCCTCATTTTTAAACATCAGAAAACCCCCATAAAATATTTTCAAACGAAAAGCCTTGGTTAAGTTAATTAGCTCAAACCCTGACAACAGCCATCTCCTTCCCTGTGGAAGTAACTCACGAGATATGTGTGGCCGTGGAAAGAAAAGACCAATTAAAACAGACGTTTTTTTAACAGAGCCCTTAGTTAAATCAGGACTGAGCTGACCATAGTTAAAATTCTGAATGTGCATGCAGGGGTACTAGGGCACTCAGTGACAGAAATCACAGAAAACGGAGATAATAAAATATGCCTACTTCAAGTTCACACTTGAACAGCGTTAGAATAGGTACAGAATTCTAAAGGATATGAACCCCGAAACCAAAAATATGATATTTAGTGTCATTGATCCTCAGTGATTTTGCAGAAAGCCACAAACTTTATGAGACACAGACCAAAAATATACGGCAAAATTTTATACATTCTGCAAAGCTCTGGACAGTTGAGAGGTAGGTTCCTATGGTGAAAAGCATCTTTTATGGCCAGTATACAAGCGAGACTAGTTGAAGAATGCCCAGGAGCTATAGCCAACAGTAAAAATAAAGCAGCAAGCCAGTTTATCTCCAAGGGCTACACGTGGGTGGGAAGCAATCAGAAAATGAAATGCGCAAACAAATCAAAGGAAGACTTTGTTTAAAAACTGCATCTTTGGGTCAGAGTGTAATGCAGTTAAGCGAGAACATCTTCAGCCATGCATTCTGCTTGGAAGAGGAATCTTTGCTTTCTTTCAGAAGTGTCCTTTCCCATGGACTCGAGTCTCTTATTCTACAGATTGCTTTGCAATGACAGTGGCAAAAGGCACGGGCAGTGGATGGATTTTCAGTACAATCATGAGCTTGGAAATTTGGAAATAATGTAGGGTAATAATGTTCTGTTCATGCACGGTTTTGTCAGCACACATGGTCCAGACTGAGACTCATACACACAGCACAGAAACATCGGCTAACTGTTGTCACAGTGTGAGTCTTTCTATTTGCGGGTGGTAGTCTAGGCCTTTCACCCTTCCCGCCCTCCTGATCCCTTGCGCACCATTATCTAAAGCTAATGGCTCAGTCGGTTGGTGGTAGTGGTATTGGTACTCATGGCGGTGGCGGGCCAGGCAACTTACTAATCCAAAAAAAAAAAAACAAATGCTCTTTTTCATGAAAAAAGTGAGTAAGTGACAGCAAGTTTTTTTTTTTTTTTAAAAATAATAATAATCTAATAATAATAATAATAATAATCATCTGTGGAAAATGGATTACTAGCTAGCAGCTACTAGCTAAATGTAGCATCATGATGCATCTACTACCATACCAGTCGGTACTTACTCTAGCTAGCCTAGGTAATTATTTTCATGATGATGATCATTCATCCAGAACAAAACAACTACTCTGCTGCTCACATTATCAGATACTTAATAGTCTGTATTGTAACTGTACACTTACTGAACTTCAAGATTAACTAACTTACTGAATACAACAAGCTGACAGTTACACAGTGCAGTCAATGGCATCATACATTGCCATGTGGCTTTTTCACTTTGTGGCGACTAAAAAAAAAAAAAGAAAATGCTCTGTTGGGAGGAAAGTGAGTTAAAGACTAAAGTGACAGCAAGTTTTTTATATATAAAAAAAAAATCTGTGGAAATGGACTAGCTAGCTAGCTACTAGTAGCTATTAGGCTGTAGCATGAATGATCATGACATCGACTACTACTACTACCACGCACACAAGACAAGTTCATTCATTTCAAATTGATTAGATTTAGATACACTAGACTAGAGAGACAGTACTAGCAATTTGCGATGCGAATGCATCTTCATTTTCCCTCTCATATTTTATAAAAAGATAAACTTACATAATTTATCAGCCAGGCCACAAAATAAATCAGCAGCAGCAAATAAGCTATGCACACTTAGATAAGCCAACGATTGCAGGTCAAGTGGTGGAAATGGGCTTGAATTTGTACTCGTCTTATATTAATTGCTGTCTCTCTCTCTCACAAGTTCAAGTAAAGCGGGAGTCTCTGGACCAATCAGCACAGCCATTGGTTTGTAGCTAACAGGCTGCTGGGTCCTACAGCCAGCCAGATTCTATCCCCTACTCCAGATAAACTGTACTGAAATGCGTACAGTCAGTATGCCTCCCGACGTCCCTGACCCAGTGTACTTGTCAAATAAGGTTCGCATCTCATCCATTTTTTGCCACTTTTATAATTTTTTTTTTTGCTTGTTCTGCAATATCTTTACATCTTCCTTCAAATTCAACCCCCAGTGATCATTATAGATCCCATTTTCATGAAAGAGAAGTAGACTATTGATAATGCAATGGACTGAAGATTCTCTTCCTAGGTAATACTGTTTTGGAAGTCATAACTTCAGCTGGAAGACAAGATTCATTTAATTTGGACATTTTAAAAAAACGACTATACTTGCTAAAGGTGGCTTGGCCATGCTGAATTAATTCACCTATATGCAAGCACCCCCCCCCCACACACACACACACAAAAAGCAAGCTTTAGAAATTTATACAAACCATTCAGACAATGGTATTACATTAGACCTTTGTAATTTTTGGCTGAAAAATTGTGCAAAGCTATGACAAAATTGTCACACTGCATTGCTTGTTATGAGAAATTTGTCAAAGCATTAGGGGCCACCAAAGGTCAATCCACAAGAGCAAAGCCATATCTGTTGCCTTTTCATGAATGTTCATGCATCTAATGTATGTGAAACTGCTGTATGACCCTTTATCCATGTAGTTATGAAACACTGTCAATTGGATATTCAGGCTCAAGGCAGAGCAGAATTTGAAATTCTTGAAAGGTTGTGTTTCAGTTATCTACTAGTATCTTCATTGTCCATGAGACTTGCCCTGTAGGGATCTTACCAGTCATTTTACTGCGCAGGAATCCCTCTTAAAGAAGAGTAACAGTGCAACTGCATTGGGGTACTCAATGAAATAGTAGATCTTGTAAAGAGACAAGTGATTGCAGGAGCAGATGTATTCACCCACCATCCCTCATCTTCCATGCTAGCCTGCTTTTAATTCTTCATAGTATGTACAATTGTTGTAGAATTGACTTAGCCACGTTTATTATGACTTCTTAAAGAACTGAAAGTAAAATGTGGAAGATCTTTTTTTTTTTTTTTTTTTTTTATAAGCCAGTGATGCCAAGACTGACGTTGCCATGTATTAAGTGGACATAGTTACTGCTTGAAAAAAAAAAAAACAAATTGGAATTAGATGGCGGGAAGGTAAGGGTAACCCTATTGGTTTATTGCTGCCACATCTCTTGAGAATCTCTTTTGTTATGAGGAGCAAGACAAAGAATGTACTTTATTCAACACAAAACTATCTATAAACTTAGCAGTGCTTAGCAGTGTTTCATTTATACATCCTTTTTTAGGTATTTGTAAACTGGTGAAAATTTGTTTTTCATTTTTAACAAATGTATCTAATTTTAAAAGAAGGTGGCAGGGTACTATAAACATGTATTGTGTACTTGATATAATAAATGAATAATGTTTCATTTAAAGTTACCTTTTTAATTTGCAGTTCGACAAAGTATAGCAACACAGCGTTTCATGCAGTTTCCAAAACAAGTAAGACTTACAAACATGTGACGCATTACAAGTACAAGTGTAAACCTTTTCTGGGATACAGCTACCTAAAGCATAAGTGCAGGGCACTTTTCATTGTGTCCCATAGAACATGCTTGGTACACCATAGAATGGTTTACAAAATCTTTTCCGATTCATAAAAGTAGGAGGACAAGTGTTGTACCCAACGTGCAGATATAATTTACTAATAATTTCCTTCATTGAATGTGCACAATTTGTTAACAAAAAATATTCAGTGTACTAGCTGATCCCAGTGTGATAACTCAGAGAAAAAACAACCATGTACTGTCTAGTGATGCTACTACTGGCGGCCCAGCGATTCCCTAGCCCATTAATATGTTATTCAACTGACAAAGTAACACACTTAAAATAAAAAATGTCGCTAAATGCTCCATCACATTGTAGGGACAAAAACTTTCTGCTGTGGTATCTCTGTGATGCATGCAAACCTGATATGACACCTAAACTTCATATGCCCCTTCCAGTGATGGCAGAGAGCACCTGCCAATGGAACTCACAGAGCTATTACATCCCTTTATTACCACAGTTTAGAGAATGGTTAAACTCTACATCAGCACCCTGACTGGAGAACAAATGTTTTTCAGCAGGGTATTAATGTGCAAGTAATGCCTGGTGAAAAATTAGTCTGCTGCTGCACAGCAGCATGTCAAGTTGCTGTGGAGCTCAGACTGGTAAAAAACTAATTACTTTTACAGTCGCTAAGCAGCGCTTTTGCTGTTTAGCGAGTGTAAAAAAAAAAAGAGAAATGTGTGTGTGTGTGTGTGTGTGTGTGTGTGTGTGTGTGTGTGTGTGTGTGTGTGTGTGTGTGTGTGTGAGCAAGAGAGCCAGCTTGTGTGAGTGAATGCGTGTATAAAAGCAGAAGTGACTGTATGAGAGTGACAATGGGCTGTCTGTAAAATTATTGTGTTTTGCATACTTATTTCTTTTTTTTAAGTACTATATTATTTTTTTATATATTTTTGATGTAAAATTAGGCAGAGGAACTGTTTTACAGCAAAAATATACAAAAAGAGTAATTTAGTACTTAAAATAAGTAAGTAAAACACAACAGTTTACAGACAGCCCATTCTCTAAGTGCAGTAGTGCCCTCCAGGTTGTGTGTTAATGTGTAATTAATGCCCTTCCAGGGGTGCAGACTAGTGTTAATTATGCATTAGCACATGCCTTGTCGGGCATTATTGCTTACATAGAAATAATCCCCAGTTCACCATTATGCCCAGGAAGAGCAAGTTTATTTCTCTCTCTCTCTTTCTCTCTCTCATGTTCATGAAGTAAGATAGTGGGTGGCTGCACACAAGATGCTTTTACACATCTGTGAAGTATGTATGAGTACTCGGGTCCACATATACTTTTCAGATTCTACTGTTATGAAATAGAAAATTACGTATTTTGTCCATGTTGTTTCTGCTACATGCATTAGATTTTTACAACTTTTCCTTGCTGCATAAATGAAATATACAAGGAATGATTGAGAAGCAACTCAATTTGTTTTGTACACTTGCTTGGGACAACTCACATTTGTCTTCATTACTCGTAAGGTTACTTGATATTACAGAAGCTCTACAAAATAAACTACTTCACAGTTAACAGTTAGGCTTCTCTATCTGTGTCTGCATGTTTTTTGTGTAATGCGGAGCTGTAGTTTGCTCATCTAGATCCTTGGCACCCTTCAATTTCTGAGTTGAGGGGCAAAAAGAAAAAAAAACTCATACTTTGGGATTAAAAAATAAGAAAGATAAAAGGCCTTTCTCTTATTTAAACTGCAACAATGAATCAAAACTCATCAAGTAGCTTGCTGTAGCTAAGTGCAACATTTGAAGCTTTGGTTCCCTATTAGAAGACCGAAGGCGTATTCTTTCGAATGTGTCTTGGTGGAACTCAAAAGCCTGAAATGACAAAATATCGAAGCGGCTTTTAAGCGAATTCTTTCCCTGGGAAAGAATTCGCTTGGCCGCTTCATTACTTTGCCGTTTTTGGCACTGTAGTGCGGTCTCAGAGTTGGTATATTTAAGTAGGGGGGGGGGTGTTTAAAGTATGTTTTTTTTTTTGTTGGTGGAACAGCGATTTTTTTTCCCTAGGAAAAAAAAAAATCGCTGTTCTGACAGTTTGAAATTGTAAGCTTTCGCTTACATAGGGTCGATTAATCACCGTTCACTTTAAGCGCTCAATGATCTAATATAGACCCGAAGCTTCAGTAGTGACCGAAAATGCATTCCAGTATTGAACTAAACCACACACAGAGCACTGAAGTGCTTTAGCAAATTCAGTGTCAGTATTCAGAATCTGAATACCAGTGTTAAGTGTTGCACCCCTTGCATCTTGTGCCTAGAGTAGCTGCTCCCTTCACAGACCCTAGCTACTCCTCTGGAGGATATATGTAAGTTGATCTAATAATTCATTTAATTTAATTTCAAATATCTAAAACATAGTTAATTGAGTCATATTTCATGTAAGATTTCATAAACAGAAAAGACTCCTCCAAAAGTTGTTTTTGCAAGGGGTAAGCCCTGCTGCACCCCCCACATCCCCCTTAGTTAAATGTAGTAACACTACTGTCACACAACCACAGAGTAAAAAGAAAACAGCACATACAGTGAGTCACAGCCAGCTCACAAAGTTGTAGAGATGGGGGTGCATCATGTGAGTGGGCATTAGCAAAGTACAACTGGGACGTCAGACTAATTTTCCTTATAATTCCTAGTGCCCCAACATACCAAACCACCAGCGTTAATGCTCTAAAGCCTGCTACACTTTTGTATCAAATTTGATTAGATTAAATCTGCTTTAGATTAAATTAGATTAACTGTGCTTTAGATTAAATTTTTAGATATTTTATGATTAGATAAAGATATTTTATGACTAGATTAAAAAAAAGATAAAATGACTATTAGATCAGTTTACATATATTCACCACATGAACACACACACACACACACACACACACACACACACACACACACACACACACACACACACACACACCCCTACCTCATCCCACTTCTAGTAATTATGTCCCTTTAGATCTCAGTTTAGCAACCAAATGACAGCACACACATCAAATGCACTGGTAATCCGGTCACCAAGAAGCAGCCCTGCACACACAGGCCTTCCCTCGTCGAGTGATTACACTGATTACCTAAAACGGTTAAACTACAGAACATCTAAACGCACATTTTTTTCCCATCTCCTATATTGAGGACTCTGCCAGCCTCACTTTGCTACTTATGTACACTAACTATGTGATTGCACAAACACTAAGAAAAGCAAACTGGTGTTAGTATGTAGTATTGAATGTTTCCTCTTCTCCCTGCTTGCTTCATCTCGAGTTCAACAACTACAACATGGAATGGTCAATGACTTGGGCTTGCAAACACAGCAGTACTTGACGTAGCATCCTGTTCCCATTTAGTATATATTATACATGCACATTCACAGGCAAACCCATACTTGTCATACATGCTTCCACACAACTGATATTTCCAGTGTGTAACAGCAACCAGAGATCAAGAAGGCAATTGACTCTAATAAAGGAAATTTTAAAATGTTTTGGAGTGTATTAGTAAGTGAAGGTAATGCACTAAGTATGTTAAATGCATGTTGTACACATTTTTTGATTGGAGTCCGTGACTTTGTGTTGGAGGTTGGTGTTTGCTGTTGATTTTTGTCTATTGTAGCACTGATACATTTATACATACATGTATATATTTAATGATGCTAAATGCAACTGTCTTCTTATTTTAGTGGCTCTTTAATAGCATGAATGG
This sequence comes from Protopterus annectens, assembly GCF_019279795.1. NCBI lineage: Eukaryota > Metazoa > Chordata > Ceratodontiformes > Protopteridae > Protopterus > Protopterus annectens. The sequence continues at coordinate 406,797,715 of NC_056745.1, forward strand.
TCTGGCATATTGAAGCACAGTACTTAAGTGTATGAGGACATTTCATGGCTGTGCTTAATACACTTGATGTACAAGATACTTTTGTAATATTTTAATTAAGTGCTTCATTGGTTTAATGCCCATACCTTCTGTGCGGTGTCTTCATTTCTGCCCTTTGTCCTTCTGCATTTAGAAGAGAGTCTCTGAGTTCCTCTCACATGCCAAAGACATGTTGATAGGTTGAATTTGTGATCTGCAAAATTGCTTCTTAGTAGGTGTGTGTGTGTGTGTGTGTGTGTGTGTGTGTGTGTGTGTGTGTGTGTGTGTGTGTGTGTGTGTGTGTGTATGTTCTTGTCCTGTGAAAGCCTGGCATCCTATTCAAGACTGAACACTTGCCTTGCAGCCACTGTCTGCTTGGGTGTTCTCCAGCTCTTCTGTAACTCTGAACAGGATAAATTTGGGTATCAAAATGAAATGAATATGAATGGCACACAGGCTTGTCTTTTTTAATAGGAACTGAAGTTCATCACAGACACATCCCAACTGTTTTGTTTTGTGTAGCTACTTTGAAGCCATACCCTAAACTCCTCTTATACCTTGTCTTTAAGAAAGAAGGGTGTTCTTTGTATATCAGTCTTTCATTCATGCCTAAGGTAGTTAACCTAAACCAGCCAGTTCATTTGCTATTTTTCTTCTTGCAGCACTCTGATCAAGGTTAAGAAGACTGTCTTATTCAATGCTGGGACATGGACATAGAACCTGGGTCCTACAAGACTGTGTAGGTAGGACTAAAAACCTAAGAAAAGATTATCAGCAATTTCCTTTGCAAAAGACAAGTGTTGCAAAACCTGTTCTAAGTGCTTTGTAGTTGTACTGTTTTCTTCTTTGACAAATATAGAAAGACACTACCAAGCATATTCTAAAGCACATTCCACCAGAGATGTTTTCTGTATCCACAGCTTTCTTCCATTATGTCACTTTTGACATCCATGTGGTTGATTCTTTGATGTCTCTAAACATTTTTGCCAGACTTTCCAGGTTACACATTATCTTAATATTGAGATGTTCCTTTGGTGTCATGGTTTTCAATGAAGTGTTCCTGTAAGACAGCTATCCAAAGTGGGATTTAGTTTGAGGAATCTGTCTTAGTAGTTCTTGCAGCCAGACCTTATAAAATGAGCTATAAAAGTTACAGGTGCTCAACATAAAGCTAGAGCTATGGGAAGAGGTGCAGCTGCAGGAAACATTTCACTGTCCTTCCTATTGACTTTTCTCTACTTTAGAGCATTAATGCTGGTGGCTTCATATGTATTCAACCTATCAACATGTTTTTGGCATGTGAGAGGAATGCATATCCTCTCTTCTAAATGCAGAAGGACATGCATGGACTTTAGAAAGCAAATATTTGAGTTCAAGCCAAGAACTAAAGATCCATTTCAAACTCCATCATAAGTTGTATTGGGTTTTGTTATAATTCAGTAGGTAAATTGATCTGAGGACCCATCAGTACTCATTGTGTGATGAGAGCTGCAACGTCTGCTAACCTCTTTCACAGAGCTCTTCAGTGGGTTCTAGTGAGGAAGTCATATGGTCTGTGAAACACAGTGTTGCAAAGCATTACGGACTGGATTGTGCTCTTTATGATAAGAGATGGTTTCAATACCGCTGTCCTCCAAGGAGTGGTAACTGGTGATGTTCTTCGTGTTTCACTGTTGCAGTCATTACATTTGGGTAATCCTGCTGGCAGGTTGCCCTCAGTCGGCCTGAATTCCAAAGTCCTGGGTCCTGCATCGGCTGCTGTCACCCCTTCCCTGACGCCAGGTCTTCAGGGGTATAAAAGATGCGGCCGACGCCATTTTCTTTAGTCTTTCTTGCCGTGCGGTGCCCGAAGCAGAAGCAGTTCACAAGTGCTAGTTGGCCGACTCCTGAGATTTTTGTGTTCGAGTTTCAGATCCAAAGTCTTCAATAAAGCTAAGTACCCCGTTGGGGAAACATTTTTCTTGCTCCAGACCGATGTCAGAAAAAGTTAATAATTGTATTTCTTGTGGAAAGCAAATAACTCATAAGGACTTTCATTCTTACTGTATTCCTTGCCTAGGCCCTGATCACAATGTTGCTAGTTGTCAGTTTTGTGCTAGATTTAACCAACGCACTATTAAACATCGGTATGATTTTGCTTTAAACTATTTTGGATGCCGGTTTAATTATCCAGAAATGTCATCAGATAGCCATCCGAGTACCGGTGTTCACAAAAGCACAAAAGAAAAGGAGATAGATAGACAACCGAGGCCCAAAACCGACGACGAAGCTTCTCCTAAGCCAGTCACCAGTTCGCCGGTTCTCAGTGAGGCACTTTCGCAGCCCCTGACGTCCGCTACTTTAGAGTCACAGGCAGCTACCGACTCCCATGTGGAGTCGGCCATGCTGCTGGAAACTCAAGGTATTGGTGTCTCGGATACTATTCCTTCAGATGGGTCCGGAGCCTCTGAGCAGGCACCGGCTTCTGAGGGTGTATTCAGACCTAAGCATCTTTACATTAAACCATCCTTAGCTTCAAAGGCAAAGACTAAAGCACCTTCTAAACCAAAGAAACAAACTCAAGAGCCATGTGGACAGGCCTCTATGCCCAAAAAACAGATGCTCAAAATGGCCAAAGACTTAATTACCTTGATCACAGGTTCCCATCCCCCTTCTGATAAGAGGCCTAGGCAAGAGACTGACTATGAATCTTCAGATCAGGTTTCTATTTCTTCTGATTCCTCTTCTGATCAGGAATATTCTCTTCCCCTCTATGAGGATTCTGATGCTGAAGAATCTATTCCTTCAGCTTCTCCTCCAGAGGACTATTCTTTTGGGGAAACCTTGCATACCATGAGGGAGCATTTCCACTGGGAGAGCCAAGATTGTTCAGAATCTAAAAAGAGGCTCAGGGATTTCCTTTTACTACCTCAGCACAGGCCACTAGCCATTCCACCTGTGTTAGATATTGTAGATTTTGTGTTTTCGTGGTCTAGTCTTACCCCTGACTCCTTACCTCCAGCTCCTGTTAAGCCTGACAGATATTACAGGGTTCCTGACTCTCATAAATTAATTTTTAAAAACCCTGATGCAGACCCAGAAACTATTTCACAGGGTCCCAAAGGAGTTAAGGCTTCCGCTGCAAAAAAACCCTACCCCCTCTGACAGAGATTCTAGGGCACTGGATAGATGGGGAAAAAAGGTTTACACATCTGCTACCTTGGCTATAAGGGCCTTAAACTGTCAGTTTCATATGCTCAAATATCAGCAAAATGTCATGGCATTGCTTAAGTGGAAAATGTTATTAAACTCTGAATGTGCAGAAAACAAGGAAATTCAGGATTTATTGCATGCAGCCGAACAAGTTGGAAAGCATACTTTGCAATGTGATTTTGATTCTTTGGAGGCCTCCTGCAGGACCACAGTTACGGGTTCTGTAATTAGGAGGCATGCTTGGTTAAAGGAACAAAATTTGCCTGATTATGTCAAAGTTAAATTATTAGATGCACCTTTACACCCTGATACTTTGTTTGGTGTTAAGGCAGAGGAGGTGTTAAAGAAAATGGAGGACAAAGCAAAATCTATGCGAACTGTCAAAGATTTTTTACAAGTACAGCCACCTAGGTTTAGTAGACACTGGCCTACAAAGAATTGGTCCTTTCCTGTGTCAGACAGACATCAAAGGGGCAGATCCAGACGCCCTAGAGGCAGATCCCAGGCTCAAGGTTCCTACAGGTCAAAGCAGTGGGATGCTTCTACCTCCAAAGTTGGAGAAGACAAATCACAACCATACAGGAAACAGTCCCAAAGACTTCCCCCTGTCTGCACCAAGCACTTATCTCCTGGCAGCACCCTTAGGGGGAAAATTAGCACTTTTTTCACAAAATTGGCACATTATTACCCAGGAAAAGTGGGTTCTAAATATCGTATCACAAGTGTACAAGTTCCATTTCCATACCCTGCCAAAGGCAAATGATTGGCCAGGTCTGCCAAAAAATCAATGGGCAGAGGCACAAAAACAAGTCTCTTCCCTCATGGACATGGGGGATAGTCAACAAGTACCAGAGCAAGAGCAGGGACAAGGATTTTACACAAGACTGTTTCTGGTACCCAGAAAGGACAAGACCTGGAGATCAGTACTGGACCTATCTATTCTGAACACATTCCTGGATATACCAAAATTCAAGATGATGACTTTGCAGCAGCTTCTGCCCATGCTGGGCAAGAACACTTGGCTGGTGACTCTAGACATAAAAGAGGCATACCTGCATGTCTCAGTCAGACAATTATGCAGAAGATACCTCAGATTCAAGGCTGGCTCAATGCACTACCAATACTCTGCACTGCCCTTTGGCTTATCTAGTTATCTGCAAGTAAAATGCTGCAGGCTTTGGGCTTCCTGGCATCCTGCATCCTACTAATTCCATATGCAAGACTGCATATGAGGAAACTTCAATGGTACCTAAAAAGTGTTTGGACTCAACATTGCCACAGCCTGGAAACAATGGTTACTCTCATTCCCTGCCTACAACAGGAGTTTCGATGATGGGTAAAGGCTTGTCACCAAAACAAGGGACAGCCATTCACATTACCCGCAGCCAGGCAGACACTAACAACGGATGCATCAGATTATGCCTGGGGGACCCACATGGCAGGAAGATGCATTCAGGGGACATGGTCCTCAACCCAAAAGCATCTACATATCAATCAAAAAGAGATGCTAGCTGTTCAGAATGCCCTGACAGCCTTCAAGGACCTACTTCATCTGGGACAACTACTGATAAAGGCAGACCACACCATGGTCATGTGGTATATAATCAAGCAGAGGGGCACACATTCTTACCCCCTTTGCAGACTAGCCATGACTTTGTGGGACACAGCATTAACTTACCAAGTACAGCCATGACTTTGTGGGACACAGCATTAACTTACCAAGTACATCTGCAGGCACAATTCCTGCCAGGAAGGAAAAATACTCTGGCAGACTAACTAAGCAGAAACTTCATGGATCCCCACGAGTGGCATCTGGATCCACAAGTCTTCAGCATGATAACAAGGAAATGGGGATGCCCAGACATAGATCTACTTGCCTCCTCTCACAACTACCAAATAAAAAGATTCTGCACAAGGACTTATCACAGACAAGCATGGAAAGTGGACGCCCTATCTTTCAGCTGGAAATATATGCCTTTCCCCGACTGCCTTTCCCCCAAGGTACTCCTAAAGGTCAGACAGTAGAAGCCAAAAATGATACTGATTGCCCCAGACTGGCCCCACCAGTACTGGTTCCCAATCCAAAAGAACTTGCCTCAATGCCCAGCTTGGACCTTACCTCAAATACCTCATCTACTCTCCCAGCAAAACTATCAGATTTTGCACAGCCAACTCAGGACTTTAAACCTGGCAGCATGGCTGATAAGGTAGTCATACAAAACACATCTCTTAGTAAAGTTGTGATGGATGTCATCTTGGAGGCCAGAAGGCCTAGTACTAGAAAATCTTATACTGGAAAATGGAAGAGATTCTGTGCTTGGAACCGGGCACAAGGAACTGATACAGCTGTGCCAAATATTCCTCAGATTTTGCAATACTTAATTGAGATGCTTGACAAAGGCCTATCTTTTTCATCTATTAAAATTCATGCCTCTGCCATTTCAGCTCATTACAATACATAGCCACCAATCTTTTCTCATCCCTTATTAAAACAGTACCTCAGAGGAGCCAAAAATTTAAGGCCTCCAAGGAGATCACCAATGCCTGCATGGGACCTCAACTATGTCTTGGAAAAACTCACCCTGCCTCCTTTTGAGCCAGCTGCTACTGCTGAATAAAGTTTTTTTATCTTGGAAAACAGCTCTGCTCCTAGCAATAACTTCTGCAAGATGAGTTTCAGAGCTACAGGCACTCATGGCTGTGGAACCTTTTATCATTTTTTATCCAGACAAGGTCTCTCTGAGGACAAAGCCAACATTTATGCTTAAGGTGGTGTCCAGTGTGGCTCTTAACCAAACTATTCATCTGCCAACTTTTTATCCAAATCCACAGAACAAGAGGGAGAGAATTCTACATTCTTTGGACGTACACAGACAGCTTAGATTCTACTTGGACAGAACCAAAGTTTTCAGAAAGACAGAGCAATTACTAGTGGCATATGCTGCAGGATCACAAGGAAAGGCTATCTCAAAGCAGACTATTTCAAAGTGTATAGGCCACTGCATTCGTTTCTGCTACTTACTCCATGGCAAGCCAGTGCCTAAGGGCATTAGGCCACTTTCAACCAGAGCTGCAGCCACTTCAGCAGCCTTTCTCAGGGGAGTACCAACCAAGGACATTTTAGAGGCTGCTACTTGGAGTTCATTGCACACCTTTACCAAGCACTATCATCTGCCACTCTACTCTAAATCCAGGGCAGGCTTTGCCATTGCAGTTCTGCAGGGCCTCAAAGCCGCTCCTAATGCTGTTTAGCTCCAGCCTTCCATCCATAGCTTTGGGACTCTACCCAAATGTAATGACTGCAACAGTGAAACACGAAGAACATAGTACAGTTGTGTACACTTACCATAAATGTAGATGTTTGAGTGTATTCACTGTTGCAGTCCACATTACCCACCCGCCATCCCCCTTTTCTTCTGATGGAACTGATCTTTCCTTCTCTGATTTATACAACCTATGTGGTGTATTTGCTTGTAGATGAAGGTAAAGTTTATATTGGTGCATGTATATATATATATGTATATATATATATATATATATATATATATATATATATATATATATATATATAAATTTTGGCTACCCTTTTAAGGGGCACCTGACATCTGGGGCAAGAAAAACTAAAGAAAATGGCATCGGCTGCATCTTTTATACCCCTGATGACCTGACGTCAGGGAAGGGGCGATAGCAGCCGACGCAGGACCCAGGACTTTGGAATTCAGGCCGACTGAGGGCAATCTGCCAGCAGGATTACCCAAATGTAATGACTGCAACAGTGAATACACTCGAACATCTACATTTGTGGTAAGTGTACACAACTGTACTTTTCTATCCAGGCTTTGAATTTATTGCTGTGTGTTTTCTTGAAGCTAAAGAGAAGGGTAATGATTACTGCAGCATTTTGTGGGGTATGCATCATAAAAATTTGCACAAAATTACTTTATTTATCCCAACAAGGTTGCATCAAGATAGCATATACCTGTAGCAATAACTATGGAAAAAATCCAAACTAAATCTTTTTAAATGTAGGTTCCCAAGAATGTTACCAAAGTCTGTGACTGTATTGCAGCATATTAAAAAGGGGCTTCCTACTGAAATGTCAGTGCTTGTAATACCAAGAGATGAGACATTGAAAAAAGACCAAAAATACAGGAAAAGAACAAATATTGAGCATCACTCTTCTCCTTCAAGCTTTTTTTTTTGCAAGGATTTAAACCCCCCAAATTGTATTTATCTTTTTTTAAACACGAAATATCTTTATTTAATTATCACTTTTGACATAGGCAATCATACATTTATATAAATGAAAACAAACCATATTGACATAGTTTAGTTGCAGACATATACATCACTTATGATCTATCCAGTCATTGTCAGTCAAACATTACATGGCTTTATTCAAAATTCTGCTTTCTTTTAAATGTAATTCATCCTCCAAAACATTATTCTTCATGTATTGTTCCACAATTCTCATTTTTTCTATGTAATTTGCTTCTGCCCTTTTCTAAAGATCCCATTTCCAGTTGTTTAACTCTCATTAGTATGTTCCCTACTTCTAGTATAGTTGGTTTAGACTTTGATTTCCATTTTCTAGTAACTGTTTTTTTTTTCGCAGCCACCATAAGTAGATTCAGCAAGGCCTTAATATGTCTAGGCAATTCTGATTCTGTATCATAACTCAAAATCATTTCCTTAGTTATGCCAGTTTGCTCACCCTTTATTTCTGATAGAGTAGTCTGCAGGGAATTTTGAAAATTTGCCAGCTCATTACACTCCCAAAAACTATGTTCCCAATTACCTCTTTCTTCCCCTTCATACCTCCAACATTTGCTGTCTACTTGAGGGAAAAATTTTTTTGAGTCTACTTGGGGTATAAAAATACCTATGTAAACACTTCCAGGCAAAAATCCTAAATCTTCTAGGCTTTGTGGCATATTTGGGAGACATACATATATCCCCCATTGTTTCTTTGTGAATTGCTTATCCAGTCTCTCTTCCCAATCCTTTCTCACCTCCTTTGATTGATTCTTATAGGTGTCATGCAATATGTTGTTGTTTGTTTTTTTGTCTTTTTCCCGGTAAGGGGTCGCCACAGCAGAACTCTGGTCTGCTAATTATTGGCAATAGATTTTTACGAAACGTCGAGGTGCCAGCTCGACGCCCAACCGTCAATGAAGGCATGCCCATTTACGCACGCATGTCTTTCAAACGCTACCAACTGCGAGGAGGACATGCAGACTCCACACAGAAGGCACTCCCAAGCCACGCCGAGAATCGAACGGGAGAACCTCTTGCTGTGAGGTAACAATGCTACCACCGTACCACCGTGGATGTCATTCTATATGTTGTATGCTTTACTAATTATCCCTTTTTAACAGCAGCTTTTGTTCCAGATTCTACTCCAGCGTGTATATGTCTTGTGTATATACCAAATCAGAGATCAACATACCTTGGAGAAAAGAGAATATTCTGAGAATTGGCCATCTCAGCTGTGGTATATACAGGTGTGTTTTTTTTTTTTCAGCCATTCAGTCTCCATATTTTAGGACCCACTGATGTCAGTCCCAACATTTCAAATGGTCACCCTCCTCCAAAAAAAAGTTGTCAGTATAGCTAGTATAACATTTTATGTGGTTGCAATTGTTGCTCCAGGGTAGACATGAAAATATTTGCATAACTCTGGTGCAGGCCAGTCCCACCTGAATTTCCTTCTTCCGAAGATAAGAACTGCCATCAAATGCAAGTTTTGAGTGATTACAAAATGCAGGAAGTCTGCAATTTGAGGGCCTTTGTACAAATGCATTCTCACTGCAGCTCTACCATCTGCATGTTCAACTAATGTGCACAATGGGAGTCTAGCATATATATCTGAATATGGATTGCTCTTGTTTATTAGTATAGTAACTTTAATATCACTGTACATCAGGGATAAGGAAAGTATTCACTCCCTCCTGAGTTTGAGGGTTCTTGGAGTTAGTATCCTGTTAAAAATGCTTTTTGTTTAGCCATTACACCTAATTTTTTTTTGCGTTGTGTTGCTTGGTTCTATTTTTTCTGTAACTTGCCATGTACCCATGTGCAAACAATGTACAGTTCTAAAGTAATTTGAATAATCAAGACCGGTAATCACTTGTTTTACTGAAAAAATATATTACTTGCTAGTGTATCCCACAGCAATATCATCCTGCTTTCTTTTTCTGTAAAATGCTAAAAAGGTAAACACTTTAGTTAAAGGATTTTAGTTATTTTCTTTAGTAGGTGCTGTAGAGGAATAAAACATGTCTGTGGAATGGAATAGTCAGGTTCACAGACGTCCTCTACATGAGTACCAGAAGCAATGCAGTGGATATCTCACCTGTACTATTAACAATGGATTGATTCACGGGGGGAGTGGAGGGCTGCCATAGAATACAGTCTATTGCAGAAGCAGTAGACAACTTGAAAATCATCCATTCTGCTGCTGTAGCAGTACACAAGTCGTCAGTATAGTAGTTGCAGATGCAGGCAAGTTTCCATTCGCCATAACTCTACTTCTGTTCCATACACAGCAGCAAATTGTACAGCATATAAGCAGCAGTAACACATTTAGCTTGCTACATAAGGGTTCAGTACACAGTTCACAAAAGAAGAGGAAGCACTAGCCATGATTTGCTTTCCATTTGTATTTTTTTTTATTTATTATATTTATTTTGTTTTCATTGTTATCCGTGGTAGTGCACTGATCACAACCTATTCTGAGGCAAAGACCATGTGATGTAAATCACATTATGTACAGCAAAATTCAGAAACAAGGAATTATTATAATACAGTAATGTTGGCTCCAAGTAATATATACAAGTACACTTTTCCTTTTCACCTTTTTAAACAATTTTGTCACTTTAGCTTTTTAATATGAATAATGTCTCAAAGCAAGAACAAAATGTTCGGCATAAAATAATGTATACTGTGCAGAATTAGGTTCATGTAGAAAAGAAGTGGAGATGTAGAGAAGCAAAGGAAATTAAATTATGGAGGTGGACAGGTGGTTAAGTGATGTGGTGGGGCTGGAGGCAGGAGCTTGGGCTTCTTTGATGAGCTGTGTTTTTCTAATTTAATTATTGGTGGAAGTAAGATTAAGAAGAGATTTCTCTTGGATGCATGGGGAATGATCAGCAAGTCTTCATAGTACTTGTCAGACTGTCTGAGGATAGTCAAGCATTGAAAGAAACATGCGCTCTTATGGTGCAGTGAAGTGCTCAGAATACAGCACTAAATTTGAACCAACACATATTGTGGGGAGACATACACGGGCTAGATTTTGTTTATGTATTGTCTGTATTTAAATACTATGGCTGTCTGCAGCTGTTTACTCGGAACATGTCTGCATTGCACTGTTTTGGAGTGTTTACGAATAGCACTCGGTTGTTTCCTCTTACTGTGGCACTCAATACTTTTATGCAAGGCAACAATGAAAATGCACAGCATTCCCATAGCCATCCCACTTCATTCTTTTTCCTGTGATTAGTATTGCTAACATACTACGAATGCTCATATCCACTTATAGTAATATCTTTAGAACTAAAGAGGCTGGCTCTTATCGATGCAGGTATGTAGGGGTACAAAATAATGAACCCTTAAGTATCAAGAGATGAATTACTGGGTCCCAATTCTGGCTCTCATAGGGCATAAAACATTTTGCTTCCTTATATATTCTAATTTTATAAACAAGTGCCCAGTGTTCACTAGTAATGGCTCCACAAACCTGACTAAAATTTTACTTTAGCATCTTTGCTTTTTATTTATTCCCAAGACTTGTTGGTCTGCTTGGATGTCTGTGGAAGTATTTGTGTAATTAGCAGAACACAGGTCTTGGATGTTGTTAAATAAATGCTTTGCCCAGTATTCAAGAGGCAGAATCCCTTGCAACAAACCTCAAAATTCCTCTTGGAAAGCAGCTAAAGGGTTAACTAATTTATAGTAGCCAGACACTGCCATTAATAAATCCGTACTTCTGTTTAACAGCATAAGAGAGTTTAAGTAGATAATGTAACCACTTTTTCAGCACATTTACACAAAAATAACTGAACCAAGCAACCTGCTGGAAACTGTATTTTTAGGAAAAGGATGTTGTCTTTAAGGCTGTCACCAGGATTAGTTTCAGAATTGTGCATTCCAAATGCTGATTTGAAAAATAACGTTTTAGAATAGGGTGGCTATCTTTTCAAATTCCCAACGTGGGATGTTTCACAGAAATATGAGATGTTGCAGGATGGTCCATACCCTGCAGCCAGTGCAAAAGTCAGAATATAATTTCTTTGCCAAAATAAGTGCAAAAGTTGGGATATAATTTCTTTGCCAAAATAGGTTTAATGTTGTAGAATTTTAGTTGTTTGAATTGTTTGTATCACATTGAGCCTTTTCAGACTGAGAACTACTGTTTTATGCAGTAATCAGATGAAAATTTTTCTTGTCCTAAAATCTTACGACATTTGACTTTTCTCACGTTTCTTCATAGGAGACAACTGCCAAATAGGGACTGACCTGTATAAAAAGTGACGGGTGGTAACCCTATTTCAGAAGTATCATGTGGAAGTAGAGAGTTCGGCAACTAGTAATACCACATTTGTCATCCACATGTGTACAAATTTATGCCACTGACATAAAATACTTTTCATAGGTTCATAGGTGTGTACTAGGCTAATGGCCGTGGAGCCTTTAACAAGCCTAGCCCAAAAAAATTGCCCAGGCACCGTGCCACCCGATGTTAGTTCATAGTGCCCCTATCGAGCAGGGCAACTGCAATGTTCCCTGGAGTGAACTTTGTTACCCATCCACTAGTCAAGAGTGGATTGGTAACAGAAAGTTCACTCGAGGGATCATGCTCACTTTAAACTTCATGTAAGTAGGTTGACAGTGTTCATTCAGAAAAAGCTTTGTCATAATTCACACGATTTCATTTGCTAAACAGTCCACATTAGACTGTATACGTTGAACTGCACCTGGTTTTGTCAGCCATTTTTTCAGTTGGAAGCATTTTGCCACTGTGACCAATGTCTGGGTTTACACTATTCCCATTCCACTTTATTGCTCTATCCTTTGCATTTTCAGTATTGTCTGCAATTGGTTACCAGTCAGTAATATTTCTTTTTAACTTGGAAAGCATTGTCTTTTCTCAGTAATTGATTTTCATTAGTAGTTAAATCTTCATAATGATATTCAAAGGATAGCCTATATTAAATGTTTTCATTTGCATTCCAAATATCAGTTTCTCAATACTTTTATCTTTTCCTCTAGACTCTCTGTTATTAATTGTAGCCATTCCACAGTACCATTCAGTCCAGTAAGTAAAGGAGATCTTTTTCAAACATGGCAGATGATAATTTATTATTTGTCATAACTTTTATAATATCTTAAGGTCAGTATGTTTGTCTGTTAAATTTATTGAAAAAAGCCAAGAACCAAACTACAAAAAACACAGTTATAAATGACTAACAGTCTGAACAGGCTGAAAAAAATTAGTTTATTAAGAGTGCTGTTGTCTGCTTGTAAGCAAAGACTTCCGCAGAGTTTGCCTCAGTCATTTAAACCAAACCTTTAAATAATAAAACTTAAAGTCTTGTGTTACAAACCGACCAATGCAGCACCAAAATCAGTTACTGGCATAATAATTGTTTATATACATTAAAGTCTTAGTTTCAAAAAGTACATTTAAACCTAAAAACTTTCATAACATAATTATATACCCATATTGTAAAAAACATGTTAATAAAAATAAAAAACGTGAAACCTAAATAGCCCCACTAAACTGACAAGGACTTCAGCTTCAATACACTACTTATCGAGATGTTCTCATTAACCCACAGGAATAGGTTAGCATTTAATTTTATCTGCCACCACAATACTCAGAATTCAACTACCTCTTCCCAAGGTCCCCCCTCACATCCTTATGAATCATTTCCAAAACAAAAAACTTAAAAACATATCCTTCATTGCATAAAATATGTTTATATAGTGCATTTTTATAATTTCTATTTTTTATATCAAAGAAATTTTGATAAATACTTTCCTTCAAGTGCCTGATGGTCTTCCCAATATAAAATGCTTTACACTGTTTACAGAGCGCAACATATATCATATGGTTTATAACACATGACTTCAGTTTCATTATTTAAAGTTTGGTTTAAATGACTGAGGCAAACTCTGATGAAGTCTTTAGTTCTAAGCAGATGAAAGAGCTCAGTTTGTTTTAATAAACTACTTTCTTCAGCTTGTTTAGACCGTTATTCAGTCAACATTTCTGTTAAATTTATAAAGTATATTCAAGTACTTTGAAAAGTATTTATGCTTCTGTTTCCACCATTAGTACTGATAGAGATTACATTACTAAAAACATTTCGTATAGCTTGGATGTATGTGAAATAGGGCTTATCTGTCCATGTGCCATTAATTGTTAGCAAGACTTTTATCAGTGACAGCAGTTAGTACAGATAAGTAAGGGTATGAGCTATTAATGAATTGTTTCCCATAGTACAGGGTTTGATTCTCGTAGCCTTCCTTTTTCAACTGTGTGACTTAGACCAAGTAACTTTATCAGGCAGTGCTCCTAGGCTGCCACTGAAAAGCAACATTTGCATGAAGTGGTCTGCCCCTGGATGTTAACAAATGACTACATTTGTCTTTTTGAATTCCTGCACTCTTCACATAGCCCCTAATTATTGTTTCAGTGTATGCTGTTTGACTAGGAATCCAGCACATTTCTTGTAATGTAATGTGTTGCCAGATGCATTCTCAATAACTGTGAGAATAAATGTGCCTTTTAAGTGCTATAGGCTTGAATGAGAAGGTTGGCAACACTATTAGCGCTGCAACGATGAAGTGGAACACAGCATATTTGGCCCTCTAGAGTTGAATGAGGTAATCCACATTTGACTGTGTAGGCCTTCCTGTTGTTACCATTTTATCACCAACTCTGTGTGTTCTTTCTTGTTTTTACCTATAGTGGGAAGTGAACTGAGGGTCAACTCGGTGCCTTTGTCAAAAAGAGTTATGAGTTGTGCTCAGTGTTTCTACTGAGAATTGATATGCTCATTACATGGGTTATTTCAGTGATGGTAATAACTGCTTAATAAGGGATGACAAAAAGTAGAGAGTCTTATGATTCAGCAAACTCTGAAATTGTTTCTATTAGAAATGTATGACTGGGAATTTAGTAATTAGGGTGGGGTCAGTGGCAGCATTTTGGCTCATATGTGATACTTTACCGTTTTAAGCAGAGGTGATTTAACTAAAACTTCACAAGTTCATAGGTTCATAGATGTGTACTAGGCCAACGGCCCTGGAGCCTTTACAAGTCTAGCCCATAGAAGTGCCCTGGCATCATGCCGCCGTTAGTTCCCAGTGCCTCTATCAAGCAGAGCCATTGGAGTGATCCTTGGGGTGAACTTTCTATTTCCCATCCACTCATCAAGATTTCTCTTGAAAAGGGCCAGTGAGGTGCTCTGCTTGACTTGTATGGGAAGTCTATTCCAGAACATGGGCAGTCTCTGGGTTATGAACCTGTCCCTCCAGCATGTTCTGTTAATTGTGGTAATGAGGTTGAGGTCCCTGGAGCATGTTGTGTGGAGGGATTGGGATTTTTTTAGGTGTAACATTTCTAACAGCGCTGGGTCAGACATGGCTTTGTAAGTCAAGCAGAGATCACCTCTTAACAGATGATATGAGACAGAGAAAAGCTGGAGATTTTTTATTCTGTCCATGTAGGGCATGTATTTAAGGCCTAGGATCCTCTTCATGAGGTACTTTTGTGGCCTTTCCAGCTGTTGCGGGTGTTTAGTGAGTTACATGCCAAATGGGGCATTATACTCTGATTGGTCTAATGAGGTAAGAGTAGAGAGAGATGATGACCTCTCTCTTCCTGGATGCAAAATCCTTGGTAATGAGATGTGCCACATAGAAGGACTTTCTGACCACAGTGGCAATGTGGTGATCGAAGGAGAGGTTGCTGTCAACCTGTGTCCCCACATCTCTTATAACACCTTCAGTGTTCAGTGGGCTACCATCAATGTGGTGGTTAGTGGGAACTGAGATTTTCCCAAAGGGAATGACAATGCATTTTTTCGCATTAAGATTAAGGCCATGGTTTCGACAGTAGTCATTGGTCTCAGTGAGGCCTTTCTGTAGTATGTCTATACATCAGTTGGGGAGTTAATAATGGCTCCCAGCTTGCAATCATTGGTGAACTTCATCAGCCAGAGTCCCTCTGTGTTGGCCTGGACTTCTGAGAAGTAGATGCCAAACAGGAGAGGACCCAGGACTGATCCCTGTGGGACTCCACTCGTGACTGGTCGGCAGTCGGACTTGGAGTCTGCTACTTTCACACTGTGGGTTCTATCTGTGAGCCAATTTGCAACCATCCTAGTGATACAGGGGTTTATACCTAGTTTGGTGCGTCTATCAGTAATTCCTGAGTGGGGAATGGTAGCAAAGGCCGTGGCCAGATTGAGGTAGGTTGTATGAACTGCCTTGCCATTATCCACAGCTCCGGTGACTAACTCAAAGAAGTCAACCAGGTTGAGCAGGCATGATCTCCCCTTCACAAAACCAAATTGCGTAGTATCCAGAGTTTGGAGATTCCCTATATCTTTGTTAATTAGGTCCATGATGATGCGCACCATAGCCTTACATATCAGACTTGCCATGCTAATGGGGCGATAATCCCAGGGGCTGTAGTCGCTCCCCCTTTATGGAGAGGGATGGCTGTAGCAGTGCACCATTCTGTAGGGACAAAGCCTGAGGTGAGGCTGTGATTGAACAGGGCATACAGGTGTGGTGCCAGTTCACTCTGTAGTTCATGTAGAACACAGCCAGGGATATTGTTGGGTCACATGGAAGCTGTATTCTTGGCCTTGGACAATGCAACTTTAACCTGTGCTGCAGTAATGCTGGGTGCCTGTCATTCTTCCGGTATTGTGATTGGTTCTTTTGGGGGGAGGGGGGTAAAGTTGGCACTGAATCTGTTGGCCAGTATGTTGACTATCTGTTGACTCAGTATAGGAGGTACCATTGTGCAGTAACTCGGAGCAAATCTGGGTATTGCTGTGGAGATTCTTGATATAACTGTAGAAGGCTTTGTGGTTGTTTTTAGTGTCTGCTGCAATTCTGCCTTCATAGCTAGCTTTAGAGGTTTGAGGAATCTCAACTTTTTGTTGAGGCTAATAAGGGAGTTTTTCCACTCTTGGGACTTCACCATTTTCTGCAACAGTTTATTAATGGCAGGGGACCACCAGATTGGCTTCCTTTCTTTGGAGGAGAGCATCTTGGTTCTGTTGGATACGGCTCGTTCCATGCATTTATGTACGTGTTCGTGCAGTGCATTGATGTATGATTCGGCAGTCATGCATCTATTATCCATTTGCATGGGTGCCTTGAAGTTAACCGCCTCTGTTTTTAGGAGCCCAAAGTCAGCTTTGGGGAAATTTTTCATGGTGGTTACCTTTGCTGTTGTTGTGAGTGAGATGTGGATTTCCATGGTATGTAGTTTGTGGTTGGATCTAACCAGAGAGATATTGACTATTGGTGTTGAGCAATGGTTGTCCATGTTAGTAATAACCAGGTCAAGAATGATGCTTCCTCTAGTGGGGATAAGAATGAGCTGGTCCAGTGCACTGGAATTGATTAATTCCAGGAAGCGTTGGGCAAGTGTATTGGTGCATGAGTAGTTTTCCCAGTTGATGGAGGGGTAGTTGAAGTCACCCAGTATGAGAGTGTTGGGGTTGGAGCCTAATAGTTTCCAGGGTGCTTAGGGACATGGAGTGAGAGTCTTGGGACATGGTTGGGGACCTATAGCAGGCTACGACCTGAATCGCCATCTTACTCATTGTTAGTTGTACCTGAAGGAACTCCGATGCGTTATGCTGAGCTACTAGTCTGGAGGTGTGCATATCCTTTATGAATATAGAGATGCCACCGCCTTTGGAGCTTCAGTCCATGTTCTGGGGCCAAAAGGTGTGGAATGAGTTGTAGCCTGGTAAGCGCAGGAGTGTCTGCTGCTTCAAACCAAGTCTCCATTACAGCACAAATGTCGATGTTCTCCATTTTGAGGAGTGTTTCAAGCAAGTGCATCTTGAGATTTAGACTTCTAGCATTGAGCAGCAGGACCCTCAGATTGCATTTATTTATAGCTGTTATGGTGGTAATTTGGTCTTTGGAACACTGCCTGAAAAAGGCAAGAGCCTTAGCCAGTATCTGGAAGCCTAGGGGTGACAGATGCAGGCCATCTCTGGCAAAGCATCGAGGTCTGTCAATCATGTCATCCCAAGCAGACAGATGCAAGTATCATGGAACAATCTGCAGTTCACAAAATTAATTGTTGTGTGTTCCATTTTGTTAAATGTCAAATCCTAGGAGATAGTATTATTTTGGCATGTATGTTTCTTTGTGAGTTATACTAAAGCCTATGGACTCGCAAGTGGCCAGCAACAATTTTATGTCTATTTATCATCCTGTCAAAATAATGTAGCATTGCATAATCTTGATATTCATGATCTTTATTTTACTATGGATGTGAAGCTCATTCTGTATTTCAGAATATCTTTTCTTCTTGTGTTGCATCTCATTAGAAATTGAGTGCACTTGTAGTTGAGTGACATCACTATGTAGGTGTTACTATATTATCATCTTTGTGAGGAAGTATAAGCGGTGATGTCCTGGTAAGATTTTTATTTGTTTCACTTTGGAGATGGCTCTGTCTGAATTCTGAAATCTTGTAATTCATTTTTTTTATGATTATGTGGAGCACTGTCCAGGCCTTCACTAAGCATTAGAATCTGGGTAAAGCATGCTACAAATGAACGGACTCCTTTGCTGCAGTTGCTGCTATCTTTAATCTAACTATGTAATTCTGCTGATTACCCAAGACAGCTGCTTGTTGGTGCAGCAGTTAGCATTGTCGCCTCACAGCTAAAGATTCTGTGGTTTGATTCTCAGCTGGAGCGCCTTCTTTGTGGAGTCTGCATGTCCTCCCCGTGGTGGAGTGATGTTTAGGTGGCCTAATGGTTAAGGTGTTTGCCTTACAAACACAAGGTGCAGGGTTTGAGTCTCACAAGGGATAAATGGCTAGGCTTAAAATGGCTCGCAAGGGCAGTTAGCTTAGTATTAACCTATGAACCTAAAAGACATGAAGGTAGGTGCGTGCGTGAATGGGCATGCCTTCTTTGAAGGTTGGGAGGTGGGCTGGTACCTCGGCGCTGTAAAAATCCACTGCCAATCATTAGTGGACCGGAGTTCTGCTGTGGCGACCCCTAACTGGGAAAAGCTGAAAGACATTAGTTACCCAAGACAGCTGCTTGCATCTCAGTCTGTAAGTGTAGTCTAATGAGAGGGATCATTCAAGAAAATAACTTAGTAGCAGATTAATTAGTACATCTTTAAGTTCTGTCAGCTGTCAGTTGTTAACACAAAGTACATAACCTTTTCTTTTGCAAAGGTTGCCGTTTGATGCTCGGCTGGAGTGCCTTCTGTGTGGAGTCTGCATGTCCTCCCCACGGTCGAATGATGTCTAAAAGACATGCAGGTAGGTGCTTGTGTGAATGGGTGTGCCTTCTTTGAAGGTTGGGCATCGGGCTGCCAGCTCAGCACCATAAAAATCCACTGCCAGTCATTAGCAGACCGGAGTTCTGCTGTGGCAACCCCTAACCGGGGAAAGCCGAAAGACTTTAAAGCCCATTTTGTAATTGTTTAAGGAAAACACATAATTTCTGTGTTTTGTGCATTAATTATACAATAGTGCTACACTGACTAATAAGTGTACTTTCTGGTGGGAAAGGCCTGGTAAGAAAGAAAGTCCTTCATTTGGATTTTATAGTCTTACTGAAATAAGATTTAGAGCAGTTCATTCAATATATTAAGTAAGATAACTTGAAAGTACATTGTGGTAGGCAGTGATAGGAGAAGAAAAGATTCAGGCGGGTATTCAGAGGAGGTATCACCACAGAGCTCACTGTACTTCACTTGTGAGATCTAGTAGCATTACAGTGATAAGTGATTTTGTGACATGAAAGAGTTGCCTTGAACAAAATATCATTAGCATCTTATTTGCATGTCTCAGCATTCAATACTTACTGCAGATGTTCTAACTGTATTGTTTCCCCACAGTAGGCACCCACACACACACAGACCCACTCACTCTTAGTCTTCCATACATACACATTCACATTGATATCAGGATTTTACCACACAAGCATACATATGACCATATACAGTCCCACTCATGCCCCTAATCACACCTACAGCCCCAATTCTGTCACAAACAGTAATTGGTGCGCAGCATAAAAACTGTGCACATACCCATTGCATTGGTCTAAAACAGAATGGTACAGTGTTATTTTAAGTCACAGAGTACATCACAGTGAAGAGCACATGGCTAGTTTACATTAGCTGTGCCCCATCTGCATGAGACAATATCCTGTGAGAAACTGGGGATTGGCATAATGGTTAAGTTGTTCACCTCACAGACACAAGGTACAGGTTTGATTCTTACCTTTGAAAAGGTAGTTCGCTAGGTTTTAAAATGGCCCACAAGCGCAGCCTAGGCTAGTATTTACCTATGAACCTCAGTCTGTAATGCTACAGCTGTCTTTGAATCACAGTTTCATAACGTACTGAGCAAGTCTGATGAAAATATTATTGCACAGTGTATGTGTTTACCCCTTTAGTGTCTTTGCCTTTTGTATTGAGCATATTCTATATAAATGGATATCTATATGTGTGTATGTGTTTGTATGGATTTTTTTACAGTTTCATATGTGACATATGTTTTTATACATATATATATATAT
This sequence comes from Protopterus annectens, assembly GCF_019279795.1. Lineage (NCBI taxonomy): Eukaryota > Metazoa > Chordata > Ceratodontiformes > Protopteridae > Protopterus > Protopterus annectens. The sequence goes on from NC_056745.1 coordinate 406,817,739, forward strand.
ATATATATATATATATATATATATATATAAATAAATGTTTGCTGTAGCAAGTGGCAGGGTTGTCTGTACATAAAAGTAAAGCAAGCAAAAACAAAATATGAAGTGGAAGTATATGTTTTCTTTATTCTTTTCTTTATTACAAAGACTTTGCCCCAGTGTGTGTGTGTGAGTATACGCATGTGTAAGTGTGCAGACAGAACTGCGGTGGTGGTGCTGCGGTAGCGTTGTCACCTCACAATTACGTTGCCCGTTCGATTCTCAGTTAGAGCGTCTTCTGTGTAGCGACATGCGTGAATGGGAATTCCTTCGTTGAAGGTTGTGCGTTAGGCCCGGCAAGCCAGTACGTAAAAATCTACTGCCAATCATTAGCGGACTGGAGTTCCGCTGTGGCGACCCCTAACCGGGAAACGCCGAAAGACACAAACAAACTAGATGACAAAAACTGTGTGGTAAAAAGTAGTTTTCCAGTACATTCATAGATGGCCCTGTACAAGTTCCCTGTTTGGGATTTTTTAATGTTAGTATAAAATTTGGATCACTTTCTTCAGAAAAAAATAAAAGTAACAGTTTCAGAGAAAATTTGCAAAAATGTTTTTTTCTTTCATTGGTTTTATTATTGCATATTCTGGCCACATATAGTGCATAGCCAGTGACAATAGGTGTATAATGTGAATGTATCAGTTAGGCACTAGCTACATATAATGGAAATACAGCACAGAAGCTGTAAACTATTAGCTACCAATAGGAGTAGGGACGCAGAATATAACGCAGGTATCAAAGGCAGTAAAATGTTCTCAAGTTACCCAAAACCTTTCATGAAGGCCTACTTATAGGTTTGCTACTGGTAATCCTTGTGTCAAATCTACTTTTTCCTGACTTACTACATCTGTAATATTGTCTTCAATACTAGACTTAAGGTCAAGAATGTCAACTTCTTGGAATTATATGTGATAAATATTGAACCTTGTAAATATTTGGGCACAATCAACTTGCATTTATCAGCAGCGAAGCTCTTCTCAGCGTCATTTATTACTAAAGTAATGTCACTGAAAACTAATTCAGGGTCTCTTGCTTTCCCTTTACTTAATAAGGTCCTTTAACACAACAGACTGCCACTGTATTCAGATGGGACAGTTTTAGTCACAACTAATACCTAGGCAAGGAAACATTTTTATTTTTAGGTGTCAGATGTGACATGCAAAATGAAGTGTCCAAATAGTTTTCATAGTATTTCCTAAGGTGTTCTTCATTCAGCAACTTCTGATTTCAAAGGGAAAATGACAATTATTCTAATTTCTTTAATGTATTAAGGTGCTTTATTTTTGTATCATTGCAAGAATCATATTGCAGAGATACCATCAAAACTGATTCTGTGCATCAGTATATAGTATTTAACCTACACAGGTTTATATGGTGTGGATATCTATTGGAAGTATTGTCGTAAATAGTTACAGTTGTTTATTTTTTCTTTTCTTTTATCCAGTACTGTTTAAGAAATGAATATTCATAAAGCTCTATTTGTTTTTAGATAAATTATACATAAGAGTTTAACTTGTACAAAGCCACAGTTTAAAACTAAAATATTTGGAAAATATATGTAAAGGATCTGTATATTTAATAAAATCAGTTAATTAATTTACTGGTGTGCTGGTTTTTTGTCTCTTTGTATTATACCTGTTCAGGCTTCTGCTGTATAGTTTTCTATGGTGGTTGCAGTAAGGCAAAAGCTATTCCTTTTAAGCCTGCATCACATATTTGGGGTATTTTTTATACTAGTGTCAAGCATAACTCTCAACATCTTAGAGCAAGAAATCTGCACAAAGCCATTAGTAAAAGTGGGACAAAGGCCCAAAAATAGGAACAATTTTTAAATATTGCTCTTACAAACTTAGAAAGTTAATAGAGTAACAGGTTTTGCATTAGCATGAATTTTCTGAAGGATATGAAGTCCAAAATTCAAATGTGTGTCATTATTTTCTAACTTCAGTGTTTAATGAATTCCCACTAATTAGCCAGAAAACTGCGATTTTATGAAAAACTGACCAAAAATATGAGACAAAAGTCTGGACATTCGGTGAAAATCTGTATAGTTGAGAGGTATGGTGTCAAGGTAAGTGACGAGAAATTTCCCACCTTGTACAATACACCTGTTTTTCTGTTATTAACATGCATCCCTTCACACACACAACTGATGTTATCACACACAGGTGCATATGTTGGATTTAAAATTACCTTGTTCTAGCCTGAGTCTGTAGTGCAGAGGCATAGAGCCCTGACTGTGGCCCAGGAGATTGGTGTTCATTTAGTGGCTTTATCACTTGAGGAGTCAAAAAGGGAGGTGGAGGAGTGAAGGAGTACAGCCCACTTTCCTCGTCCAGGGAGCATGCACTCAGTGGGTATACTAGGTGGTGATAACTCTTGTAAAGACTGAAGAGCTCACCACTCATGCTTCAGTGGGAGAATTAGGGCTGCTTGGAGGGAATGCCCCTTGCAGAAGTGAAGAGATGTCCATAATTGCCAGCCCACTGCATGCCCCTCAGAGCAGTTGCATGCCAGTAGGGATAGGGAAAATTAAGAAACAACCTATAACCACTCCCGATGGTTATCTGAATGATATCCCCCTAGTTGACCCTTGCCTTGGTGATGGGGAGCAAATGGGCAAACTAGCCCAGAGGTGACTTATAATCGACAGACAGTAGGAGAAAAGGGCAGGAAAAATAAATAAAATTGTCTAGGTGTCCTTCCATATCACTGTTGTAGTATTCTTCACTGAAGGCATCTCCTGCCAAGGATGACCCTACGTCGAGCCAGTATACCAAAGCCTTTCATTCTTACCAGTGTTGTATGTCAGATGTATGCTACTCTAATCAGTGTAGGACATAAAGTTGATGTGTGGATGTTCCACATTCAAAACGTCTTCACTGCCAGTCAAAACACCAAAGTTGCATGCCCTTCACTGAGCTGGTTATACTGAGCCTTTTGCAGATAAGCATTCTGTTGGTGTTGCTTTTCTTTTGTTTTACAGTGCATTTTGAGAGTTCATGTCATCCAGGAAAGGGAAATGTATATGTGGGAGGCAGAGTTCGTATTTAATTCATGCTCTTTTTGTCAGGCTTTTGTGCGAGAACCATTGTCTTAAGTTGTTGGCCTAGGGTACCATAGCTGAATCCTACTGCCTCAAGGCACAGCCAGCTCATAAGAAAAAGGCTAAAAAACCAAGGTCTGATACTGCCACTGTCCAGCTTCTACCAGACATCTATCTTGAGGTGGATGATACCCCCACCGAAGACTGTCTGGTGGTGATGTCTGTTCCCTATGTTGCAACCCTGGCCGTCATGGAACTGGCTTCATCTATGTCCTGCAAGACTTTGCAAATGTCCACTGCAGTTCTGTAGTGTGAATCACAGCTAATCATATCTGAGGAGCCTAGGGGGGACTTTTATGATCTTAGTTAGTGAGGAGGTGTCTGCTACCCTGATTGAGTCAAGGCAGGGTTCTGACCTACCAAGTTTGTTGAGGCCAGCATCCCCTTTAAGAAAAGACAGAATACTAAGCAAATTTTTTTTACTCCCAAAGTTCCTCTGAAGGAGTGGCAGGATTTTACTCAGGGCTTGTTTGATGTCCTGTTGGCTTTGAGACCACCTCAGTGGGTTTTGTTTCCTGCCTCTCCTTGGTGCTTTAAACTAAAGGATTTAGGAAACTTTATTCCTCTGCTAAGGAATTGGACTTCGATGAGTATTCCTTGGCTTACTTCTCCCAAATGCCATCTCCTTTGGACTATAGCTCTGAGGAGGAGGAGTCCTTAAATCTGGACTCCCCTTTGGAAGAATTGTCCTTTGGTGATACTGTGGATTGTATGATGGAGCATTTTAAGTGAGACTGCTGCCAAATTTCTGACATCTGGAAAATATGATATGAGTTGTTGCAGATAGACTAGCCTAAGACTTCTGCTATTCCCGCTGTTTTAGCTGCACTGTTGGATACTTTTTCAGTTGCTTCTTTGGCTCATGATTCCCAACCGCCTGTCCCTACCATTTTTATAACGTCTCTTGAGACTTTCAAGTTTCTTTTTAAATGTCCTTCTGACCCTGATGTGGTCTCTGTCTTTGCTGATAAGCCTTCTTGGCTTTTGTCTTCCTCTAAGCTTCTTCCCTCAGGCAAGGGTAGTCAAACTATGTAGAGAACAGGGAAGAAGGTTTACACTTCTGTCACCTTGTCATTTCATGCCATTAACCATCAAATACATGACCAGTAATATTTTATCCATTTTGTCTAAGTTGGGAGGGGGTTCTGTCTGACCTGCATGATTCTGAGGCTAAGTACACTGCTTTTCTTTGGTGGGATACACATCTCGGGTGGGTCATCACTCAATTAAGTGTAGTTATGAAACTGCTGATACCTCCTGTAGAACTGCCATTTCATGCTGTGTCATGAGGTGATATTCCTGGCTTCATCTTCAAGCTTTGCCTGTTGACATAAAGGCTAAGCTTCTTGATGCTGTCCTATATAACCAAAATCTCTTTTGTACTCTAGTGCCAGATTTGTTTAAGACCTTACAGGACCAAGGCAAGGTCATGAAGGACCTAAGCAGATTTTTGTCTCTCCCATCCCTAAGTTTCAGAGGAGTTATCCTGCTAAAACTGCCTTTGTTTTTAGTCAGCCTCATCAGCCCTCCAAAGTTAAAAATGTCCCTAAGTGTGTCATTTCTGACAAACCAACTCAGATGCCTAGACCTCAAAAACCTTCCTTTCAGGACAGATCTGGCTCCATCTGACATTCTACCTTCCCCTCACCCAGGTTCCCTTGTCTCAGACTATCCCTGTCACACCCTGTTTGTCAACAGATTACTTCAGACTCTTGGGTTCTTTCAGTCATTCATTAAGGCTACTTCATAGTCTGGATGTCTCTTCCCCTTTTCCAGGCACTTCTCAACCCCCTTCAGATCAAATTCCCCATTTTTCAGAGGAGATGCAGGGTGTGCTCATTCAGGCCATGATTCAACCGATCCCAGAGGCCCTAAGGGGCACAGGGTTTTATTCAAGGATGATTCTGAGTTCCGAAAAGGAGGGGTCCTGAAGGCTTGTTCTAGACCTTTCTTTTTTGAATACTTTCCTCAAGGTACCCACCTTTAAGGATGCTTTCCCTCCAGACCATGTTTCTCCTCTTGCTTTCTCAAGCCTTCTTAGTTTTCCCTGGATCTGAAGGAAGCTTGCCTTCATATTCCCTTTCATCCCTATTCAGGAAGTATTTACATTTCTCTGGTTCCTCCTCTCATTTTCAGATGTTCTTCATGTTTCACTGTTGCAGTCATCACCTGTGGGTTATCCCTGCTGTGGTAGCCCTCGGCTGACCTGATTACCAGAGTCAATGTTTTTGTGTGCTGGCTGCTGTCGCCTGTAGTCTGACGTCAGGAGATCAGTACTATAAAGCAAGGCAGCTGACGTCATTACATCAGTCTTTCTTGACATGGAGCCCATAGCAGAAACAGTTTGCATGAGTGCCGGTCGGTCGCTACCAGAAGTCGTAGTCGCCTGTGGAAAGCCGATCCCACACTGAGACTTTAATTCTTACTGCATTACTTGTTTAGGCCCACACCACGACATCCCTCGTTTCCAGTTCTGTGCCCTCTTTAATGCAAGCACCATTCACTGTAGAGCTCTTTTTGTAGGCAATTATTTTCGTATTCCATCTTTGAATTCTGATATGGCATCCATCAGCCAGCAATCCACTGGCATTCCGAAAAAAAGTAAAGCTAGAGACAGGCCACACAAAGCTAAGCCTTCCAATGATGCTACTGCTAAGCAAGTCGTCAGTTCTCTAGAATTCAGTGAGGCACTTTCGCAGCCCCTGATGCCCGACTCACTTTCTACTCAGGCCTCTGCCGAGATGTCCGGTATGCCACAGAAATCCACATGTTCTTCGTGTTTCACTGTTGCAGTCATCATATTTGAGTTATCTGCTTGCAGTAGCCTTCATTCGGACAGATTATCAAAGTCTTGGGTCCTGCATCGGTTGCTGTCTCATCTTCCATGACGTCAGGTAGTCAGGGGTATAAAGCATGTAGCTGACACCATGACATCAGTCTTTCTTGCTGTGCGGTGGCCGAAGCAGAAGCAGTTCGCAAGTGTTGGTCGGCCGACTCCTGAAATTTTCATTTTAGAGTTTCAGAACCAAAGTCTTCAAATAAAGCTAAGTATTCCGTTGGAGAAACTTTTTCTAGCTCTAAACTGATGTCAGTAAAAGTCAATAATTGTATTTCTTGTAGAAAGCAAATACCTCAAAGATTTTCATTCGTACTGTATTCCTTACCTAGGCCCTGACCACAACATACCTCACTGTTGGTTTTGTGCCTTATTTAAACAACAAACTATTCGGGGTTGGTATATTTATGCTTCTAAATATTTTAGTGCTCAGTTCAATTATCCAGATATGTCTTCGGTAAGCCACCCGACTACCGACATTCTGAAAAAATGCAAAAATAAAGACAGAGACATGCTGCCTAGGTCCAAAGCTGCCGACGACGCTTCTCCTAAGCTAGTCGCCAGTTCGTCGGTACTCAGTGAGGTGCTTTTGCAGCACCTGATACCCGCTACTTCAGATTCGCAGGCCTCTACTGAGACCCATTCGGAGTCCAGTATGCCGCGAGATGCTTCAACTGTAGAACCTGCGGACGTCTCTACCTTGGATGAGTCTGGAGCCGCTGTGCAGGCAGAAGGTATATTCAGGCCTACTGACTTGCAAATTAAACCGATGCCACCTTCTTCAAGGCCTAAAACTCAATCCATGCCTAGAAAACTGATGCCCAGACTGAATGGTCAGGCCTCTATGCCTAAAAAACAAATGATAAGAATGGCTGAAGACCTTATTACTTTAATCAGGGGAAGCAAACCTTCTCCCTCTAAGAGACCTAGGACTGAATTTGCTTATGATACAAATTTCTGTTTCCTCTGATGACCAGAATTTATCCTTATCTACCTATGAGGATTCTGATGCAGAGGACTCTATTCCCTCTGCTTCTCCTCCAGAGGATTTCTCTTTTGGTGAAACCTTACATACTCTTAGGGAGCATTTTCGCTGGGAAAGCCAGGATTACTCTGATTCTAAAAAGAGGCTTAGGGATTTCTTACTCCTGCCCCAACACAGGCCTTTAGCTATCCCCCTGTACTGGACATTGTTGATGATGCCTTTTCAGAATCTAGCTTGGCCCCTGACTCTTTACCTCCTGCTCCCAGAAAACCTGATAGATATTACAGGGTTTCTGAGTCTCACAAGTTCATTTTTAAAAATCTTACTGCGGATCCTGAGACCATTTCACAAGGGACCCAAGGGCATTAAGGCTACTACTGCCAGAAATCCTACCCTCTCTGATAAAGATTCCTGGGCGCTGGATAGATGGGGTAAGAAGGTATGCACTTCTGCAACCTTGGCCACTAGGGCCTTAAACTGCCAGTTTCATGTGTTAAAGTATCAGCAGCATATTATTGGATTGCTCAAACAGAAAACGATGTTGATTCCTGACTGTGCTGAAAATAAGGATTTACAGGATTTAATGCATTCTGCTGAACAAGTTGGAAATATACTTTGCAATGTGGTTTTGATTCACTAGAGACATCTTGCAGGGCTGCTGTCACTGCATCTGTACTTAGAAGGCATGCTTGTCTCAAGGAGCAATCTTTACCAGATCATGTTAAAGCTAAATTGCTGGATGCTCCCTTAAATCATGACTGCCTGTTTGGCAACAAAGCAGAAGAAGTACTTAAATAGATGGAGGAAAAAGCTAAATCTATGCAAACTGTTAAAGATTTCCTACAAATATAGCCTCCAAGATTTAGTAGGCATTGGCCCTCTAAGAATTGGTCCTTTCCTGCCTCTTCCAGGCCTTCTCATTCCAAACTCAGAACCAGCAGTACACCCAGACTTCAGTTCCAAGGTACGCACAGGACTAAGCAGTGGGGGGCTCCCACTTCCAAATCCGGGAGTAGTAAGACTCCCCCCTATGGTAAACTGTCTCAGTGACTTAACTTTAAAACTTCCAAGCCCTTTTCAACTGACTGCTCCTGTAGGGGGAAAGATTATTCTGCAGGCAAAAAAGTGGGAACTCATTACCCAGGACAAATGGGTTTTAAATATAGTATCCCAAGAATACAGATTTCACCTTCACATGTAACCAATCCCAAACGGTTGGCTAGATCTACCCCCAAATCAGTAGGCAGAGGCTCAAAAGCAAGTACTCTGTTAAGTATAAGGGCTATTCAAACTGTACCAGAAGAGGAAAAGGGACAAGGTTTCTACTCCAGACTTTTCCTGGTACCCAGAAAAGACAACTCATGGCATCCTATCCTGGACCTTTCTATCCTAAACACCTTTTTGGTGATCCCAAAATTCAAGATACTAACTCTTCACCAGTTGCTTCCTATGCTAGGCAAGGATGCCTGGTTAGCAACACTGGATTTAAAGGAAGCCTACCTGCACATCCCAATCGGGGAATCTTGCAGAAGATAACTATGCTTCAAAGCAGGCTGCATGCACTATCAGTTCTCTACGCTCCCCTTTGGCTTATCTACTGCACCCAGGGTATTCACAAAGTGCCTAGCTCCAGTCATTACATGTTGCAGGCAAAGAAATATTGAAATATACCCATACCTGGATGATTGTCTAATTCAGGCAAAAAGCCAGGACATACATTTGAATCATCTGGCATTTTTACAAAAGGTGTTAACTTGTCTGGGGTACACCATAAAAGAAAAGAAATCACATCTTGTACCCTGTCAACAAATTATATTCCTGGGAGCAAGCTTGAATACAACTTCCCAGATGACTTTTCTCACGCCAGAGAAACAAATTAATTTGACAGCTTACTTCAAACTAATGGCCACAAAAACCCTGCTATCTGCTAGGCAAATACTGCAAGCCTTTTGGGGTTCATGGCCTCCTGCATTTTCCTAATTCCATATGCAAGACTGCATATGAGGAAACTACAATGGTATCTAAAAAGCCTATGGTGCAAACATTCTTAGGATCTAGAAGCAATGACTCCTATGATACCTTGCCTACAGTTAGAGTTCCTTTGGTGGGCAGAGGCCTGCCACCAAAACAAGGGACTACCATTCACTCTACCCCCTGCCACCCAAACCCTAACAACAGACGCATCAGACTATGCATGGGAGGCTCACCTGGCAGGGAAGTGCATTCAGGGCAAATGGAACCCAAGTCCAATGCACATACATATCAATCAAAATAAAATGTTAGCTGTACAGAATGCTCTGACAGCCTTCAAGGGCCACATTCTTCCAGGACAATTAATGGTAAAGACAGACAACACCACTGTTATGTGGTACATAAACAAGCAGGGGCTACCCATTCATACACCCTCTGCAGACTAGCCATGGCTCTGTGGAACACAGTCTTGAGCTACCAAGTGCATCTACAGGCTGAATTCCTGCCAAGAAAGCTAAATACACTGGCAGATGTACTAAGCAGAAATCTCATGGACCCACATGAGTGGAAACTGAAAATAAAGACTTTCAACATGTTGATAAACAAATGGGGGAGCCCAGATATATTATGTGGTACATAAACAAGCAGGGGGTTACCCATTCATACACCCTCTGCAGACTAGCCATGGCTCTGTGGAACACAGTCTTGAGCTACCAAGTGCATCTACAGGCTGAATTCCTGCCAGGAAAGCTAAATACACTGGCAGATGTACTAAGCAGAAATCTCATGGACCCACATGAGTGGAAACTGAAAATAAAGACTTTCAACATGTTGATAAACAAATGGGGGAGCCCAGATATAGACCTGATGTCCTTCAAGAATGCAACTGCAGTCCTTACATATGGGTTGTCCTGCCTCAGGCAGCCCTCGGTCGGCCGGATTCCAAAGTCTGGGTCCGGCGTCGGCTGATGTCGCCTCCTCCCCGACGTCAGAGCGGCTGGGGTATAAAAGCATCAGCCGACGCCATCTTCCTCAGTCTTTCTTGCTGTGCGGTGCCCGAAGCAGAAGCAGTTCGCAAGTGCCGGTCGGTCAGCTCTTGTGTTTTACGTATCCGAAGTCATCAAAAAGCTAAGTACCCCACTGGAGAACCTTTTCTTGCCTCAGCTGATGTCAGAAAAAACTGAAAAAGTTAATAACTGTTTGTCTTGTGGTAAACAAATACCTCATAAGGACTTCCATTCTTACTGCCTTCCCTGCCTTGGCCCAGACCATGACGTCTCGGCCTGTGCTGCCTGTGCTTGCTTCAATAAGCGCACACTCAGGCGCCGGGCAGAGTTTGCTGAAGACTTTTTTGGCGAAAAATACTCTTATACCATGCCGTCGGAACAACCGACTCCACATATTTCCAAAAAACGGAAAGACCGGGACCGACATTCTCGGCCCGCGACTTCCACCGACACCACGCCAAAAACTACCGCGAGTGCATCGGTCTCTTCTGAGGCGGTTTTTCCACCGCTCCAGACCGACGACACCACTTTACCGATCACTTCGGCCCCGGAGCCTACGCCGGTGCCGGTTGTTGATTTTCCTCCGGAAATTGAAGCCCAAGATTTGCCTGAGACCATACCGGTGGACAAGGTTACTCCAGCACGTGGGGCAGCTAGGCCCCCTATGTCTATGTCTATCAAGGCCTACACACGTGCTAAGGCTTCCAGCCAGGCTAAGTCTCACCCTCCTAAATCTTTGCCTCAGACCACTATTGATAAACAAATCATGACTTTAGCTGCAGATCTAATTTCCTTAATCAGAGGCTCCCAGGCCCATCCTGACAGAGGTTCTCAGCCACCTTCAGACAAAAGGCCCAGGGTTGAGCATACAGACACCCCTTCTTCTGATGATGCCTCTGGTGACACTGATCACTCAGATACCCAGGAAGAGTCCTTCCAGGCCTACGAGGATTCTGATGCGGAAGAATCTATTCCTTCTGCTTCTCCTCCTGAGGATATTTCTTTTGGGGAAGTTCTCCACTCCATGAGGGAGCATTTTCAGTGGCAAGGCCAGGAATTCTCTGACTCCAGGAAACGGCTTCGTACCTTCCTTAAGCTTCCCCAACACAGGCCTTTAGCTATCCCTCCAGTGTTAGACGTACTGGATGATGTGTACTCAGACTCGAGTGCTTCTCCTGATTCTCTCCCCCCTGCTCCTGTCAAGCAGGACAGATACTACAGGGTTCCTGAAACTCATAAACATTTCTTTAAGGCCCATTCTGTTGATCTAGAAACAATTTCCCAGGGGCCCAAAGGGGTGGCCACATCCACGGCCAAAAATCCTTTGCCCTCAGACAGGGAAGCTAGGTCCCTGGAGAGGTGGGGCAAAAAAGTTTATACCTCAACCACACTGGCCATGAGGGCCCTTAATTGCCTTTTTCATATGTTTCAGTATCAGGATTTCATGATGGATGATTTGCAGAAAAAGTTAGCCTCTCCTGAGCCTTTAGATAGAAAGGCCTTGCAGGATTTGGTTCATAATATACAGCAGGTTAGCAGTCATTTTCTTCAGTGTGGTTATGATGCATTGGAAGCTTCATGTAGGGCAGCTATGACAGGGGCCGTCATACGTAGACATGCATGGTTGAAAGAACAGGCATTGCCAGATCATGTTAAAGTAAAGCTTCTAGATGCACCTCTGGAAAAACAGAAGCTATTTGGTGCTAATGCTCAGGATGTGTTGAAATCAATTGAGGAAAAGGCTAAATCAGTGCAAACAGTCAAAGATTTCCTCCAGGTTCAGCCACCAAGGTTCAGCAGGAATTGGCCTTCTAAGAATTGGTCCTTTCCAGACACTGACAAGTTTCAAAAGGGAAAAAAACAGGCGTGCCCGAGGGAGAGGGCAATACAGAGGCTCCTACAGGGGACGCCACTGGCAACCGACTAATCAGAGAGGTGGCGCAGGGACTTCTACTGCTCCACAGGGACAATCACAATGACTTGACTTTGACACCGCCGACCAAGGCTCAAAGAGAAGCACCTTTAGGCAGAAAATTATCCTTATTTTCAAAAAATTGGCACATTTTAACAAAGGACAAATGGATTCTGGACATAATAGACCAAGGCTATAGGTTCCACTTCCATACTTTACCAACAAGACAAGGCATGCCAAACCTGCCACAAAATCAAAGGGCAGTGGCATTCGTACAAGTTTCAAAGCTGATACAAATCAAAGCAATAGAAAAGGTTCCTCCTCAGGAACAAGGCCAGGGATTTTACTCACGACTGTTCCTTGTTCCAAGAAAAGAAAAGCAATGGACTGGACTTGTCCGCTCTAAACACTTTTCTCATTGTACCAAAATTCAAAATGCTGACGGTACAGCAACTCCTTCCCATGCTGGGCAAGGGGTCTTGGCTGGTTACTCTGGACCTCAAGGAGGCATACCTGCATGTCCCAATCAGACACAGTTGCAGAAGATACCTCAGATTTCTTGCAGGGTCAGAGCATTATCAATTCTCAGCATTGCCTTTTGGCTTATCTACTGCGCCCAGAGTATTCACGAAATGCCTGGCATCAGTAATTGCACACTGCAGACTCCAGGTAATACAAATATACCCTTACCTGGACGACTGCCTTATACAAGCGGACAGCAAGCAAGCCTTGACAAAAAACTTGAATTATGTCATTCACTTACTACAGGCTTTCGGATACACAGTCAACTTACAAAAATCAAGACTACTGCCATCCCAACAAATAATTTTTCTAGGAGCCAAACTAGACACAGAATCACAAATGGCTTACCTCACAGAAGAGAAACAAGAACAATTACCACATTACTTCAAAAGCCTAGCAAAGCTCACCCAGATGACTGCAAGGAAATTCCTGCAGGCCCTGGGTTTCATGGCATCTTGCATTCTACTGATTCCACTGGCAAGACTACACATGAGAAAACTACAATGGTACCTAAAAAGTTTATGGTCTCAACACAGCCACAACTTGGAAGCAATTATCCCACTCATCCCATGTCTACAAAGGGAATTTTTGTGGTGGGCCCAAGCAAGCCAGTTAAACAAAGGTATGCTTTTCAACAAACCTCAAACAAGCCAAACCATTACAGCAGATGCCTCAGACCATGGATGGGGGGCGCACATGGAGGGCAGATGCAATGGACCCAGGAAGTGCATCTACACATCAATCAAAAAGAGATGTTAGCAGTAAATTTGCAAATCGAGGCCTTAGGAAAATATCTTCAACAAGTGTTATGTGGTATATAAACAAGCAGGGAGGTACACATTCTTACCCCCTTTGCAGACTAACAATGACTCTTTGGGAAAAGTCCCTGAAACTGAACATACAGCTGCAATCCCAGTTTGTTCCAGGCAGGGACAATGTTCTGGCAGACAGTCTAAGCAGAAACATCCTGGACTCGCACGAATGGATGTTGCATCCAGACATTTTTGCACAAATAACTCATGCATGGGGGAGGCCGGACATAGATCTCTTTGCCTCCCACCTCAATCATCATCTGAAAAAGTTCTGCTCGAGGAATCACCATCCACAAGCCTGGAGAATAGATGCTCTCTCATTCAGCTGGAACTCTCTAAAAATCTATGCATTCCCACCTGTACCATTAATGACCAAGGTGTTACTGAAGATCAAAGCAGAGCAACCGAAAGGCATCTTAATAGCTCCAGATTGGCCAAGACAGCACTGGTATCCATTACTAAGGAGCATAACTTGCACCAAGCCGTGGCCCCTGCCTCAATGGCCTCTACTCTTGACTCAGCACAATTACAGGACGGTTCATCCCAACCTGCAAACTCTGCAGCTGACAGCTTGGAGGATTCCATGATTTCTCCACATATCTCTCTCTCCAAGGAAGTTCAACAGATATTATTGGAAGCACGCAGACCTTCCACCAGAAAGACTTATTCAGCCAAATGGAAGAGATTCAACATCTGGAATACCAACAAGGGACAGGATGCATCAGTAATGAGCATCCCACAGATACTGGAATACTTGGCAGAAATGCTGCATAATGGACTTTCCTATTCTTCCATAAAAATACACGCTTCAGCAATTTCAGCAAAATACAACACTGATCCACCTGTGTTTTCACATCCTTTGCTAAGACAATTTCTAAGGGGGATAAAGAATATCAAACCTCCCAGAAAACCACCAATGCCTGCATGGGACCTCAACTTCGTGTTGGAGAAATTAACTGTTCCTCCTTTTGAACCAGCAGCATCTTCAGAATTGCAATTTCTTTCCTGGAAAATGGTTTTCCTGCTGGCAATTACCTCAGCAAGAAGAGTTTCGGAGATACAGGCCCTCATGGCGGTACCTCCATTTCTCATTTTTCATCAGGACAGGGTTTCTTTAAGAACCAATCCTTCTTTTATGCCAAAAGTGATATCCAGGGTGTCTCTAAATCAAGCAATTCACCTGCCTACTTTCTTCCCCAATCCTCAAAATAAAGGGGAAAAGCTGCTGCACACTTTGGACATACACAGACAACTACGTTACTACTTGGACAGAACAAAGGCCAGCAGGAAGTCTGACCAACTATTTGTAGCATGCACTCCTGGAGTGCAAGGAAAGGCAATTTCCAAACAAACAATTTCAAAATGGATTGGACATTGCATCAGATTCTGCTATTCTTTCCATGGAAAGGGTGTGCCAGCCAATATCAGGCCACACTCCACCAGAGCTACAGCCACCTCCACAGCGTTCCTAAGAGGGGTGGCTACAAAGGACATTCTAGAAGCTGCTACATGGAGCTCCGTGCATACATTTTCCAAGCACTACAACCTGCCTTTATATTCCAGATCCCGAGCAGGCTTTGCTTCAGCAGTCCTGCAGGGCATTTTAGCTACACCATCTTTATCTTAGAGCCTAAAACCCCCAGCTTGGCTATGGTATTCAACCCATATGTAAGGACTGCAGTTGCATTCTTGAAGGACATAGTACAGTTTTGTACCTACCATAAATGTAGATGTCCGATAGATATGCAACTGCAGTCAGGTTTTCCCTCCCTCCTACCCCTCTGTGTATTGGGTCCACTTCCCTCCTTTTATACTTAGCTGGGGATATCTGTTATGGTGTATCTGTTTATTGCTATTGTGTATGTCTGGAATTTTATCCAGTCCTAAATTTAGCCTTCCTTGGAGGGCACCTGGCATCTGGGGCAAGAAACACTGAGGAAGATGGCGTTGGCTGATGCTTTTATACCCCAGCCGCTCTGACGTCTGGGAGGAGGCGACATCAGCCGACGCCGGACCCAGACTTTGGAATCCGGCCGACCGAGGGCTGCCTGAGGCAGGACAACCCATATGTAAGGACTGCAGTTGCATATCTATCGGACATCTACATTTATGGTAGGTACAAAACTGTACTTTTGCCTCCCCCCATTACTACCAATTGGACAACTTCTGCACAAGGACTCTCCACAAACAAGCTTGGAAAGTGGATGCCCTGTCCTTCAACTGGAAACGTATCAGTTTATGCCTCTCCTCTCCAAAGTACTACTAAAGATCAAACAGGACAAACCAAGGACGATACTGATTGCACCAGACTGGCCACGCCAACACTGGTACCCCATATTGCGCAGTGTGTCACTGCTGGCACCATGACACCTGCCTTAGACCCCTACCCTGCTGTCCCAGCAGGAGGGCCAGATTCTGCATCCTCAGCTTCAAACACTGAACCTGGCATCCTGGCTAATTACCTGATCTCAGTTACCATCCCTTAGTAAACAGGTGTTGGATATCATTCTGGAGGCAAGGAGGCCTAGTACTAGAAAATCTTATGCTGAAAAATGGAAAATATTCTTTTCCTGGAACCAAACTCAAGGGATGGGCACAGCAGCGCCCAGTTTACCTTAGATTCTTCAATACTTAACTGAGATGCTTCACAAGGGCCTTTCCTTTTCCTCCATCAAAATTCATGCCTCAGCCATTTTGCCTTATTACATCACAGAACCACCCCTCTTCTCTCGTCCACTGCTCAAGCAGTTCCTCAGAGGGGCCAAAAATTTAAGACCATACAGGAGAGCCCCAAATCCAGCCTGGGACCTTAACTTTGTATTGGAAAAACTCACTCTACCTCCTTTTGAACCAGCTGCAAGTTGTTGTTGTTGTTGTTGTGTCTTTCGGCTTTTCCCAGTTAGGGGTCGCCACAGTGGAACTCCGGTCCGCTAATGATTGGCAGTAGATTTTTACGTTTTGGCTTGCCGGGCCTAACGCACAACCTTCAACGAAGGAATGCCCATTCATGCATGTCGCCACACAGAAGATGCTCTAACTGAGAATCGAATGGGCAACATCTAACTGTGAGGCGACAATGCTACCGCAGCACCACCAGCTGCAAGTGCAGAGTTAAAATTTCTTTCTTGGAAAACTGCCTTCCTTTTAGCAATCACTTCAGCAAGAAGGGTGTCTGAATTACAAACCCTTATGGCAGTGGAGCCTTTCATCATCTTTCATGCGGACAGGGTGTCCCTCAGGACCAATCCCTCCTTCATGCCCAAGGTAGTACCAGTGTGGCTCTTAATCAATCCATTCATTTGCCAACCTTCTTTCCTAATCCACAGAACAAAGGGGAACGGATACTGCACTCCTTAGATGTGCACAGACAACTTAGATTTTTACTTGGACAGGACTAAACCTCAAAGGAAATCTGAACAGCTTCTGGTGGCATTTGCTGCAGGGGCAGAGGGGAAGGCCATTTTAAAGCAAACCATTTCTAAATGAATAGGCCATTGCATTCATTTCTGCTATAAACACCATGGAAAACCTATCCCACAGAGGATAAGACCACACTCAACCAGGGTTGCATTTACCTCTACAGCCTTTCTCAGAGGTGTCCCTACCAGGGACATCTTAGAAGCTGCTACCTGGAGTTCTGTACATACTTTCACCAAGCATTACCATTTGCCAATTTTCTCTAAATCCAGAGCTGGTTTTGCCACTGCAGTCTTGCTGGGCCTTTATAGCTGGTCCTAAGGTGATCTAAATTCCTCCTCCCATCCTTAGCTTTGGGAATCTACCCAAATGTGATGACTGCAACAGTAAAACATGAAGAACATAGTACAGCTGTGTACACTTACCATAAATGTAGATGCTCGAGTGTATTCACTGTTGCAGTCCTGGTTACCCTCCCTCCAGCCCCCTGACTTCTATTGACTATAACTCTATTCTTGTTTACTATGCTTAAAAGCTTTTTGGTGTATTTGCTTTTTTGTTGGAGGTATAACCTTGTATATAACTGCTTCCCATTATTGGGGTGCCTGACATCTGGGGCAAGAAAAACTGATGTAATGGCGTCGGCTGCATGCTTTATACCCCTGACTACCTGACGTCATGGAAGATGAGACAGCAACCAACGCAGGACCCAAGACTTTGATAATCTGGCTGACTGAGTGCTACTGCAAGCAGATAACCCAAATGTGATGACTGCAACAGTGAATACACTCGAGCATCTACATTTATGGTAAGTGTACACAACTGTACTTTCATCTTCCAAGCCTTTGGCTGTCTCTGCCTCAGTTGGGTCCAGAGCCGTGATGCAGGCTCCGACTTCTGAGGAGACCGTTCACACTACCGATTCTAGACAAAAACCGACATCTTCTCTTCCGACTACCATTTCTCAGAGACCGACGGATTCTCTCAGGCCTCAAAGCCAGGCTACTCCTAGGAAATCTGCTTCTAGCCACCATCTTGCCACTGCTCTCCCACCCCAAGCTCAAATGCTTAAAATGGCAGAGGATCTCATCTCTCTTATCCAAGGTACTAGAGCCTGAACTCCAAAAAGAAAAAGACTTCCTTCTCCAGAAATTGACAGACTGATAATTGAATCTGATTATTCTGCCTTTGAAGAGGAACAACAGCCCTTAACGGTTTATGAAGATTCAGATGCAGAGGAATCCATCCCTTCTGCCTCCCCTCCAGACGACCTCTCCTTCGGGGAAACCCTTCACCCCCTCAGGAAACATTTTCAACTGGAATCTCAGGACTACCCACAGTCAAAGAAACAACTTAGAGAGTTTCTGGACCTGTCCCAGCACAGACCCCTGGCCATCCCACCTATTCTAAAAGTGGTGGATGATGTTTTCCTTGAATCCAGTTTAGCCCCTGATGCCCTGCCTCCTGCTCCAGCTAAACCTGACAGGTACTACAGAGTACCGGATTCTCACAAATACCTGTACAGGAACCCTGCTGCAGACCCTGAGGTCATTACACAGGGACCCAAAGGAGCTAAGACTAGGTCTGCCAAGAATCCTCTTCCTTTTGACAAAGACTCCAGAACTCTGGACAGATGGGGTAAGAAAAAGTATACACTTCTGCAACCTTAGCTATCAGAGCACTCAAATATCAGTTCCATGTGTTAAAATATCAACAACACACTTTGGAACAATTAAAACTGAAGATTGCTACCTCTCTTGATGGTGCCAACTCAAAAGAGCTGGCAGAATTACTACACTCTGCTTGTCAAGTGACCAAGCACATTACAATGTGGATATGACGTTCTAGAAGCCTCTAGCAGGGCAGCATTGACAAGATTTGTTATTATAAGACATGCATGACTGAAGGAACAACCTCTCCCTGATCATGTCAAGTCTAAACTTATTCATGCACCCCTAGATAAGGAACGCCAGTTTGGGGAAAAAGCAGAAGAGGTGCTTAAAAAGATGGAAAACAAAGCAAAATCTATGCAAACAGTAAAAGATTTCTTTCCAGTTCAACCACCCAGATTCAGCAGGAACTTCCCCTGTAAACACTGGGCCTTCCCTGCACCCAGCAGACAGGGCCAAAGTAAGCCCCGCAGGGACAGGACAATCCAGGCCCCTATCCCAGGGGCAGCAAAGAAGCAATCAATGGACCACTTCCACCTCTAAGGCAGGGTGTTTTAAGCCAAGCTTCTATGGTAAGCACTCACAATGACTCTCCCTCCCCCCTCTGCCCTCCTTTCACCCATCTAAAACAAGGAGGAAGGCTCACCTTCTTCAAGGACAATTGGGTCTCTATAACCAAGGACCAGTGGGTATTAAAAATAATTTTTCAGGGATACGGATTCTTCTTCAGCGAACTCCCAGTTCCAAGAGGGTACCCAGACCTCCCCCCAAACCAGTGGGGAGAGGTGTTAAAACAGGTAAAAAGACTAATATTCCAGGGGGCAATAGAACCTGTACCTCTAGATCCAACAGGAAAAGGTTTTTACTCCAGACTATTCCTTGTACCTAGAAAAGAGGGTGCTTGGCGCTCCATCCTGGATCTATCTAAACTGAACACCTCCTTGGTCCCCAGATTCAAAATGCTATCCTTGCAGCAGCTCCTGCCTATGCTAATACAAAATTCCTGGCTGGTGACACTAGACCTAAAAGATGCCTACCTCCACATCCTCATCAGGGAATTATGCAGAAACGTCCTGTGCGCTTTAGAGCAGGCAATCAGCACTTTCAGTTCTCTGCACTGCCCTTTGGCTTATCTACTGCTCCCAGAGTATTCACTAAATGCTTGGCCCTGGCTATAGCATTCTGCAGACAGAGAGATACACAGATTTACACTTACCTGGACGACTCCCTCATTCAGGCAAACAGCAAAGAAAAGTTGCTCCAGGATCTTCTCTTTGTCAAAAATCTCCTAACTTCCCTAGGATTCACCATCAATGAGAAAAAAATCAAAGCAAAACCCCACCAGGAAAATTGAGCCATGCTAGACACAGCAACCCTAATGGCCTTCCTATCCCCAGAAAAGCAGAGCTTCCTGCCTCTCTACTTCACACATCTGGCTTCCAGAAGTCACCTCACTGTGAGGAAGTTCCTGCAAGCCGTGGGATACATGGCATCTTGCATCCTTCTCATCCCTCTCACCAGGCTTCACATGAGAAAGCTTCACTGGTACTTAAAGAATCTTTGGTGTCAGCACTCTCAGTCCCTAGAGACCACTCTCCCACTAATCCCTTGCATAAGGGACAAATTTTTCTGGTGGGCAATGGCCTGTGCCATGAACAAGGGTCTTCCCTTCATCCTCCGCCTTTCTGGCCAGACCATCACCACCAATGCCTTAGACATAGCTTGGGGCACTCACCTAGTAGGCAGGTGTACCCAAGGCCTTTGGAATGCCCAGCAACTTCACTTGCACATCAAATAGAAAGAAATGGTGGCAGTGCAAAATGCACCGACTTCCTTCCAACCCTGTCTCAGGCCAGGGGTCCTCCTTATAAAAACAGACACCACAGTAATGTGGTACATCAACAAGCAGGGCGGCACCCAGTCTTACCCCCTGTGCAGGTTAGCCATGAGTCTGTAACTTACAGCCACCTCCATGGGGCTACACCTAATTGCCCAATACTTACCAGGGATCAACAACCCACTGGCAGACCACCTAAGCAGAGACTTACTGGACTCCCATGAATGGCAGCTCCACAGAGAAGTCATTCTGCAAATCACCCAGGAGTGGGGGACTCCAGAGGTGGACCTCTTTGCCTTGCATCTCAACCACCAGCTGCACAAGTTTTGTACCATGGATATCACCTTCTCGCATGGAAGGTGGATGCCTTGACCTTACCCTGGAGCTCCCTCTTTGTGTACGCATACCCTTCTCTACCTCTTATTCCCAAGGTTCTGATCAAAATAAGAGAGGAGAAACCAAATTCTATCTCATTGCTCCAGACTGGCCAAGACAACATGACCTTACAGCCTCTGAAGCTGCTTCCCCTAAGGTCAGACCTCTTGACCCAGGAGAGAGGGAAGGTACTGCACCCAGACCTACAGACTCTCAAACTTTCAGCAGTAACAAAGAAGTCACTGTTAAGCAAACAGTCCTGGAATCTGAATTATGTGTTAGAGAAACTAACCTTACCTCCTTTCAAACATGCTGCTTCAAAAGAATTGAAGTACCTTCTCCTGGAAGACTGCCTTCCTACTAGCTATCACCTCAGCCAGAAGGGTCTCAGAACTTCAAGCTCTCATGGCTGTTGAGCCCTTCATAATTTTCCATGCAGACAGAGTCTCCCTGAGGACTAATCCCACATTTATGCCCAAGGTGGTGTCTGATGTCACCCTTAACCAGGCCATACACCTTACCGCCTTCTTTCCCAACCCTCAAAACAAGGGGGAAAGAATTCTACACTAGACAACTCAGATACTATCTGGACTGCACTAAGCCATGCAGAAAAACTGACCAGCTTCTTGTAAGCTTTGTCCCAGGGGCAGAGAGGAAGCCCATCTCAAAACAAACCATTTCCAAATTAATTTCACACTGTACCCATTTTTACTACAGACTACATGACTACATGGGAAACCCATCCCTAAGTCAATCCATACCCATTCCACTAGGGCAACCTCCACTTCCCCTGCTTTCTTCAGAGGAGTACCTACCAGGGACATATTGAAAGTGGCCACCTGGACCTCTATCCATACCTTTACATAGCATTACCACCTACCTCTCTTTTCAAAGTCCAGGCAGAGTTTGCCTCTGCAATTCTGCAGGGCCTCCTGACCCATACCTGGGACTCTACCTGTCCTTCCATCCTTTACCTCAGCTTTTGGAATTCTCCCACAGGTGATGACTGCAACAGTGAAACACGAAGAACATAGCACAGTTGGGTACACTTACCTTAAATGTAGATGTTCGAGTGTATTCATTGTTGCAGTCTTGGTTTCCCTCCCTCCATCCCTCATTTCACATCTTCCCCTAGGGGGACACATGCTTCCCAAGGTGGCTGTTAGCCACCAGGACCACTGCTCTATTTTTCCTTGTGCTTCTGATGGGTTAGAGCAAGAAAAACTAATGTAATAATGTTGGCTGCCTTGCTTTATAGTACTGATGACCTGACATCAGACTACAGGTGACAGCAGCCGGCGCACAAAAACATCGACTCTGGTGTTCGGGCTGGCCGAGGGCTACCACAGCAGGGATAATCCACAGGTGATGACTGCAACAGTGAATACATTCAAACATCTACATTTATGGTAAGTGTACACAACTGTACTTTCTTTGTTTTGGTCTTTCCACAGCCCCAAGGGTTATCACCAAGTGCCTGGTTTCAGTCATAGCCTTCTGCAAGCTTCAAAGAGTACAAATATTTCCTTATCTGGAAGATATGCTCCTTTAGACTCCCTCTCCTTCCAGGCTCCTACAGGATCTGCACTTTACCAGGTTCCTGTTGCATAGTCTGGGCTTCACCATCAATTTCCAGAAATCTGTCCTGTCCCCCACTCAGGATCACATATTCCTGGGATGCAGGATTCAGACTGTTCCAATACTGGTGTCTCTGCCTGCTTCCAAGGTACAGTCTCTTAACCCACTTCCAGTCCTAGCTTTGTCTTTTATGCATGCCAGAGAATTTCTGAGGGCTGTGGGATTCATGGCCTTGACTATCCCCATGCTTCCATGTACCAAGCTTCCCATCAGGAAGTTTCATTGGTACCTGTGGTCAGTGTGGCTTCAGCATTCCCACCCTCTGGAGTTACCAGTTCCTTTACTTCCTTCCTTGTCTAAAACAAGAGCTTCAGTGGTGGATTCAATATACACCTCTCAATCCAGGTGTCCCTTTCCAGCCTCCTACTCCAACTCAGGAACTCTTTACGGATGCTTCAGGTCAAGGGTAGGGAGTCTGTTTCAGGTAGTGTGAGGGTTCATGGTCTATGGCCCTCTCATCAGCAGCTGGATCACATCAACATCAAAGAAATGTGGGCCTTTATCCTTGCTCTCCAATCCTTCCAATCCCTTTGGTCCCCAGGCCCTTTAAGAGTCAGTACAGACAACACCACAGTCATTTGGTACATCAACAAGTAGGGGTCACAAGGTCCTGTCTTCTTTTGCAGACTAGCCCTTCATGCCTGGGATCTACCTATCCAAATGCAGGTTTCTCTGCAGGCAGTTTACATTCCTTCAGGATAAAACCTGTTGACAGACTACTCGAGCAGGTCCAGGGAACACCCTAACAAATGGATGCTTCACAGAGAGGTATTTCTGGACATAGTTCATCAGTGGGGTATCCCTCAAGTGGATCTCTTTGTCTTCCTTCTCAACAGACAGTTATCTCACTTCTGTTCCAGAACCCCGAGTCTTATGTCTTGGAAGGTGGATGTCATGTCTTTTTCATGGAAGGGGAGGTTGTTTTATGCTCCCCCACCTTTGTCTTCTTTCCAGATTCCTGCACAAGATCAAACATGACTCCAAAAATATTTTGTAACTCCTTTTGGCCCAGCCAGCACTGGCTTCCCCTCCTTTTTCATCTGACCAGGGGCAGTCATCAGAAGTTACCTCACCCAATGGATCTTCTCACAAAAGACAAGGGATTTCTCCTTCACCCTTATCTGTCCACTCTTCAATTGACACTTTGGGTTGATAGGGTTTTAATCCCCTTTCAACACCATTTGTCTGAGGAAGTGCTTAGGTTTCTGCAGGAGGCCAGGAAAATTGTACATGTCCAAATGGAAGAGAATTTCTGTTAGGTGTTTTAAACTTTACCAGGATCCCTTCTCAACAGTGGTCCCTTGGTTCTCTCTTCCTTGTGGGAACTGCTTCATGCTGTCATGGCATATTCTTCTGACAAAGCTCACTTGCCAGCAGTCTCTGCTTTTATACCTTTGAATCCACTGTTGACCTTTTCTTTTGAGGTTAAACATTTCCTGAAAGGCATCTTCCACATCAGGCCTCCAAGAAAGCCCACCCCACCCCACCCCACCTTCTTGGGAGATTCATTTTGTTCTTGAGAAATTGACCCAGGCTCCCTTTAAACATGCTCCTGCTTCTTCTCTGCAATATTTCAACTGGAAGACTATATTATTGGTTGCCCTCACCTCTACCAAGAGAGTTTCTGGATGCCAAGGCTTAATAGTGGTTTCTCCTTTTTTGATTTTTCATAGGGACAGGGTTTCTCTCCTTACTAATCCTTCTTTTATACCCAAGGTGGTCAATGAATTGTCCCTTAATCAGTCTATTCATCTTCCTTCCTTTTTTCCTTTTCCACAATCTGCTGCTGAGAAGGTTCTACACACCTTGGATCTTCATAGACATCTCTGATATTATTTGGATAAGACAAGGGCCTTACATAAATCTGAGTAACCTTTTTTTCTTTTCATGTCAGAACATTTAGTTTAGCAGTTTCTAAGCAAACCATCTCCTCCTAGATTTCAAAAGCCATTTCATTTTGTTATTCCTTTCGTGACAAACAACTTTTTATCCCTGTCTGACCTCATTCTACTAGGATAGTGGCCTCATCTGGAGCTTTCTTCAAGGGTTTGGACACCAGTTCCATCCTTGAAGCAGCTTCTTGGCCTTCTGTACACACCTTCACTTAACATTAAAAGTTGGATGTCATTTCCAAACACAGAGTGGGTTGGCCAAAGCAGTCCTTCATAAGTTTGTGGAGGGTTCCTCCTTGCCTTCCCCTTCCCATTCCTTAAAGTAGCTTTTGTACTGTCCCACAGGTTATGAATGCTGCAACAGTGATATGGAAGGACATAGTACAGTTGGGTAAAATCTTAACATAACAGTAGATATCCTTCTATTCACTGTTGGTATTCATTCCCTCCCTCCTGCCCCATTTACTTCCTTTTTTCTGTTGGGAGCATCTGTCTGGCTAAGGGGTCTTTGGCCTTCTTTTTTAGGGATCTCCTTTTTTCCCTAGATGTGCATGTTCTTTCTCCTGGGGAACTTCAGTTCTGAGTCTGGAGCATCTGTATGTCACCTTCATGCCCTACACTGTCGTGGGAGCATATTTCTGACATATGACACTGGTAAGAATTAAAGGCTTGGTCTACTAGCCGAATGTAGAGCTGTCCTTGGCAGGAGATCCCATAGGTTATGCATACTGCAACAGCGAAGAGATGGACATTTACTGTTATGGTAAGGTCTAATGTACAAGTACAGTTGCTTAAGTACTTGCATAGGAATGGCAGCTGACCTGCTGTCTGATGTGAAATAGTGTCGTTTATGGCTCCAGCACCCACAAATTTACCACCCCCTCTATTTGCAAATGTTGCAGATACAGTGGTCACATAATTCATGTCTTACACTGTACTGTCCAGTCTCATAGAATTCTTGTGAACAGCCTCAGATGTTCCAGTCTTGCAGTAAACATTAGCTTCTGTAGTTGATAGCCCCAAATATTTTCTCACCTTTCCTTGATAGATCACCCTCTTCATCTTCCTGTTTCTGTGTTTATCTGATTTTTATTACTGAGTAAGGTAAATGATTTTTCTGCTTCACTTGTTTGCTGAGGCACTTTCACATATTTAGTCCATGATGGACTAAAATTCCAGTGTACTTATCCTCATTGCATATTTGCTAGCCTCCTGGAAACTAATGAATGTTCATTATAGGTGTCATGTTATCTAAAGACATGCTTTTCATGATGTCGCAAGAGTTAGAATAGAACTGTCCAAAAAGTAAGCTATACCTCCTCCTAAGAAGGTGGCTTTACCATGACAGGCCAAATTTTGCAGTGAATCCCACAACAAATTTATTTGCCACTTTTTGATACAGTATATGCCCAAGAGGTGCAACAGCACAACACCATTACAATGGGCAGGCAGTAATTATTCCTAGACAGTCATAGCAATGTAGTCATATATTTCATGACATACCCTGCCCATTTTCATTTAGGTAGGTTCCTGAATGATAAATACTTTAGAAACCTTTTTTTCAGTTTAGAGTAATTGAAATGCCATTTTCCAGTGTCCTTCAAATCCTCAAAAAAACTAACAGGTGTGCCTGCAGAAGTACAAATGCTACCAGCAATATTATATATAGTGTTTCTTTTGTCTGGGGGGAAACCAAGAGGTATTTTCCTATCGGTTCCATGCCCCTTGAATAAAAAGATGTTCATCATAAGGCCTAAACCTAGAAGGCCTTGCCTCACCAGAAAAAAAAAAGTAATTTCATTAGCCCAGCACTTTGGGGCAATTGAAGTTAAGTACCTTTTAGAAAAGAAAATTGTCTTAGAAAGATGGAAAAACCCAAAAGAGTAATTGTTAGTGAACCTCAGGGAAGATGTGCCTTAGCATCCCCAACATGCCCAGTGAAACCTGAGAGCACCAAATCCACACAGGCATTTGCTTGTCTGCTTTCAGTCTTATGACCTTTATGTATTGAATCCCTACCTCTCTTGGTCCCTTCTTCAGAAGTCAGTGGAAGCATGTTTCATGTACTTGACTGACGAAGGTGTCCAGGCCAGACACTAGTTTAAAAAAACATTAATAAAATAAGTAACAAAGGGCCACAGCTCCAAAGGCAAACCGTAACTTTAATATGTGAGAGCTTTTGCTCACTCAAATCAAATGAACTTCAGACAAATTCAGACAGCAAAACCCCTCCTTATATAACCATGAAATCACATGACCAATAAAATGCATTGCATCACAAGTTTAAAACTGGTTGTTAAAAGGCATATACATATTTATAAAGAGATTTACATATACTTTAAAATAATTTTTAAGCACAAAGTGGAGCATTATTAATATATAAAAATAATCAAAAAGGTGCATCTATGCAAGCCTATAAGTACATAAAATATTGTCATATAACAACATTCTATACTGAATTTCATAAATTCTTTCAGCTTTGTAAACTTTTAAGCTTAAGTAAACACATAACAGAACACTTCTCATTAAGGCTTGGATAACCATGCGCATTTAAAGTAAGTTGCCACCATAACTCTTGCCTTTTGAGTAAAAGGGATGTATGCCCACCTCTAGGATTCTCCATCACCTGGTCGGTCACCTTAAATTTAAAGTGGTGTCCAGGGTTGTCCCTAATGTGGTTGGCCAAAGCATTATTTTCTGTTTCTATTTATACTATAAATGTGTTCAAAAATCCTTTCTCTGAACCTACGATCAGTTTTGCCGATATAAAACGCTAGATAGAGTTGACATCTTGCCAAATATACCACGCTTTTAGAGTTAGTCATATCTAGCAGTGAGCAAAAAATGCCTAATAGAAATCGTATAGTCCCTACCTATGTGTATGTACCTGCAGTAGGCACATGCTTCACATTTAACCATTCCTGGGTTCGTGTTGTACAATTTATGCTCTTTCTCTAATATATTTTTTAAGTTAGCTCCTTTTCTATACACAACTCTTGGTAGAGCGCTCAATTTAGATCCAAGATCTGTGTCTTCCATAAGGATACACCAGTTTTTTAACAGGGTGCCCCTTATGGACTCACCATAAGGTGTATATGTAGTAATTAAGCTGACAATATATCCATTCTTATCCATATTGTTATTACTGCGCATTGGTATATTTATGTCAGCACTATTACCATCAGGGGTGGCAGAGCTAATCATATGAGCTAATAAGGCTGGTGGTCCCAAAATGGGTGAGAAGTGCCCCTCCCTTCTTCTTATTTAGATCTCTTTTATGAGTCCCTGCAGTAACACTTCTGGATAGCCCCTTCTTTCAAACATTTGTTTTAAATGATTGCATTCCTGCACGAATTCTATAGCCAAGGAGATCATCCATGCTGCCCTAACCAGCTGACCTTTGACTTTAGATTTTTCTGGTATTGTGGATGGCAGCTTGTGTAATGTAAAAATAAGTTTGAGTAGGTTTTCTTTCTATGGATTTTAGATAAGTAGGATCACCTTAAAATGGCCTTAGTTAATTTCACATCCACGTAAGCAATCTTTACCCTGTCAAAATTGGATGTGAATTCCAGGAAGAATGTGCTGGCATTCATCTCATCCACTGTTTCCGTAGTTGTAATTTCATCTCCATTTATAATCATAAATATATCATCCAAAAATCGCATATAATACATGGTTTTATCTTTGATGTTACTTCTGGTAAACACAAAAACGGTGCACCCAGAAGGCCATAACTGGGTTGGTGAAACTACTGCCACATGGGGACCCCATAGCTACTCCCCTTTTCTGTAGATAGTATGTACCATTAAATATGAAAAAAATGTTCTGCAAAATTATGTGTAGTAGTTCTTCAACTAATCTAGTTTCATTTGCAGGGGCACCTGTTTTTACTAACACATCTACCACCCATTCAATTCCTAAATTGTGGGGGGTGACTGTGTAAAGGTCTTTTACATCCACAGTTAAGAAGTTGAGCTCTTCTCTATATTATTGATTATTCATGTCACTTAACAATGACCAGGAGTCTTTACAAATTTGGTGTTCCATTCTGTTGCTACATATTTTTTCAAGATACCATCAACCACCTTAGCACAAGTATATGTGGACGAATTTCTCCCATCATTTATGGGGAGTAGGGGAGAGGGTTAGCAAGATTCTTATGAATCTTTGGTGTGCCAAAGATGATGGGTGTTGATGCTATTAAATATTTAAACATATCCAAGTCTATTTGACCACAAATAAATCATTAATGTAACCTCTTATTTTCCTGTATGCTACATTGTTAATTTAAAGACACCATTTCATAACTGCCCTGTTTCAGCATTTCCTCCATTCTACAGTTATAATCATCCTTGGTCATAAATACTAGCCCCCCCACACCCTTATCTGGCTTCATGACTCTGATATTAGCAGACACTAGTTTGCATGCATCTGTGAAGATGTCCAATCTTATCAAACTATTACTATGTAACCTGGATCTGTGGCACATGGGACAGATACCCAACTGCATCCCAAGTGACCAGGATTCATCTAGTGGAGCCAGGCAAGGAGAGGGAGGAATGCAGGGGTATGGCCCATTGCCTTTCTCAGGGGAGGGTTGTGCTCACTTGGGGGCACACTGGGTAGTGCCAACTTCATGGTGGAGCCTGGGAAGGTCATCACTAATACCTTGGGAGTGGGACAGGGATACCTGGAGGGAACTTCTCTTGTGGAACCGAGGGATGTGCTCCAGAGTAATCCTAATGCAGATCTCTCCCTTACTCCTCACCAGATGCATGCATTAGGAATGGGGGAAACTAAAAAAGAAAAAATCTCAATCCACCCTGATGGCTGTCTGAATGATGGTCCTTCTTTGCTGATCCTCATCTATATGACACAGAACAAATGGGTCAATTGGCTGTAGACAGGGCTAATGATTGATGGACATTACAGGCAAAGGTTTAAAAAAAAAGTGTTATCCCTTCAAAAGACTTTTTCCTCAAAGGACTTCCAATAATCCTTGTGAATGAGTCTCCAGGGAGCTCATCAAATATTAGACAATCAAGCCTACCTCCTCAGTGACAAGATGAAACATCTGTTTTCACATGAAGATACCCAAGGGCCAGATGCCTGCCATAATGACATTTACCCCAGCCACTGCCACTTCTGATTGTCTGTCACAGGATTGTAGAGGAGAATATACCTATGTGGTCTAGGATGGATCCCTAGTTGACAGTGCCCATCATATAGGGCAGCTTCACAAGCCAAAAGAGAGACTACTAATTCCTCAAAGTTGGACAAGAGAGATTTAGCATAATATATACAGATCTCCTCTCCTGTAGGCAGTGATAAGTGAAGATGAAACCATCTTATTGGGCTACCTTTTGGAAGATGTAACCTTACTTGGATATACTCTCAACCTGATGAGGGGTAATTTTAAGTGGGGATCCACAAAAGCTGTTGGGAGTCTCATAGAATTTTTAGAACTCTTGAGGATTGAGGAATGCAGTACAACATCAGTACCACTTGTTTTCCATTGTATTTGAAATGCTTTTTAATTGGCAACCCCAAAGTCTGAATCTCAGTCTCCCAGCTCCCAAAATGCTGGACATATTTTACAAAGTCAAGGAATCATCTAAATAGTCTCCCCAAAACCCTGCTGTAAATCCTATCTATAGCAGTTTAATTGAGCTCCAAATTAGCCCCACAGCACAGTATGCTCTCTAATAGTAAGGGGAGTGGAATTTTAGATAGAGATGGCAAGGCTACATGCAGCTTTTGACTTTACAACTAGACATTGTCAGACCCAATTTATTAAGTATAAGAGGGGAATGTCCTCTAACAAATAGACAATATGACATCTGAAATATAGAAGAGAGACCATGAAGGATAAGATTGTTAGGCTCACCCAAACAGCTTTTAAGGAGGGAAATGATGCTATTAAAAGAGCTGCGATATAACTGAAGCCTGTGGTAAGAGTGACAACAAGCACAGAAGTAGAAAGGCATGTCTGGTTGATAACACAGATTTTACCATATGATGCCATAGGGCAGTTATTGGATGCCCCTGGATTTAGATTTACTGTTTAGCGCCCTTTTGATATTAAAAATAGAACACAAGGGAAAAAACATTTAACCTCTCAAACAGTTGTTGCACCCATCAGTTCTCATGTAAAGTAGAAACTATCCAACAAAAGTTATTGTCATTCTGTAAAAAACAATCTGAAGTAGACTGATTCAAACAGAAGCAGGGCTTTTAAAAACAAGCAGGGCTGAAGGTGGCAGAGGCAGGTGGGCAGCAAAGTAACAGGTGGGGATGAAAATTTTCTCTGAGAACACATCCTAGGTGGGAGGCTTTCCCACCTTAAAGATAATTGGCTTTCAATAACAGTAGAGAATTAGATAAGGGAGATCATATCAGTTAACCAAGGCAGTAGCACAAATTTACTGTACACCCTTAAGGTCAGTTGTTCTTCCTATATATTAATTGGTATCAGTGGTGGGATTCAGACCCCATAATCTAGTTCTGTCTTGTAAATATTTGCCAGCAGAAGTGTGGAAGTTAAAACCTATAGCCACTTAACATCGCAATCACCATCATAAACATTTTATCCAGTCAATAAAACCCTGTAAGAAAACTGGTATATACTTTCAAATTACATACCCACTTTATCCAATATGCCAAAACTCATCAATACCTTGCCAACCCAACCCTACAGCCCATTGCCCATCCTTCAATTTGTCATTAGCCAACTTTCATTCATCACATTGTTCATTTTCCAAACATATGTACCAGTGCTTACACTGATTAAACATTTATTCATATCAAAGTAAAATATTTATATACAATGGTTGTCATAAGATTAAAAAGTAAAAATGGAGAAGCATTCATTCTGTTCAGACACATTCTTTATTTATTAAGCAGTATTAAATAAAACTGCAATGAATTCACTTAAATCTGGGCTCAGGCAAACCTCAATAGCTGAAACATTAAGTATAGCAAAAAACTACGAAAGCAAGAACATAATATATGTAGTATATTTACAGCTTCTACCCAGTACTACAAAGATAAGTACAAGTGAGATAAGTTCTCTGTTTTATTCAGTGACATTTGTTTATATCCTTAACACTTCACTATAACTAACATTTACTAATAGCATTTAGCAATATACTTACAAGTAATCATGTACCCCTAAGTCAGGACATTCATAGTTCTTTTCCCACAATATGCACTATTTGTGCATACTTATGTGCAAGGGAAATTATTTATTTATTTATTTCAAGTAAAGAAATGTGTTTTATTATTAAACTTATTATTAAAGTACAATTAAGTAGCTATAAAAAGAGAGAATTAAGCCTAAATTATTTTACAATATTTATAATACAGACATACAAATATTTCAAGCACTAACATTCATGTTGTTATGACTTGACAATATACCAAAACAGTTGGTCCCATAATATGTCCCCATTTTTCTTTAAGGTATCTAAATTAGTGCTTACTTTAATGTAATTTGGTAGTCTGTTCCATGCAGCAGCTGCTGTATCAGAGAACCAGTTAGTACACGTCTCATTCCTATAGAATCATCTACATAGGTTGTCTGATGATTCTCTACCACTTTTTGATAACCCTAACCATTCCCAGAGGTAGTTGTCATTAAATGCCCTATATACCTGAATACGATCTCCTCTTAAATATCTATATGAGGCACTGTACAAGTTCAGATATTTTAGTCTTTCATAATGACTTAAATTTTTACATCCATGGATATCATTGGTATATTTCCATTGTACTCTGTACAGTTTACTCATGCTTGTTTTCTTATAAGGTTTCCATATTGTTATTCCATACTCAAGTTTGGGTCTAATATAATTAACAATAACATCATCATTTTCGATTTCCTGTACTTTATAACTTGATCTGATGTCAGTTTTTATTCACCATCAATGCATGGGTTTGGATCCAACTCGGACACTATTTTCCGCTTGTGGAAGTCTACAAACTGTCAAACTTCTCTCTATCCATGATGCCTCACTCCTGTGCCCCCTCAGATCTTCTTTGCTGCATGTTGCATCAAGACATGGTTGCTGACTTTTCTTGAGCTCTAACAGTAAGATTTCGTTCTACAACTTCTAAAATTAAAATTTCTTTCTCTTAACCTTCCTTCTCCTTTGCTTATATGTCTAGCCTGCCTTTTTGCTGTTATTCCTGTTTGTCAAATACAAATATTTTTTTTTGTAAATGTGTATGTCACTTAGTTCATCTCTCTCTCTCTACCCTAAATAAAAAAAAATCTATCTATCTATCTATCTATATATCTATCTATCTAAGATATCTCCTGTCTTTATAGATATTTGTTTCCATATTTTGTGCATATATGTGTGTGTGGTTCTATATGTGCTATGATAATTTCACTTCTTTCCTTTCAGTACCTTAAGAATGTCGGAAAGGGGTTTTAAGAAATGTGTTAGATGTAGACACAAAATGCCCTTTTCTGATGGGCATGCTTTGTGTGTATACTGCTTAGGACTAGAGCATCTGAATAAGCAGTACAATGTCCATGAGGTGTTTAACCCTCGGGCCTTCCCAGAGAGGAAAAACATACTGATTTTGAAGGGGTTGCTGCCTACTACTTTCTCTCAAGCCATCACTGGGGCTCAGTCTTCCACTTCCACCAAGGCTAGAGATCATGCAAAAAGATCCAGGTCCATTGATGTACCATTCTCTCCAGAACAAAAAAAGGAGTTACCGATGTCGGATCCGACTTCCCTGGCTCCATGCAATTCTTCAGATCCAACAAAGATGGTTTCCTCAGATCCTAAAATAAAACAACATTTTATTAGTTTATTTTACATTTGTTGACTGGGAGTAGTCCGTCTGAGCTACAAATAGCCCTTTTTCAGCAGAGGCCTGGGGAGAAACGCTCCACATAAAGGCACAAACACAACAAAAGCAGTTACAGAGATAATTACAATATTTACTGGTATTAACAACATTGTGCAGGTTACACGGTACAAGCACAACAAGAGTAGTTACAAAGATAATTACAATATTTGCTGGTATTAACAACATTGTGGAAGTTACAAATATTTAAAGGTAATCATTTCAAATGCAGGTAATGTAAGATATAATTATATTCTTATAGTAAATAGAGTGTTAGTTCAGTATAATCTGTAGTTACTTACTACAGCTGATTGAAGGGAGGTTAGTAGGGGTTAAGCTAAAGGACAAGAAAAGCTGGGCACAGTGAAAGCCAAAGTAAGAGACAGTGGTCAACTAAGGGGCAGTTTATATGGGGAAGGACAGTTTATGGGGGGGTGTACAGTGACAGGACCAGAGCGTTTTTAAGTATTCCTTTGTAGCTATTTTGAATTTTTTGGGTTGCGTGATTTGTCTGATTTGGAATGAAAGCTTGTTCCAGGCAATGGTAGGATGATCGCTTTAAAGGTTATTGCCCAATTTTTCCTAGGTTTGTGGATAAATAGTAAGTCATGGTCAGAGCTGCGAAGTGATTGAATTGGGGAGTAATGAGATATACAGGAGGATAGGGTAGTGCAGTAGAAAGGTTGGTATAGTATAGAATTTATAATCTGGAACTGAGAAAGAAGAAGCACATTGGGTAGTTCCAGCCAGCTTAGGTGTTTAAGTGAGACACAGTGGTAAGTTTTATAAGTATCTTGGGCAGAAAATCTAACTATCTTGTTATAAGTTGAGTTAAGTTTTGCTAAAAGTGTGGTGTTGAGGTTTGTAAGTATTTGAGAGTCATAGAGAAGACTGGGTAATAGGTAGGTATGAGATAGGGTTACCTTAGATTTGTTGGTGAGAAACTTTCTATTTCTATAAAGGAGGCCTAATTTTTGATGAGTCTTCCTGATGCAGTTATTGATGTTCAAATCAAATTTAAATTGGTCATCTATAGCAACACCTAAGAGTTTGGTACTGGCTTCAGCCGCTATTGGAGTTTTGTTGAGAGACATTATAGTAAATGTAGATTTGAGATGAATAAGAGTTCTAGTTAGAAAAAGGAGGAGTTTGTGTTTTTTTAGGGTTTAGGATAAGTTGGTTGGTGGTAAGCCAAGATTCTACTGATGTGAAAGCAGCTCAAGTGAGAGAGGAAATCAGAGGAGGAGTCAGAGATAGTAATTAGGTGGAGTCATCTGCATATTGTACAAGGAATGACTGGGGACAAGAAGTATAGAGTAGATTTGTAAAAATATTAAATAGCAGTGGACCAAGGATGGAGCCTTGGGGTACACCCATTGTTATAGGGAGTGAAGGGGATAGTGCAGAGAGCCACTTCACTGATTGTGATCGGTCAGTGAGATAGCTGGAAAACCAGGTGATAGTATCAGAGGAGAAATTAAGATTAGCTAGTTTGGTCAGAAGTAGGAAAGTGTGAAACAGTATCGAAGTCTTTAGAAAGGTCTAAGAATAGGCAGGAAACAAGTTTGTTGCTATCACGAGCAAGGCATATACTGTTAGTAAAGGAGATTGGTGCAGTGGTTGTACTGTGTTTTGGGTGGAATCCATGCTGGGTAGGAGTAGATTTTCTTGTAGTAAATATTGAAGTGGCTGCTTGTTTATGCATTTTTCAAGTATTTTGAGAGGGAAGGCAGGATGGCTATAGGTCTAAAATTAGAGATTTCATGTGCGTTATCTCCTTTGTGGATAGTAGTGAGTAGAATTCTTTCCAGATAGATGGAACTTTAGATTCAGTAATAGAGCGGTTACTGAAGATAGAAACCGGGAGGGTAAGAGTATCAGCGGCAAGCTGGAGAAAGAAGGAAGGAATATTATCAGCAGAAGTAGTAATAGAATGGTAAATGAGGATAGAAACAGGGAGGGCAAGAGTATCAGCAGCAAGCTGGAGAAAGAAGGAAGGAATATTATCAGCAGAAGTGGAGCGTGGTTTTAATTTGGAGAGTAAGGATTTAATATTAGTAGTAGATACAGGTTAGAAAGAAAAGGGATTAGAGAGGTTGGGACTTGTGGGTGGACAGAGTGATTGGTGTCATTTGCTAAGAGGGGATCTGTTTTGACCATCTTAGTAACAGTTTCTGTAAAGAAGGTATCAAAGATAGTGTCAGTATCTTCAGGTGTGTTGTTAGGGTAGGGATTGGAGGAGGAAGGGTTACCAGGGTGCAATATTTGGTTGATTGAATTCCAGAATTTTTTAGGATTAGATCTTAGGGCTGTAGGAGGGTTGAAATAAAATTCCTTTTTATCCTTAGCAATTTGTGTTTTTGTGCGGTTTCTAAGTTCTCTATACTTCTGCCAGTCAGAAGAGAGTTTATACTTTGTCCAGGTTTTCCGCAACCTGTCCCTATTTTTCATTAGGGAGTGGGTTGTTTTAGAGAGCCATGGAGATATTTTGGATTTTATTCTAACAGTATGAAGAGGTGCAAGGGAGTTTAATATGTCAAGAAAGATAGTGTTAAAAGATTGGACTGCTTCATCTAGAGTAAGTTCTTTAAGGAGGCTCCAGTTAATTCTGGAGAGAAGTGTGTTAAAAATTTCAGGGGAGAAGTTGGATAGTTTTTGACAGGTAATGTATCTGTGAGGTCTGATGAAGTGAGGGGTGAATCTAGTAACTTTTATAGGAGGGTGATCACTAAGGGAGTTGGATAAGGTTTCAGGGTTGTGATATCTGGTGGGGTCTGAGACTAGTATTCAGTCAGAGTACTAGAAATTTGAGAGTTGTTAGTGTGTAGGTTCTGTTATAAGTTGTGTAAAGCCATATAAGTTAATGTGAGAGTTAGCCAATTTATATTTACATCACCAAGAAGGATAATTTCATTTGAGTAGTGTTCTGTAAGATAAGAGAGTACATTTTCTAATAGAGGAGTATTCTTCCCTGGAGGAATATAAATGGTGATTACAGTGACAGTAGTGAAGTTGTTTAGTTTTAAGTTAGCTGCCTTGAGTTCTGCAGGAGAGAAAGATGGGAGGGTTTCATCAAGATGAGTAAAGGTTAGATAGTTAGAGTAGATAAGAGCAACTCCTCCCCCTTTTTTGGGGGGCGATCAAGTTGAAATATATTTTACCCTTGGGGAAGAATGTCACTATCTGGGATAGAAGGTTTCAGCCAGGTTTTGGTCAGGGCAATGACATCAGGGGTATGGTTAGCAACCCAGGCATGGAAATCACTTGTTTTGTTGAGTATACTTCTGATATTCATTGAAAAAAACGAGATGTAGTTTTTGGGTAAGATGGGAACATGTTGGTTTGTAGGAATAGTTGTTTTAGGGAGGGAGGGTGTGAGAGGACCAGGATTGGACAGTGGCTCCTAAGTCTGCAGATCTGATACCCATTCCAGAACCATCTACTCACCATCCTTGGATCTGGTGCCTTCTAGGGTACCTCTCCATTCCTGGAGAGCTGCTCTAGGCCTTTGTCCTTTATATCCTCACACTCTTCAAAATGTCTAACTGAAACTGATGTGGCTAGGATGGTGAAGGAGCTGGTAGCAGAACAACTTCAAAGGAGTGCCCTTTGAATCCCTACCCCATTGGATCAGGGTCCTATATCAATGCACACTCCTCCTCCTCTGACCCGACACTTGGTTTTAGAGATTTCAGATCCAAGTGTTCCAAGCCCATCTGGGTTGGACCCAAGGAAGCTGGGTTCCTTGGATCCAGCAATGACTTTGAGTTCATCGGCTCTAACCTTTTTGGATCTGGATGGCTCTCGGAGCTGGGACTTCCAAGTCAGGTCCAGGAGGTAAGGTCGACTCATAGGTTTTCAGAGCCATCTTTCCCCCTCAGAACTTTGGTGTTTAATAGTTCAGATCTGGCTTCCTCCTCAGGCAGATAGCCTGCAAGGGAGGGGGGGGGGTGCTACTGGGCCAGGGACCTTCTTGCTCTGCTCCATTGGTCTCTTCTTCCCTGGGGGGGCCAGCTTTCAAAGTAGTGAAGAGGGTTTTTTTCTGAACCTTCAGATCAGGTGGGTTCTTCCCCCTCAACTCCATCTTTAACCACTCCTTTGATTTTTGTCTCGTGAGCCTCACCCCTCCACACCACGGAGACTGCCGGTCCAAAGTTTCCACACTGCCCAGTCAGGGATTCCTGCCTGTTCTGATACTTACCCAAATCACCCCTCTGAGGAAGTCCCTAGGAAGAGGCAGGTGTAAGAGGAAACACCTAGACTCAACCCAAGAGTCTCTCACCACTGATACTGACCTCAATGAAGGAGAGGGGTCCACCAAATCACCACCCAATTATGTCTCCTTCTGAGACATCCTAGAATTTCTAAAACAAAATGGTTTTGGACAGACCAACCACCATTCTCTCAAGGAGTCGGTATATCTGGAAGCTTTCAGGACCAGCTCATGTATCTCCTGGGTAGCACTGCCACCCGATGAATTAGTGGACTTAATTTATCAAAAGGCTTGGAAGGAACCTGACTTGGCTGTACCCATCCCCAAGAGAGCAGATAAAGTTATGGCATCACCAGCAGAAAGGAAGTTTTGGAGTAATGGTGTGCCAGTTGATGCCATGGTCGTGGAGGAGAGTTTGACTGTCATCTTCCTAATAGAAAGTCTAGGGCGATGGACAGGTTGGTGAACCTACTGTATGCTTCAGCGACCTTTGCCATTCAAGTCACTGAATTACCTAGTCCATTTTACGAGGTTGCAAAGGGATCTCCTTGATTAACTTTCCAACTCGTTGGCAAGGCCCATGACTGAAGGGACTGACTGTGAGCTCCTCCATGAGGCTTATTTCCAGTGCAACAGAAGGTGCCTCAAGGGTGGTGGGTTCATGCATATCCAAGAGGGGGCATGCCTGAATGTGCCTGTGTGATTTTGTGAAGCCTTTCAAATCTTCTTTTGTCAGCGCTCCATTTGATGGCTCCTCCCTTTTTGGACCCACTATTAAAGAAATACTTTCCAGGTGTGAGAAGGATGGAAAGACCTTGTCTGCCATTGGAGTACATTTTTCGACACCCCAAAGAAACTTTTCGAGGAATCAGCCTGGAAGTTGCACAACGTGGTTCAAAAAATCTCAAGGTCCTTTCCCCAACACACATGGAACTGATTCTCCCAGAGGCAGAGCGGGAAATGTTAACAACAGAAAATGCCCTCATGGCAGAGGAAGCCTGCATAATATAGGGCCCAGAGATACTTTCTTTGATAGACCCTGTCAGCACTCTGGAGGCATTCAGGAGTCATTTTTCTCTGCACCAAACAGCCTAGCTAAGTATAACAAATGATATTTGGTTGCAGAGAATTATTACCAGAAGTTATACTATACCCTTTTTCCTTCCTTCCCCATCAGTAACGACCCTCCCTGATGTTCCACCCAATCAAAGGGAGCCAGAAACTCAGCAAATTCAACAGTTGCTCACAAAGAGAGTCATCCAAGCAGTCCCACCAGACCAATAGGATCTGGAACTTACTCAAAATTCTTTTTGGTTCCAAAATAAACAGGGGACTGGAGACCAATCTTGGATCTCAGCATGTTAAACAAGTTGGTCATGCACATCAAGTTCTGGATGGTCATGGTACAGTCCATTCTAGCCTTTTTAGGAAAGGACGGCTGGATGTGCTCGATAGCCCTCCACGATGCATACTATCACATAAAGATGAACAGATGATCCAGGGGCACTTAGGCTTCCGAGTGGGAACCAGTTACTACCAGTTCAGAGTACTGCCCTTTGGCCTCACCACAGCCCCCAGGGTGTTTACCAAATACATGGCAGTGGTAGCAGCTCATATAAGGCTGCAGAGAATCTGGGTGTTCCCTTATTGGACAACCGGCTCATCACTGCCCCAACCAGGCATCAATTGGTATAAGCCAGAGACCAGGTACTAAAAACTTGCTTAACTCTAGGGATCCCAATAACTCATAACAAATTAAAATTAAAACCCACCTAGAATCTGGAATTCATAAGCACAATCTTCAACACTCAATCCATGCTTGCACCTATGCCATTACCACAACTACAGAGCATCAGAAGTCAGGTCAGGAAACTCATTTGCAGCACAAAGATATCGGCCAGAAAAGTCCTACAGGTTCTAGGGTCAATGGGAGCAGCCATTACTTGAGTACCCTAACAAGGTATCACAGAGTGTTACAGTGGATGCTACAAGCCCAATGGTCCATTTACACTCTCCCTATGTCTACAAAGATAAGAGTGACTCAGATATGCAAAAATTACTTTTCATGGTGTGGACACAGTCAGATCAGCCACAACAAGCTTGCCCCTTCATACCTCCCCAAACCAAGGCCATAGCGAACACGGATGTTTTGCAGATTGGGTGGTTGGGGCATTATCTGGAGAATACAGTCCAAGGCACTGTGTCCCAGACAGAGACCAGTCTGCATATCAGTGTTCTGTAGATGAGAGTAGTGCTTTTAGCTTTGCAATCCAAGATTCTTTCCCTCTCAGGACAGTTGTGATCCAAACAGTCAATATGTTGGTAGTTTTGTATATCAGCAAGCAAGGAAGAACCAAGTCTTGCCCCCTGTGTCGGGAAGTTGTCAGTGTGGCTGTGGGCGGTAGCCTCCAATCGCTTTCTGGTGGCAACACAAATTCCAAGGGAGTCCAGTCTGATAGCAGACAAACTCAGTAGGTCCATTCTATTACCTCATGAGTGGTCCCTCAACCAGAAAGTGGCAAAAATGATTTTTCATCAATGGGGTCAGCCTTGCTGCGATCCTTTTGCATGTCCCATAAATAACAAATGCAGCAGCTTCTTTGCCCTAACCCCCCCCTCCCCCCGGGGAGTCACCAAGGGACGCACTCCTCCACAATTGGCCCCCTGGTCTGTTATACGCCAATCCTCCAACTCCCTTGATACCCAGATTCTTACAGAAGGCAGCCAGATCAAAGGGCAGAGTAATCCTCATTACACCTTATTGGCCTCGACAAGTGTAGTTCCCCTTCCTTTGGCCTTACCTACTATCCCGACCTTGGATTCTGGATCCGACTCCAGACCTTTTGTCCCAGCTGACTGGACAGATTCACCCAGACCGTCCCAACCTCAGACTTGACTGCATGGTTTCT
Source organism: Protopterus annectens (assembly GCF_019279795.1). NCBI lineage: Eukaryota > Metazoa > Chordata > Ceratodontiformes > Protopteridae > Protopterus > Protopterus annectens. Next base: position 406,857,745 of record NC_056745.1, read on the forward strand.
CCATTTCTGTTGATGGCCAAGCAGCCTATGTTTTCTTCCCCAGTCCATTCTATTCTGTTATCTTCCCATAAGCTTTCTACTCAGAAATTGTACAAAAGCAAGTGGAAAAGATTTTTTATTGGGTGGAGCAAAACTACATGGACCCCTTTACAGCTCCTATATATGTAATCCTTGAATTTCTAGCATAATTGTTTAATGAAAGAGCAAGTGCATCTACTATTAGGGTTTAGCTTGCAGCAGTTTAAAATTTCCATGTGGGATTACACAATTCTTCCTTGGCTTCTGCAAAAATTTGTAAAGTATTTTTGAAAGGTGTTCTTCTGCTAAGACCTCCCATTAAGGATTCTGTTCCCCATGACATTTAGCTTTAGTACTACAGGGCCGAATGCAATCCCCCGTTGAGCCTGCAGCCAAGTGTGATTTCAAATTCCTATCTTGGAAGACAGTTTTTCTGGTTGCTATAACATCAGCCAAGAGAATATCAGAGCTTCATGCATTATCCTCAAAATCCCCACACTTGGTCTTTCACAAATATGAGGTTTTGTTACTGACCAATACTTCCTTTCTACCAAAGGTGTGTCAGAATCCAGTATTAATCAGGCCATTTATCTTCCAGTATTCTTTCAAAATTTCAGTAACTAACCAAGGGGAATTCTTGCTGCATTCATTGAATGTTCATAGACATTTGTGTTACTATTTGTATCGTACTAAGGACTTTAGGAAATCAGACCAACTTTTTTTTTCCTTTGCACACCATAAGTTGGGACAACCCATTAAGAAAGTAACTTTAGCCAATTGGATAATGGAATGTATTTCCTTGGTATATGCAAAATTGAATGTGCCCCTCCACAAACCTATAAGAGTTCACTCCACCAGATTTGTGGCAACTTCCATGTTTTTTTCCAGTCCAGAGCTTCCATGGATGATATTTGCACAGCTGCTGTTTGGTCAAATCCACATACCTTTATCAACCATTACAAATTAGATTTGGTCTTGAGGGGAAGGGTGGCCTTTGGTTCAGCTGTTCTTAGGGCCACCCAGCACTCAGTTAGCTGGGGACTCTCTCCCATACATTGATAGTGAATGAAAATTGACAACATAAGATAAAGAAGTTATGTACTCACCATAACGTTCCATCTGTGTTGTCTATTTTCATTCACCATCAGCTTCCCACCCTCCTACCCCCTGTCCATAGATAAGAAATGAGGATGTGAGGATTCAAGGACACCTTAAATGCCTTATGAATTTATCTCCATTGATGTTTGTGTATATAGTTGTTACTGTCTTCTTTCCTTTTGAGCTATATGTATTCTCTGAGGGGAATAGGAACAAGGCATTATGGATAGAGAGAAGCTCAAGAGTTTTTAGGCTTCCACAAGCTGAAAATAGTGGCCGAGTCGGATCCGAGGAATGGATCCAAACCCATATGTTGATGGTGAATGAAAATAGACAACTGAGATGGAACGTTATGGTGTGCACATAACTTTTTTTTATATAATCTGTAGTCCTATAATGAGAAGTTATGTACTTACCATAACGTTCCATGTTAGTTGTCTTCTTCTCGCCTTGTTTCTTGCTGGATGGGTTCGGAGCCGAACCTCGGCTCTGACTCAGCCTAATACTAAAGCTCGAGAGCTATTTTTACCGGCTCAAGGCTATGCTATGTCCCATAATGCTAAGCGTCATATACCCAGATCTCGTTTGATAGCTAACACTATGGACATATATGTTCCACCACAACAGAGAATAATCCACCTAATCATAGATACAAAAATAAAGATATATATATATATATATATATATATATATATATATATATATATATATATATATATAAACCCCTCTAGAAGAGCTAGCAAAAAAGAGGGAGCAAGGGAGCTAGCTGGGGATATAACTGAGGTGGCAATAACTCTCACAAGGTACTCTAGATCTTCCCAGGCTAGGGGGATGGAGGGTGGGACGCAAGAAAGAAGGCGAGAAGAAGACAACTAACATGGAACGTTATGGTAAGTACATAACTTCTCAATGTTAAGTTGTCAGTCTCGCCTTCATTCATGCTGGATGGGACAGCGTTCCTAGCACCTAAATCCTGGGTGGCTCAATGGAACAAACTCTTGAGTACAGTGGAACCAAAATCAGCCCGACTTCTGGAGGTCATATCGAGCTTGTAATGAGAAATGAAGGTATGAGGAGAGGCCCAAGTGGCCGCTGCGCAAATGGAATCCATCGGCAATCTTGCCTGAAACGCTATTGAAGAAGCTAAAGCTCTCATTGAGTGAGCTCTAGGCTTAGTAGGAAGTTCCCTGTTCCTCATCTGATAGACCAACATGATAAGACAGGACAACCACCTGGACAAAGTTACCTTAGAGACTGGTTGGCCTTGCTTCCCTTCCACATAAGACAGGAAGAGCGGTTTGATTTTCTCATCTGCTTAGTTCTATCCAGGTAGAAGTGTAATTGACGGTGAACATCCAAACAATGTAACTTTCGTTCAGCTCTATTGGTGTAATTTGGGAAAAAGACTGGAAGATCTATGGTCTGATTCAGATTTTTCTCTGAGATTATTTTGGGTAAAAAAGATGGATTTAGTCCTAAGTGACACTCTGTCTTTGTGAAAAACAAGATAAGGAGGGCGAACGCAAAGGGCTTGAAGTTCTGAGACCCATCTTGCTGAGGTGATGGCTACTAAGAAGAGTGTTTTCCACGAGAGCAACTTCAACGAACAAGAAGCCGCTGGCTCAAAGGGAGGAAGAATTAAAAAAGACAGTACCAAATTTAAGTCCCATGGTGGGGGAGGGTCCTTAACCGGGGGCCTAAGTAAAAGGGTTGCTTTTAAAAAGACTTTGCAAAGTTTGTGGGACATGATGCTGGTCTCTGACAAGCCAATGTGGAAATTTGCAATAGCTGCCAGTTGAACTCTGATGGTAGCTGAGGAGGAGCCCAATCGAAAGAGTTCTGCTAGAAACTCTAGAACTGTCTGGACAGGAGCAGTAAAGGGGTCCACGTATTTTTCCCCTGCCCAGACAGAGAAACACTTCCATTTGCTAGCATAAGTCTTTCTGGTAGTAGACTTGTGAGAAGCTAGGATGATATCGCAAACTGGTTGAGAGATAAGGGGAAGCCTGGCTAGGGTTGGAAGTGGAGCAACCAAGCTGTGAGGTTGAGAGATCGAAGGGACTGATGCAGCCCACCCGATTGATGGGTCAGAAGATCTGGCACTGGGTCCAGATGCCAGGGCTGCTCCAGTAGATGGGGTTGCAGGAACAGAAACCAAATTTGTTGAGGCCAGTAAGGGGCAATGAGGATCATCCTGGCTCTCAAGGCAGTCACTTTCTGGATTGAGTAATCAAGGGAAACGGGGGGAATGCATACAGAAGACCCCGGGGCCAATCGTGAACTAGAGCGTCTCTGGGGGGTACACCTGGGAGAGGGAAGAGGGTGAAGAAGTCTGGGCACTTGCTGTTTAGAGGTGTTGCAAAAAGGTCACAGCAAGGTTGACCCCACCTTCTGAAAATTCTTTCCGCTACTATCTGGTTGGGAGACCACTCGTGAGGCATGAGAATGGCTCTGCTCAGTCTGTCCGCTATGACGTTGGACTTCCCGGGAATATGCGTTGCTACCGGAAACTGTTGAGAAGAGATCGCCCATTGCCAAAGTCTGAGTGCTTCTCGACATAGGGGGTAGGATCTGGTTCCGCCCTGCTTGTTGATGTACCACACTACAGACATATTGTCTGTTTGAATTGCAATAGTACCGGTGGGTAGAGAGTCCTGAAGGGCCTGCAACGCTAAAAGTACCGCTCTCATTTCCAAGACATTTATGTGCAAGTGGCATTTGAAGGGTTGCCATGTGCCCTGGACTGTCCTGCCCCGAAAATGCCCCCCCCACCCGATCAGGGAGGTATCCATTGTCACAGTGGCAACAGGAGGAGGAAGGACCATAGGTCTGCCCTGGAGTACCTGAGGGGAGACCGTCCACCAAGAAAGGTGTCTTTTGCATGACTGAGTGATTAGAATGGTGTGTGACATGGGGAGCTGCTGAAAGGACCATTGGGAAAATAACATCCACTGCAGGATCCGCATATGAAAACGCATTAGGGGGAGTGAAGTGATTGCTGCTGCCATGAAACCAAGTGTTTTTAGTACAAATCTGGCTTGGATTCTGCTCTCCTGTAATAGGATCTGAAAATGGTTGCGAATGTCTGAAACTCTTTGTGTAGGTTGTTTTGCTGAGAGCTCCACTGTGTTTAAAATGGTGCCTATGAAGGTAATAGACTGACAAGGCAACAATGCAGACTTTTCGAAATTTATAGAGATACCTAGCGCGTTACACGTTTGTACAGCATAATCTCTGGATTGGAGTAGTTGGTGCCTGGTGGTGGCTGTAAGGAGCCAGTCGTCTAAATATGGAAACACCTGGAATCCTTGTTGTCTCAGGTGAGCCACAACCACTGCCATGCATTTGGTAAATACCCTGGGGGCTGTGGTGAGGCCAAAGGGCAGGGCTCTGAATTGGTAGTGACTGGCTCCCAGCCGGAAGCGGAGAAACCTTCTGGAGCGCCTGTTCATCTTGATATGGTAGTACGCATCCTGAAGGTCTATAGAGCACATCCAATTGTCCTGACCCAGAAAGGGTAGAATGGACTGTAGCGTGACCATCCGGAACTTCGTTCTTTGAACCGACTTGTTCAGCCTGCTGAGATCCAAAATAGGTCTCCAGTCCCCTGTCTTTTTTGGTACGAAAAAGAACTTGGAGTAGATTCCAGATCCTTGTTGGTCTGCTGGGACGGGCTGGATGGCCCTTTTTCTTAGCAGCTTTGAAATTTCTAGTGCTGCTAGATCCCTCAGACCGGGTGGAACGTCTGGAAGGGGCCCTTTTGGCTGTTGTGGGGTGTGAATAAAGGGAATTCTGTAACCCTCGGATATGATCGATCGTACCCATTTGTCTTGCGTGAGGGAATGCCAGGCTTCTGAGTACAGTGATAGTCTTCCCCCAACTGCCTCCGAAGGTGGACAGTCGGGCAGCTCCTCAGGGGTGCTGGAAGGGTTTGTCAGAGAAAGATTCTCTGCTACCCTGATTCTGCGGACCCCCCCTGCCCCTCAGGCAGTATCTATTATTGATCCCTCCTCTGCCTCTGGAGGGAAGCTCACCAAGTGCGTCAGGCAGTACTCCCTGAAGTTTGCGGAACCACATTTTCCCACCCTTCTGACCCTTAGGGTATGGTCTAGAAGGGGTAGAAAAATGGACTCCTATGGCAGGGAGAGTCTTGCCTTCCTGCTCACACCTGGTCAATGTATCCTTCACTTGAGGTCCAAACAAGGCAGAACCGTCAAAGGGGGTGTTAGTGAAGGATGCCTTGAAGGGGTCGGCAAAGTTGCAAAGCTGCATCCAGGCATATCTCCTTAGAGCAACGCCCGTGCCTGCAGCCTACTCGCTCCATCAGCGGCATAGGAAATGAGCCGCATGGAGGAGTTTACAATAGAGTTCAGGGTCCCTAGCTGGGAGCTGATCTTTTCCTGAGACCCCGCAGCTGATGGGTCCTGTAAGGTATCACCTAGTTCTTTGAGAAGGTCTCTCTGAAGATGGGTGAAATGGCACAAATATTTCAGCGAACGCATGGCAAAGGTCGCTAAACAAAACATCCGCTTGCCGTACCTATCCATAGTCCTAGATTCCTTATTAGGAGGATGGACAGGAACTGAAGGGTCAGCCAACTCCTTCTTAGTGGCCGCCACCACCACCATGGTATCAATGGGGACGCCCTTAGTGAGAAACTGCTTGTCCGAAGGGGCTGTAATAAATTTTGTCAGCCTCCGGGGAGTTGGTTCCATAGTATCCGGAGCCATCCACGCCTTCCGAGCCACCACCTCCATGAGTGGGTCGAAAGGCAGGGCCACCCAGGAAGTGGAAGGGCGAGAACCGAACGCGTCCAGGTACACTGACTCGTCCTCGGAAGGGTTGAGGGCAGACCAGTTCCCCCTCTGTTTAAGAATCTCTAGGATGTCAGAAAATGAGACATCCTCAGAGGGGGACCTTGGGGACCCTTCTGAATCATCCAGGTCGGTGTCAGATGTCACTGACTCTGGGGAGTCCACATGCTTCCTCTTGCATGTCCTCTTCCGAGGGGGCTCCCCCGCAGGATCAGGGGAGGCCTCAGAAGAGGAGGATATGCCCAATGGGGTGACCTGGAGCGTTGGTTCTCCATGCTTGGGTTCGGGAGGGTAGGCAGAGGCCGAAGCAGGCACCATGGAAGGAGGGGCTGATGGGGCCGACCGTGGCACCGGTATAGGAGCCAGCATGCTCCTCATGACCTCAAAGGCACCCCTATCAGGCAGAGAGGAGGGACCCAGGTCCAAAGAGATGAGAGCTCCTTCCGGCACCGAGAGGGATGGCTCTGAGGCCGATGTCGGGGCTGAATTCACCTGCGCTGATGCTCCGAGAGGGAGAACAGGGTCGGACAAGGGTCCAATGCCACTTGCCCCCTCGGAACCGACGAGGGAGTCCCGGCACTCAGATCCCTCCAAGGACAGAGCCAATGAAGGGATTGGAGCTGACGAAGGAACCGATAAGGGTGGAATCGGTTCCGGCGCCCCCACGGTACCGACCCCGATGGCCTCCGGCTCCTAGCTTGAAGGAATAGTTGGAGGAGGAACTGGAGCAGGCATTGGGGAAGTCGCTGTCTGTTGAGACGGGCTATGCAATAACTGGGCAAGCGCCTGCGACTTCAAAAGCCTATTGACTACCCTCTCGAGGTCGTGGTCCGAAAGCCTGGAAGATCTAGAGGAGTGAGACCTATGGCGCCGCTCCGACAGCAAAGGGGACTTCGGAGCCGACCTGACCGACTCCAATGAAGGAGATCAGGAACGCTTTTGGCTTGGAGACGGCTCCAACACCAAGGTCGGAGCCGACTGAGGCCTTGATGTATCGGTTCCAGCCAGAACCGACGAGGCAGAAGAAGGTCCGCTCGGTGCCGGCTCCAGACATGGAGCCAACGGTTTGGCAGGCTTAAAAGGTTTTCCTGACAGAGGCTTGGTAGGAGAACCTTCGGGCTTTAATAAGCCCCTTAGGATGAGCTTATTTCTGCGTTCCTGCAGGACTCTTGGGCTAAAAGCATGACAGATGGAACAAGAGTCCTGCAGGTGCAGAGGGCCCAAACAGTACACACAAGAAGTGTGACCGTCTGTCAGAGACATCTTCTGACAGCACGAGTCACACTTCTTGAATCCCGATATCTTGGTATCCTTAGACATGATACCACAGGAACGGGACAAAAAAGTCTAGACAAGTATACCAGACACAACAAACACACACACAACACTTGAAAAGACACTCTCAAAGTTACTACACTAAAACAAAATTCCACACACACACTACTGAATGGAACCTGTACAAAAACTACTATAAAGGGGGGGGAAAGGCCTAACCACCTTAAGGGTGGAAAAGAGTAAGGAAAACTATTAATAAAGGGGGGAAGACTAGCTGAGAGACTACTAACACTACTAGAAAAGATCTAAGGGAAAAATATCTATCAAAAACTAGTTGTAAATATAAAAAATCTTAAATACGACCTGGAGCCAGTGAAAACGCAACCTCGTAGCTGAAGCGGCAAACGAGATCTGGGTATATGACTCCTAGCATTATGGGACATAGCATAGCCTTGAGCCGGTAAAAATATCTCTCGAGCTTTAGTATTAGGCCGAGTCGGAGCCAAGGTTCGGCTCCAAAACCATCCAGCAAGAATGAAGGCGAGATTGACAACTTAACATTTATCATTAACCAATTGGTTGATATGATTAGAAAAACACAAAGCTGGATCTACCCATATAACAAGGTCCTTAAATGAATATTCAAGTTTCAGTCGCTGTTTACTGTATTAAATATTCACCTTTCAATTTATGTCTTCCATATCTCGTATGCTTGGTTTTTGATGAATTTATCAGCATATTATTCTCCTGTGCCAAATAGTCAATTATCATTTAGTCAAGTTCTTTTACAGACATGCCCTATCTGTAACACATGCAATCTGCTTAACTAATCTCATGTCACTCTGCATACAGACTGCAAAACACCTCAAATGAAAAAAGGTAGGTCTGAAAATATAATCTAAACAAATATGGACCTGGGACAGACCCCTGTGGGACACCCTATCTGTAACCAAGAATTTCACCTGTCCAGTTGTCGTATGATACATACCATGTCCTATCTGTAAGCCATGAAGCTTGCCATCGTATCAAGAGTACATCAATACCTAGTTGTTCTGTTGATCAGTGTTTTGTGTAAGACCCTGTCAAATGCTGAAGTTAATTCTACATAAATTACATCATGGGACAATTTTTCATTTGTAGCTGTTATTATATTGTTATTGAACATCATGTTAGAGGTGGTAAATGATCTGTTTTCAAAATATGCATGCTGTTATATGGTTTCAAGTCCCAGCTTTTCCAGTTTTTGACAATAACTTATCAAATATTACCTTATCCATTATTTTTCCACAAAATGAAAGTAGACCCTAAGGGTCTGTAAGACTCTGGGTTTGTCCTACTTCCTTTTCCCTTAAGGACATGTTTAATAAGTGCATGTCTCCAGTCTTCAGGAATCTTCCCCATGTTTATACGACTTGGTAAATAATAGATATAATGGTTGTAAGTTCTTGCTGAACTGTGCTCAGGTCATTATTACTAATCCTTTCTCCTCCCTTTGCTTTGTCTGGATCCAGTTTGCATAGTTCTTTTTCGGTATAATCTAATTTGATTTTAGTATCTGAGGTTACCTGGATGTCATTGGACAAGTTATCACCCCCTTTGTGGAGCCAAACTTTTTTGCATAAGATTTTGTAAATATATCTATAATCTGTTCTGTCATGGAATTTACATTAGAATCTACACAGTCTATCAATTTGTATGTATTTACTACTTCCATACCTTATGTATCTATAAAATGGTTTCATTGTATGCTCAATATCTCTATATATAAATTTTCTTCAAATTTTTCTTGATCGTCTCATGTTATGCTTAATTTGTTTGTCCAGCTTATTTATTTCAGTTTTCAAAGTTGTAGCTTGACCTGTTTACCATTTATTATCATTTTTGTCTCTCACCTTAATCAGGTATCTTGTTCTTATGGAAATATATCCTGCTGACATTGTATGCCTAGATCCTGATGTTAAACATTTTTTTTTAATTTTTTGCACTCAAATAATTTCTCTTTTAAAACTCTCCACATTCCTTCTGTAGTTTTTCCACTGAGTTCCTTTCCTGTGTAGTTATTTTTACAATGTGACGTAGTTGTTCCTGAACATACATTGTAAATAATTTCTTTACTAATGTTTTTGAATCAATATTATTCCAGTCTGTTTCTGGTAAATTTAAGCCCCTAGCCACTGTTATTCTTCCCTCCTGTGTTTCATAATAGAAATATAAATGCATTCATAAATCACTTTCATTTCAGTGGCTAATGTACTTAACCTAAATTAAGAATTCTGCCCTATATTTACAAAATTAAATGCAGTGTACATAGGTTACTGTTAGATTCTACAACAGGTTGTCTGCACATATGGTTAATATTACACCGTATTGAAATTTGGTAAAAATGTCGAATAACATATACACAGATAAACACTTAGCCCCGTTTCATAACCCTTTCGCATAACTTGCACCTTTGGAAGTTACAATTCAAGTACAAATATACAGCTGTAAAGCAGAATGTTAAATGGGGTCATTTAAGCATGATTCCGTAATACCTAAAAGTGAATGCAGTCTGCATAGACTTATTTTCTTTGTATTGACACAATATCTGCTGTTGTCATTGTTGGCAAATCAATCATTTATAAGTTTAAAATATCCCATACAATTGCAACTGTATAAATATGATAATACTTGTACTTAGTAATTAGTGTTCATTACCTTATTTCTAGCACAGTGTTCCTCAGGATATCCAAGCTGATACTTTATTCACATAGAGTTTTCTGTCCATCCATCTATCCATCCATCCATCATCATATTCCTGGGAAGGCATGCAAACCCAAATATCTCCTTTCATTTGAACCAGTTTCCTGCTGCCATCATCTTCAATTTCTCTTTTAGTATCTACTTTTAAATCGCAGTGTCCTTTCCTGCCGTTCATCCTGTGTCACTCTTATAAAAAGTTATATTACCCTCACAATTGCTTCATCTGGACTACAGAAGATCGACATTTTGGTACCCCACCCCAAGTACTTCAGTATAACTGGAAGTGGCAGTCTAAATTTCATTCTCCTTTATTTATATTTAGCTAATATTTTACTGTATTATTCATTTAATTGTCATGTTTTCATTAACCATCATATATTTACAATTCAATGTATGTTCATTTAGTATTCTAATTATGTTAATTTACTATTCTATATATGCACGTTTGTTATGTTTTTGATTAACTGTCATATCATTACTAGTTCATGTACGTAGGTACATTTATTATGTAAATCTTGTATAACTGCCTTCTACATACTCTGTAAAATGGAGCTTTTCATCCTGGGCCCCACTGAAAATGGGACTTGTGCACAGTCGGACTTTCCTTGTAAACAAAACATATAAATAACAAAATAAATGTTTCCATATTGCATCCACAAATTGCAAATTATTTAATGTCATCTCAGGATAATCATGCTCCAAAAATGCAATCATCCTCTCCACAAACACCTTCCCCTTTGGTTGTCACAGCTTCCACAGTGTTTGCTGTATTTCATAAAAAGTCAAAAAAATCAGTTCCCTGTTTGCCACTTCTTCTACAGTATTTGCTCTCTTTCTTCTTTTTTCAATCAAAATCTCAATCAGAATTGAACTTGGTTTTCCATATTTAACTTTAGTGTCTAGCAGTGGCAAACACCTCACCTGTGCTTTTGCCAAGGAGTCTTTCACAAAGCCAGTCCATTCTGCTATGATGTTTTTCATACATTCCAACAAGTTTATTTTTTCTACACCTTACAAAACCCTGTGCAACATTAAATTCAGTTTTCTTGCCTTGTCTTCCATTTCGGTTGATTGAAACTGCAACTGCTTCACTGTCTATCCTGCCTGATTCTGAATTTCACATGTATGCTGCCTGGCAGTTTCTGTGTCTTCCATACATTCGTGTCGACATTCCATCAGTCACAGCCAGTTGTAGTCTTGTCAGATTTATCAACCCAGTTCATATGATCTCATACTATTGGGGACTTCTGCATTCAGTTATGAAAACCATTCTTGGCTCTTTACCAATGAAAAGTAGCAAATTATGGTAGTCCTTTTCTGACTTTTAAATAGTCTTATTATGGTAGTCCTTTTCTGACTTTTAAATAGTCTTATCTTCATAATATTCCATTTCCTCCACACAATCCATTTCCTTCACTATGCTCCAAAAAACAAAACTTTTACCCATTCGCTCAACTGAAAATGCACGGACTATGTACACTTTAACTTCATTGATGATGCAGCCTGAGGAGGTGACCACCTTAAGGAAGCACTGCATATTTGCTCCAGACTGCATCACTTCTTATGAGCGAAATGGAGTATCTGGAGGAGTAAGTCAGGGTCCACGCTGTCAGAACAGCAGCAACCACAGCATCTTTCTTTAGGAATATATCACTTCTGTGTCTTTATGAGGCAGCCAAATGAACTGCATCTCACACCTTCAGGCACTATAAGCTAGACTTCCAATAAGCAGAGCAGATTCTTTGAATGCCATTCTACCATCTGTTATGTTCTTCTCCTCACCATGGGTTAGGTAATGATTTAGTAATCCTGTGGATAAAGAATCATACTGTAGCAATGACACCCTACAGTAAACATAATATCATTGTGTGAGTATACTTATCGTAATTGTAGATGTTCAGGTAGGGTCACTGCTGCAGTACACATGCCCACCTTTTTATCCTTTTCACTTAAGAGCCTCATTCTCTGCCATGAGAATAAAACAATAAGATCAGTAATCCATCTTGTGCACCAAGGTCCCCGATGTTTTAGGCATCATACTGCTGAAGTTCTAGAGATGAGGGAAAACATTTTCTTTCATCAAAGACATAACAGACTGCAGGGAGTAGACATTTATTTGAGTCCTAAAGATAAGGCATAACTGCTAGTGCTTCTCGCAAAAAAAAGAGCTGAAAATGATGCAGGCCTCTCTTTCCTTTTACTTATGTATCAGCAAATGTCCCAGGCTACATGAGGAGTGCAGTACCATACTGGAGACACCTGAAAGTTGTAGAAATCAGATTAAGACATGGGACTGTGCCTACACTTAATTCCCATAATAGTGTCAGCGGATCAGGTAACACACTTGTTTTTGGTGATGGAAGCCCAGAAGGCTGTGGGTTCTATTCTCATTCCAACTGACTGGATTGTTGGCACTGCAATGTTGGGGGGGGGGTGATTGCACACCTCAGTGGGCTGTCCTTCAGATGAGATGCTAAACTGACTTCCCATATGCTTGGTCTGGTAGTAGCTCAGGTGGATGTAAAAATCCCATTGCACCTGTTAGGAAGTTCCCAGATGCCTTCGCAACATTTCCCTTAGTAGTATAAATACCACCTCATGTCTCCCCTGAAAAGAGGGCATTAACCTAATGGGACTAACCCTGTCAACAAAGGAAATAAATAAAGAAATTAAAATAAATATTCTAATAAATTGTAGCAGTGTTCCTACTCAAACGTGTGTGGCTATCTTGAGTATTCTCACTACAGCTGTACTTTCTTGTATGACAGTTGTCCTTTTACTAGAGTTCTAGACTCATAAAGTCATTAAAGCAGCGCAGAACTCATACATTAAATCTTCACATCACCCTGAAACAGATGCGAGTTTTCCAGTGAATAATTTTAAACAGTACCGCATAATCAAGTACACATGGTATGTTTATTGCCTTCCTGTTTATAGAATTAAACAGTCCCTAACTTACTAAAATTATGTCTCCCAGATATTCTGAAACCATTACGAGGCTATCACAGTGTTGTTTTTTTTCTGTAAAAGCAGTTATAACTAGATCCATGGTGGAATGAATGGGCTGATTCAACAAGAGGTGGCAGGTAAAAGAGAAAAAAAATACTCCAGCAGTTACATTTCATTGGATTTTTCAGGGATACATGTGTTTGGCTGTAAATTTTAAATCAGACCATATCTAACTGTGTGAACTTATGTATCAAGTATCTTCTGAAACCTTTGCCAGTGCAATTATAGTTATACCCATTAACACTCTAACATTTAAAATAATTTCGTTTTTTTCAGGGGTGCATATGTGTGACCATACATGCTAAAGATCAGCTTCATGCATTTTATTCTGCTTTTATCCAGGACATAAAATAAACCACATTTTCATTACCCAGAGTTCAATCTTGGTGTTATGACTTCCTTTCTGTGGGTACAGAAATTCCTATCAAGGTAAACCACATCAAAGTAATAATGATTCTTACATCATTACTCACAGAGCACCCATGGATGTTCTTTGTGTTTCACTGTTGCAGTCCTAACATATGGGTTATCTGGCTCCCAGTAGCCCTCAGCCGACCCGAATACCAGAGTCCCTGGTATAAAACGTAGGCTGCCATCAGTTGTAAAACTGATGTCAGAATGTCATGTATAAAGGGAGGCAGCTGACACCATTTCCTCAGTCTTTCTTGCTGCGGAGCCCGAAGCAGATGCAATTTGCACTAGTGCCGGTCGGCCGTTTACCTTCTTTTTGCTCTCTGACTACCAAGTTGAAGACACCTTCAGATAAGCACCCCATTGGGGATCCTCTTTTCTTGCTTTAACGAATGTCAGATAACGTTAATAACTGTCTTGCCTGCAGAAAACAGATTCTGCACCATTATTTTCATTCCTATTGTATAACTTGTTTGGGCCTTGAGCACGACGTCCCTAATTGTGATCTCTGTGCCTCCTTTAATCCATGTACCATACACCGTAGAGCTAAGATTTTGTATAAACATTTTGGAGTCTGGCCTAAGTTCGTCAGTATGGCATCTTCTGGTCTCCCGGCTTTGGATATACCTAGGAAACACAAAGACAAGGACCGCGACAGACTTAGGGTTAAATCTGCTGACGACGCACCAGTGAAATTGGTCATCAGCCCAGCGGTAGTCAGTGAGGTGCTTTTGCAGCCCCTGCAGTCTGCAGATTTTCAGCCACAGGCCTCTGCCGAGACCTTTACTGAGTCCTCCATGCCGCAGTCTGCTGTTTCGTCTTCAGACCCTCCGCCTGTCACCGCCTCAGATGGGTCCAGAGCTGCTATGCAGGCTCCAGCTTCTGACACCTCTTCTCTTTGACATGAGACCAGAACCAGACCGACTACCTTAGGCCATACTTCTGCAGTTGCTAGGCCTCCTGAGTCCCTCCGGATTGCTGGCAAACCTTCCAGCCGTAAACCTTCTCACAGGCAGGCATCGGCCTCCCCTCCTGTGCCTCATTCCCTGTTAGTAAATATGGCTGGTGATCTTCTTTCACTGATTAGGGGCTCTCATCCTCCCCCTTTCAAGAGGGCAAGGGAATTGTCTCCTGATGTTTTGTTCATCTCAGATCTGAGGTTTCCAGTGTTCCTGCTGGTGAAGAAGGAAATTCTCAACTTTTTTTGTTTTCTGGCTTTGAGGATTCTGATGCTGAGGAATCTATCCCTTCTGCCTCCCCTCCAGAAGATTTTTCCTTTGGGGATACTTTGCATACTCTCAGGGAGCACTTTAAATGGGAATGTCAGGATTTTTCCCAGTCTAAGAAGAGAATCAGGGAATTTTTGGATTTGCCACAGCATAAGCCTCTGGCTATACCTCCAGTTTTGGAAGTTGTGGATGATTTCTTCATGGAAAATTCTTTAACTCTTAATTCTGTCCCTCCTGCCCCCAGAAAACCTGATAGTTATTACAGGGTTCCTGATTCTCATCAATTCCTTTTAAAAAACCCCATTGCTGATCCTGAGATTATTTCTCAAGGCCCCAAGGGTGTTAAGGCTACTATTGCTAAAAACCCTGTTCCTTCTGATAAAGAGTCTAGGGCCTTGGACAAGTGAGGTAAAAAAAGTCTATACCTCTGCAACCCTTGCCATTAGATCTGTGAATTGCCTTTTTCACATGCTTAAGTATCAGCAACATACTTTGGAGACTATTAAGACTAAACATGGGTATATTCCTTCTATGTCCGAGAACAAAGATTTACAAGACTTACTGAATTCTGCCACTCTAGTTAATAAGCATTCATTACATTGTGGTTTTGACACTTTGGAGGCTTCCTGCAGAGCAGCAGCCACTGGTTCCATTATTAGAAGGCATTCCTGGCTCAGGGAGCAGCCTCATTTTGAACCTGTTAAATCTAAATTGCTGGATGTTCGTTTGCACAAGGTCAATCTTTTTGGAAATAAGGCTGAGGAGGTACTGAAAAAGTTGGAGGATAAGGCAAAATCTATGCAAGCTGTAAAAGATTTCCTTCAGGTTCAGCCTCCTCAGTTCAGTAGGCATTACCCTTCCAAGAATTGGTCCTTCCCTGATCCTGGCAACCTGAAGAAGAATGCCAGAAGCCTGTCCTCTGGAAGATCCAAAACCCCTAGGCCTAGAGCGCCCTATTCTGGATCTGTCTATTCTAAACACTTTTCTGGTGATTCCCAAGCTCAATATGCTCACTCTTCAACAGTTACTACCCATGCTGGACAAGGATTCATGGCTGTTTACTTTGGATCTCAAGGAGGCTTACCTGCACATCCCAATAAGGGAAAGTTGCAGGCAGTTCCTTTGCTTCAGGGCTGGGGAGTAACAATTTCATTTCTCTAGACTACCCTTTGGCTTATCTACTGCTCCCAGAGTTTTTACAAAGTGCCTGGCTCCAGCCATTGCTTTTTGCAGGCAGAGAAACATCCAAATTTATCCTTATCTGGACAACTGTCTCATTCAAGCAAACTCCCCAGAGCAACTAGAAAAGGATTTGGAATTCGTGACGAACATTCTCACCTCTTTGGGTTAAACTCTCAACGAAAAAAAGTCAAAGTTGGTTCCTACAAGGGAGATTGTTTTCCTGGGAGTGAGTCTGAATTCCTCCTGGTATTCCTCCCCCAAGAGTAGCAAGAAGACCTTTCGGCTTACTTCAAGAACATGGCAAGCATGATCCAGCTCTCTGCAAGGCAATTCCTGCAAGCACTGGGGTTCATGGCTTCATGTATTCTGATGATCCTATATGCAAGGCTGCATATGTGAAAACTTCAATGGTACCTCAAGAATCTTTGGTGTCAACACACACAGGACTTAGACTTGATTCTTCCCTTAATTCCCTGTCTACAAATGGAGGTCCTCTGGTGGGCGATAGTCTGTTCTCAGAACAAGGGTCTGCCTTTCTGCCCACCACCTGCCAGCCAGACTCTCACCACAGATGCCTCAGATTATGCATGGGGGGGCTCATCTGGAAGGCAGGGGCATACAGGGGACTTGGAGCACCCAGCAGATTCACCTGCACATAAACTTAAAAGAATTGATGGCAGTGGAGCAGGCCTTGCTGGCTTTCAGGGACCTACTCTACCCTGGGACTCTGCTGATCAGGACAGACAATACCACAGTCATGTGGTATATCAACAAGCAAGGGGGGACTCACTCTTACCCCTTGTGCAGACAAAGCATGAGACTATCGTCCATAGCAGCATCCATGGGCTTACATCTAATAGCCCAGTATCTTCCAGGGAGGCTAAACTCCTTGGCGGCTCATTTGAGCAGGCATGTTCTGGATCCTCACGAGTGGCAACTGAACGGGGACATTTTCCATCGTATCACTCAGCATTGGGGCACTCCTCAAGTGGATCTTTTCTCCTCTCACACCAATCATTTCCTTCCAACCGTCTGCACCAGGGAGTTTCACAACAAAGCTTGGAGAGTGGACACGCTGTCCTTCCCATGGACACAACTCTCAGTTTATGCATTCCTTCCTCTGCCTCTTCTTCCCAGAGTGCTGCTAAAGATAAGGGATGAAAAACCCAAGGCTGTTCTTATAGCACCAGATTGGCCCAGGCAGCAGTGGTATCCCCTTCTTCGCAGCCTTTCCCAGGCTCAGCTTTGGCATCTTCCCCTGATACCAGATCTGTTGGTTCAGGAAGGGGGAAGGTTTCTTCATCCTCATCTTCAAACTCTGCATTTAACTTTCTGGTTAATTCCTTAAATCTTTCCCAACAGGTGGTGGAAGTTCTTCATGAGGCCAGGAGGCCTAGCACCAGGAAATCCTATGCAGATAAATAAATGGAAGAGATTTTGCTCTTGGATGCAGGCTAAAGGAGAAGGCTCTTCTCATCCTTCTCTTTCCCTCATTCTTGATTAGCTAGCAGGCTTGCTTAATGGTGGACTTTCCTTTTCTTCAATCAAAATTCACTCTTCAGCAATTTCTGCTCATTGCTCTTTTGAGCAACCCATTTTTTTTCACCACTTAATGAAGCAGTTCCTGAGGGGAGGTAGCAATCTTAGACCTCCCAGAAGAGCTCCTACTCCTGCATGGGATCTACATTTTGTCTTGGAAAAGCTTACTGTACCTCCCTTTGAGCCAGCTGCCTCTGCAGATTTTAAGTTTCTCTCCTGGAAGACTGTTTTTCTTTTGGCTATTACTTCAGCCAGAAGAGTTTCGGAGCTACAAGCCTTAATGGCAGTAGAACCTTTCATTATTTTTCATTCCGATCAGGTTTCTCTGAGAATTAATCCCTCCTTTATGCCCAAGGTGGTTTCCAGTCTGACCCTTAACCAGTCTATTCACCTGCCTACCTTTTTCAGTAATCCCCAGAATAAAGGGGAAAGGATTCTGCACTCCCTTTATGTGCACAGACAGCTGAGATTTTACTTAAACAGGACTAAATCCTTTCAAAAATCTGAACAGTTGTTGGTTAGGTTTGCTCCTGGGGCTCAAGGTAAAGCTATTTCAAAACAAACCATCTCCAAATGGATTGCTCATTGTATACACTTTTGTTACCTGCAGCATGGGAAGGTTTCCCCTCAGGGTATTAGGATCCACTCTACTAGAGCAGCCTCTACCTCTGCTGCTTTTCTGAGAGGTGTGCCTACTAAGGACATTCTAGAAGCAGCTACTTGGTCTTCTGTCCATACTTTCACAAAGCATTACAATCTACCTTTTTTTTCTAAATCCAGTGCTGGTTTTGCCTCTGCAGTTTTGCAGGGCCTTCTTACCAACCCTTAACCTGAGATTCATCCTCCCCCCTTTGTCTTTTTCCTGGGCTTTGGGAATCAATCCATATGTTAGGACTGCAACAGTGAAACACGAAGAACATAGTACAGTTGTGTACACTTACCATAAATGTAGATGTTCGAGTGTATTCACTGTTGCAGTCCTGGATGTTCTTCAAGTTTCACTGTTGCAGTCATTACATTTGAGGTAATCTACTGACAGGTTGCCCTCAGTTGGCCTGAATATCAAAGTCTTGAGTCCTGCGTTGGTTGCTGTCTCTTCTTCCATGACGTCAGGTTGTCAGGGGTATAAAACATGCAGCCAACGCCATTTTCTTTAGTCTTTCTTGCCGCACGGTGCCCGAAGTAGAAGCAGTTTGCAAGTGCCGGTCGGCCGACTCCTGAAATTTTCGCATTCGAGTTTCAGAATCGAAGTCTTCAATTAAAGCTAAGTACCCCACTGGGGAAACTTTTTCTTGCTCCTTACCGATGTCAGTAAAAATTAATAATTGCATTACTTGTGGGAAGCAAATATGTCATAAGGATTTTCATTTGTACTGTATTCCTTGCCTGGGCCCAGATCATAACGTGCCTTGCTGTCGGTTTTGTGCTAGATTTAACCAACGCACTATTAAGCATCGGTATATCTTTGCTTCAAAATATTTTGGAAACAGATTTAATTACCCTGAAATGTCGATGGATAGTAATCCGACTACCGGAGTTCACAAAAAACGCAAAGAAAAGGACAGAGACAGACCAATGAGGTCCATAACCGACAACAAAGCTTCTCCTAAGCCAGTCGCCAGTACTCAGTGTGGTGCTTTCGCAGCCCCTGATCCAAGCTACTTTTGAATCGCAAGCCTCTACCGACACCCGTGTGGAGTCCGGCATGCCGCGAGATTCTCAGAGTATTGTACCCGCAGATGTCTCTCCCTCGGATGGGTCCAGAGCCGCTGAGCAGGCATCGGCTTCTGAGGGTGTTTTCAGGCCTCAACATTTCTATATAAAACCGACTCCAGCTTCAAAAACAAAGACAAAAGCAACTTCTAAGGCTAAAAACTGACGCATGAGCCACGTGCTCAGGCCTCTATGCCTAAAAATCAGATGATCAAAATAGCTGAAGACTTAATTACCTTGATCAGGGGTTCCCTACCCCCCCCCCCCCGATAAGAGGCCTAGGCAAGACACTGATTATGAATCTTCAGATCAGGTTTCTATTTCTTCTGATCAGGATTTTTCTATATCACCCTATGAGGATTCAGATGCAGAGGAATCCATCCCATCTGCATCTCCTCCTGAAGATTATTCTTTTGGAGAAACCTTGCATACTTTAAGGGAACATTTTCATTGGGAGAGTCAGGATTTCTCAGAATCAAAAAAGATGCTTAGGGATTTCCTTCTTCTTCCTCAGCATAGGCCTTTGGCTATACCTCCTGTATTAGACATTGTTGATGATATGTTTTCAGAATCAAGCATGGCTCCTGATTCCCTACCTCTGGCTCCTAGTAAGCCAGACAGATATTACAGGGTTCCTGACTCCCACACATTTTTATTCAAAAATCCTGCTGCTGACCCTGAAAATGTCTCACAGGGTCCCAAAGGTGTGAAGGCCTCAACTGCTAAGAATCCTACCCCCTCTGATAGAGATTCCAGGGTGCTGGATAGATGAGGAAAGAAGGTTTATACGTATGCAACCTTGGCAATTTAATGCATTAAACTGCCAGTTTCATATGCTCAAATATCAACAGCATGTTATGGGATTATTGAAACAGAAAATGATGTTGATTTCTGAATGTG
This sequence comes from Protopterus annectens, assembly GCF_019279795.1. Lineage (NCBI taxonomy): Eukaryota > Metazoa > Chordata > Ceratodontiformes > Protopteridae > Protopterus > Protopterus annectens. The sequence continues at coordinate 406,877,675 of NC_056745.1, forward strand.
TGGAAAATAAAGAATTACAGGAATTATTGCATGCAGCTGAACAGGTTGGAAAGCATGTTTTGCAATGTTTTTTTGATTCCTTGGAGGACTCTTGCAGGGCCGCAATTACTGGATCTGTGATTAGAAGGCATGCCTGGCTCAAGGAGCAAAATCTGCCTGATCATGTTAAAGCTAAATTTTGGATGCACCTTTACAGCATGATTCCCTGTTTGGTAATAAGGCAGAAGAGGTTTTAAAGAAAATGGAAGACAAAGCTAAATCTATGCAAACTGTAAAAGATTTCTTACAAGTGCAGCCACCCAGATTCAGTAGACACTGGCCTCCAAAAAACTGGTCCTTTCCCGTGTCCGACAGAGCCTCATGGGGCAAATCCAGGTGCTCAAAAGGGTCTATATACCAATCAAAGGGTTCTTACAGGTCAAAGCAATGGGATGCCTCTACCTCCAAATCTGGGGGAAACAAAGCAAGACCCTACAGTAAACAGTCTCAATGACTTCCCTCTGCCATCACCAAGCACTTATCTTTTGGCGGCCCCCTTAGGGGGAAAATTAGCATTTCATACTTAGAATTGGCAGTTAGTAACCCAGGACAAGTGGGTATTAAACATAGTATCCCAGGGATACAGATTTCATTTCCATACCTTGCCAATTCCAAATGGTTGGCCAGATCTGCCACAAAATCAATGGGCAGAGGCACAGAAACAGGTTACGTCCCTCATGGATATGGGGGCTATTCAACCAGTACCAGAACAGGAAAAAGGGCAAGGGTTTTATTCAAGACTGTTCCTGGTACCCAGAAAAGACAATGCCTGGCGCCCTATACTGGATCTATCAATTTTGAACACATTCTTGGACATCCCAAAATTCAAAATGTTGACTTTGCAACAGCTTCTGCCCATGCTGGGCAAGAACGCTTGGTTAGTGACTCTAGACTTAAGAGGCATACCTGCATATCCGTATAAGGGAATCATGCAGAAGATACCTCTGCTTCAAGGCTGGTTTTATGCATTACCAATTCTCTGCACTGCCCTTTGGCTTATCTACTGTGCCCAGGGTCTTTACAAAGTGCCTGGCACCAGTAATTGCATTTTGCAGACAAAGAAGCCTACAAATCTATCCTTACTTGGACGACTGTCTCATTCAAGCAGAAAACAAGGACAGTCTTCTTCAACATCTGGCGTTTGTAAAAAGGGTTCTAACATGCCTAGGGTGCACAATAAATGAAAAGAAATCACAACTGGTACCCTCTCAAAAGATTACATTCCTGGGTGCAAGCTTGAATATAAATGCCTAGATGGTCAGACGGCAACTGACAACATACTTCAAACAAATGGCAACAAAAACCCAGTTATCTGCAAGACAAATTCTGCAGGCTTTGGGGTTCATGGCATCCTGCATTCTACTAATTCCATATGTGAGACTGCATATGAGGAAACTTCAATGGTACCTAAAAAGTTTATGGAGTCAACATTGTCACAGTCTGGAAACAATGATTCCTCTCATTCCCTGCCTGCAACAGGAGTTTCTTTGGTGGGCAGAGACATGTCACCAAAACATGGGACGGTCTTTCACTCTACCCCCTGCCACCCAAACCCAAAATACAGATGCATCAGACTATGCTTGGGGGGGCCCACCTGGCAGGGAGATGCATTCACGGCATATGGAACCCAAAACAAATGCATCTGCATATCAACCAGAAAGAGATGTTAGCTGTTCAGAACGTCCTGACAGCCTTCAAGGACTTACTTCATCCAGGAAAACTACTGATAAGGACGGACAACACCGCAGTTATGTGGTACATAAACAAGCAGGGGGGTACACATTCCTACCCCCTATGCAGACTAGCCATGGCATTGTGGGACACAGCCTTGACTTATCAAGTACATCTTCAAGCTCAGTTCCTGCCAGGAAAGCAAAATACTCTGGCAGATGACCTAAGCAGAAATCTTATGGACCCTCATAAGTGGAAACTGGATCCACAAGTCTTCAGCATGATAACAGAGAAATGGGGGAGTCTGGACATAGATCTATTTGCCTCTCCCCAAAATTATCAACTGGACAAATTCTGCACAAGGACTTATCACAGACATGCATGGAAAGTGGATGCCTTATCCTTCAGTTGGAAAAACCTATCAGTCTATGCCTTTCCTCCTCTGCCTCTTCTTCCCAAGGTCTTACTAAAGGTCAGACAGGAAAAAACAAAAATGATCCTAATTGCTCTGGACTGGCCTCGCCAGCACTGGTACCCAATTGGTACTTGCCTCAAATACCTCATCTACTGTCTTAGCAGAGCAATCAAATTCTGCACAATCAGCTCCAAACTATGAATGCATGGTTGATCATGTAAGTATTCAAACAACACCTATCAGTAAATCTGTGATGGATGTCATTTTGGAAGCAGAAGGCCTAGTATTAGAAAATCTTATGCTGATAAATGGAAGAAATTCAGTGATTGGAACCAAGCACAAGGAACTGACACAGCAAAGCCAAATATTCCTCAGATTTTACAATACTTGACTGAGATGCTTGACAAGGGCTTATCTTTTTCATCAATAAAAATCCATGCCTCTGCCATCTTGGCTCATTACAATACAGAGCCTCCCATCTTTTCTCACCCTCTGCTAAAACAGTATCTTAGAGGGGCCAAAAATTTAAGGCCTCCCAGAAGATCACCAACTCCTGTATGGGACCTCAATTTTGTGTTGGAAAAACTCACCCTGTCTCCATTTGAACCAGCAGCTACTGCAGATATGAAGTTTTTATCTTGGAAAACAGCTTTCCTGCTAGCAATCACTTCAGCAAGAATGGTTTCAGAACTACAGGCCCTCATGGCTGTGGAGCCTTTTATTATATTTTACCTGGACAGGGTGTCCCTCAGGACTAATCCTTCCTTTATGCCTAAGGTGGTATCCAGTGTGGCTCTTAACCAAACTATTCACTTGCCAAATTTTTACCCAAATCCACAGAACAAGGGGGAGCGGATTCTGCATTCCTTGGACGTACACAGACAACTAAGATTTTACTTAAACAGGACCAAATCTCTAAGAAAGTCTGAGCAGCTACTGGTGGCATTTGCTGCAGGATCAGAGGGAAAGGCTATTTCAAAGCAGACTATTTCAAAGTGGATAAGCCACTGCATTCGTTTCTGCTACTTGCATCATGGTAAACCGGTGCCCAAGGGAATCAGGTCACATTCCACCAGGGCTGCATCTACCTCAGCAGCTTTTCTCAGAGGGGTGCCAACCAAAGACATTCTAGAAACTGCACTTTGGAGGTCTGTTCATACTTTTACAAAGCATTATCATTTGCTAATCTTTTCTAAGTCCAGGGCAGGCTTTGCCACTGCAGTTCTGCAGGGCCTTATAGCCACTCTTAATGCTATTTAGTTCCAGCCTCCCATCCATAGCTTTGGGATTCTACCCAAATGTAATGACTGCAGCAGTGAAACACAAAGAACATAGTACAATTGTGTACACTTACCATAAATGTAGATGTTCGAATGTATTCACTGTTGCAGTCAGGGTTACCCACCCACCATCCCCCTTTTTTCTAGAGCTTCTCTTTCCTTCACTATATTCTACAGCCTTTGTGGTGTATTTGCTTTTAAGTGAAGGTAAAGTTTATGTTGTTACAATTATATATATATATATATATATATATATATATATTTTATTATTTTTTTTGCTCCCCATTTGGGGGGCACCTGACATCTGGGGCAAGAAAAACTAAAGAAAATGGTGTCGGCTGCATGTTTTATACCCCTGATGACCCGACGTCATGGAAGACGAGACAGCAACCAATGCAGCACCCAAGACTTTGATATTCAGGCCGCACATAACTGTCACCATAACTGTCACCATTCCATCGCTAATGTACTCAGTCTGCCAGCAGATTATCCCAAATGTAATGACTGCAACAGTGAATACACTCAGACATCTGCATTTATGGTAAGTGTACACAACTGTACTTTTCCCACCCTCCATTCCCCCTCTTTTCCTAAGGCACAGACTAATTATTTTTATTTTTTGGATGGGGTATTTCCTTCCTGGGTTAGCCTTCTTTTGGGGGCTCCTGACAGTTAAGGCAAGAAAAACTGAGGAACTGGCGTTAGCTGCCTCTCTTTATACCTGACGTTCTGACATCAGTTTTACAACCGACAGCAGCCTATGTCATATACCAAGGACTCTGGTATTCGGGCCGGCTGAGGGCTACCGGAAGCCAGATAATCCATATGTTAGGACTGCAACAGTGAATACACTCGAACATCTACATTTATGGTAAGTGTACACAACTGTACTTTCCCAATAGCTAACGCAGTTGTACAATGCACCTAAACTAGTATCAAGTAACTTCATTTGATGACCACACATAACTGTCACCATTCCATCGCTAATGTACTCAGTCTCCAGGGCAAGTCAGCTTTCGCCATTAACAAATGTTTTACTAATTTGAGTGGGAAGGCATGGGTAAAGTGAAAGAAGACAATATGACAAATGAGAAATATGTGAATGCATAGAAATACTTTTGGCTTTAAGCAAGAAATAATGGCCTCACTTTACAAACATGTATAGCTTGTAAATACCACACAGCACACCACAGCTATAAATTAAACGTAACATGTCTGAGGCATGATGTAGGCAGCAAATAAAACAATCTGTAACTCACATTAAAGCTTTTGTTAGCGTATGTTTATTTTTCATTAAATGAGATTTTTTCTTTGTTGTTATTCAGAGGTCATGACTTTTTGAGTTCATAATTTATTCCATTTAACACCACATGAATAATTCACTTTTCATCAACCTCCTAGTTTAGGGGAATAGATAACAGGAAAAAGATGGAGCAGAGAAGAACAAGAAAAAATTGAGAAAAGTACTCAAGGGAACTGTGAAATAAAATGCAGGCAAACAATTCCAATTGATAAAGACAAACTACTAGAATTGGAGGTGCAGTATCTCTGTTGGTTACCTCCATGTTATATTCACTTGCATTTCTTGATGATGCTCCTGAATGCTTCCCATTATTTATTTAAATGTAATCAATACATGATACTTGGGCACATAAAATATACTAAGGGATACTAAGGGTCAGTGCTCATATAATTTTACTTGGTCATTTATAGCCTACAGCAAGATAGCTCAGGTTTGTGAAGACGCATTGATAACCTAGGAATATGAACACTGTGTTGGAGTGGGGTAAACAGAAATGTGTGTTTCCTCCAAAATTTGCTTTGTTAAGTTCAAACAAGGTCACAGAGAGACGGAGAAAGAGAGAGAAAGAAAGGGTGTGAGGGCAGGTGTGTGTGTGTGTGTGTGTGTGTGTGTGTGTGTGTGTGTGTGTACACACACACACATTTGCATCCTGATTTAACTGGTTTCTTATTTCCTACTTTATGTATAGCAGACATACCCAGATTGTAGATCAGCTATACAGAAAGGAGAGATGTAATAGTAAAAATATTCTCCATTACTCATGACATATCTGTACTGATGTTTAACGTTTATGGTAGAAAAAGTGTTACATTTATAAGTACTGTTTTAAATTTATTTTCTATTAGCTGTGTCAAGACCTGTTAGACACAAATACACATTTCAAGGGGTGATCAGCTTGCTAATATGTTCAAAAACCACAGTGGGTGGTTGCAGCTATCAAAGTCAGTTTTATATGGTGTAACTTATTTGCAGATTATGTTTTAACCACTTTGTCATACTGAGAAACATCTCATTAAAATGACATATACTTACATAAAGGATAACCATAGAAAGAACTAAGTTAAAAATTAAATTTTAAAAATAGTCACTGCAAAAAAAAGGGGGTCTCACATTTCTCCCCCATAAATTTCAAATTTTTTCTAGTAAGCAGACTTTATCAGCCTAGTCGTTAATCTCCAATCCATTTAATTCATTTTGTATTTATTGTTATTACCCTTGGTTGGTCTCTTGTTCTTTGTCATTATACAGAATCTGTAACAGCATTTTTTTAGAGAGAGACACATATAACAGAAAATTTGATGGTGAAGAATGTATAGCAATATGTTTGTAAATAATATTTTTGATATCTTACCACTCTCAGAAGGTTCATTTTGTCAAAGTGTTGGGATATTTAATTCTGCAAAGATTTACGCCATAATGCTAATATTATCCTGACTGCTGAAAAAAAACAAAGCTTGATCACATCACTGTTCTCCTTCTTAGTCCTTGAAAATCTAATTATTTTCTGGTAGATGAGAAATGTTATTAAACATTTAACATGCTATTAAACATTTAACAGTTCATTTAGCAAGAAATCTTACTCATTAAGATGCTGTCAGTTATGAACACAATTACTTGTTTGTAAATGATTGCATTCTACAAATGTCCATTTGCACTTATTTGTAATTTGCTGCATTATATGACTATTTCATTATATTATGTCTGCCCTCCCAAATGCCTTCCAACTAAAAAACTGGGCTTGAACCTTTGCACATGAGCTGTTCTATCAAAGGATGATTAGGCAGCTGTCTGAATAGACAGAATTGCATACCATGTCAGACAGACAAATGTTTAGAATGATTTGCAAACCTGATCTCAGATTTCCTTTAGGTTTCTAAGTTAGTCAGTACTGTTATGTGTAACATTTTTAATGTCCATATTACATCGAAGTTCAGCCTAAAAATGTCTGATGGCGCTTCCAACATTTAATTAAGCTAATTTTTAGATTGGGTATATATAGATATGGGTTTTTCTGATATGTAGTTTCATTTCTGTGTTAGGAAATGTGGGATCATGTGTTGTGTAACTGAAGTAATAAGTCATATCTCAAAGCTTCTCCCCCAGTTTAGATTTTCTCTCCTAAAGTAAAATTCTGGTTACATTTCTCAAACACATTAACAGATTAGTTAAGACTGGTAACCAGATCACAATTCTCTTTGTGGAGTGCCTGAATAGTCATTGTATATCAGGCTATGTTTTATACCGCATTGTTAAACAATGATATTTATACATGTTATCAGTGGAGTGGTAAAATAATGTTTATATTATGAGGGTACATCAGTTGCATTTATGATTCTTAAACTTGTTCAGTTATGTTTTTTTTTTGGTATGACTGGAATTCACATGAATAGAATTGTACCAGTTGTTGAAATGATGAATAAAGTGGAGACATAAAAAACATTTTCAGTGAGTTATGTTTTGTTAGGCATGAATTTTTACTCCTGCTAATTATAACTAAGAAACACATTTTAGGACAGGTTGTCTTTGCTGCCCAGAAGTTAAGATTTAACACACTGCATTAAGGTTCCAGTATCCCTACTGATGTGGACCTATGTGCTCACTTTTCCAGAGCAACAACCTGCAAAACATTATTTATATGTTACCTTGTGAAGATGGTTCCAGCTCCATTTGTAATATGTACATATACACATTTAGTTACTAGGCATGCAGTCTATCAGGCCCTTAAGCAGCCAAGCCCAAATTCCCAAAAGCCCTAAATCACTGTCTGGTTAGGTGACTTGCTCAAGATCACACAATAGTTAAATGAAGGCTGAGGGAATCAAACAGTGCCCCACAGGAATAGCTCAATAACAGCAAGTAGACTTAGTTTTCTGCTCTGACAGTTATACTTTTATCACAGTATTTGCATGCTTAGTTAATAAAAGCTGTGGGCATGTACGGTAAAGACAGATATGTAAGAAGAAGGTTTGGGACTTAACAACGGGTACTGGGACTGGTCAGTAGATAAAAGTTTCCAGGCTGCTGGTACACACTACCCTAGCCATCATGCAGGGCACAACTATCTCCAGTTCTGAAGTTAGCACAAAGACTGAGGAAAACCATAGGAAAAAGGAAGAAGAGAGGTATAATACAAAGGGGGGGGGGGGTGGCAGGAGGGATGGAATGCTACTGAAGATGGGACTGCTTCTTACAGAGTTATTGTTATGGTAAAATGCTGATAACTTTTGTGTCTTATAGGAACAGGTCCATCTTTAGTAAACTGTTAGACAAAGTCCCTAGCTAATCCTCAAGCTATTCTCATAGGAATGCACCTGTTGCAGTCAGCTCAGAGGATTAAGGCTCTGTGATGACACCTGAGATGCTTCCTTTTGTTAAGGGTATATGGTCTGATTCCTTCCACCTCCTTCTGCCTACTGTGTGACTCTAAGCAAGCCACTTAACTAGACTGAGGTCCCAAGTTGTCTCTGAAAAGTAAAACTTTGTCCAGCAGGTTTATCTGCTTAATAAATAGATAAAATAAATAAAAATAAAAACTTACTCCTAACAACAGTGTAGCCTTGAAAGAAGAACTGGACCTGGAAATGAGGTTCCATTTGTAGCTCCTCACAAATGTGTTCAGGGTGGACCAGGTTGCTGCCACACAAACATAGTTAAATATGGTGTTATGGACGAATGCGAGTGTGGAAGTAGAATGAGTTTAGTGCTGCAGGTAAGGTTTTCCCATGTTTATCATAACAAAAAGTGATGGTGTTTGCTAACTAGCTGGAATGAGTATGCTTAGTAACCTTCTTGCCTGGCTTGGGCTTGGCAAAGTGTATGAAAAGCTGACTTGCTTCAGTCCACCTAAACTCTAAGCTACCTGTGGGCATCCATGCATTGAAGAAAGTATTCACTATGGTTGGGGTACTATGGGAAGAGCAGAGGTAAGCTAACAGAATGGTCAAAATTAGCTCCCATAACAACCCTGGGTATAAAAGACTGGCTAGTCCACATTTCTGCTCTTTTCCAGAAAACCAGATAAGGATATATGACACAAAGCCACTGGAGCTCAGAGCTCCTCTTAGAAAAGGTAACTGCTATACGAAACAGTGTCGTGCGTGATCACAACTTCAATTTAGACAATTCTGCAGGTTCAAAGGATGGAAGGTCAGTTTCTCAAGAATAAATTCAATATCTTCTGGTGGACCTCAAAGTGGGTCTGAGCTGAAAGGTCCTTCATAATATGGTTTTGAAAACCTTCAAAGAATCTAAAGAAGTGAATGCTGAAAGAATGAAAATGAGAGATACCAACATTATAGGTGAGTGCCATTTTCTTGATAGAAAAATAACTAGGGCCAGAATCAACTATTTCTGAGAAATAATGCAAAATTTTGGACAAAATGGTGGTCAAATAAATGTCTGTTGCCTGGGCAAAAAAATGATTACACTTTTGTCAGTAAGTTTTCTTGATAGATGGCTGTTACACAGAGGTAATGACAGAGGCAACTGTGTCTCAAAAATCTTGCACACAACTATCTCTGGAAGTGGATCAGCCAGTCAGTTTCAAAATGTTCAGATTTGAGTGAGAGTTGCTGGAAGGGTGATACAGCAGTGCCCTTGAAGGCTGGAGTCCCAGTGGGTTCTGAAGGAGGTATGTCTGAGAAAGAGGGGAACTAGTCTGCCTGGACCCTCTGCCTGGGTCAAAAGGGGATGACAAGAATGTCTGACTTTCTGAGTGAAACTGGAGAGGGGAAAGAATAAAATAAAACTATTTGGTCATGAGTGAGATAAGGCATCATTCATTTCAACTCCCAGAGGCAGATTCCTAGAAAACAAGTTGGGACACTTTGTGTTAGCTGAAGAGGGAATGAGATCAAACATGGGAAGGCCCAAAAGTGAAAGATTTTTTGGACAGTGAAGGGCAGAGTAACCACTCACAGGGCATAAGGCGGCAATGGTTTAGTATATTAAATATATATATATATATATATATATATATATATATATATATATATATATTGCCACCAGGAAGTATTCTGACTGGATCTTCCATTGCCATACCTTCATGGTCTAGCAGCACAATGGATAAGAGTGAGTCTCCTTGTTTGTTGATGAATCATATTACTGTCATGTTGTCTGAATGGATGGATAGAATTCCTTTGTAGAAAAATTCCTGAAGGCTAGAAAAATAGGAAAATGGCACTCACCTAGAATGTTGATGTGGAGGTGAGACTCCTGAGATGTCCATGTCCTTTGTACTGTTGACATGTTGTAATGCCCCCACTGTAAGTCAAACATGTAGGTGATTATTGTCACCTGAGATCAGAGTGCTGAGTCCACTGAACCCAGAATGCTCACTGAATGGTTCTCGTGTGAAGTTTGGAATGAAGAATCATAAAGACGGATGCTGCCGTCAACCCTACAACCTTGATGTTGAATTCTGCTGTTGCTGTTTGGGATGAGAGATGTTGCTTAGCTGAGGGACAGTTTGCCCTGAGGCAGAAAGGCCTAATAAATTACTGCATTGAGGGGCAACTAATGTAGATTAAGGCCTGAACTGGGAAAAGGTGAGACTTTGCATGAGTCACTGTTACCCCAAGGAAGTAGAACTACTTTACTAATAGACAACAGGCTGTCAGTTAGTAAAGATATATCTCCTCCTTTCTCTCCATATCAGTGTCAAGTCCCCTGAGTATCTATTCTTGGCTCCTTACTCTTCAGTATATTTATAAATGAGCGTCACTTAGCCTACAAACAAACCACTATAATCCACTATACTGACAATGCCACCTTTATATGCTCTGCCAAAAATATGCATGATTTACAGCAAAAAAAAAACGGCAATCTTTTACATCTATAGAAACCTAGCTGACTGATGTACAACTACTCCTACATCAAAAAGTAAAATCTAAACTTGTACTACTCATCCCTAAACAACTGACCTCACAAAAATCCCCTTTCAATCTAACATCCAGGCAGTACCAGAATCAACATAGTAACCTCTACAAATCTTCTAGGATTTACCATAGATGATAATCTAAAATTTGATCATCACATCACTGAAACAGTAAAAAAAAAAAAAAAACAATTTGAAGCACAGTGCTCTCTATAAAACCAAGCCATTCCTCACAACTGATAAAAACGTTAGCATCAACTCTCGTACTGCCAAAACTACTATATTCTGCACATATATTTGTCACCCTACAAGTGGCATCAACAAATATGCTCAAACAGTGCTAAAATAAAATAACAAGGTTCACTATCAATATGCCCCATAGAATTCACCATTGTGTAGCCCTCAAGCAACTACACTGGCCTGAACTACCAAACTACTTACTTGACTCATAACTGACCATAATTCATAACCTAATCTACAAACCCCAACACTGCCCTAGCTTAAAATATGTTTTACAACTTTACCAGCCAAGCTGCCACCTTCAGTCAGCTGAGAAATTCCTCCTATTAGTAACCAAATCCCAGAACTCCACAGGAGACACTCTACTCTTCATATATCTTTAAAGTCTGTTGCTTTATTCCCCCAACACTCTGGCAAATACAACACACTGCAACCTTCAAAAGAGAGCCCTTGGCACTGCTCTTTCTCAAACCTTAATTAATCACTTTACTTCTTATACCTACCTGCTCCCTACACAATATATTCAATGCTCTCCATTCTCAATCATTGTCCCTTCTCCTTTATTCCACTTTTCCCATTCAAATTCACCCTCTTCAAATATACTGTCACCACAATAATCGCTTAACTCTTCCACACCTCCTATAAACCTAAATGTGTATTCAGTCTGTCAGCTCAAAACTGACCATGTATCACCCACTCACAAACTATACAATCCCATGCATAAATAAGATGGAATGTATATCAAATATACTTGTCTGCATAGAAGAGAATAACCAACATAGTTTTCTACCTGAATATATTTACTGTACGTATTATATGTGTATTTAATAAAATGTATATAAACGCATATATCTGCACCGTAATCTCAGTACTAAACTATGTAATCTCAAATGTTCTGAAAGAGGACACAGTTGTACCTTGTCTTTATGTCTAAGAAATCAAAAATTATTAATTGTGATCTTAACTTGTTGGGGAGCTTTTCTCCCTGGGACTCCACCTAAAATGGGTAAACTTCTGCCCAGTGGACTATCCCAGTTAAGAAATGCAATCATATAAGTAAGTAATAAATAAATACATAATTAAGAAAGTTAAGTAAATAAGTTATTGCTATGTAATAATAACTAGTCTGAAATATGAGAGTTACACAAAAAGACAGTGTAATGGTATAAACAATCAAGGTGCAAGTAAAGCTGAAATGAATTAATCAAAAGCAAATGAAACAAATGGATCTTTAGGGACCTTTTAAAGCCACAGAGCATGGTGGCATCCCAATGCCACCTGCATTGTATGTTTCTAAGATGCTGGCTGTAACATGCAAAAATAGAAGCCCAGAGAATTTGAACCAATGCTTGCAATCACCAGCAGCTTCTAGGTCACAGATGGAGGGAATGGGCCAGGCAGAAAGACAGAAGTAACTCATTCAGATGGGGGTAACCCATATTTTGTAGGGCTAAATAAACAAACGACCAGAACCTTAATGCTAATATGTCACTATATCTCTAGCCAGTGAAGGCCCTGCAGCACAGGTGTAATATAGTTGTAAAAAAGAATATCAAGAAGTAGACAAGTAGCAGATATCTGTCCTAGTTATATAAATGGTCCAGTATATAATCCAGAAGACCAACATACAGTGAGATCCAGTACTCAAGTTATAGGTTCATAGGTTCATAGGTAGGTACTAGGCTATTGGCCCTAGGGCCTATACAAGCCTAGCCAAAAAGGTATCCTGGTTTTCGCCACCCAAGAAAATTATTTTCTTGTGCCTCTGTCAAGCAGAACCATAGAAGTGATCCCAGGGTGAATTTCTTATTATCCATCCAATCATCAAGATTTTTCTTGAAGAGTGCTAATGAGGAGCTCTGTTTGGCATAGATAGATAGTCTGTTCCAGAGTATGGGAAGTCTCTGGGACAGGAATCTATCCCTCCAGCATGTTCTGTTTATTGTGGTGACAAGGTTTAGGTCCCTAGAGCATGTAGCTTGGAGAGATTGGGATTTCTTTAAGTGGAGCATGTCCAACAGCTCTGGGTTTGACATAGTTTTGTATGCTAGGCAGAGATCGCCTCTGAGTAGGTGACATGCGATGGAGTAAATCTGGAGTTTTTTTGAGATGGTCTGCATAAGGCATCTGTTTGAGGCCAGTAATCTTTGTGAGGTATTTTTGTGGCCTTTCCAGTTGTTGTAGATGTCTTGTGAGGTACATACCAAAAGGGGCGTTCTACTCTATAATGGGTCTAATGAGTGATGAGTAGAGGGGAACAATGACCTCCTTTTTTCTGGATGAGAAACCTTTTGTGATGAGGTGTGCCATGTAGAAGGATTTCCTGACCACTGTGGCAATGTGATTATCAAAGGGGAGACTACTGTCCACTTGTGTCCCAAGGTCTCTTATCACACTTTCGGTGTTAAGTAGACTACCGCCTATGTGGTAGTTCATGGGTACAGAGTTTTTACCAAAGGGGATGACAATTTACTTTTTGGCATTGAGCTTGAGACCATGGCTTTGACACCAGGCATCTGTCTCAGTGAGGCCCTTTTGTAGGATGTCCACATCGTTAGGAGTTTTGATTATGGCTCCTAGTTTGCAGTCATCTGCGAATTTAGTCAGCCAAAGACCTTCTGTGTTAGCCTGTACTTCAGAGAAGTAGATATCAAACAGGAGAGGACCCAAGACTGAACCCTGTGGTACTCCACTTGTCACTGGTCTGAATTGTCACTGGTCTGAAGTCTGATTTGGAGTCTGCTACTTTCACAGTGTGGGTTCTGTCAGTAAGCCAGTTGGCAACCCATCTTGTGACAGGGATTTATATCTAGTTTAGTGAGTTTATCCATAATTCCAGAGTGGGGGATGTGTCGAATGCCTTGGTGAGATCTAGATAGGCTGTGTGAACCACCCTACCCTCACCTGTGGCTTTGGTGACTACTTCAAAGAAGTCTATCAGGTTTGGAGACATGATCTGCCTTTTACAAACCCGAACTGTGTGGGGTCCAGAGTTTGGAGATCTCCAGTGTCTTTGTTTATGAGTTCCATGATGATACATTCCATGGGCTTGCAGACCAGGACCGTCAGGCTAATGGGGTGGTAGTTCCCGCGGTCTGTTGTGGCCCCCCCCCCCTTTGTGGAGTGGGATAACCATCGCGGTGCGCCATTCAATGGGCACAAAGCCTGAGGTGAGGCTATGATTGAACATGGTACTTAGGTGGGGTGCCAGTTCATTCTGTAGTTCATGTAGAAGGCAGCCTGAGATGTTGTCAGGTCCCATGGATGCTGTGTGCTTGGCTTTGGGGGGAGAGGTTTTAACCTGTGCAGCCGTGATTACAGGAACTTTGCATTCTTCCGGTATAAAGATGGGCCCTTTAGGGGTGAGAGGGGGTGAAGTTAGCACTGAACCTATCTGCCAGGATGTTGGCAATATCAGTTGGTTCTGTATATTTAGTGTCATTGTGCTGTAACTCGGAGCAGATCAGAGTGTTGCCATTGAGATTCTTGACATAGCTATAGAATGCTTTGTGGTTGTCTTTAGAATCAGTGGCAATTTTGTTTTCATAACTAGCTTTGGAGGATTTATGAGGGATCTCAGCTTCTTACTGAGGCTGACCAGGGAGTTCCTCCAGTCATGGGATTTTACTCTTTTTTGCAACAGTTTAGGATGAGAACAAGGCCTACACAACTGCTGCCAAGCCTTCAGATGGTAAAAGGTGCTCGATCCATTGTAACAGCTGTCAGCTGATCGTTTAGTTCCAGTCCCTCACTGAGAATAACCTGAGATCATAAATCTTAGACACAACATCAAGCCTACTTCCCCTTCATAAAATATATAGCAGTTCAGTATCTGAAGATCTGAATTCAAAAGTATGTCATGAAAAGCCATATCTGTCTTGGCTGTGTTGAGCTTGAGCTGAGTAGAAACCATCTAGTGTTAGACTCAGTTCATGTCTTCTGAAAGGGAGTTCAGTTTTGATAGGGCATTTAGGGGGAAGAACAGGTAGAGATATATTTCATCAGCATAGAAGTGATACTGCAAATCTCTTTCTCTGATAAGTTCAACTAGGGGCAGCAAGTACATGATGAAAAAGACAGGGCCTAAGATGGACCCCTGCAGTACACCACATTACAGAGAGGAACTGAAAGAAAAGATGATTCCAGAAACTATTGTGTAGGAATGGCCAGACAGGTAGGAAGTTAACCACTCCAAAGACCATTCCAGTAATACTTTAGCAAATGGAAAGATGTTCCAGTAAGCTGTTGTGATCAACCACAGCAACAAAATCTAGAAGAATCAACACAGGATAACAATATTGATCTTTTTTGTTAATTATTAGACACTGTAGTGAAGGTAAGTTTCAGTATAGAGCAAAGTACAAAACCCAGACTTAAAACTGTTGTGTAATCCATATTCCTTGAGAAAAGAATGAAGATATAAGAGTTACTGGCCCTGGAAAATTTGTCAGTTTATAAATCACCTTTTCTACAACAAGGAAGGTTGGAGATAAGGTAGTTGCTGGCCAGGATGTTCTTCGTGTTTCACTGTTGCAGTCATTACATTTGGGTAATCTGCTGGCAGGTTGCCCTCAGTTAGCCTGAATTCCAAAGTCTTGGGTCCTGCGTCGGTTGCTGTCTCCTCTTCCATGATGTCAGGTCGTCAGGGGTATAAAACATGCAGCCGACGCCATTTTCTTTAGTCTTTCTTGCCGCGCGGTGCCCGAAGTAGAAGCATTTCGCGAGTGCCAGTCAGCCGACTACTGAAATATTCGAGTTTGAGTTTCAGAACCGAAGTCTTCACTAAAGTTAAGTACCCTGTTGGGAAACTTTTTTCTTGCTCTATTCAGATGTCAGAAAAAGTTAATAATTGCATTATTTGTGGGAAGCAAATACCTCATAAGGATTTCCATTTATACTGTATTCCTTGCCTAGGCCCTGATCACAACGTGCCTGGCTGTCGGTTTTGTGCTAGATTTAACCAACGCAGTATTAAGCGTCGGTATATTTCTGCCTCAAAGTATTTTGGAAACAGATTTAACTACCCAGAAATGTCATTGGATAACAATCCGACTACCAGAGTACATAAAAACGCAAAGAAAAGTACAGAGAAAGGCAGTCGAGATCCAAAACCGACGACGAAGCTTCTCCTAAGCCAGTTGCCGGTTCGCTAGTACTCAGTGAGATGCTTTTGCAGCCCCTGATACCCACTACCTTCGAGTCGCAGGCCTCTACTGACACCCATGTGGAGTCTGGCATGCCACAAGATACTCAAGGTATTGGACCAACGGATGTATCTCCCTCGGATGGGTCCAGAGCCGCTGAGCAGGCACTGGCTTCTGAGGGTGTATTCAGACCTCAACATTTGTATATCAAACCGACAACAGCTGCAAAACAAAAGACAAAAGCAACTTCTAAAACTAAAAAAAAAAAAACGATGCATGAACCATGTGCACAGGCCTCTATGCCTAAAAGATAGATGATCAAAATGGCTGAAGACCTTATTACCTTGATCAGGGGTACCCATCCGCCACCATATAAGAGGCCTAGGCAAGACACTGATTATGAATCTTCAGATCAGGTTTCTATTTCTTCTGAATCCTCTTCTGATCAGGAATTATCTATACCTCCCTATGAGGATTCTGATGCAGAGGAATATATTCCATCTGCATCTCCTCCTGAGGATTATTCATTTGGAGAAACCTTGCATACTTTGAGTGAGCATTTTCACTGGGAGAGTCAAGATTTCTCAGAATCAAAAAAGAGGCTCATGGATTTCCTTCTACTCCCTCACCACAGGCCTTCAGCCATTCCCCCTGTTTTAGGCATTGTGGATGATGTGTTTTCGGAGTCAAGCTTGACCCCTGACTCCTTACCTCCAGCTCCCATTAAGCCTGACAGATATTACAGGGTCCCTGACTCACATAAATTTTTATTTAGAAACCCTGCTGCTGATCCTGAAACTAATTCACAGGATCCAAAGGGAGTTAAGGCCTCAACAGCAAAAAATCCTACCCCCTCTGACAGAGATTCAAGGGCACTGGACAGATGGGGGAAAAAAGGTTTATACATCTGCAACATTGGCAATCAGGGCCTTAAACTGTCAATTTCATATGCTTAAGTATCAGCAACATGTTATGGGATTGCTGAAACAGAAAATGATGTTGATTTCAGAATGTGCAGAAAATAAGGAATTGCAAGAATTATTGCACGCAGCTGAACAGGTTGGAAAGCATACTTTGCAATGTGGTTTTGACTCCTTAGAGGCCTCCTGCAGGGTTGCAGTTACTGGATCTGTGATTAGGAGGCATGCCTGGCTAAAGGAACAAAATTTGCCTGATCATGTTAAAGCTAAATTGCTAGATGCACCTTTACAACATGATACTCTGTTTGGTATTAAAGCAGAAGAGGTTTTAAAGAAAATGGAAGACAAAGCTAAGTCTATGCAAACTGTTAAAGACTTCTTACAAGTGCAGCCACCAAGATTCAGTACACACTGGCCTACAAAAAATTGGTCCTTTCCTGTGTCAGACAGAGCTCAAAGGGGCAAATCCAGATGCCCTAAGGGTTCCAGATAGCAGGTGCAAGATTCATACAGGTCAAAGCGATGGGGTGCTTCTACCTCCAAATTTGGAGGAGATAAAGTGCAAACCTACAGAAAACAGTCCCAATGACTTCCCTTTGCCTACACCAAGCACTTATCTTTTGGCAGCACCCTTAGGGGGGAAAATTAGCACTTTTTGCTCAAAATTGGCCATTTATAACCCAGGACAAGTGGGTATTAAACATAGTCTCACAGGGATACAGATTCCATTTCCACACTCTGCCAATGGCAAACGGTTGGCCAGATCTGCCAAAAAATAAATGGGCAGAGGCACAGAAACAGGTTACGCCCCTCATGGATATGGGGGCCATTCAGCTAGCACCGGAACAGGAAAAAGGGCAAGGTTTTTACACAAGACTATTCTTGGTACACAGAAAGGACAAGGTCTGGCAGCCAGTACTGGATTTATCAATTTTGAACACATTCCTGGACATTCCAAAATTCAAAATGCTGACTTTGCAGCAGCTTCTGCCCATGCTGGGCAAGAATACTTGGCTGGTGACATTAGACCTAAAAGAGGCATACCTGCATGTTCCAATAAGACAATCGTGCAGAAGATACCTCAGATTCAAGGCTGGCTTAATGCATTACCAGTTCTATGCACTGCCCTTTGGCTTATCTACTGCGCCCAGGGTCTTTACAAAGTGCCTGGCTCCAGTAATTGCATTTTGCAGACAAAGAAGTATACAATTATATCCTTACTTGGACGACTGTCTCATTCAAGCAGAGAACAAGGACATTCTTCTTCGACACCTGGCATTTGTGAAAAGGCTTCTAACATGCCTAGGGTACACAATAAACGAAAATAAATCACAACTGGTACCCTCTCAAAAGATAACATTCCTGGGTGCAAGCTTGAATACAACTGCCCAGATGGCTTACCTCACACCAGACAAGCAAAGGCAACTTACTATTTACTTTAAACTGATGGCAACAAAAACCCAGTTATCTGCAAGACAAATTCTGCAGGCTTTGGGCTTCATGGCATCCTGCATCCTACTGATTCCATATGCAAGACTGCATATAAGGAAACTACAATGGTACCTAAAAAGTTTATGGAGTCAACATTCTCACAGTCTAGAAACAATGATTCCTCTCATTCCCTGCCTACAACAGGAGTTTCTATGGTGGGCAAAGGCATGTCACCAAAACATGGGACGGGCCTTCACTCTTACCCCTGCCAGCCAAACCTTAACAACAGACGCAGCAGATTATGCCTGGGGGGCCCACATGGCAGGAAGATGTTTTCAGGGCATATGGACCCCAAAACAAATGCATCTACATATCAACCAGATGCTAGCTGTTCAAAATGCCCTAACAGCCTTCAAGGACTTACTTCATCCAGGACAACTACTGATAAAGACGGACAACACCACGGTCATGTGGTATATAAACAAGCAAGGGGGCACACACTCATACCCCCTTTGCAGATTAGCCATGACACTGTGGGACACAGCTTTGACCTACTAAATACATCTTCAAGCACAATTCCTGCCAGGAAAGCAAAATACTCCGGCAGATGATTTAAGCAAAAACCTTTTGGATCCTCACGAGTGGAAACTAAATCCACAAGTCTTCAGCATGATAACAGAGAAATGGGGGAGCCCAGACATAGATCTATTTGCCTCTCCTCAAAATTATCAATTGAAAAGATTCTGCACAAGGACTTATCACATACAAGTATGGAAAGTGGACGCCCTCTCCTTCAGTTGGAAAAACCTATCAGTTTAAACCTTTCCTCCTCTACCTCTTCTTCCCAAGATCCTCCTAAAAGTCAGACAAGAGAAACCAAAGATGATACTAATTGCCCCGGACTGGCCCCACCAATACTGGTACCCAGTCCTAGGGAACTTGTCTCAATACCCAGCTTGGACCTTACCTCAAAGATCTCAACTATTGTCCCAGCAAAACAATCAGATCCTGCACAATCAACTCCAGACACTGAACCTGGCAGCATGTCTGATCATGTAGTTATACAAACAATACCTCTCAGTAAAGCTGTGATGGATGTCATTTTGGAAGCCAGAAGGCCTAGTACTAGAAAATTTTATGCTGATAAATGGAAGAGATTCTGCACTTGGAATCAAGCACAAGGAACTGATACAGCAGAACCAAATATTCCTCAGATATTACAATACTTAACTGAGATGCTTGACAAAGGCCTATCTTTCTCATCAATTAAAATCCATGCCTCTGCCATTTCGGCTCATTACAATACAGAGCCATCAATCTTTTCTCATCCTTTACTAAAGCAGTATCTTAGAGGAGCCAAAAATTTAAGGCCTCCTAGAAGATCACTATTACCTGCATGGGACCTCAATTATGTGTTGGAAAAGCTCACCCTGCCTCCATTTGAACCAGCTGCTACCGCTGATATAAAGTTCTTATCATGGAAAACAGCTCTGCTACTAGCAATTACTTAAGCAAGAAGAGTTTCAGAGCTACAGGCCCTCATGGCTGTAGAGCCTTTCATCATATTTTACCCAGACAGGGTGTCTCTGAGGACAAATCCTGCATTTATGCCTAAGGTGGTTTCCAGTGTGGCTCCTAACCAAACAATTCATCTGCCAACCTTTTATCCAAATCTGCAGAACAAGGGGGAGAGAATTCTGCATTCCTTGGATGTACACAGGCAGCTAAGATTCTACTTGAGTAGGACTAAAGCTCTAAGAAAAACTGAGCAATTACTAGTGACATATGCTGCAGGATCAGAAGGAAAGGCTATTTCAAAGCAGACAATTTCAAAGTGGATAAGCCACTGCATCTGTTTCTGCTACTTACACCATGGTAAACCTGTGCCCAAGGGCATTAGGTCTCATTCCACCAGAGCTGCAGCTACTTCAGCAGCCTTTCTCAGAGGAGTACCAACCAAAGACATTCTAGAGGCTGCTACTTGAAGTTCTGTTCACACCTTTACAAAGCATTATCATTTGCCTCTCTACTCTAAGTCCAGGGCAGGCTTTGCACTGCAGTTCTGCAGGCCCTTATAGCTGCACCTAATGCTGTTTAGCTCCAGCCTCCCAACCATAGTTAAGGGATTCTACCCAAATGTAATGACTGCAACAGTGAAACACGAAGAACATAGTACAGTTATGTACACTTACCATAAATGTAGATGTTCGAGTGTATTCACTGTTGCAGTCCAGTTTACTCTCCGGCCATCCCCCTGTCATTCTGAAGTCTATCTATCCTTCTCTATCTTCTACAACCTATGTGGTGTAGTTGCTTGTAGATGAAGGTAAACTTTATATTGATGCATGTGTATATACATATATATATTTTGCTACCTTTTTGGGGGCACCTGACATCTGGGGCAAGAAAAACTAAAGAAAATGGCATCGGCTGCGTGTTTCATACCCCTGACGACCTGACGTCATGGAAGAGGAGACAGCAACTGATGCAGGACCCAAGACTTTGGAATTCAGGCTGACTGAGGGCAACCTGCCAGCAGATTACCCAAATGTAATGACTGCAACAGTGAATACCCTCGAACATCTACATTTATGGTAAGTGTACACAACTGTGCTTTGTCTGACTGCAAGAAAGGCTTCTTTTAACAATGGTAGCAATTAGCCCTTTGTGATTAGAGAGAAATGCTCCCATGTCCAAAGAAGACTGGACAATCTTGTACAGAACTGGACTCGAGATTTCAGCATAAGAAAAATGTACGTTATACTGTCACATCTCCATCCACAATGATTTAATATGTGGATGATGCTACAATAATTTGATCGGTCCCTTCCTTGGAACAGTTACAGACCATTTATCAATCTATTTGTCTCTCTCTCTCTCTCTCTATCTACCATCCTTTGTTGACTGGGTTGGTCCCACTAAGCCAGTGGCCTCTTCTCAGAGGACACCTGAGGTGGCATTTCTACTACGAGGGGAAATTTGGCCAGGGCAACTGGAAAAGTACAGTTGTATAAGTAATCTTACAACAGAAGATATTTGAATTATCACTGCTGAAATAGCCTTAGCTACATGGTTATATTCTGTCAAGGATATAACAGCCAGCCAGCTTTCAAACCTTCAGGGCACCTTCCACATGCCCAAACTGTCTCTCAAGCTGCTCTGACTAAAAGACAAATTTGAGTGCTGAGCCCTTCAGAGCTTTCTTGTCAACAGAAAGAGGGAGGATGACCCCTAAAAGGACAATGCTAAGGAAAACAAAAAAATAAATAACCACACTCTGGGGGTCCCTGGTATAAACAACATGCCAAGAAACAAGGAGGATGGAGGAAGAGAGAGGCTGCTGCAACAGTGATCATTCATACATCTGCTGTTATGGTACGTTTTCTTACACAACTGTACTATGCTCATCATATTGATCACTGTGGCTGTTCCCTTAGTTATATGGGTAGATTATCATAGCTAACTACATTTGTGAGTAGGAAGGAGAACAGTCCAGGAGCCCTTTTAAAATAGCTCTTGCAAAGCCTGATCTAGACCTAGAGAAGGAATCAAGCTTGTAGCATTTTGTAAAAGTATGTACAAAGGATCGAGTTGTAACTTTTAGAAGTCTTCTAGAAAACAACCCTTTCCAAAAGGCCATATATGAAGCCAAGGCCCTGGTAGATTGGACCTTTATCCTGTCTGGAATAGTTTTGTTGTGGTGAGTATAACAAAAGATGATAGCCTTAGACATCCATTCGGAAGTAGTCTGTTTTGACACAGGTTGTTCCTTCTTTTTACCCTCATAAGAAATGAAAAATTGATCCAAAGATCTGCAAGATTTATTTCTGTCAAGATAGTACCTGAGTTGTCTGTGGACATCCAGAGTCTAGAGTATACTTTCTTCCTCATTTCTCTGTTCAGGGAAAAATGGGGAGATGGATAGTTTGGCTTAAAGTAAACTATGATACCACTTTAGACATAAAAGAAGGATCATTCCTCAAAAAAACCCTATTGCTGTGGAAAATGAGATATCGTTGACTCATCATAAGAGCTTGCAACTCAAATATCCTTCTTGTACAGGTCAGAGCAATCGGTAAAACTGTTTTCCATGTTAAGAACCTCAAATCAACTAAGTTAGCTGGTTTAAATGGAGCAAGTGCTAGCTTTTCTAACAGAAAATTAAGATCCCATGGAATGGCCACCAGTTTTCTTGGAGGCCTCTTATGCAAAACTCCTTTCAAAAACATTTTGATATGAGAATGCATTGAAAGAGGAGGATCCATGGGCAGACATGCTGAAATGGCCGATAAATTAACCTTGATAGTGGAGTAAGAAAGTCTATAGGATAGCAACTCACAAAAATATTGTAAGAAAAGAGAACAACTAGAATGGGTGCTGGATATGTTGTTAGCAACAACTAGAAAAGCTTTTCCATTTGCTAATGTATGATTTTCTAGTAGCAGGCTTTCCTTGACTTCATTAATACTGTTGCACATCCTCACTAAACAGGTTCCTAAAGGGTATTAAGACCATATCATCCCTGGCAGTCAGCTGAAGGTGATTGGTGATGGGATGTAGCAAACATCCCTGTTCTTGTGTGAGTACATCTGGTCTGTGAGGAAGCTTGTGGTAATTATCCCTGGCCATTTCCAAATAAAGGGAGAACACAGTTGCTTAGGACAGAAGGAAGTCACCACAATGATCTACAGGGATTCCTTCTGAATCCTCAGAAGTACCCAGGATATTAATGGAAAGGATGGAAAAGCATACAGAAACATTCATGTCCAAGGAAAAGAAAAAGCATCTGTCTTCTCGGCCTTCTTGCATGAAGTCCTTGAGCAGAATATTGCTAACTGATTGTTTAAAGAGGAGGCAAAAAGGTCTTCTTGAGGAACTCCCCACAGATGGATCAAATCTTGGAAGACCTTCTGTGATCTAGTTTCCATTTTTGAGGGTCTGCCCTTGTCCTGCTCAACTTGTCTACCAAGCAATTTTGCTCTAAAGGAAAGTAGGATGCCTGTAGCGTGAGACTGTGCTGTGAAGCTATATCCCAAAGTAACATGGTTAGTCTACAGAGTGGTTCCCCCTTGCTTGCTGATGTACCAAATTACTATGGTATTGTCTATAGCAACTTGAAGAAGTCCCAGGAACAAAGATGATTCAGAGAGTTCGGTGCCTTGATCAGGGCAAGAATCTCTTTTTCTATTTATGTGTTTGCATCTGTCCTTGGTTCCCCATACAGGTTTAGGAAAGAAAGATCCAGAACTGGTCTCCAGTCATTTTCTTTTTTTTTGGCATGAAAACATCCTCTATTAAAACCCCTTTCCCACCTGGGAAGGGGGAACTGGTTATATCACTCCCTGAGACAGCATATGATGAAGGACAGGTATAAACAAAAGAGTCTGGTTTGGAGGATGAGGAATTAGCCCCAGAAAAGGAGGAATTTCTTCCCACTGCCATCTGTAACCTTAATGAATGATCTTCAGAACCCATTTGTCTGAAGCTATCTGTTGACAAAGAGAAAAATGGAGATTCAGACTTTCTGGAAAAAAATGGGGAGCTACCAGTGTGGGAGGGGGAATGAAGTCTCTTAAATAGTCATTCTAACTTACTGGGCTGCCCTAGGTTTTGGGAGGTCTATATTAGAAAGTCGACTGCTTACTTACCTGAATGCCTAAACACTGACTTGCCTTCATCGAACCGCGAAAACATAAATCATCCAGAAGAGCGAAAGCGGAAACATCGAATCATCATGGTTGGCCATCTGTGGTATAGCTCTGTAAGGTAAGTGTGCGATAGTTAAGGACCTTAGGGTTAGGGTGTGGGTTAAGGTAAGTGCATAGATGGTAATGTATGTTAGTTTTAGTGTAGGGTTTAGTTAAGTGTAAGTGTGTGGATTATTTTGTTTGTTTGGGTTTAGCTTTTTAAGGTAAGTGTGCGATAGTTACGGACCTTAGGGTTAGGGTGCAGGTTAAGTTAAGTGCATACATGGTGGTATATTTAGTGTAGGGTTAGAAGTAGGGTTTAGTTTAGGGTTAGAAGTAGGGTTTTGGTTAGTGTATGTATGTGGTTTATTTAGTTTGTTTGTGTAGGTAGTGTATAGCGGGTGGTGGGGTGGGACAAGTATGAGAGTTCGACTTTTTAAATTTTGCAGTTTAAAGCATTCGATGTTTATGCGGTTCGATGATGACGGGTGAATGTTTAGGTATTCAATGAAGTAAGTGGTCGACATTATAATATAGACCCTGTTTTGGGAGTTTACAGAATTCATATTGAAACCCATTTCTTTTTAAATATCTATTTACTGGCATTTTGCTGAGATTGTTTATTTTGTTTCTTACCAAAGTTGGATGAGGAGTTAGGGAATTCCTTGGAAAACTTGGAAAAGGAGGGCTGAAAAATCTTAAGAGATTCCCTGTATCAACTTACCCTTTTCATCTCACTTTCTGATCACCTCTGCAGCAGATGGGACAAACACTAAATCTCTATTCAAAGGAAAATTTTAAATATCATTTTTAACATCATGAGAGGTTCTGAGAATACAGTCATGCAAACCTCCTCGAAGCAGTACCAGTGGTCATAGCATCTGAAGAAGTATCAACAGAGTCATACACACTGTAAACAAATAGAAGTGACTTGAACAATATATGAAATTAAAATATTTAAAGCAGATGTTTACTCACAGGAAGAAACTGCAGATAAATCATTCATTATACTTCTTCAATAAGTTAAAACAAACCTTAACATATGAGCCTGAAAATTCAAAATTCCAAAAAGTCAAAGTTGCAGAAGCATATACTTTTCCTTCATACTTATCAATAATCTCCCCACTCTTTTTTTTAAACAAAAACACCTTTACTGAATTATAACTTATGACACGGTCAGTCATACATTTATATAAATTAAAACAAAAGCATTTATATAAATTAAAACAAACCATAGTGACATTTTTTCAGTTGCAAACATTATACATCACATACAGTCTTCTGTACAGTCATTGTCAATTAAATATTACATAGCTCATTCAACTCCTGCCTTCCTTTAAACTTCATTCCTCCTCTAAAACATTAATCTGCATATATTGTTACCACAATTCCCATTTTTGTCTATGTAATTTGCTCTTGCCCTTTTCTAAATATCCCATTTCCAGTTCTTTTATCTCTATTACTGTATTCATTACTTTTAGTACAATTGGTTTAGACTTTGATTTTAATTTTATAGTAATTGTTTTTTTGGCAGCTACCAGAATTAAACTCAGCAACACTTTACTATGTTTAGGCAAGTCTGATTCCGTATCACAGCTAAAAAAACAAACAACAACATTTCTTTGGTTGCACCAAATTGCTCACCCATTATTTCTGACAGAGTAGACTGCAGGGAATTTTTTAAGTCTGCCAACTCATTACACGTCAGAAAATATGTTCCCAATTTCATATTTCTTCCCCATCACACCTCTAATATTTGGAATCTACCTCAGGAAAAATTCTTTGCTGTCTGTCTGGGATATAAAAATACCCATACAAACACTTCCAAGCAAAAACTCCTAAATCATCTACACTTTGTTTCATATTTGGGAGCAATACATATAATCCTCTCATTGTTCTTTGTGAATTGCTTATTCAGTCTCTCTTCCCAGTCCTTTCTAACATCCGATTGATTCCTTTAGTTACTATGCAATATTTTATATTCCCTACTAATTATCCCTCTTTTAACAGCAGCTTCTATTCTAGATTCTACTAAAAACTCTACCGGTGCTGGTCTTTCACTTAGGATCCCCCTATTCCTTTATCTTTGCCTATACTCTACTTTCCCTATCAAGAATTGATGTCAATCTCTAGCCTGCAATCCAAATGTATTCTTTGCCACTTCCCATTCTATTACCTTTTTCTCTCTAATCATTTGCTCCCAAAGCCTTGGTTCTTTTGCCAGTTTTCTGTAGTAAAGCCCAACCTCCTCTTGTCTATTCTCTGTACCCCTAATTACAGTCATCCATATAGATAGAATCTCCTTTCTCCATTCACATGTTTGCTTAGTTCTAAGAATACTGTCTGCTGTTTTATGAATATAGTATTCTGTATGGTTATTGTTATTCTACTTAAGGATCTAATTCCACAATCCCAGTCTCTCCTTATTTCTTGAACTTCACCCTGTTTCTTCATTACCTCTTTCCACTTTGAATTATAGCTTTCTGCTTGTGCTATGTATAGGATCCTTAACTGTGTAGCTCTGAAATATTCCTTCAAATCAGATAATCCCAAACCACCTTGTTCTATTGAATTCTTATCTCACTTGACTCTTGCCCTTTTCTTCTTCCAGATAAAACCCTTTAACTATTTTCAATAGCTATCCAAAACTTCTCCTCTGGTTGCTAAACATATGCCTGACCTGTGGATAGAACTAAAGGGACTAAAAACATTTTCATTTCAATTTCAATTGAATTTCAGTTATATCCATGATACAGAGCTTCCAGTTTCTCAGTTTTTAATATTGTCTTTTGTTTAGTCTCTTCACACATATCCTTAGCTGCCATAACATAATCCTTTTAATCCATACTTATAAGTTCTTCATTTCATCATGTTCCCATAAATATGGGTATTGCTGAACCAATTTGTGTTTGTGTACATAGTTTACAGCTATTGCCTTTATTTTATCTTCATTTTGTATCCCAAAAAGACCTGAAACTGTCTCAGAATGTTCACAACACTGAAATGTCCTCTTCTGGTATTATCAGGTGCAAAATAATATCATCTGCAAGTAAAGCTAACTTTTCTTGACTACCATACCAATTATATCCTTGAATTTCTGAGTCCCTTATTTTCTTTGCCAATGGTTCTAAATATAATGCAAAGAACAAAGGCGAAAGAGGATACCCCTGCCTGATTCCTCTGTTCAAACAGAACGTATCGGGGGAACCACACCCACTTTTTTTCACCTTCAATCCCTCATATATCCTCCTAATTAACCTTACTATTGTGTCAGGGGATGTAAATACTTCCATTGCCCTACTCATAAGATCCCAGCTTGCTCTGTTGAATACTTTGTCTACATCACGATCCACCAACAACAATGATATTTTCTTATATTTTGCTTCCCTCTGGATCACCATTGTTCTATTAATATTGTCAAATGTTTGCCCACCTTTCACAAAACCACATTGGTCCATATCTATCAATTAATAATGCAACTGACTCAATGAGATTAAGCAATAACAGTGTTAACGTTTAATATTCACATCCAGTACCTCGGCATTTCACCTTTAAAGGATAACATACTTTAAAATCAATACCATTTACATACTCCACATCACCTACTGTTCCTACTGAAACATTTTGGTGATATTCATAACAGAAATATGAATAGTCCTGTTGCAGTGGACTTTGTCAGAGAACACGGGGACTCCGATGAAACATTATTTTTTAGTGTGTTGGGTCGACTCATGATGTGTAGAGGGGGCATTCAGGTTAGAAAGCTGTTAGAGTTGGAAAGTAGGATGATTTTGAATTTTAGAGTATTGCATCCTAAAGGGCTGAACCTTGAAGTTAATTTGACAGTAAGATAAATTAATGTGTTAGAGCTCAGAGGTGGTCATTTAGGTCAAATAATGGAATTTATGGATATTTAACTTAATAGTGAAATCAATAGTGAAATATAAATTGAAACAATAATATTTATGGTGTTTAGAATAAGTGTATTTAATTAAGATTGTTGAGTTATATTATTTAACTTGAGCACTTTAAGAATTAATTAGTCATTGTGGATGAGTAGGTAATGTGGGGTATATAAATTGGTGTTGTTTTAAAGTATGTTATCCTTTGAAGGTGAAATGCTGAGGTATCGGATGTGAATATTAAACATTAACACTGTTATTGCTTAAGCTCGTTGAGTCAGTTGTATTATTAATCCATATCTATCAATTTAGGCAGCACTTTTGCCATTCTTTTAGCCATTATAGACATAAACACATGGTTTAGAATAAAAATGACCTATATGAAGCTGGATTTGATGGGTCTTTGCCATCTTTAGGTATTACAGTCACCACAGCTTTCTTCCATGATGTTGGTGCTTCTCCTCCTTTTAAAATACTGTTAAATAAAACCTTCTAGATCTTTATCACTTTCTTTCCTCATAGCTTCCAAGCGTCCACAGGAATACATCTACTCTTGGAGACTTTCCTGTAGATTAGTTATACATCACTATTTTACCTCATCTCCTCCTATCCTGACTGTTAATAATAGAGCCTCATTTACCTCAAACCTTGGCATATTTAATTCTTCATAAACATTTCCATTTGTTCTGTTTTCTTATTTCCACATCTCTCTGCCTTATGTATATTTTCATAAAAGTTCCAAAATATTTTTAACACATCTGCAGGATCTCTGTTTATTTTCCTTGTAATAGGTTCCCTAAGCTTGGCAACAACCATTTCTACTTTCTGTTGCCTGAGCCAATAATCATCCCAGAAAGAGCAGGATTGGAAATAACTGTTTAGCAGCAGAAGGATTAACTAAAGCTGTAGCTGCTTGATCAGGTTTGGAAAGAGTGTATAAAAACTTAAAAGACTGTGGAATTTTATACATCCTATCTGCCTTTTTTGCAGGCAGCTGGCTGACTGTCAGGAAAATTGCAATCAAAGCTGACAGAAATGGAGGAATAGTTGCAGGTTCTGAAAATTTATTCTGTAACAGCTCATAGCATTTTTCTGAGGGACTGAAAAACCTCAATGTTCTCCCACTGAAAACACTGGCACATTCTAGAAATAATCTAAGAGAAAGAGAAGCCCGCACAGGGAGAATCAGAAACTAAGCTCTCTGTGTCTGAACCAGAAATCTGAGGAGAAAACCCTGTATCTGTCCCTTCATCCTCCTGTCCAGAATTAGAATCCTGAATCTCCTCAGGAAAGGAGGTATTCCTCTTTCTTTTAGTGGAGACAAGAAGGATCAATGGCTTGAATTAAACCCTGAGCCTGACCCAGTAAACTACTCCTGTCTAAGGAAATTTGAGGAAGAGTAGATACATTCTTGGCAGGTAAAATGGGGCCAACAGTGTTATTAATGGCAGCAGCAGCTTCCCCAGGGAGGGCACAACATTTTATATGCTATTCGTTGACATTGCAACTCAACTCCACAGAAAAACAAACTTGTTAAACACAAAAAAGACGCCAACTCCCAATCCAATGTCGACTAGGCTCAGTTACAAGTCCTGTAGGTTATTTAAGTAATAAATCCAAGTAACGTAGTAACGTAATAAAATAACGCTTTTATTTGTACAAGAAAGAAGAGCGTTTTCGCCGTAGTATTACCACAGCTTCTTCAGAATAA
Source organism: Protopterus annectens (assembly GCF_019279795.1). Lineage (NCBI taxonomy): Eukaryota > Metazoa > Chordata > Ceratodontiformes > Protopteridae > Protopterus > Protopterus annectens. The sequence continues at coordinate 406,907,293 of NC_056745.1, forward strand.
AACCACTGTTTAAAAAGACTGCCAGTTAAATACATAAAAGGTGCATGAAGTGGTGGAATGAAATAAATGCATTTAAAGAGACACCATACCAAGCCACGTACAATGCACACACAAATTACTACCATTAAAAAGTTTTTATTAAAATCATTTAGACATGCCTTCCTTTAAAAATTATTTATGTGAGAGACTACTCTTAAAAAAATATGTATGTTGCCATATTACATAGAAAATACAATATAAACTAGTCTTCATGATACCTACAAGAACTTCATTGCACAACAGGCAATTATCTATTATAAAAATCTTTAGTTCATAGATCAAAAAGTTTTTCAAACCTAAATGCAAATTAACATATCCTGACATATATAGTTCTTCCCAGAACTAATTTAATAATATATAATTACATGTATTATTAATAATATAAATGTGTATAAGAATTATACCTTAAAAAATTCATAAATATAAATTGTTGTTTATACTTTTATATATGAATAGTTATATATAAAAAATTCATAACCTTTGAATTAAAATAAGCAAAAACTAAAATTGATACTTATAAAGTATTAAGGTAATAAACTCTACTTCTGTTTATGTCTCAAATAGTTCCTCATTTTTAGAATACATGAAATGTTACAACTCTCATTTAGTCCTGAAAAACAAAATGAATTCAAGCGAAGCTGCCATTCTAACTCACGGACTTCTAGCAGAATGTTCGTAGGTCCTCCCCTCAATGTTTGTGGTACCGAGTCAATAGCCAAAAAACTAAAACTATGTCCCTCATGTTTTTCACAATGTTTTGCCAGGGCATTTTCTCGTTCTTATTGCGTACAAATGCTCGTATACCCTGTCGCGTAATCTACTATCAGTTTTTCCTACGTAGTATGCTTCACAGCAACTACATAACGCCAGGTAAACTATAGACCTAGAAATGCAGTTAAGCTTACAATTAATGTAATGCCTGTTGCCACCTATTTGAAAAGTACTACTGTTTTTAACATATTGACAATATTTACAGAGACCACACTGCTTACAACCTTTAAATTTAATGTTGTTGTTAGACCTGTTGTTACTTTCAAGGATAGATTTCAAGTTACTCCCTCTTTTATATACAAAATTAGGTCTATCACCTAATTTTTCAGATAGTTCTTCATTATTGAGAATGAAATGCCAATTTTTTAGTAAAATCGATTGGATTTCAAAGGAATTACTACTGAATGTAGAAATAAAGCTAATTTTAAAAGGGGTGGCTCTCTTAAAGTCATTGCTGTTGTTAATGTTCTGGCTGGAAGATTGTTCCATTTCCTGAGAAAACAAGCATCAAATGCTGGTAAAAACTAAATGTCTTTAAAAGTCACTTTTTCACAAACACAGTAAAAAGCACTTTAAAACACTTTGGCAGCACCCCCCCCAAAACGAAGTAAAATGAGTACAATTTCTCCACAGAAAAAAATGGTTTTCAGTTACTTTAAACAACTTTTAAACTGACAAAAAAAACAAAAAACTGATAGCCCATTCTCTAAATGTAATAATGCCATTCAGGGTGTTTGTTATTGGGGAAATAATGCCTTTCCAGTGGTGTAGAAATCCTCTGCTCATAAAAACCAAGTGGGCGTTATTTCCCCAATAACACTTACCATGTTGAACAAGGAGAAGGTCACGGTGAGCTGCCTGTCGGGCGCTAGGATTCGCCACATAACACAAGCACTCAGGTCACTCCAAGGCAAGTACAAATATGACTCAGTCATTGTCCATGCTGGTGTGAATGACCTGAGACGTACCTCCCTGGACTACATGAAAAGAGACATAGAGGAGCTCTCTGAGCATGTGGCCCAGGCTGGTATGACCCTGACCTTGAGTAGCATCTTACCCTCACCAAGAATGATGCCACAATATGAAGACAAGATGATCAATTTCAACATTTGGCTTAAGTATTGGTGTCATTCAAAGGGGATCCAATGCCTGTCAGCCTGGGATGACATGCTCGACAAGCCACGATGCTTCACTAGGGATGGCTTGCACCTGTCACCCCTGGGCTTTCGGATATTGGCAAAGGCTCTTGCTACCCCCTTAGTGCCTTTTTTAGGCAAGGCTCAAAAGACAAACCCACCTCCATAGGTATCACAAGGGATAAGAAACTAAGAGTAATGCTACTCAATGCCAGAAGTCTAAACCTCAAGATGCACGCACTCGAAACTCTCCTTAGCATGGAGAACATCGATATCTGTGCAGTAACAGAAACCTGGTTCAAGGCTCCCAAGAGCACCCCAGCCACTACCAGGTTATACCTCATACCATGCTTTTCAGCCCCAAAACTTGGACTGACCCACAAAAGGAGGGGGAGTATCAATATTCATCAAAGATACCCACACCTCCAGGTTGGTGGCACAGCACGAAGCATCAGAGACTATCCATGTGCAACTAACAGTGGGTAAAACTGCCTTCCAGTTTATAGCTTGCTACAGACCACCCTCCCTAACCCAGGAACCCCACTCAGCCTTCCTGAGAACACTGGAAAATATGAAGGTCTCTCCAAACACCATTATATTGGGCGACTTCAACTACCCAAACATAGACTGGGAGCATTACTCTAGCTCCAACACCCTAGCCCAAAGGTTCCTAGAATTTATAAACTCAAATGCTATGGAACAACTTGTTACCACTCCCACAAGAGGGGAAAACATACTAGACCTGATCATCACCAACATGGGGACTCTATGCTCCAGACCAGAAGTGTATCCCTCACTGGTAAGATCAGACCATAAACTAATCTCACTGGATATTCACATCCCGACACCACCCCCTGCCCAGAAAACCACAGTGAAAAACTTCTCTAAAGCAAATTTCACACTCCTCAAAACCAAGGTGGAATCCTTCAAAGCCCCCAGGCCTGTGGAAAATACGGCCCAGACAGCAGAATCCTTTATAAACACATTCTATAAACACCTTCAGGAATGCATGGATCAGGGGGCGTGGCCAAGGATGAACACAGGATAGCAGCAGATTTCTTCAGCTCCACCAATTTCATTACACTGACAGGAATTAATTACTTAAAAAATTAATTTTTGAAGTAATTTTCTTTCTAAATACGTTTGTTTTATATAGTTCTTGAACTATATCTAAAAAAGAAAGGAAATCTTAACAATATTCCTGTCAGAAATCACTGTGGAAATTTTCCTGTCAGTTTATCAGTCTGAAATGAGTTCCAGTAAGACAAATTCTCAAGACTCCAGCATCAAGAAAGAACTTCAGTCTCTGATAATTATAATCCAGCAACTTACTGATAAAATGGATAAAATGGATACTAAAATAGACACCTTCATAGAAAAACTACAAAACAAATAGACATGTTACATACAGACCTGCAACAACAGAAGAACCAGATGACAGGCATAGAAGAAGCTGTGAATGACATGGAAAATAGAATCCAAGAAGAGGAAATCAACATTGAGTTTCTGCTGAAACAAAATACACATTTACAAACAAAGCTGGATGACCTGGAAAATAGATCTAGGCGCAATAACATTAGGATTTTGGACTGCCAGAAAATATTGAAGGTAACAATATTACTTCTTTTTAATAACTTGGCTCCTAAAACTTTAGACTTACCAGAAGCATTCTCTTTTGGTATCGAAAGAGCACATAGATCTATAGCTGATACTAACTCTAACAAAAATATCCTAGATCAGTTATAGTTAGATTTCTATCATCTTTTGATAAAGAGATGGTTCTTAAATCTGCTTGGGCTAAAGCTCCTGTTAAGATTAATGAGACAACTGTGCGTTTTGACAATGACTATTCTTCCATGGTAATAGCTAAAAGAAAAGTTTTTCTGCCACTAATAAGGGAGCTTAAAAAGCACAGTTTAAAACATACCTTCTGTTTCCTGCCAAGCTTAAAATCTTCCTTCCTGATGGTCCTAAGGTTTTCGATGATTTAGACTCTGCTTTACTGTTTGTCAAAGAAAAAAGGATTTTGGATAAAATAGAAGAAATGGAATGGGCTAGTTCTTCATTAAAGAGATTGGCAACTGAAGCTTCGTGGAAGACTTCAGAGAAGAAGAAGAGACTAAAAACAAATGATTTGTTATATGTTTTTTTCTCTCTCATCATTTTAGTTCATTATTAATCTTTTTGAATATAGTTCCTGCATTTCCAGAAAGCCACAAATATTTTGGAAAAGATTTAATCAAAGTTATTCTGTATGTGCAAAGAAATGTTTTGTTTCATAACCAGTCAAAATACCTGAAGATTTAATGGCAAGCTGTGATTCAATTTGTTTCTCTTTCTGAAAAGAAGTAAGGTTAGTAATTTGATACATTTTTATCTTTACCTTTTTTCCTTCTCCTTTTATTATTTTCTTTGTTTAAACAATGACATTCTATTTAGATTATGTAGTGGGTAAAGGGTGGGGGAGGGCAGAGAGAGAACAGTAATGAAAATATCATTAATAGAATAATAACATATTTATCCCTTGTAAAAGTTTTTATAAGTTCTTCAAATGCTATTTCTAATTATACTTTCTTGATTATACTGCTTATGCCTGTTTGTAAATAATCTGTTATGCTTTAACTAATAATAATCAGAACTAAATAAGAGTAAATTATATGTTTTATTTTTAACTCTATTAATATAAACAGTAAGTAACATTCCATTGTATATACTTCTTACAGCTTTCTCTTACATTTTTTTATTTCTGCCTCACTCCCTTTTATTTTCTACTCTCTTTTCTTTTCTTTATTAATATATAGAAATGCTTTTGATTGTGTGGGCACAGTGAATAATAGGATTTGTATGAAAATTGAGTTGGGAGAAGAATGTTGAGTTTTATTGCTTGTTGGTAATTTTGGGCTTAATTTCACTTACATAGAGGCTGTAATGATCTGTGGAATACATTGTGAAGGTTTTGTCATGTTTAGATGCATTTACACTGCTAAATGAATGTTTGTCACTAGTTTTAATAAGATTCCCGCCAAAATGTTAAGAGAGACAATCTGAGATGTGGGCTGTCTCATGCACAGTGTTCATGAGTTACTTCAGAAGCTTCAGCTCACAGAATTCTCACAGAGAAACTGAAAGCAGTTAGTATAACCTTTGACATAGTTATCACACTGACACACCACAGATTCAGGAAAATACTCTATTCATAAAATATGTCAGTTATAATGTTTTGTTTCATAACCAGTCAAAATATCTGAAGATTTAATGGCAAGCTGTGATTCAATTTGTTTCTCTTTCTGAAAAGAAGTAAGAGGCTGTAATGGTCTGTGGAATACATTGTGAAGGTTTTGTCATGTTTACATGCATTTACACTACTAAATGAATGTTTGTCACTAGTTTTAATAAGTTTCCGCCAAAATGTTAAGAGAGACAATCTGAGATGTGGGCTGTCTCATGCACAGTGTCCATGAACTACTTCAAAAGCTTCAACTCACAGAATTCTCACAGAGAAACTGAAAGCAGTTAGTATAACCTTTGACATAGTTATCACACTGACACACCACAGATTCAGGAAAAATACTCTATTCATAAAATATGCCAGTTATAATGAGTCTAAATGATGTAGCTTCTTGTAGTAAGTAAATGTCTTATTTTAGAAGGCATATAAAATGAAACATTTATTTAAATGTTTTTGAAAATCTACTTAACAGCAGCATAATAATCTGTGTTAAAAATTTGTGTTCCAAACATATACTTTACTATAACTCATTTAATTCATCTGATTGACAAGCATAAATAATCTTATAACTCTATTCTGGAAGAAATGTCATGTGATATATTTTAAAGCAGTAGGTTAGCATGATTGTAAAATCTGGTTACTAAAATGTGTTTGCTGTGCATTATTTTGTATAAAGCAGACAGATTTATTCTAGGGACAGCAAGTAGGATAGTGCTCAATAAAGACACAACTCAGTGAGATCAGATATATATATATATATATGTATGTGTGTGTGTGTGTGTGTATGTATGTGTATATGTGTGTGTGAGTGTGATGGCTTTTTTTTTATATAATAATGCAAGTGTTTCTGAGAATCTGCATAACTATCCAATATGATTTATAATAATTTCTATGAATACAATATTTTACTCTATTGACAAAATGAATGTTTGCCACAAGTTTTAATAAGTTTCCCGCCAAAATGTTAAGGGAGACAATCTGGGATGTGGGCTGTTTTATGCACAGTGTCCATGAACTACTTCAAAAGCTTCAACTCACAGAATTCTCACAGAGAAACTGAAAGCAGTTAGTATAACCTCTGACCTAGTTATCATACTGACATACCACAGATTCAGGAAAAATACTTTATTCATAAAATGTCAGTTATAATGAGTTTAAATGATGTAGTTTCTTGTAGTAAGTAAATGTCTTATTTTAGAAGGCATAGAAAATGAAACATTTATTTAAATGTTTTTGAAAATCTACTTAACAGCAGCATAATAATCTGTGTTAAAAACTTCTGTTCCAAACATATACTTTATTATAATTCATTTAATTCATCTGATTGACAAGCATAAACAATTTTATAATTCTATTCTGGAAGAAATGTCATGTGATATATTTTAAAGCAGTAGGTTAGCATGATTGTAAAATCTGGTTACTAAAATGTGTTTGCTGTGCATTATTTTCTATAAAGCAGACAGATTTATTCTAGGGACAGCAAGTAGGATAGTGCTCAACAAGGACATAACTCAGTGAGATCATATATATATATATATATATATATATATATATATATATATATATATATATATATATGTGTGTGTGTGTGTGTGTGTGTGTATGTGTATGTGTATGTGTATGTATGTGTGTGTATGTGTGTGATGGCTTTTTTTTTTAATAATGCAAGTGTTTCTGAGAATTTGCATAACTATGCAATATGATTTATAATAATTTTTATGAATACAATATTTTACTCTATTGACAATAATGAGTTTAAGTAAATGCTCATATACAAACAATTCAAGATTTTTTTTTTTTTTGGAAGCTGTTAATAGTATTCACATGACAGAAAATAGATGCATCTTAATATATGTAATGTCTGAATCATATTAGCCAAAGTTTTTGATTTAAATGAATGTTAGAACCTAATTTTCTCTCCTCTTGATTTCTAACATCAAGATTATTTGAATGCTATTTGAATACAAGTGTTATATATTACATAGATCTATATAGTAGTATGAACAGTTTAAAAAAAAAGTTTATTTTAGTTTATATGATGCTGTTTTACCAAATGTGTAGTTTTGTCTTGATAGATAATTGAATTGAAAACTGTTAACCTCAGTTAAATATAACTAGTATTAAATTGATAAGGTGGTAGCTGAGGTACTGCTGCTTAGGGTAGGGGTTAACTTGAGTAGTAAATACTACTCTAAGTTGGAGTTTTCAACTCCAGGCTGGATGCAAGGTTTAATCCTTACATTATTTTCACTTGTTCATTGTTATATGTATATAGTTTTGACATCCACAATATATTTTGTATACTCATTGTCACTACAAACAAAATTGAATCCTATACAAAATCCCATAAGAGATTTAATAAATACAGCTATATTTAAAGGTACACCTAAAAGAGGAGATGCAACATTATTTATCTTGTTATTTGTTATTTCGATCATAAGATTCTTGAGTTTTAAAAGTGCCAAATGACATCTTTAAAAGGAATTTCTTTAAACATTAATGGATTGAATAATCCGTGTAAAAGGGCAAGCCTAATAAGATACATTAATTTACACAAGACCAATCTAGTCTTCCTGCAAGAAACCCATCTCTTGAAAAAAGATATTGATAAACTAGCCACTAATAAGTATACAGTATTGGTTAGTTCAGAGCACACTCAGAAAAAGAGGAGTGGCTATTTTATGGAATAAAAGTATGCCCATTCCTAAAACCATTAAGTCTTTTCAGGATGACAAAGGAATGTTTTGTATGGTTACAATACAAATTAATGGGAAGACTTACACTTTAATTAATGTATATTGGATACCTGGAATTGGTATTAATACAGTGAAACATCATATTGATAAGATCATATCATTCTCTATAGGGGATATTATTTTAGCTGGTGATTTTAATTGTATACTACATGAAAGTGATACTACCACTATAAGGAAAAGAAGAATTACATCTAATGCAAAACATTTAAATGATTTTGCTAATTCTTATCATTTGAATGATATTAATAATCAGATAGATTCAAAATCATTACCATACACCTTTTTTTCTAACAGATACAAAACTTACTCAAAAATAGATAGGGTCTTTATTTCTAACCAAATGGTAACAGATTTAATTAATTCCAAAATCATTTCATGTCCTATATCTGATCATAACTCAATTGTTTTTGAATTCATGATAAAAAATACTCATAATGTTCAGATCAAAAGGATACCAGCATACTTAACTCAGCTAAAAGACTATAAAGAATATATACTTTCAGAAGTACATTTTCTAGACATAAATAATACTCCTGAAGTCTCCATTGTCTATGTTTGGGATGCCTTAAAATCATATCTATATGGACAAAGTATCAGATGGTATAATAATAAAAGGAAATCTTGGGATAAGGAATTGTTAGATATTCAAAGTAAATTAGACTCTTATAAACATAATAATAAAGAAAATATTATGGACAAGAAAGTTATTGAAGAAATAAACAAACTAAATGAGAAATACAAAGAAATTTTAACTCATAAAGTTAAAATAACTTTAGAGAAATACAAGTTTTGTCTTATTCAATAAGCCCCAAATACTTACATAGACTTAAAAATAAAACAAAAGATTGAATAAACAAAACCATATCAAAGAAATCTTTTCTCTAAGGAAAAAGAAGAATGTTTCTAGTATACCAGAAATACTGGATGAATTTAGAAATCACTTTCACAAGATTAACCATAACAACATTAACATGGAACCTAAAGATAAAATAAAGGAGTTTATAACCACAAACATGAATAAAAAGCTTAATAAACAACAGATTAAACTATTGGACAAGAGTATTTCATATACAGAAGTTATTACACAAATAAATAAGCTTAAATCAAACAAAGCACCGGGTAATGATGGTATTATACCAGAGATATATAAAATCCTTTCTAAAACTACATATTCATTAATACATAAGGTTTTATTTTGGCCCAAACTGAGTTAATAACCCCCATCTTGGCAATATACATTTATTTCACCAATTTTAAAACCTAATAAAGATCCAACTAGATGTTCTTCATATCGACCCATCTCATTACTTAATGTTGATTATAAAATGTTTATGAGTATTTTGCTGATAGATTGAAGACAATCATCCCGGCATTATAGATATAGATCAGACGGGCTTCATTGTAAATAGAAATACTTTTGATAATATAAGAAGAACTTTAACATTAATTGATTTTGCAAATAGGAAAAGAAAGATTTAACACTTATTAGTCTTGATATAGGTTCAGCATTTGATTCAGTAAGTTGGGACTATCTGTTTACCTTACTGAAATGCACAAACTTCTCTGATGCATTTGTAAATTTAATTGAGCATTTATACAAAGGAACGCTGGCTTATATTAAGGTAGGAACATATGTTTCACAAAAAATACCCATTCTTAAAGGTACAAAGCAAGGATGTCCACTTTCTCCACTATTATTCACTTTAGTAATGGAGCCTTGGGCTAATTTGATTAGAAACAGTACTGACATAGAGGGTTTTGAAATAGACGAAAATACAACATCAAAAATTCAACTTTTTGCAGATGATGTTCTAATTACATCAGCAGGATCTAATTCTTCTATGCAGACTTTATTTGATAAAATTATGAATTTTAAAAGTATTTCTGGTTTAATATTCAATGAAGAAAAAACTAAAATACTACCTAGATATACATGAAAAAATATTCTCATTAGTGATTTTACTAAATATGTACCCAATTCAGGTCAGATAACTTATTTAGGTATAATACTATCTAAAGATATTAAATCTATTATATATAATAACTATAATACCTGTTTTCTTAATATACAAAATCTTTTTAATACCTGGAATAATATGTTTTTACTATGGAGGAGAGACTTACAATTATTAAAATGATAATATTCCCCAAGATTTTATACTTAATACAATCAATAATACTTTCACCTACAAAAATAATTATCAAGAAACTGAATACACTAATGTTAAATTTCTTATGGGCACCTAATAGACCTAGGATTGCATTAAAGAAACATACTAAAAGCTGGTCTCAAGGGGGTATTTCTTTTCCAGACTTTAATTTATATATTATCTCTTCTATTATAAAAGTTATTACTTTATTAATAGATCAGTCATATATCGCAAAATGGAAAGATTATTGGGAGCTAATTAGTATGCACTTCATGAAAATCTCCTTAACACATAAAAATATGATTGCAAATAACTCCATGTTGTGTTTGCTAAAGGAATTTTGTACTTCACCTATTACACCTAAACATATGGTTTGTTACCTATTAAATATTATTATTAGTTATCGTAACTTTATATTCATGCACCCTAAGTATAGGGAATGGAATTTTATTGTATTCCCTATAATGTATACTCAGGGTATGCTTATGTCATCTACTTCTGAAGGAGCTCATTTAGCTATAGATAATGATCTAAAGTACTGGTATCAGCTGATATCTGATAATAAAGTTAAAAATTTAGATTTCTTAAAACAAGAATTTGATCTAAGAGAAACTTGCTGGTTAGAGGTTCAGATCTTTAGACAACATCTCATTGATAGAATAGATCTAATGTCTATAACAGTTAAAGAATCTGTTCCAAAACTGATTGATTACTTGATATTAAATTTACAGCATAACGTTTCTGATAAAGGTAAACTTTCATATATACATAAAATTATCAGACAAGAAACTTTTTACAGTGTAGATTCATACTGGAATTATTTCACCTCTATTAATGGGGACCCACCAACTCAACAAGATAAACAATATATATTGGAATCTGCTTATAGAACTACATCTTCCATTGTCTGGAGACTTTATACATGGAAATGTTTACATAGATCTTTTTATACACCTTTGATGATGAATAAAATAAATAATAAAGATAATCTATGTAAGAGATGTAATGTAGAAATTAATGCTGACTGGGCTCATATGTTTTATGACTGTATGAAGTTGAAAGAATACTGGAAGTCAATTAATGAATTTTTACAGGCTCTTTTTACAGATAATTTCATTATTTCTAAGTGTCTTATATTATTCAACACACCTGTACCTCAATGTGTTAAAAAGATTAAGCTTCCCTTGTTATGGTCTATCCTAGCAGTGGCCAGGAAAATAATAACTAGAAATTGGATTTCAGATACACCTCCTTTGTTCAATGAATTTAAAAATGTTATGAATATAATGTGCCATATGGAAATAAGCATAATTAGAATGAGAACAACTAGAAAAACATCATATTATATTGTATGGGATAATTTACAAAATTTGTTAAAAAAATTCTAATTTCAATAGCACGGTATTTTAGTTTAATTAATTGATCTAATTGTAGTGGATGTCTTTGTAAATACTTTAGTTGTTTTGTTGAATATTATAATAATACCTATTTTTAATTGCTTGTATAAAATTGTTATGATATTTCTCTTATATGTTAAAACAATAAACCTGTTTTGAAAAAAAAAGGAATGCATGGATCATGCGATCCCAAATAAAACCAAGACTCAATCCTCCAAAGGCAGACGTCCTGTCTGGTGGACCCCAGCCATAAACAAACTATACAATAGAAGGAGGAAGCTACTAAATCATAGAGCAAAATTCCAAAAAGGGAAGGCATCTCTGATCAGTATTAGCAAAAAACTATGGGCACTCATAAAATTGTCTAAGGCCAGCTTCGAGAGAAAAATTGCACAGGACACTAAGGATAATCACAAGGCTTTCTTTAGTTATGTTAGGAACCTGGGTGGTAATTCCCAGATATGTTCAGAATTAGTCCAAAATGACAAAAAATACACCGAACCCACAGACATTGCCAACATCCTAGCTGACAGGTTCAGTGCAAACTTCTCCCCCCCCTCCCCACCAAAAGGGCAAATATCTATCCCAGCAGAGTGCTGCCCCCCTGACATCTCAGATGCTCAGGTAAGAGCCGCCCTCTCCAAAGCAAAAAACACAGCATCAATGGGACCAGACGGTGTCCTGGGCTGCATCCTACATAAACTCCAAGAAGAGCTAAACCCAAAAATAAAACTACTGTTCAATCTCAGCCTTACTACAGGATATGTACCCAAAGAGTGGCGTACAGCAACTCTGGTCCCTCTCCACAAAGGTGGTGCCTCAACGGATCCTAGAAACTATCGTCCCATAAGCCTGACTAGCTTGGTCTGCAAAGCTATGGAAAGGATCATCATGGACCTCATAAATAAAGATATTGGGGACCTACAGACACTGGATCCTACCCAGTTCGGCTTTGTTAAGGGCAGATCCTGCCTCTTAAACCTGGTTGATTTCTTTGAAACAGTCACCAAGGCCATTGACGAGGGGAAGGTGGTCCACACAGCCTACCTGGACCTCGCAAAAGCCTTCGATACAATACCCCAACCCCACTCGGGTATTATAGATAAGCTCACCAGCTTAAATATAAACTCCTATGCCACTAGATGGGTTGCAAACTGGCTCAATGACAGAACCCACACGGTTAGAATTGCTGGAGCCATGTCAGACTCCAAACCAGTTACAAGTGGCGTCCTTCGGTATATATTTCTCGGAGGTACAGGCCAACACGGAAGGACTGTGGCTGACCAAGTTCGCAGATGACTGCAAACTGGGTGCCATAATCGACTCTCCAGCTGACACAAGCATCCTCCAAAAGGGCCTCATAGAAACAGACAACTGGTGCCAGAGCCATGGCCTTAAGCTAAACGCCAAAAAGTGTATAGTCATCCCCTTTGGCAAAAACAAAGTGCCCACAAATTACCACATTGGTGGTAATCCATTAAGTACAGAAGAAGTAATTAGGGACCTGGGGACCCAAGTTGACAGCAATCTCTCATTTGACAACCATGTGGCCAAAGTGGTTAGAAAAACATTTTATATAGCCCACCTAATCATGAAGGGATTCACATCTAAATCAGGGGTGGTCATCGTGCCTCTTTACTCATCCCTCATCAGGCCCATAATTGAGTACAATGCCCCTTTTGGGATGTACCTTACCAGACACCTGCAGCAACTGGAAAGACCCCAAAAGTACCTCACCAAGAGGATCAAAGGGCTCAAACAGATGCCATATGCTGCCCGGTTAAAGAAACTCCAGCTCTACTAAGTGGCATACCGCCTGTTCAGAGGCGATCTGTGCCTGACGTATAAAACCATGTCCAACCCGGAATTAATGGACATGCTGCACCTCAGAAAATCCAAATCCCATCGAGCTACGCTGAGAGACTTGAACCTCAGCACCGAAATAAATAGGACATGCTGGAGGGACAGATTCATAACCCAGAGGCTCCCTTCACTCTGGAATAAAATCCCAGTCCAGGTTAGGCAGAGTCCCTCATTGACTCTCTTCAAGAGGAATCTTGATGAGTGGATGGGAGATCGTAGGTTTACCCCAGGTATCACTTCTGTGTCACTGTTAGACAGAGGCACAGTATATTAACCTCAAAAAAGGGCATAGCAAAATTAATTTAAAATGGGTGGCGAAAGCCAAACACATTCTGGCTAGGCTTATAAATGCCCTAGGGCAGATAGCCTAGTATGAACCTATGAACCTATGTTAGGCATTATTGATTGTTTATGCCTTACTCATACTCCTATATGCTGCCCCTATCCTCACTAACCTACACAGCAGCCTCTTTGGATATCTTGAACAATGCTAATTTGCTTAACAGATGCCATTATTGCCTTGCACTTTTAAAATAAAACTGGATGGAATTCCATAACTATCTTAAATTCATTCAGCTAAAAACTTCTTATACCGTAGTTCACCACCCAGATGAGTGTCCTTCCATGAACATTCTCCTGCAGTGGTGTAATCTCAGCAGACCTCACTATAAAAATAAATTCCTGGTTTAACGATCTAAATTCTGAAACTCATCAAGGGATAAGCTCTACTCCAATTATATCTCCAAAATATATAATACCATACCCATCCCACTTAGAGAAACAGATAGTAAGCATAATTTTAAAAGAAACATCTGCACTCATCCCCTAAATACTGGATTAGGTCAATGTTCTATCCCTATGTCTGACATCTTAACTACATTTTTATTTGCATATGCCTCTTTTCTTCTTAATATTTGTTTCTAGTCTAGTTTAACTCATCCTTCCCTCTTACCTACTTTCAGGTTCACTTTCTACACAAATGCCTCCACCCTGTTCTACCTTCCTAGGATTCAAGCACCATATGCTATACTTTGGAACCATCAGATACTGAAAACTGTTTCTGACATATTTACTGACTGATTTATGTAATATTTTAGCCCATTTTAAGATGTGTATATTACGCACGCATGTCTGTATATAACTATGTAGAATTTTACCTATCACATATTTTGCCTAATTGTTATGCTAGCTTAACCATGAAGGGCTGTGTAAATGATGTCCTTCAAGGATGCATCTGCAGTCATAACAAATGGGTTGTCCTGTCATCAGGCAGCCCTTCGGTCGGCCGGATTCCAAAGTCTGGGTCCGGCTTCGGCTGATGTCTCACTTCACCCGACATCATCTCTGCTGGTCTTCGGGTATAAAGGCATCAGCCGACGCCATTTTCCTCAGTCTTTCTTGCCGCGCGGCGCCCGAAGCAGAAGCTGTTCGCAAGTGCCGGTCGGTCAGATCCAGAGATTACTACTACCGAATACTACTTCGAAGACTTCTAAAAAGATAAGTACCCCGTTGAGGACTCTTTCTTGCCTCAGCCGATGTCAGAAAAAGTCAATAACTGTTTAACTTGTGGGAAACAAATACCTCATAAAGATTTCCACTCTTACTGCCTGCCTTGCTTAGGCCCAGACCACGACGTAGCAGCCTGTTCGGCCTGTGCTTCCTTCAACCGACGAACGCTTAGGCGTCGGTCGGAGTTTGTTGAACAGTTTTTCGGCTCAGATTTTGCGTACATTATGCCGTCGGATCCTCCGACTACCCAAATTGTTAAAAAACGCAAAGAAAAAGACCGACACTCGCTGTCCGCAGTTTCGGCCGAAACCACAGTTAAGCAAGCCGCGAGTGTCTCGGTTTCGGCCAAAACCGAGAAAACCGGTCAATCTTCAACCGAATCCATGACTACTACTGAGGCTCCCGCTACCTTAGTTGAATCGGCCTCAGAAGTTTTGCCTACTACTGTGGTTCCTAGTGATTTATCAGACACCATTCCTTTGGATGTCTCTACCCCAGCACGTGGTGCTGCTAGGCCTCCTGCAGCCATGTCTATTAAGGCCTTTGCCAGGGCTAAAGCAGCCAAAACTGTTAAATCAGGGCCTGTTAAGCCCCCCTCACACAGGCCCACTTCTAGTTCACAAATGCTTACTCTGGCAGAGGATTTAATATCCCTAATTAGGGGATCCCAATCTCACCCAGACAGGGCCTCTCAGCCCCCAGAAAAGAGACCTAGAGCAGAGCCCCCCGAGCCAGTGTCCTCTGATGATTCTCCTGATGACTCAGACATTACAGACCAGCCAGAGGCTCCTTTTTCTACTTATGAAGATTCCGATGCTGAAGAATCCATCCCATCTGCCTCTCCACCAGAGGAATTTTCTTTTGGGAAACCTTACATGCCATGAGAGAACAATTCCAATGGCAGGGACAAGATTTCTCAGATTCAAGAAAAAGGCTTAGGACATTTCTGCACTTACCACAACATAGGCCCTTAGCTATACCTCCAGTACTGCCTGTTGTAGATGATGCATTTAATGATGTTTGCACTGCTCCTGATACTTTACCTCCAGCCCCTGCCAAACCAGATAGATTTTACAGGGTGCCAGACACTCATCACCACCTATACAAGGCCCCACTGGCAGATCCTGAGACTATATCCCAGGGGCCTAAGGCAGTAGCCTCAACCTCAGCAAAAAACCCTATTCCTTCTGAAAGGGAATCCAGGTCCTTAGAGATGGGGGAAAAAAGTTTACACCTCTGCTACTCTCTCAGCTAGAGCTTTAAACTGTCAGTTTCATATGATCCAATACCAAGAGTTTATGCTTGATCAGTTAACTAAGAAGCTGTCCACTGATGACTCCTTAGATAAGAAATATGTTTTAGAAATGGTGAATAACATTCAGCAGGTTAGTAACCATTCTTTAAAATGTGGCTATGATGCACTGGAGGCTTCATTTAGATCAGCCATGACTGGCACAGTGATAAGAAGGCATGCATGGTTGAAAGAACAGGTCTTGCCGGATCATGTTAAAGCAAAGCTGTTAGATGCTCCTATGGTTAAGGCCAGTCTATTTGGTACACCTGCTCAGCAAGTAATGAAGAAAATGGAAGAGAAGGCAAAATCTGTACAAACAGTTAAGGATTTCTTACAGGTTCAGCCCCCAAGGTTTAGCAGGAACTGGCCTGCCAAAAATTGGTCCTTTCCAGACTCCTCAAAATCTCAAAGAGGCAGGAATAGACGCTCTAGAGGCAGAAATCAATCCAGAGGAGGTGCCTACAGAGGACAACAGTGGCAAGGCAATAACCGAGGCACAGACACAACCACTGCCACTGCAACAGGGCAATCACAGTGACTTGGCTCTGACACCGCCTACCAGGGAGCAAATAACAGCACCTTTAGGTGGAAAGTTAGCCTTATTTTCGAAAAATTGGCACTATATCACAAAAGACAAGTGGATTTTGCGAACCATAGACCAAGGTTACAGGTTCCACTTCCACACCTTACCAGTAAAAAGAGGAATGCCAAACCTACCTCCAAATCAAAAAACAGAAGCTCTAAAGCAGATAGCGCAATTAACAAAGATAAGAGCTGTGGAAAGAGTACCAATAACAGAACAGGGCAAAGGATTCTACTCCAGACTCTTCCTAGTACCAAGAAAAGAGAAAAGTTGGAGACCTATTCTCGACCTGTCCGTCTTAAACACATACATCATTGTCCCAAAATTCAAAATGCTGACCCTACAGCAACTTCTTCCCATGCTGGGCAAGGAGTGTTGGCTGGTAACTCTAGATCTCAAGGAGGCATACCTGCACGTCCCCATACGACCAAATTGCAGAAGATACCTCAGATTTCTTGCAGGATCAGAGCATTATCAATTCTCAGCATTGCCCTTTGGCTTATCTACTGCGCCCAGAGTATTCACAAAATGCCTGGCATCAGTAATCGCTCACTGCAGGCTACAGGGAATCCAAATTTATCCATACCTGGACGACTGCCTGTTACAAGCGGACAACAAAAGCAAGCTGACAACAGATTTACAAAGAGTCATTTGCTAACTACAAGCCCTGGGATACACAGTCAATTTACAAAAGTCAAGACTGATACCATCCCAAACAAGAACATTCTTGGGTGCGGAATTGGACACAACAAAACAAATGGCATTCCTAACTGCAGAAAAACAAAAACAACTCCCTCTTTACTTCTTGGCATTAACAAAGCAGAACAAACTAACAACAAGAAAAGTACTGCAGGCCTTGGGCTTCATGGCATCATGCATAATCTTGGTCCCACATGCCAGACTGCATATGAGAAAGCTACAGTGGTACCTAAAGAATTTATGGTCTCAACACAGGCACAGCTTAGAAACCGAAATCCCACTAATCCCATGCCTGAAACAGGAGTTCCTATGGTGGGCTCAAGCATGCCAGTCAAACCCAGGCTTGCCCTTCCACAACTTTCAAGCAAGCCAAACCATCACAACGGACGCCTCAGACCTAGGCTGGGGGCACATGTTGGACAAATGCATACAAGGATTGTGGACTCCAGACCAGCTGCACCTGCACATAAACCAAAAAGAAATGCTGGCAGTAAAACTAGCAATCCAGAAATTCAGACCATTCCTCAAAGAAGGCCATTTAATGATAAGGACAGACAACACCACAGTCATGTGGTACATCAACAAACAGGGAGGCACTCATTCATACCCCTATGCAGAATGACTCTGGACCTTTGGAATATGGCTCTGAGCTACAACATCCAGTTACAGGCAATATTTGTGCGGGAAAAGAAAACACCCTAGCAGACATGTTAAGCAGAACCACCTCGGATGCTCACGAATGGATGCTACACCCGGACATCTTCAAGGCCATCACAAAGAAATGGGGAATGCCACAAATAGACCTATTTGCATCCCCACTCAATCACCAGCTCAAAAATTCTGCACAAGGACATACCACCCACTTGCATGGAAGGTGGACTCTCTATCCTTCAGTTGGAAAGGCCTGACAGCATATGCATTTCCACCTCTTCCTTTGATGCACAAGGTACTACTGAAAATCAAAGAGGAACGCCCAAGGATAATCCTGATAGCTCCAAATTGGCCAAGACAACACTGGTATCCATTGCTGAGGAGCATGTCTCAGGGGAGAATGTGGTCAATACCCCTGATGCCTTTGATGTTAACTCAGAACAACTACAGCATCATGCACCCAAACCTAAAAACCTTGCAACTGACTGCCTGGAACATCACATAGCAGCAACTAACCCAGACCTATCCCAAAGGGTTAAAGACATTATCCTTGAAGCCCGCAGACCTTCAACAAGAAGGAACTATGCAGGAAAATGGAAAAGATTTGTCATTTGGAGTACTGAAAGAGGAAAAAATGTGTCGAACATAGATATTGCTAACATCCTGGAGTACTTGACAGAGCTTCTACATACAGGCCTGTCCTATTCCTCCATCAAGATACATGCATCAGCTATTTCAGCAGAATACAGCTTTGATCCACCTGTCTTTTCGCATCCTCTACTCAGGCAGTTCCTCAGAGGGATCAAGAATGTAAAACCTCCTAGGAAACCACCATTACCAGCATGGGACTTGAACTTTGTGCTAGAAAAATTGACACTCCCTCCATTTGAACCAGCAGCAACAGCAGATCTTCAACACCTATCATGGAAAACTGCTTTCCTATTGGCAATTACTTCAGCAAGGAGGGTTTCGGAACTACAGGCCTTAATGGCAGTACAACCCTTCCTAATCTTCCATCAAGATAGGGTGTCCATGAGAACTAATCCTACATTTATGCCTTAGGTGGTATCCAGAGTGTCTTTAAACCAGGCAATCCACCTACCTACCTTCTTTCCCAATCCACAGAACAGGGGGGAAAGACTGCTGCATACTTTGGATGTACATAGACAGTTACGCTACTACCTGGACAGAACCAAAGGTCACAGAAAAACTGACCAGCTTTTAGTAGCCTATGCAACAGGAAGGGAAGGAAAAGCAATTTCCAAACAGACAATCTCCAAATGGATAGGAAATTGCATAAGATTCTGTTACTCCTACCATGGAAAACCAATTCCACAGAACATAAGACCTCATTCTACAAGGGCTACAGCCACTACCACAGCTTTCTTACGAGGAGTGGCAACCAAGGACATTATTGAGGCGGCTACTTGGACCTCCGTGCATACATTTGCCAAGCATTATAATTTACCTCTATACTCTAGATCCCGAGCAGGGTTTGCCACTGCTGTACTGCAAGGGATCCTAACTACACCATAATTCTTCTTCCTCCTCCCTAGTTTGGCTATGGTATTCTACCCATTTGTTATGACTGCAGATGCATCCTTGAAGGACATAGTACAGTTTTGTACCTACCATAAATGTAGATGTCCGAACAGGATAGCATCTGCAGTCAGGATTACCCACCCTCCTTCCCCTCTGTGGTACTCCTAGGGTATTTACCCTCCTAATAGCTAGCTGGGGGGGAGTCTCTTATGGTGTATTTGTTTGTATATATGTACATACATTGTTATTTTTGTGTTTGCCTTCTACTTTTTTGGAAACATTGGCATTTATCCAAAATTTAGCTTACCAAGAGGGCAACTGGCATCTGGGGCAAGAAACACTGAGGAAAATGGCGTCGGCTGATGCCTTTATACCCGAAGACCAGCAGAGATGACGTCGGGTGAAGTGCGACATCAGCCGAAGCCGGACCCAGACTTTGGAATCCGGCCGACCGAAGGGCTGTCTGACGACAGGACAACCCATTTGTTATGACTGCAGATGCTATCCTGTTCGGACATCTACATTTATGGTAGGTACAAAACTGTACTTTTTTTTCTGTTTGCTATGCAGCTTTTCTTCCCAGGCCTTCACTTGTTGCATGGCTCAGGTGGATATTCCCAGTAAATAAATAAATAAATAACCAGTTTAGAAAGGCAGGGGTTTTGGTCTCAGCTTGTCAGGGTGCTTTTGAGACTAAGGTAATGAGTGCATTGTAACTGGGAAGATCAAACTCATACAACAGTCTAGAAGTAATATTAATTAGACCACAAACAAGCCTGTGGACCTCTGTGTTCACATATCCAGACCTGATGCATTTGCATTCTTCAAATGAAAGTGCCATCCAGGTGACAAGACATATAGGACTGATAAGCCGCCTAACTACCCTGAAAAGCACTGTTTGTTAATTAGTCCTGGCAGAAGTTTTCCTGGATAGGAATCCTGCATTTCTGAAGTTACTTTCTGATTTGCAGTGGCCATAACATTCAGCCAGTCTACACTTTTCCTCAGCAAGTAAAATAGCACCAATTGAACGCCAGCATTCCTCATAACCCTGCAGAGATATAAAGTTGTGAAATGAACCAAGGTTCATGTGCAACTAAATGAACATAACTTGAGAAATCAAAACCACATTTGTAGTTTGGACCGCTATTAATACACTGCTATCCCCTGGCAAAACTGCCACACCTAATCCACTAGGCTCAAACACTAACTCCCCTTTACAAATAGCTAACGCCTTTAATACTTTCTTTACTTCAGCCATTCTAAAGCTAGCTGACCAACAAAGACCTGATACCACCAAACTATCTACCCCTAGCTCTACTCCCCCCCATTTCACCTCCAACCCATACCCACCTCCTATATTCTGTCCTTACTTCAAAAACTTAAGCCAACAACCCCTTCAGCTGACAAATTACCAGAAGAATATCTCCAACTAGATGCTAAAGCAATAGCCTACCCCATCTCTCTATTGATTAATAGGACTTTAAAAGAAAGTACTATCCCTTCAGTCTGGAAAATCTCGCACATTATCCCTCTCTTCAAAGGAGGTGACTCTTTGGAATACTCTAATTTCCGCCCCATAGCATTACTGTCTCCTCTTGCAAAAATAATGGAAAAATGCATCCACAAACAGTTACTTAATCACCTGTTAAGCAACAATCTGTTAGCTAACTGCCAACATGGGTTTCGACCATTCCATAGTACTACCACAGCATTATTATCCTTCACCGACTCTATTAACATAAATCGCAACAACAATACTCCCTCCTCAGCATTCTTGGTAGACCTGTCAAAAGCCTTTGACATGGTTAATCACCAACTCCTCTTACATCGCCTCAATTCCCTCTCACTGGACAACCTTGCCCTAAGCTGGTTCATGTCCTAGCTTGCTAATCGCAAACAAGCAGTACTATGGGACAACCATCTCTCTGATCTTCTCCCCACCTCTGTAGGGGTCCCTCAAGGCTCCATCTTAGGTCCTCTTCTGTTTTCCATTTTTATAAATGATCTTCACCTAGCCACTCCTTCATCTACTTGTATTCAATACGCTGATGACACCACCATCATTTGCTCTGCCTCTACCCAGACTGAACTTCACTCCCTAACACAAAAAACCTTCACCACCATAGAGCAATGGTTCTCTAATCACTGTCTCCTCCTCAACCCCAAGAAAACCAAACTTCTCCTTTTTCCACCTACTCACCTGTCTCCCCCTATTGATTTTACACTCACATCTAACAATGGTACCCTCATGGCTCCAGACCAAACAACCAAACTCTTGGGAATTACTATTGATAACCAACTAAAATTTGACTTTCATATCAACTCCACAATAAAAACAACTAACAGAAAACTAGGTTCTCTCTACAGAATCAAATCTTTCTTAACACCTGAAGCCAGAACTACTATAGCTAGAACACACTTGATCTCTACCCTATTATATGCTTCCTCCATATACACTAATCTTTCTAAGCATAACCTCAATAAACTAGCCACATCATACAACAACATTGCCAGATTTGCGACTGCCTCTCCATATAGAACTCACCATTGTTTGAATCTAACAAAACTAGGGTGGTTGGAACTACCCCACCTTATACAATTCTATCAACTTACTATCGCCCATAAAGCCCTGCATCACCCTGAGAACACACCAATGCTCTCCACCCTCATAAAACCCTATAACAACATGAAGAACCTTCGCTCCTTTAACAAAATACAGATTCAAACTTCTCGATCAAATAATGTAGCTGGTGACTCCACATTTTCCAACTCAGTTGGCAAAATTTGGAATCAACTTCCACCAGACCTCACATCCCTGACTACAATTCCACAATTTAAAACCAAACTAAAACTCTTCCTAACCAACCACTGGCTATGCTCTTGCAATAACCCAGGGTAACCACTTTTCTGTCTCTTATTTTCCCTCAATCCTTTTCATCTGACCTCCCTCTCCTCTTCTTCCTAACCCTAGCATATTCCACTTTCCACCTCTTAAATGTTTCTGTTACTCCCCCTCTTTAAGAGACAAAAATTATAAATGTTGCTACTTATGAAGAAGGAAGAAATACCATAACTTAGTAAAGCATCTAATCCTATTCACCTGCTATGCCTCTAATTGTACTCTAATACCTAGACAGCCTGTAAAAGGTTTAAAGCAAATGTTTTTCTTTTTTTATTGTATAATTTTGTATATTCTTAACCTGTTATGTAGTAGTTAGCGGAGGTTTTCTCCTCGGGCCTCCACTGAAAATGGACATGTATCCAGTTGGACTAGCCCGGTTAACAAATGTAAAATAAATAAATAAATAAATATTATATACCAGGACAAGCTTATCTGGATTATCAATACTCTGTTGCCCTAGAAACTTCAGTATTAGCAAAGTTAACATTCCTGTACTGCACCTGTTAAAGACAGATAGGAATCACTTTGGGAAGTTCAGTTACAAAATATAGTAGGCCATAGTCAGATCAAAAGACTTATCCCACTACAAGATTAATGGCTAATACAACATTTTGAAGTATGGATTACAGAGTTTGACCAAAATGGTGAATAGCAGAAATAGCAACCAGGGCAAACCTGAATCCCTCCATAATACAGAGAAATTCTTTAGGAACCATGGACTTCTTATTGACATAGATATTGAAATCATTCAAGATCAGCCATCTGGGGCTAGTCAAGAACAACTGACACAGCAGTCTATGATTCTGAGGTGGAGTTAGACATGTTAGAGATCTAAAGAGATACCCAAGTTCCTCTAGAGACATACAAAAGGATAGACCACACCAAGACTCTTTGAAAACAAAGGTAATTTAAGCCATATGTCACAAAAATCCAGAATGGGTCTAAGGTTCTTGGTTTTCTTGGTCAATAAAATTAATCTGAGACAATATCCTTGCCCTTTGTGGTTGGGTGGAACTCTGTGATGATTCTTTTGCTGTGGAGCTTTAACAACTTTTTCCTTGCTGACACCCTTGATGGGCTGGAACTTTGGATAAAGGTAAAAATGGGATCTGATGTATGATAGAAAGGGATTCATATATTCCATCATAACTATCTCCCTGATCCATGAGACCTTGGAGGACTTTCTCCACATCAGAACTTGGAGGTAAAATCTCTCTGCTGTGAGAAACAGTCAGCAAGGACTCAGGATTAAATAAATCCTAAGGTCATCCATGGCCTCCTGGAGGTCACTGGAGCCCTGAGGTCTGGACCCTTAACCTTACTATGGGTTACTCTGTAGTGACTGCCTGCTCCTACCAATCTCCTGTCTTGTGACTGTGGGCCATACAAGCACAACTTCTCATGCTGGCTTCTACATTTTTGAGAACAGACATTGTGGAGGGTGAAACATAGCCATCGGGGCCTACCATGTCTTATGGAGGGTGAAACAGCATCCACAGTCACCAGGGTTTACCCTGTTCCTTCATATCTTTGGAATGTCAGTTCAGGGACAAACAGTAGAAGGCCACTAAGGGGGACACAAAAATCAAAGTAGCCTAAGGTTGTATCTTTCTGTAATAACGCATTCCCTCAGTAAGAAAGATATGGAGGGAGAGAGAGAGAGAGAGAAAGCGAGAGAGATTGTTTTATTGAGCATGATGGGTAGGAGAAAGGCGTGGTAGCAGCCTGTGGGAGTTGTATCTGCCAGACATTCGAATGACTATCACTAAGTCACACAAATTATTCACAATGAATCCCTTCTTATCAGATTTAGGATATTTAAAATATGTATATATGTGTGTGTGTATATATATAATATATATATATATATATATATATATATATATATATATATATATATATCTATATACACACACATAAGTGTATATATATATATATCTATATATACATACATATATGTGTGTGTGTGTGTGTGTGTGTATATATATATATATATATATATATATATATATATATATATATATATGCACACACACACACATATATATTTTTTTCTTTTTTTTTTTTTTGTTAAAACAATATCAAGAAATCATTGCCTAAATCTATGCAGCAATATAACAAAGGTTGTCAACTGCCAAATCTTACTACCACACATATTTGCCCTCAGTCCACACCTCCACCAAGTAAAATACCCATTAAGTTATGAAGGCAATAAACCTAAAACTGTAAGGTACACAAGGTCTGTGCTATACAAGAGTAATATAGAGGATTATGATTGGTTCGCTGCTCATACTATTCTGGGACCCCTTTTGTTTTCCATTTTCATTAATGACCTCCATACTGTTATCCCAAAAGCAAATTGCATTCAATATGCAGACGACTCCACTTTGATTTGCTGTGCTATCTCCCAGCCAGTATTGCAGATATTAACCCAGAATACTTTTAACATAGTTGAAAACTGGCTTTCTGATCATCATCTGATTTTAAACCCCAACAAAACAAAGCTACTACTTTTCTCCCCTACTCAAAGATCCTCAGTATTATCCTTCTCCATTAAGTCTAATAATGGCACCATAATCTCCCCAGATATCTACACAAAACTCCTAGGTGTTATCGTACATAACCATCTTAAATTCAATTTGCATGTCAATCAAACTATTAAAACCATCAATAAAAAACTTGGCTCACTATATAGGATTAAATAATTTCTAACCCCATCTGCTAGAACTGTCATTGCCCGCTCTCATCTACTCACTACACTTTTCTATGCCTCCCCTTTACTTACCAACTTAAACAAAATTGATCTTAATAAACTATCTAGCTGCTATAGTCATATAGCTAGATTTGCCACTGGCATGCTCTACAGAACACATCACTGTAAAAACCTAAATTATCTTGGTTGGCTAGAACTGCGCAGCCTAATTCAGTACAACCAACTTATAGTGGCTCATAAAGTACTTAACCAACCTGATAATACACCCGCACTTAAAAATATTATCTACCCCCACTGTAACCTCAGGCAACTTGCTCATCTAATAGACTGGTAGTTCAAAATGTCAAATCCAACAGCTCAGCCGGTGACTCTCTGTTTGCCATCTCTGTTGGCAAATCTTGGAACTCACTGCCTGCTGACATTACTCTAGAGACTACCCTAACTCAATTTAAGAAAAGTCTCAAGCAGTATTTCAGTTCTCATTGGTTATGTTCTTGCTCCAAACCTGACTAAATCTTTAGTAATATTTGTGTACCAACACTATTTCATCTGCAATTTATGTGTGTTGTTATTTGTTAAACTATATCATAAGTTTGTGAGATTGTATAACTTACATGTCTCAACAGAGTCTGTAAACTTTGCTTAATGTGTTATGTTTGCTTTTGTAACTACCTTTGGAGTTTTTCTCCCTGGGCCTCCACTGAAAATGGACATGTATCCAGTCGGACTATCCCGTTCAACAAATGTAAAATAAATAAATAAAATAAATATTATGTTTTCAAGACACGGCTGCCATGAAATTCACCTTGACAGAGAACTTGCAAGGTGAATTTTGGCATCCATGTTAAGAACACAAAATTTAGGGTTATAATCGGAGATCTGATCATAATACTTTGTAATCCATAGTAAAAGAGATGTTGGTCATCCTTGACAAACCAGAAAGACCTCTCTGCATTTACTACTAGTTACAGAAAAAAAAAGCGCTAAGTGTTTTGCCAGCTTTCAAAGCCATAAAGCACTTTGCCACTTAGCGAACACTGTCAGAAAGGCAGTGTAACACACAAGTCCCCTTACATTTACAATCACTTTAACTGTCCATATTTCCACAGACTGTCCATATTTTTGTCTTACATGTATGGCATGTTCCTCATAAACTCCTTAGGTTTCAGGCAATTCACAGAGGACTGAAGTTCTGAATAGTGACATACATTTGAGTTTCAGAGTTCCTATCCATCTGGGAAAATGCAGAACACACATCCTGTTATTCTAGTAACTTTCTTAGTTTATAAGAGGGAAGGGACACCTTATTAGCATGGAGAGCAAACAAAACCAAATCTTTTATTCTGTCATTGTCATTTGATGGCCAGTACTAGCAGATTTGATTGCCTAGCTTGGTACCTGACCTTAACAACTTCAGCAGGTGGTGCCCAACATTTGTTAAGGTCAGGTCTCATGCCACTCTAGCACTTTGTCTTTTTTGAAATGTCAGAGCATAATCACCATGCTCCATGCACTGCATGTTATTTATTGATGGCTCCATATTCTGACTCACTGCACTTATTCTGCTAGAAAAAAAAAAACAGGGAGACTTATAATCTGCTTCTCAGGTAGCAGGGTTTATGATGTAGCAATGGCCCTTAGGTCCCTGAATCCTAATAAGTATGAGTATGACCTCATACCTGGTCTTGTGGGTGTGAATGATCTTAGGTACTCTACCTAGAACTCGTCTGCATGGGTGTCATGAAGTTTGTCACTTCTGACGTCAGTAGCATGAAGTAGGCGTTGGAGAAGTTTTTTAAGGTGGTTTCCTTACTGGGGGGGGTTGGGGGTGGGATGTGGATGTCAAAGGTGATTTGCTTATGGTCAGACCTGACCAATGAGGGGGTGACCACTGGTGTGGAGCATCTATCTCCCATGTTGGTAATGATCAGGTCTAGGATATTGGAGCCCCTAGTGAGACAAATGAATTAGTTGATCCAGGGTGTTGGAATTTATGAATTCAAAGAACCGTTGGGAAAGGGAGTTGGTACCCAAGTAGTTTTCCCTATTAATGGCAGAGTAGTTTAAATCACCCAGTATTAGGGTGTTTGGTTGTATCTTAATATTTTCCAGTATGTTTAGAAAGGTGTAGTGAGAATCTTGGGGCATGGTGGGGGATTGTAGCAAGCTACAATTTGGATTGCAGTCTTACATAGTGTTAGTTGCACCTGGAGAATTTCAGATGCATTGTGTTGGACAACTAGCCTGGAGGTGTGAATATCCTTGGTGAATATGGGCACTCCTCCATCTTTAATGTTTCAGTCTTGGTTTTGTGGCCGAAAAATGTGGAAAGAGTTGTAGCCTGGTATTGCAGGGGTGCTCTCTGGAGCCTTGAACCAAGTCTCAGTTACTGCACAGATATCGATGTTCTCCATTTTTAAGAGTGCCTCGAGAGAGTGCATTTTGAGGTTTAGACTTCTAGCATTGAGTAGCATTACCTTCAGATTTTGCATGCTTGTATCTGTTACAGTGGTGGTTTTGTCCTTTGAACCTTGCCTAAAAAAGGCACTATAGGGGGTGGCAAGAGCTTTAGCCAGTAACCTGAATCCCAGGGGTGACAGGTGCAGACCATCTCTGGCAAAGCATCGTGGTTTGTCGATCATGTCTTCCAAGGCAGACAGATACTGGATCCCCAGTAGCCTTCTGACAATACAAAGAATGATGCCAAAATTCAAAGATAAGATAACTAGCTTAATAACGAGCGGAGTAGATATTGTCATTTAAGGGGAATCAAGTGTATAAATATGTGGGATGAAATGACTGACAGGTGTTCCTGGTTTGCCAAGGATGACTAACACCTCTTGTAACAGATCTTTTTTTTTTTCTTTTACAGCATTTTTGGCTACCTGCAGCTGACCATCAGCTGCTCCCAGGGCCTCACCCCACTCACCAGGTTTACCGAACCCAGCTAGCCTTCCCTCAATTAACTCTGACTCATGCTTGGGGCCAGTGAGGAGACTGAAGCATCCTGCTGCTGCTGAGGAATGTTTTTGCTCCCAAGGTCCCACCCTGAGCATATTTATTCCATACAATGAAAGGATATGCAATGGGCTTGTTGGCATATCATTCTGCCTCTACAGTGACTCTGCCATAGCCCTGCTACTCACTGAAGACAATACCCCTACATGTTCTCAACCTCCAGTGGGGATTGACCATGATAATGTGTCTGAGTATGTGCACTCAGCCCCACATGCAGGCTAATCCTCTCTACCTGTTCCATCAGGTACTTGAGCTCCCAATTAAACTCTGTTTACCTGGCCTGTAGTCAGGGATTTATCCCTCTATGTGACCTGTGCAGGATTCACCAGGGTTTTTCTAACCTCATAGTGACTTTGTAGGCAGAGTCCATCTCCTGGACATTCCAATACTATAAATTACAATTTGGGTCATAGTAATGTAGCTCAACTCAGTGCTAGAAGTCTTAACATAAAGATGCTAGAACTTGATCCCTCCTGCAGGATATATATTCATATATGTATAATTACAGAAATGTGGTTTCAGTGTAGTGATGGCACTCCGTCTATATCTGGGTGTAATGCTTATTTCAAGCCCATCGACAACTGTGGGGGTGTATCTGTATTTATCATAGATCCCCATTATTTTACAGTAGAGCCTTCCTGAGTTTACCCTAGTACTCTTGGAGTTAAAAGTTACGCTAAAAGGATACCTATCATATCACCATAGCTAAAGGTCACCCTCTGTGTCCTCTGATGACCATGACAACTGCCTTAGAGCATTAGAGGAATCCCTACCAAATGCAACACTTTTATCTCTTAACTACTCAGCAACCAAATAGCAAACTCATGTCACTAATAAGAAATACACCTAGCACTTTCTAGACCTTAATAATGTTAATTCTCTGGAGCAATTTGTCAGCCATTCCACCAGAGGCACCAGTATGCTCAATGTTGTCCTTTCTTCATTACAAGGGCTTGTTATACTTTCCCCTTGCTAAGCACAACTTAAAAAACTCATTTAGTACATGGAAATAATAAAGAAAATTTAAAGCAGTTATGTGTATATGTGGATGAGTGTGCTTCTTGCATGAGATAGAGTACGTGTGAGAGATAAAGAAAAACAGAGCAAATGCCTCTCAGCTTCTTTCTGGAAAAAAGCCAACAATAATGGGGTTAAAAAGTCCTAGAATCAGGGACAATTTTTAAATATAACCCTAATTCACCTAAAAGGTAAATATAACAAGACATTTTCCATCAACATGCCTTTTTTGAACATTAAGGAGATAGAACTATAATGTCTGACTTAATTGACTGACTGTAATCCTCAGTTATTTACTAGAAAATCAAATAACTTTGAGGGAGAGTAAAAATATGATTAAAATCAGGAATGTTCTACAGAATTAGGGACAGCTGAGATGCATGGGGGTTTGTAACAGTGTGACATTTGAGATTTATTCAGTCAAGAATGCTACCCTTGAGTGCATCAGAAGATGCACACACACACACAAACACACACACACACACACACACACACACACACACACACACACACACACACACACACACACACACACACACATGCAGCACTAGTCTCTCACACAGTATGCTTACATACAACAAATTTGTTGGAAATTCAGTTCCCTATGGCATGCATTTGGAATGTTAATAGAAACCAGAGCACCTGGAAAAATTTCTCACGCAGAGAGAAGAAATACGTTCTGACCCAACTCAGAAGGAATCTCAGTAATGAGCTCTACTAGAGAAATAAGCAGCTTAAGTTGGTAAAACTGCTTGCTGCACCACTGTACATATGATCAGTTGCTTTGATAAGTATTCTGCCCAGACCACAATAGATAGCTACTTATTGTGTACCATGCTAAAGTCTGATTGGCATAAAAAGTGGAAGAAATTATGACCAACGTTTCACTCTTAAATACACTGCAACCCCCCAACACACACATGAGCATAAGCTGAAGCAAGAATAGTTTTACACAGACTTTAGCAACTGTTATATGTTGTGTGACATTGCTCTTGCCTTGCCAGATTGATGAATGTTTTATAGTGATCAAACAGCAGAAATAAATCACTTTTAACCACAGTCAGCCTCTGTATGCACTGATGACAGCCATTTTATTGACTGTGTACACTTCAGCTATCTGACTATGATGTGTGACTATGATAAAACAAATGACCCCAATAAAATATTCCAATTTGCTGTAGACAACTGCACATTAACTGCAAAACCAGATTAATGACTGTTTAACTTGATCATGACAACAGGGTCAGTCATTTTCACCCAAAGGCAGACTCCTTACCAAGCAATTATAGCTAGTGTGTTGACTGTGTACATCTCAGATGCCTGTGTGTGTGGTAAATAACTGTACTACTACTACTACTACTACTACTACTACTAATAATAATAATAATAATGGTGATAATGGATTTCAGACTTGGTTTGTACAAATATGCAGTAGCCACAGTAAAGTATTTCAACTTACTTCACAGAGATGCATACTACTCCTGCAAAACCAGTAGAAAAAACATTTAAACTGGGCAAATGAAAAAGTATCAATTAATTTAAGCTCTAGGTAGCCTTCCAACCCATTCATCAGTTATAGCCACTTTGCTGAATGTATATACACCAGGCATCTGACTGTGATAAACAAGCTAGCCAATGAAAAATATTTCAACTTTATTTCACACTAACAAATAGCACAGAAAAGTATTACATCTTTCTTCACACACCTCACATTAGTTCTCTAAAATAAAGAATAAACAAATGACAACAGTCAGTCATTTTCATTTATAGACAGCCCATGTATCCAGTAATTATAGTTACTTTGTTGTCTGTACACATCTCAGACGTCTGACTATAATAAAAAGTGCCACAGTAATGTATTGTTAACTCTTTTTCAAACAGTTGCTCACCAGCCACACAAGTACACCGACATTAGTCTTGAAAAAACATTCACCCCACTCCCTTACCTTGTAACCTATTCTCAGAATATCATGCAAAAGTGCCATATCATGCTCTTGGAAAGGATGAAGTTGAGCTGTCACTTTTAAGACCATGTTTTCAGCTTCTCAAGTTCAGGTTTGTCTACTGTCTAATATTGTCCCTTCAAACTTTGATGTCATTTGCAAAATATAATGATCTGCTTTACATTTTCTTTGCAAAATCAGTGATGAAAGCATTAAATAGGACAGGACATGGGAACAACCCCTGTGGGATACCACTTTTCATCTTCATTCCTTCTGAGAGCCCCCCTAACACCCTGTGCTTCTTGTCATCCATCCCCTTCTACATCCCTCTATACAGTTTGCTATACACTCTTACCCCCCCCCCTCCCGGCACACAAATACATTTATAAAGTTTGTGGTGTGGGGTAAAAGTCTTTACTGACTTCCAAATAGATAACATCCAGAACATTGTTTCTGTCAACTATCTTCATAATCCAGTCATAAAACTGTGTCAGGTCAGTCCAATGAGACCTACCTGCTAGCAGTCCATGTTGATATTCAGTGAAAGCTTTTTCTTGTCCAGAATCCTTAAGATCCTCAACTTTAGGAGCATCTTCATTATTTTGCTGACAAATACATTTAGGTTCACTTATCTCATTTCACCTAGTCTGCTTCTTGCTTTGGTCTTGTAAGTTTGCATCCTAATTTTTGACATCAGTCTCTGGGAATATCTGTTCCCTAAAGCACTCAGAAGGTTATTCAATGCATTGGAAGTCCTATTTATGATCTAAGACAGGATCTCACTTTGACTTTGTACCTTATTCTCCTTTGATTCAAACAGTGCTTGCCATGCAACTTCCATTGTCATCTCATCATCTGCTCCTCACCTGTCCTGCCCTTGTAGATTATTACCATCCCTTCCTTTCACCTTGTGACTACCTAAACAAATATCTGGTTCTTTGGCATACATAGATGGAGTTCTGATTATAACTGTGCTGACCAGATTTGATTAGTGGCCTAACTGATGGAGAAACAAGGTAGGAGGAGAGAAATGAAAAGATTATGCCTATTTTCTTCTCACAAGAAGAGGTTGAGGGAAATGATATGGGAATGTCTTATGTTACATGCATCCTCCATAGAAACCAGAGCTCTAGCTGGAACTGTTTTCTCAGATGGGAGGAGGGTTGCTCATGAGCTGAGTCTTTCGCTGAAGGAACTGACTGCTATACTGTATAATTCTAAGCTGATATTTTGTGTAGGTATTATTTTTTTGGATCCTTCCTTACTTGTCTGCCATCTGACTGGTTATCTTAACTTTTCCCCTTGCTTTCTCATCTGTGTGAGAGACAAATCCCACATGGCTGTCATGCAGACAGTTATCAGAGAATTTTTGTTACCCACTTTAAAGACACAACAACAACAACAACCCTAATATACCTCTATCACGCTGCATAAAAAACTAGAGAGTGAATGTACAATAGATGAAAGGTATACAGAAATGTTCCCACTCACTTATAGGATGCTTTACTTGGAACATTTTTTTCCTGGAAAGTCTGCAAAAAATTGCTAAAAGGATAGAATGAAGGGGACCAAGAACAGATTCTTGAGGCACACCCAAATTAGTAGAAAAAAAACCCAACATCCATTTAATGACCAATGAAATTACTGCGTGCAAGAAACTGATATTTTTTTTCAGTCTGACCCACTAGTGTGAAGTAATCAGCACTGCCAAAAGCCTTAGAAGGGTGAAGAAAGATGAATCTGTTAATATGAACCCTGTTTAGCATTTTAAAATGTCATTAGTAATGGCAAAACAGAAATTACTTCACTGTACTCATACCTAAATTTACATTGTAACCTGTCAACATTTTTTATTTTACGAAATAATCCTACAGTTAATGTGCCAACTTTTAAAGTATTTTTAATAAGCACCTCAGAAGAAATATGGGTCTGTAATTTTCTGGATTACAGTTGCTATTACCCAGAAAAGGAAAATGTCAGTAGCACTTGTCTCAAATAATGGAACTAAACTGTTCCTTATCATGTTTGAAAATATGAGTAGTAGATGTGGCAATGAAGTCAGAATATACCTTCAGGATTCTTGGGTACAATAAATCAGAACCAGTACTACTAACCTAAAACAACTTTTCAAATAGCTTTCTTTAACTGCAACTGTAGGAAATGCATAGGAGGAGAACTTCTAGAGCAGACGATAAGGAATTTTTTAAAGGATATGTGTATAGAGTGGTCATAATATGAACCTGAAGACATCAAACAACAGCATGTGAACATAAACTAACTGGGGGTGGGGAGAAAACATTCTGTCATACATTTATTAATCTCATCTTGGAAACTTGCCTCTACCACCAATGCAGCCTGCAAGTTAAGTATGCTACAGTATAAGTAGACAAACTCCCATCGTAAAAATATCTTCAAAAAACAACCTCAAGGTTATGCTGCTAAACGCCAGGAGACTAAATCTGAAACTGCACTCACTGGAAACATTCCTCACTTTGGAAGATGTGGATGTCTATGCAGTCACAGAGACCTGGTTCTTGGCTGCGGAGAGCACCCCAGCCATGCCGAGTTATAATACCTTTCCACACATTCAGACCACAATGTCAATATGTGAGAACTAAAGGTGGAGTAGTATCAATTTTCATCAAAGATAAATACACCTCTAGACTGGTTAAACAGAACAATTCCCTAGAGTTACTCAAGTACAAATAACTATAGGTAAGACCCTTTTCCAAGTTATTGTCAGCTACAGGTCCCCCTCCATGAACCATGATATCCACAATACCTACTTGGATCTACTTGAGTCACTCAAAATACAACCAAACACTCTCGTCATGGGTGACTTTAACTACTCATCCATATATTGAATAAATTATATATGTACTAACATGTTCACCCAAAGGTTCTTGGACTTTGCTAACTCCAATTCCCTGAAATAGATAGTTGGCACCCCCACAAGGGGCCCAAACATTCTTGATCTAGTACTCACCAACATGGGTGATCAGTGTACCACCACAAGTGTGCAGCCCTCCGTGGTGACGTCTGATCATAAATTAGTCTTGTTCAAAGTAATGATTACATCAGTACCCCCCCCCCCCAGGAGAAATTAGGCCAAAAAAACTTCTCTAAAGCCAACTACAGTCTTTTAAGAGACAGCATTAACAGCTTCCAAGTTCCTAACCCCAGTGATGGCAAGGACACCTATACTGGGATATACACCAATGCTCTGTATAAACATCTGGACAATTGTATTGACTCAGCCATACCTGATAGGACCAAAACATGTTCTTTGAGAAAGAACAAGCCTGCCTTTTGGACATCTACCATAATCAGGCTATACAACAAGAGGAAGAAATTGCTGTCTAAGAACATGAAGGAAAGGTCTTAGAATTGGAAACACACCCTCCCCAGTTTGAACAAGCAAATAAGACATATTGTAAAGTCCTCTAAAGCAAACTATGAATCAAAATTAGCATCCCTGGCTAAGGATAACCATAAGGAATTCTTTAGCTACATCTGAAACCTTAAAGGAAAAGTCCAGATTTGCGATGAACTTGTGGTGAATGGCGCTACATATACTGAACCTGTAGAAATAGCCAACCTACTAACAGACAGGTTCAGTGAAGACTTCACCCTACTGTCCCCACCACATACACCCCACTACATTCCTACCATCTGTTTCCCACCTTGTATCTCTAAGGAGCAGTTCTTAACCTCTCTCTCCAAAGCCAAATACACAGCCTCTCTGGGACCTGACAACATCCCAGGCTGCATTCTAAATGGTTTAAAACAGGAGTTAGCAACACCTTTGACTACTCCCTTTAACCACATCCTAAGCACTGGTTTTGACCCTGCAGAATGGAAAACAGCTACCATCATCCCCTTGCACAAAGGCAGTGCATCCACCGACTCTGGGAACTATAGACCCATAAGCCTAACCAGACTTATCTGCAAGGCCATGGAGAGAATCATCATGGACCTTATCAACAAATATATAAGAAGCCTTCAAATGCTAGACCCGACCCAGTTTGTTTTTTGTCAAGGCCAGATCATGCCTGTTGAACCAGATGGACTTCTTTGAGAATGTCACCAGAGCTCTGGATGAGGGCAAGTCTGTACATATATCCTACCTAGACTTAGCCAAAGTCTTTGACACAATCCCCTACTCATGCATCATTGAAAACTCACCCAGCTGGGGATCACCTCATATATTTTCAGGTGGGCTGCAAACTGGCTCACCGACAGAACACATACAGTCAAAATAGGGGATCTCACCTCCACCAGCAGACCTCTTACCAGTGGTGTTCCACAGGGATCGGTGCTGGGCCACCTATTGTTTGGAATCTACTTCTCAGAAGTACAGGCAAAAACAAAAGGTCTGTGGCTGACAAAGTTTGCTGATGACTGCAAACTGGGTGCAGTCATTGAGTCCCCAAATGATGTCAACATTCTACAAGAAGGGTTTACTCAAACCAATGATTGGGGCCAAAGTCATGGACTTAAACTCAATGCAAAAAATGCATTGTCATCCCCTTCAGCAAGGGCAATGCCCCTGCAGATTGCTATATTAATAGCAACACCCTAAGCTCTAAATCAGTGTTGAGAGATTTGGGCACACAGGTTGACAGCAACCTTACCTTTGATCACCATGTCTCCATAGTGGTTAGGAAGGCCTTCTGCATTACTCACCTCATAAGTAAGGGTGTAGCTTCCAAAACAAACAGGTTATAACCCCCTGTACTCTTCCCTCATCAGGCCAATAACAGAGTACAATGCTCCCTTTGGTATGTACCTGACCAGGCACCTTTAGCAACTTGAGACACCTCAAAGGTTTCTCACAAAGAAAATTCAGGGTCTTCAGCACAAGTGATATACAGACAGACTGAAATTGCGGTCACTATACTCTGCATCATATAGACTACTCAATGGCTACCTGTGTCTTGCATACAGAGGAACCTCTTATCCTGCCTTAATGGCTATGCTGCACATTTGTAAGTCAAAAGGTACATGATTCACTCATTGTAAAAACCTTAACCTAGCCTGTGACATCAACATGACTTGCTAGAGAGACAGGTATTTCTCACAGATGTTACCTCTCCTATGGAACAAACTTCCAATTCAAGTTAAGCAGAGCCCCTCATTGACCCTATTTAAGCATAACTTGGACAATTGGATGGCAAATTCACCCCACGGATTTCACTTGTGTCTTTTTTGGATAGGAGCAGCTGGTGCTGATTTAGATCAGCTTGTAATCATTGACCATATCTCTAGGCCCTATGTGGAAAAGAGGTTGAACTTGGCTAGGCTTATAAGGGCCCAAGGGCCATTAGCCTAGTAACCTTCTATGATCCTATGTGCCTTCTTTTCTAAAAAGCAAGCAGTACTATTCTGGAGAAAGAAAATGTAAGCAAGAGAGACAGGTCTTTCTAGCACAGAAAGTGCTGTTCTGTGAGAGAGAGAGAGAGGAAGAGATGATACCTGAAGCCTTATTTTTCTGCATTCTGTAGTTTTATTTTTAACCTCACCAACTCTACTTTTTGACGAGACGAAATACATATCTTCAAGACAGAAAATGTGAGCAAAGCAAAACATTAAGGGCACTGTCAATACTATTAATTTATGTTCATTTCACCAAGTCCATGGTTAAGCAAGTAATTTATGTTTTCCAGTCATTTGCTTTATGCTGTCATATCAATAGGAATTATTTTGCAAGGCAGAGTGAGGAATGTGTCTCATAGTATGAAACTTTTAAAGCAGCAGTACTATATAATGAGACAGAATATGTGAAATTTGTATTTTTTTAGTTGTGCACATGGAGGAAAGGCTTCAATATTATTTTTCACAGGTTTGATATTTACTGAATTATCACATATGATATACACAGACAAATCTTTATAAAAGAAAACAAACCATATTCACATGTTCATAGTTATAAACATTATACATCACATGCATTCTTCTGTACAATTATCATCAATCTAACATTACATAAATTGCTCAGTTCCTTCCCTTAAACCTCAGTCTTCCTTCTCCTAGTAGTGTAGCTAGGGTGGGGCAAGATGGCAACTTCCCCGGGCATAAAGTGCTGGTGGAGCATAATCAGCCCATCCTGATCTTTAATGCAATTACAGTCAAACCTGAGCACTGTAGCACTTCATGTGTGGTCTAAACTATAGCAACTGCTTGATACATTGCAGTAAGCAGCTTGCTACAGTTTAAAAGTAACAAAAAAAAAAAAATCTCTCTTTTTTGCTACAGTTTATAAGAAGGATTTTTTTTAACCAAAACATAAGAGCTGTAGCACTCCATGCAGGAATGGTATAAACTGTAGAAACTGTTTACTACAGTTTATAAGAAGGATTTTTTGACATGAAAAAACATACTACAGTTTATAAGAAGTAATGCTACAGTTTATATCCTGCCTGCATGGAGTGCTATAGCACTCAGGTTTTAGTTAAAGAAAGAAAGACTTTTTTTCACTTTTAAACTGTAGCAAGTAGCAAGCAGTTTGCTATAGTTTAGACCACACATGGAGTGCTACAACACTTGAATGAAACATAGAAGAGGCAGGGCACAGAAACGGGACCTGAATGGCTGGGCAGAAGGGAGGGCTGCATGTTGCATGTCTGGCCACCTGGCTAGAAGGAATATCCATTTTTTTTAGCTCTTCAATTGAAGAGCTGCGGGTGGGGGAGTGAATGTGTAATAAGCTAATTGCTAGAATAAATTGCTTAATTCCTGCCTTTTTTAAACCTCGCTGTCTTTCCAGTAGTATAACTAGGGTGGCGCGAAAGGGACAACTGCTCCAGGTGCTAAGTGTTGGGGGGGGGGGGGCATGATCAGTCCACCCTAATCTTTTTTTTTGCTCTTCACTTGAAGTGCTGAAGGGGAGGGGCACTGGTTCAGGTTACCAGCTCAGGGCCCTGGTTGAGCCAGTTATGCTTCTGCCTCCTCCAAAACATTATCCTGCATGTATTGTTCCTACAATTTCCATTTTTTCCTATGTAATTTGCTGTTACCTTTTTCCTAAAGATCCCACTTCCAGTTCTTTTATCTCTGCTACAACATTCAATTTTTCAAATACCGCTGGTTTAGACTTTGACTTCCATTTTCTAGTAACTGCTCTTTTGGCAGCCACTAGAATTAAACTTAACAAGACCTTACTATGTCTATGCAATTCAGAACATTTATCCCAGCTAAATAAATAAATAAATAAATACCCATTTGCTCACCCAATATTTCTGAAAGATAACTCTGTATGGAATTTTTAAAGTCTGCCAACTCATGGCACTCCCAAAACATACGTTCTCAGTTACCCCTTTCTTCCCTATCACACCTCCCAGCAATTGCACCCACATGAGGAAAAATTCTTTGGAGTTTGATAGGGGTATAAAAATAGCTGCACAAATACTTTCAAGCAAAATGCTTAAATACTAAATCTTCTAAACTTTGTTACATATTTGGGAGCCATACATATGTCCTCTTAGTGTTGCCTTGTGAATTGCTTATCCAGTCTCTCTTCCCGATTTTTTCTAACTTCCTTTGATTGATCCCAATAGTTATTTTGCAATATTTTATATACCCAACTAATGATCCCTTTTTTAACAGCAACTTCTGTTTTAGATTCAACTAAAAACTTTACCAGAACATATCTTTCACTTAGGATTTCCATATCCCTTTCTCTTTGCCTATACTCTGATATCAATAGCTGAGAGGGCAGAAAGTCTCTACCCTGCAGTCCATATGTCTTCTTGGTCTTTTCCCATTCTATTACCTTTCCCTCTCTAGCTATTTGCTTCCAATACCTTTGTTTCTTTGCCAGTTTTCTCCAGAAAATTCCAGACCCCTCTTGCCTATTCTCTGCACTCCTAATTTCAGTCATCTATTAGCAGAATCTTCTACCTCCATTCTCATGTTTGCTTGGTTCTTAACATATCTTCTTCTTCTTTATGAATATAATATTCTGTATGGCTGTTGTTATTCTCCTTAAAGGTCTACATTCAAAATCCCACTCTCTCCTTATTTCTTGAATTTCTCCCCTGCTTCATCATCATCAAGCCTTTCCACTTCTAATTACAGCTTTATGCTTGTGTTATGTATATGAGTCTTAACTGTGTAGCTCTAAAATATCCCTTCAAATCAGGCAATCCAAAAGACTTTATTCTATTGGACGGATCAACTTATCATACTTCATTTTTGTCTTCTTCCCTTCCCAGATAAAATCCTTCAACTCTTTATTAATTACTATCCACAACTTTTCCTCTGTTGATAAAATTATGTCAGACCTGTGTATAAAACTAAAAGGACTAAAAACATTTTCACTCCTTGTATCTTGCTATCCATAGCCATAAATGAGAGCACCCAATTCCTCAGTTTTTGTTTTATCTTTTGTTTTAGTCTCTTCCCACATACCCTTAGCTGCCATAGCAAAATCATTTTTAACCTATGCCGCGGTAGTACGGCGGTAGCATTGTTACCTCACAGCAAGAGGTTCTTCCGTTCGATTCTCGGCGTGGCTTGGGAGTGCCTTCTGTGTGGAGTCTGCATGTCCTCCCCGCGGTTGGGTAGCGTTCAAAAGACATGCGTACGTAAATGGGCGTGCCTTCATTAAAGGTTGGGCGTCGAGTTGGCACCTCGGTGTTTTGTAAAAATCTACTGCCAATCATTAGCGGACCGGAGTTCCGCTGTGGCGACCCCTTACCGGGAAAAAGCTGAAAGACAAACAACAACAACAACAACCACTCTTAAATATTTAATTTTATCATGTCCCCATAAATATGGGTATTGCTGAATCGATTCATGTGTGGATGCATAGTTTACACCTATAGCTTTTGTTTTATATTCATTACTTGTATATCCCCAAAAAGACTTGAAACTGTCTCAAAATGTTCCACAGCACTGAGAAGTTCTTTTCTGTTTTATCAGGTACAAAATAATATTGGCTGCAAATAAAGCCAACTTTTCTTGACTACCATACCAATTATATCCTTGAACATCCGGGTCCCTTATTTTCTTTGCCAATGGCCCTAAATATAAAGCAAATAACAAGGGGAAAAAGGAAACCCACTGCTTGGTTGCTCTCTACAGATACAACATATCATTGTAGAACCCTCCCACTTTAATTTTGCTTCCTAATTAACCATATCAAGGAATGCAAATGCTTCCATTGTCATACTCATAAAATCTCAGTTTACTCTGTAGAATGCATTCTCTGCATCAAGACCCACCAATGACAGAGGTATTTTCTTACATTCTGCTTCCCTCTGGATCATCATTATTCTTTTAATGTTGTCAGATGTTTGCCTCCCACCACAAAACCACACTGATCCATATCTATCAATTCTGGAAACACCTTTTCCATTCTTTTAGCTATTATAGACATAAGCACTTTATAATCATGACTTAAAATTGAAATGGACCTATATAAAGCTGGGTCTTTACTGTTTTAGTATTACAGCCACCACAGCGTTCTTCTAAGATGGTGGTGCATCCTCTCCTTTTAAAATACTGTTGCCTTCCAGCTTCTAAACTTCCACAGGAATTCCATCTATTCCTGGAGACTTTCCTGCAGAGTGATTATATGTCACCATTTTTATCTCCTTCTGTCTTAACTGTTAATTGTTGAGCCTCATCTACCTCTAATCTTGGCATACTTAAGTATTTTATAAATATTTCCATTTGTGCTTTTTCTTAATCTCCACATTTCTCTGCTTTATACAAATTGTCATAAAATTTCTAAAAAATCTCCGATACCTATACAGGAACTCTGGTTATTTTTCTTGTTATCGGCTCCTTAAGTCTGGCAACAGCCCTTTTTACTTTTGGTTGCCAAAGCAGTGCTAAAGGTTTTTGTGCTTTGTAGTTATTATCAAAAAAGAGTTGCTTAACTGCAGCCTTTCTAAGCTTGTGCATATTATCCAGATGCTCCTTTATTTTTACTTTAGCACTGGAAAGGCTTCAGGTTTGATATTTTCAAACGTAAATGGTTAACTGATAAAACTTAATGTTCTGTAAATAATGTTCATACAAAGGAGTGCCCACACAGCAGCAGGTGCCTATAAGAGCAGTAAACCTCATGTTAAGACGAACTATTCTGGACTCGCTCATATTTACCACTAATTTGCCAGAAAACCACATTTTTATATAGAATGGACCAAAATATGAGGCAAAAATCTGGACATTCTACAAAAATCTGTACAGTTGAGAGGTAGTCTGAATAAGGAATAAAACATGTACTAGTGTGCCTCTGCTGTTCAGATTTCCTAGTAATAACAACTGCATATTTTTTTGCCTTCCCCTGTGGAATATGCAACGCTCTCTCTCTCTTGTAAAGGCAGAATAAATAACATTGCATTATTGCCTACCAAATTTCCAGCCTGTTGCCCCTTGGGGAGTTGCAAGAAATGTCTGGTTTGTACACAAAACACCTGTCTGCTACTTCCTTCCATCAAATTGACTTTTTGTGTGGTATGGTATGGTGCATAGCCTAAATACATAATTATAATGCAAAATATATACTGAAATCACTCCATTAGAAGCATTTAATTGGATAGCTAGTAATATGGCCAATATATCCCGGTCTGGACAAGTTACCATGTTTGTTTGCTCAGTTGTACCATTTTAATTTTATTTATAAGTCTGAAGCTAAAACATTTGCTAGGCAAATTGTTGCCACTTACAAATTTATGTGCAGGAATGCAGCACTGTTTAATGCAAGTTAACTAGATGTGCATTTATGGCTTTGCCTAAGTGGAACATAGGCATGAAATATGTAGTTCACCACATTAAGAATTACGTACAATGTCTCACGGTTTTACCTTTTAAGGGATTATATCTTGCAACCCCCAATATTCTACTAGTTAAGATTCTGCTTTCTTTATAATTTTAATGAAAAGAAGTTGCTCTGAAATTCATACATCTCAACCTGTTAGAGCAAGAAATCTGGACAAAGCCATAAGTAAAAGTGGGACAAAGGTCCAAAAATAGGGACATTTTTTTAATATTGCCCTTGCAAAGTTAGAAAGTTTTGCATTAACATGAATTTTCTGAAGGGTATGAAGTCTGAAACTCAAATGTCTGTTACTCTTTTTTAACTTCAGTCTGCAATGACTTGCCACTAATTTGCCAGAAAACCACATTTTTATATAGAATGGACCAAAATATGAGGCAAAAATATGGGCATTCTACAAAAATCTGTACAGTTGAGAGGTAGTCTGAATAAGGAATAAAACATGTTCTAGTGTGCCTCTGCTATTCAGATTTCCTAGTAATAACAACTGTATATTTTTTTGCCTTCCCCTGTGGAATATGCGACGCTCTCTCTCTCGTAAAAGCAGAATAAATAACATTGACAGTGACAAGCACAATAATAGAAAAGTCTGCCTTCTTCAGGAAATGCATTTTACCACGAGTCTCATCACGTATAAGTTTAAGTTGGGAATACTGATTAAAATGCGTTATATAATCATTTCACCTCAATTCCTAGAAACTAAGGAA
Source organism: Protopterus annectens (assembly GCF_019279795.1). Taxonomy (NCBI): domain Eukaryota; kingdom Metazoa; phylum Chordata; order Ceratodontiformes; family Protopteridae; genus Protopterus; species Protopterus annectens. The sequence continues at coordinate 406,950,001 of NC_056745.1, forward strand.
CTTGTCACGAGTTATCAATTACCTCTGAAGAAAAGACAGCCGTGCAATGTGGAACAGGCTGCAGAACTTCGCAATCACAGTCAAAGCTTTACTGACAGTTTGATTGTGGATTGTGATTTTTATCCACGTTTTCTACCCCCATCACATATTATATCTTCAACGCATACATTCTCATTCAGTTTTGACGGCTTTTATGTATTCTCGCTTATTCGTACCGACTTTTTGTAGATGTGGAACCACGACAAACACAGTGTTTATAGCGTTTCGTAGCAACGAGTTAAGACAGGCCGCGCTGTCAAGTTGGGCAACTAAAGTATAAAGTTGTGAAAATAATCCAGAAGTATAACCATGGAAATATTTAGTACACTATCGATTTCTGTGCAGAAATATCAAGCTGAAGTACGCGGGAGTGAAGGCAACTGCTGAAATAAATGTAAATAAAAAAGTGAGTACCCGAGGACTGTTTTTTTCTTTCTTGGCATTTGTTTAATTAGAGAGGCCAGTGATAATGTCTGTAGCAATGCTATTGTTTGTTGTAGCTCAACCTGAAGATGAATACTCTGTGCTTCATATTGCGAGCACTGGCAACTTTAAATTAAAAAGGAAAACCATCATAAGCTGTTTACACTGCATCTTGCAAATCATATTAATTATTCACTTTCAACGTTTCATTTTCCTCGGGTACTTTTGGAGATTTTCATCAAGTAGAATATTACATACTCTGCCCAGATGTTACGGGAATTTCATAATTTCAGTATTTCCCCTCGAAATAATATTTACATTGTGTATTCCATTTAATAAATCTGCAGATACTTGCAGTAGTGTTGACACCTTTTCAAATGCCCAAAGTGGGGCATTTTTTGTAGAAATATGAGATTTTACAGGACAAAACATTCTCACTGCCAGTGCAAAGGGCAGAACTTCACTTTTTTTGCCAAAATAAAAGCTTATTTTGTAGCATTTGAGTTGCTTATGCTGTTTCATATAATATTTATGTGTTACAGATAAAAATAACTGTTTATTCAAGTATTAAAGAAAACTTAAGAAATATATTTTGCCTTAAAATCTCAGGACATGTGCCATTTTTTTAGGTTTTTTCGCAGGACACAACTGCTCAAAGTGGGACTGTCCCTTGCAAAGAGGGACAGGTGGTAACCCTAGCTTGGAGGCTTCTGTTATTATTGCCATGGTTCTGGGTGGAGAGTGTCTTCTGTAACAAGCAATCATAGTGAGAACCTGTTAGTGCAAGAAATCTGGGCAAAGCCAAAAATAATGGGGACAAAGGTCCAAAAATAGGGACAGATTTAAAATTTTGATCTTATAAACTAAGAAAGTTGCTAGAATAGCAGGTTTTGTGTCAGCATGCATTTTCTGTATGATAGAAGGTCTGAAACTCAAATATGTATTTATCATTATTTATTCAGTGCGGTGGTGGTGCTGCGGTAGCATTGTCCCCTCACAGTAAGACGTCTTGTTCGATTCTCAGCTAAAGTGTCTTCTGTGTGGAGACATGCATGAATGGGTGTACCTTCGTTGAAGGTTGTGCATCAGGGCTGGCAACTCGGCACGTAAAAATCTACTGCCAATCATTAGCGGACCGGAGTTCCGCTGTGGCGACCCCTAACTAGGAAAAGTCGAAAGACACAACAACAACTTAGTGATTTGTCAAAAAAACACAGATTTTATGAGAAACAGACCAAAAATATGAGGCAAACATCTGGACATTCTGCAAAAACCTGGACAGGTGAGAGGTAGGGGGGGTGACAAGGTCCATTGGCAAAGATTGCATTTCTAATGTCCATAATTAGTTGCATTTGATATAAAGAACAAGAAAAAACAAATACATACTTTTCTTCCTATTTACTGAAGGATAATGAACAATTTTTATTTAATGATACTATACCCATAGAAGATTGCTGAATAAATTGTTTCAATTTGCATGCAGAAGTGTCACTTTCCGCCTTCACAGTGATGTCGTCTTCACATCTGCAGCTGTTAATATTTCTCACAACAATGTTTATTTCAGCATCTGATTAATGATTGCATCTTTGTTTTTGCAGATAATCTTGACTAAGAGGACAACATTATTTCTTCTTAGTCTGAAATGGCAGTGATTTCCAGCATGCTCTGGAGTTGTTCACTGATGAATATGAGGTAGCTGGAATAAACAGCTGAACCTTCATATTAAAGCTCATGCTTCTCACCTGGAAAAGACTTGATTTCTATCTGTCAGTAGGCCACCACAGGTGGAGGAATTGGAGTATACTGAGGTCTTGTTCGTTAGTTAGGGTACTGGGGATTGAAAGACTGACTAGTGCAGGTATTACTGGACTATGGTGGTAAATTGAGAACTTGTCACGGAGCAAAGCTGTCAGTTTATTATTCTATGTTTCAGTCCAGTGGTCATGAGCTTCTGGAAGTGATCAAGTATGCAAGCTGTATGAATTGTAATGTATGAATGTAAATGTATGCACTACTTAGATGTTCATCATATTGATCACTTGTTGATCACTGCTGCAGTAGCCTTAGCTACATGGGTTATAATCTGCCAATGATACAAGAGTAATGCAGCTTCTAAAGCTTCATGGCACCTTTCACATGCCCAAACTGTCAGACACCTTGAGCTTAGTTAATTAAAAGACAATTTTGGGTGCAAAGCCCTTCATAGCTTTACAACCACCGAAGAGAATGCTCCTCTGAGGCTTTCGAGGGTCAAATGTCAGCTTGTGTTTTCCTTTGCTGGGCAGATAGGTTCCCTTTGGGTGAAAAAATCTTCCATTTTCTTCATTTTGTTGATGCATTATTTTCCTCTTCAGGAAAGTTATTTTAAAGCATGGAATGTTGTGTTTTAACAGACTGTATCAAGACTGTAATGCACTTTCAAACTGAGCACTCATTTTTATCTGTCAGTTTAAAAGTAATGTAAAATATTTTTTTTTCTGTGGAGAAATTATATTTATTTTTCTTTTATGGGTAAGGCATAATGTTTTGAAAGGCTTTTTACTGTGTTTTTTTTTTTTTTGCAAAAAAGTACCTTTTCTGGACTGGGAATGTATACCAGCGATTGGTACTTGTCTTCCTTATGAAAGAGGCACCATTTTTGGCTTGACCATGAAACAGACTGCCAGTCACACTGTTGGTCCTTCTTCTAGCCACAAAAAGAAAAAATTAAGCAAACAGTCTTTACTATCACAGCAGGACTGCAATTTGCCTCAGTCGCAGGTGGGTGACTCTGCTGTGGCCATTTGTTGTACCGCAGACCACTTTTCTTTTACTCTGGATCCCTCTAGTGTACCACTTACAGCCACTGTGGACCAGGGATCAGCCGTGTCCTGTGTGGCTGTTGGAGCTCCCAGAGTGGGCACTGGAGAAACGGTCTTGTTGGTCCAGGGAGGGGGAATAGGGGAGGTTTCCCTGTTGTGTCAGAATGCTGTTGTTGTTAGTAACATGGTTGGCCCCATTTTTCCGGTCAAAAAGAACAGAAAACCAAGCATGTATGATCTCTTCTTCAAATTTCTTTTGATAACAGTAGTTTACTGGATCTCACTCAGGGTTTAATTCATGCTATTTTCCTTCGTGTAAAGTAGTTTTTGATAAAAACAAAGGAATCCTCTTTTCCTGCAGAGAGTCAAAATTCTGAATCTGAACAGGAAGGTGCAGGGATGGATACATTTTTTTTCCCTCAGTTTTCTGATTCAGACTCAAGAGGAGAGTTCATTTTGTGATTCTCCCTGTGGGAGTTTCTCTAAGACTATTGATAGACTGTGCCAGTGTTTTCAGTGTGAGAACACCAAGGTCTCTCAGTCCCTCAAAAAATACACTAATTGTTACAGAAGGATTTTACATAAATTAAACCCATTCCCCCTGTTCTGTCTGCTTTAGAGGATGTCTTGCAACTTGTATTCAGTATGCAGATGACTCAACCCTAATCTGCTCTGCCACCTCCCCTACAGATTTACAATCCTTGTCCCAAATCACTTTCAACAAAGTAGAGAACTGTCTCACTGGTCGCCAACTACTATTAAACCCAAATAAAACCAAACTATTACTCTTCTCCCCCACTCGCAAGGTCCCCTCACCACTCTCACCATAATATCTAACAGTGGTACCATAATTTCCCCAGAACCTAGTACTAAACTACTGGGAGTCATCATCAACAACCTCAAGTTTGATGCTCACACAGACAAAACTATTAAAACGGCTAATAAAAAATTAGGCTCTTTATACAGGATTGAACCATTCCTAACCCCATCTGCTAGAACTATTATTGCCCGTACACATCTGCTATCAACCCTTCGCTATTCTGAGCGTTCAATGTTTTCAATATTCGAAATTCCAAGTTTGAACATATGGTATTCGACATTTTGGAATTTCGAATATATAATATAGACCCTTTATAGTTTGGCTCCTCTGCTGCAGTCTGATCAAAAATGTGATGAGAGGAATAAGTTGATCCAGGGAATCTCTAAGGTTTTTCAGCCCTCCTTTTCCAAATTGTCCAAGGGATTTTTTTATCTCCTCATCCCGTTTTGGCAAAAACAGAATAAACAGTCTAAACAAAATTGTGGTAAAGAGACGTTTAACAGACTCAACAGGCATAATATTGTTTTAAACAAACTTTATGCAGTACAAGGCATGGAATATGCGCGCAATTTGTTAAGGATAGAAAGTAGATATATTATTAATTTTGGAACTTTGTGGCCCCATGGGCTTAATATGGAGTTAGATTTATATGTATGGGATGAAATGTTTCAGTATGCATTATTTTATAAATGCATAGACATATAGGATAAATGATTTATATGTATAGGGTAAAATAATTAAGTATTTGTTAATCTAAAGATGTATAGGTGCATTGGCATGAACTTCTTAAATTATTAAGTTAAATGAAATAGGAATGTAAGGGGTTGCATTTTAAAAGTTTTTTGATGCACTTTAAATGTTTCTGAAACACTTTAATTGCTTAGAATGCACTTTAGATTTAAATTTTCTTGACTCACTGTTCGACCATTGTAGAGCAAAATGTTTTAGTATTTGTTACTCTAGAGATGCATAAGTGCTTTTGTATGAAGTTCTTAAATTATAATGTTAAATGCAATAGGAATGTGTGGGGTTGCACTTTATATGTTTTGATGCACTTTAAATGTTTCTGAAGCACTTTATTGTTCAGGATGCACTTCAGATTTTAACTTTCTTGACTCACTGATTAATTGATCAATTATTGTATAATTGAACTGAATAATGAATGTAGTGAAATGTATATAAAGCGCACCATTCTTGTGCATGATTTTTCCCTGGAAGGCTTGCTGCCGAAGTACTAGGAACACAGTAAAAGTGGATGGTGACCATTTCTCCAGTTGCTCAGTGTGTTTTTTCTGTCCTTGGTGATTTGGTTCATGGAGTGGTGTTTTTAAGGAGACATTTAAGAAAAAATGGCAATGGGGTTCCAAAAACAAGTCTCAAACCGCCCGAAACCAAGGACAGTCCAACAAGTCTGAATGAGTATTCATCGAAATCTCCATTTTTCTCTTTGGCAACAGATTATTTCAGACAAATGGGTTCTGAAAATCATTCATCAAGGTTACAGATGACAGTGGGAAGAAATTCCTCCTTTCCAGGGGGTCATTCCTCATCCTCCAGATCAGACCCTTTTGTTTCCACCTACCCACTTAAGGTATCCAAGGAGTGATAGAACCAGTTACTCCTTCCTGGTGAAGGGTTTTTATTCAAGGTTGTTCCTAGTGCCAAAGAAAGAAAATGCTTGGAGACCAGTTCTGGATCTTTCTTTCCTAAATATTTTTGTGACATTGCCCACATTCAAAATGATGTCAATTCACAACCTGTTACCTTTTCTTCCTTTGTCAAGTTTCCTGGTAACACTAGACTTAAAATATGCTTTTTATCACATCTGTGTTCATCCAAACTTCAGATGTTTCTTAAGGTTTTGTGTGTCTGGCTCAAATTATCAGTTCTCTGTCTTACTCTTTGGACTGTTCACTGTGCCACGAGTGTTCACAAAGTGTCCAGCTCCAGTTATATCTCATTGCAGACTACAAATTTTCCACATTTTTCAATAGTTAGACAACTTACTTATCTTTGCAGAGTCTTTTTCAAAGTGTCAGGAATCTCTGTCTCTCCTCGGTGACAGATGTCATACACAAGCTGGGATTCCAAGAGAACATTCAAAATTCTTTCTTGACTCTTTTGCACAAGATTGTGTTCCAGTGATGTCAACTACACATCTCAGTGCAAGAGTTTTTCTTCCATGGGAAAAAATGGATTTTTAGCTCTATTTCTAAGGTTTTCCTCTCAGACTTTGGTCAGTGTGAGAGAATACCTCAGGATTTTGGGTCACATGGGATCTACGATTCTCATAATACCCTTGGCAAAACTCTACATGAGAACGATACATTGGTATCCGAAATCTCTTTGTTCCCAGCATCAACACTCTTTATCTTTTCAAATCCCACTGCTGGGGTTAGTCACAAGAGAAGTCTTTTAGTGGAGACAACAGATATCCTTAAATCCAGGTCTCCCCTATTCCCTTCCTACTCCAAAGCAATCCGTGACCATAGATGCTTTGGACTTCGCTTGGGGAGCACTTCCAGAAGGAATAAAAGTGTAGGGGGTGTGGGATACCAAGAACAGATGCAAACACATAAATATCAAGGAGATATTTGCCCCTTATTAAGGCACTCAACTCTTTGTACCATCTTTGGTTCCCAGGATCTCTTCAAGTGGTCACAGACAAATATTGCAGTCATGTGGTACATCAACAAGCAAGGGAGAACCAGGTCATATGCCCTTTATAGACTAGCCATGTTAGCTCACAGCACAGTTTCACTCTACAGGCATCCTACATGCTGTCAGAGCAAAACTGTGTGGCAAACAAGCTGAGCAGGACTAGGTAGACCCTCACAAATGGAAATTAGATTGGGGGTATTCCAGGATTTGATCCATCTGTGGAGAGTTCCTCAGGTAGACATCTTTGCCTCCTCTCTGAACAATCAACTGGCAAGATTCTGTTCCAGGACGTCATGAAAGAAGGCCTGGAAGACAGATGCATTTTCTTTTCATTAGACTGGAATGTTCATTTATGTTTTTCCACCCTTTGCACTAATATCCAAGGTACTTCTGAAGATTCAGAAGAAATCCCCCAAGATTATTGTGGTGACATTCTTCTGGCCCAGGCAACCATGATACTTCCTTCTTTTGGAAATGGCCAGGAGCAATTGCCACAATTTTTCTCACAGACTGGATCTACTCACAGAAGAATAGAGGCGTTCGATACACCTCAACAGCAATCATCTTCTGTTGACTACCTGGATAATAGGGTCTTAATTTCCTTCAGGCACTTGTTCACCAAGGACATGCAACATGTACTAATGGAAACAAGAAAGCCTGCTACCAGAAAATCATATATTAGCTGATGGAATAGGTTTACTAGTTGTCAACAGCATAACCAGCACCATATTTGTGTGAGTTACTATCCTATGGCCTTTCTTATTCCTCTAGCAAATGTTCATTTATTGGCCATTTCAGCAGGTTTGCCCCTGGAACCTTCTCTTTCAATGTAGTCTCATGTTAGAATGTCTTGAAAGGTGTTTTGTATAAAAAGCCTCCAAGAAAACTGGTGGCCCCTCCTTTAGATCTTAATTTTGTTTTAGAGAAGCTAACACTTGCTCAGTTTGAACCAACTAGTTTGGCTAGCTTGAGTTTCTTAACATATTAGTAGAAATGGTGGAAAAAACAGTTCTACTAATTGTTCTGACCTGTGCAAGAAGGGTTGTCTGAGTTTCAGGCTCTTATGGTGAGTCATCCCTGTCTTATTTTCCTTAGGGACAGTTTTTTTTTTCTTTAATGCCTAAAATGGTACCCAAGTTTAGGTTAATGCAAATTACCCATCTCCCTGTTTTCTTTCCTGAACCTAAAAATGAGGGAGAAAGGATACTCCATACTTTGGATATCCACAGACATCTCAGGTAGTATCTTGACAGAACTAAATCTTTCCGGTCTTCGGATGAATTGTTCATTTCTTGTGAAGATAATAAGAAAGAATAATCTGTGTCAAAACAGACTATTTACAATTGGTTGCCTAAGGCTATTACCTTTTGTTCTACTCACAATAACAAAACTATTCCAGGCAGGATTAAAGCCGACTTTACCAGGGCTTTGGCTTCATCTATGGCTTTTTGGAAAGGGTTGTATTCTGGAAGTATTCAAAAAGTTGCTAGTTGGTCTTCTGCAAATACTTTTACAAAGCACTGTAAGCTTGATTCCTTCTCTAGGTCCACATCAAGCTTTGCTAGGGCCATTTTCCAGGGGCTTCCAGACTCTTCTCCTTCCACCTCCCAGACATAGTTAGCTAAGGTAATCTACCCATGTAACTAAGACTACTGCAGCAGTTATCAATATGATGAACATAGTACAGTTGTGTAAGTTGAGTTTATCATAACAGTAGATGTTCAAATAATCAATGCTGCAGTAGTCGTTCGCTCCCTTTTATGTATTTTTTTATGCCGGGATATGGACATAATTTTTGTTGTTGCTTGTGTTACTCTTTCAGGGCTCATTCTCCTCCTGTCTGCTGGCAGGAAAGCTCTGAAGGGCTTCGGGCCCAAACCTGACTTAATCAGAGCTGCCTGACAGTTTGGACTTGCGGAAGGTGCCCTGAAGTTTTTGAAGCTCGCTAGCTGTTATATGCAGGATATAACCCATATAGCTAAGGCTACTGCAGCAGTGATTATTCAAACATTTACTGTTATGGTAAGTTCATCTTATAGAACTGTACTATCATGTCAGACTTAATGCAGATAATTTCTGAAAACTGTAAAATAAGCACTTTTTTGTCTGAGCATTATGCCTCTCCATGAACCAAAGATGAATAAATTGTAGTATGGTATGTAAATCAGTAGAAGGTATTTCTACGTGAATCTTTTGTTTTTTTCTATTTTTAATAATTGTGCCATTAATGTTATGCATTCCATATTTTATTGTCTCTTTTCTGCTTGTAGTTCAGTATAATTTGGTGTAAATCATAAGGAACATTGCTGCAAGATTCAGTTTAAATATGAGATGTCTGCCATAGTTGGATGTTGCTCCTTGGCCATATACTTCATCATTCAGATGTCTCTAGCACAAAAGCCTTCATTATCAGGCTTTGTCTGTTGGAGGGCAGCCCATCTATAAAAGAGAGCAATCTGCATACTCTCTTTGTTCTTTGCCACTTGAAGTATTAGTTGCTCCTCTAGCTTTGCATGTCATAGTGTCATTTGCAATCTTGATTAAAAAAAAGATGTGCTCATGTCAATTAGGTAGCAGTCCTAGGTTAAAAAAAATGAGAACATCATTTAGGCCTTATTGTCTTGGTTTAAAAAAAAAACAAAAGAAAGAAAACTTTAGTTTCTGCCTCAAATTTTTCTGATCTGGTTATATATGACATTCTCTGCAAAGCTCATACATCTCTTGTGGCCATCAGAGCCCTCCCAAGATATTCATTTTTAGTGTATGTTTTGCATTGCAGAAATACACAATACTATGTATGCATTCTGTTTCCTTCAAAAAAAGGACAGACAACTCGGGTATTATCTTGGCAGAACCAAATCTTTCCAGTCTTCGGATGAATTGTTCATTTCTTGTGAAGAACTTACACTGTGTGGATGCTGACAGAGCTCTGGGATATTATATGTATAAAAACAAAAACATGCTGAGACTGAGCAACTGTTTTATTTATTTATTTTCATGAACGATTATCAGGGTAATCAATAATAAACCACTCTTTCAAGTAGTTAGCAAGTTTGCATTGTTTTCTGATAATAAAAAATGCATTACATTGCAATCTGCTTGATGGCAGTGGAAGGCAGTAAACTTACTTTGTCTGCCATGATAAATACATTACATTACAGTCTTCCTGATCACAGTGGAAGGCAGTAAGCCTACCTTATCTGCCTTTTCGCTTAATTTAACATTCCACCTCCCACCTTTTGCTACCTTCCCCCTCTCCCCTGTTCTGTTGAATGTATCTGTAGGTTCCCTTTCCATTGCCTTTTACCCTTGATACTCACAAGTAGAACAGAACTTTGCCTGCAAATGTTAGGACTCACTTTGCGGCTGGACCCTATCCCAACATGCCTATCAAGAGTTACCCAGATCTCGTTTGCCACTTGAAGCTTTGAGATTGCTGACGACTGACTCAGGCTAAGTTAGATTGCTTTTTCTAATATTTTCTTGTAAAATATTGTTGTTTGGTAGCATAGTTATTTCTGTAGGTCAGTAGAATCTGTTGTTTGTCTATCCCTCAGTCTGCCACCTGTTTAGTTGCTGTTTATTGTTGAGGCAGTAGTTTCTTTATCTTTCAGGCCTTCCCTTTCTCTTCTTTCTAACTTGCGAATCCATTTAAGTTAGAGGATTCGTCCTACACTTTCAGCCAGTTTTAGTTAGAGGGCTTTACCTTATTTCCCTTCTCTACCTAAGGAGCTAGCCATTTAAGTTAGAGGCATCTACTCAGTTGTAGGAGTTGTTGTTTGACTTAGAGATTCTCCTCCTTCCGCTTCTTTCCCTTTCAAAAAAAAAAAAACGTTTTGCTGTCTGTTTTTTGGCTGAGTGTCTCTTTCCATTCTAATATCTCAATTATTCAACATATTCAACAGAGATTCATCGGCCACTTCTGCCATACTGGCTGAATAAAACAATTAAATAAAGAATAGCCCAAAAACAAATAAACAGGGATAATGGCAGAAGGCAGTGGCTCCAAAAGACAAAAAGCAGAATGCTCCACAAAATAGCGTATAAAACCTTTAATCACCGCTTTCATCAACTGACTTCCTCAGAATACATTCAAAAAGAAGAACACACCCTTAAATACACATTCAGACTAATTAATAATTAATCAATTAATAATTAAAACAATATTAAATGCTACAAAAATTCATTTTAAAAAAGACAAAAATGAATCTATTCATTCATATGACTATTCATCCGACACCATTGTCAGAAACTGAAAAGTTGAACAATCTGTTATTGGCGACTTTAATTGACATCCGTGGATCTTTAAAGACCTTGTTGGCTAGATCTAACGGGTCTGAGAATGTTGTCCAGGTCTCTAGCCCCATGGGGTTTGAACAGGAACTTGAAACCGTGATCGAGTTGGGAAGTCCCGCCCAGAATCGAGGTATACAACACGAACGTGAAGCAAAGAGACGTTTGCCATTTTCCGCTCTTGAAAATAAAACCACGGGTTGTCAGCATTTACTTAACCAAGAAGAAAATCCTTTTCTTTCCTCACGACAACGTTTTGAACCATTCCATCATGAACTATCGAGTGGTGAGCAAGAAAACCTGATTAAGCTGTTGAAAAGGTACAGGTCGCTTCATTTGGAAAATTGTTATTTTAAGTACTGCATTGAACTCGGCATAGTGCCGAAAGGTTTGAGATTTTTCAAATGCCCAAACGGTGTTAGTTTGGGGAGCACTATGTTTAACACCTTAGTTACTTTTTTCAATGACGCCGGCTTAAACTTTCTAAAGCTGTTAATAGAAAATAACAAACAAAAGACGGGGTTTTTGAAAAATGAAATTATAGACCTTGAGAGACAGTTGAGTTGAGTGATAGTTCCAGTGAAGAGAACTACCGGACATTTTTTAAACGAGTTAACAAAGAGGTACAACAGCACTCTCTTGATGTAACAAACCGAAAGCAACAAAAACTAAATCGGGACATTGCTGCCTACAAAAGTAAAAAGGCTTATGATAATTTTGCTGTTAATTCACGTGTTTATATTGGAAATGAAAATAATTATAAAAAACAAACAGCCTTTATTTCTGACAAGCACTCTAGTAATGAGAGGGCCTCGGCTTCACGTGTAAATTACAATACAGGTGTAGCTTTTAGTTCTGAAAGGGATGTTAACACTGAATGTTTAATACATGATACTTATCAAGGTAATGTAGTGTTTGACAGTGATCAAGTTGACATTGTTTCAGATAACGAACCAACTGGTGTCAGTAGTGATGAAGGTGCACGTAATAAAAGGAAAGAAAACAATGTTAATTCTAAATTTAACACTACAAGTAAAGAGGTCATACAAAACAAAAAATTACCGGTTAACAACCACAGTAATACCAGCAAGAGTACTGTTTTGACGCGTAGTAAGACTTTTTTGGGGTCAAACTCGTCAGAGGACGAGATTTAAATGAACTCAATGAATGTTTCAATGTTATTAATTTATCTAAACACATTTTTAGTGACCATGAAATAAATGTGTTGAAATATGGTCTGAATTTTGTACCATGCAACAGGGGTAGTTACAGTAGAACAATAGTAGATATAAAAAAATTCACCAGAAAAATTAATCTAACATACCTGATGCATGGTTTGCAATCTACTAACAACAGCTTAATTAAACCTTCTTGTTATACTCCTAAACTACACCATACGATAAAAGTTTTTGAGGAAATATGTATTTCTGACATTAGTAAATTGTTTAACACTAAAAGTTATTTCACTGATAATCTTACAAGTTCTGAAAGGACAGCATTAGAAAATCTTAGAATCGTAGCAGAACACTATAGATTTATGAAAAGTGACAAAGGCTCCAATATTGTGATTATGGAGCAGGATGTTTATGATGCCAACATGTTGAAAATTTTGGAGAATTTAAATGAATATAAAGAAGTTACTACAACTGACATTCATAAATCATTCCGCTTCATTAATTATCATCTTTATGAAGCATTAATGTCAGGTGACATCAGTATTGAGTTATATAATTTTTGTGTAGTTGAGCATCCTAAAATAGGGGTTATTTTTGGAATACCCAAAACACATAAACAGCTGATTGACCCCCCGTTTCGTCCTATTGTTTCTGCCCCCCACTCTATTACCGAAGGAATTTCCTTGGTTTTAGATGCTTGTTTAGGGCCATTAATATCTAATTGTGATTCCTATGTCAAAGATTATTGGCATTTCTTAGAAAAGCTTAGGAATTTTCAAGAGAAAGGAATTTTTAGCTCCAAAAAACACATTATTTTCACCTTGGATGTTGTGTCATTGTACACTTGTATACCCCATGATGAAGGTGTAGAAGCTGTACGATGTTATTTACTAAAAAGTAATGTTTTTTCTAACAACACAATATCAACCATTTGTAACTTCTTGGAAATAGTATTAGAAAATATTTTTTTCTTATTTAAAAATCAATATTTCCAACAGATTAGAGGGGTAGCCATGGGCTCCCCAGCTGCACCAGCATACGCTAATACAGTGATGGCATGGTGGGAAACTGAACAGATGCCTCTTCTTAGTAATAAATTTAATATTATATTTTATTCCAGATTTATAGATGATTTAATTTTCATGATTGAAGGAAACAACGAGACAGTGGATGCCTTCTTTAACGACATTAATTTATCATCTAACTACTTGAAATTTACCAAAGGCAACATTGGTTTAAATATTAACTTTCTAGATGTGTGTTTTTGGTGGGATGAGTCTGATAAAAGATTTCATAGTAAGATTTTTCGGAAACAAACATTTACAAATGGCTATCTACACTATCAAAGTAATCATCCAAAACACACAATTAAAAATATACCTAGAGGCCAATTTATTAGAGCTTGTCGGATGACTAGTAGACATGAGGATTTAATACAGGAATTCATTTTTATTGCGTCTCTTTTTGTGAACAGGGGATATGATGAGAAGTTAGTGATTGACAGTGGAAATGAGATTTATAATAAACATCAAACAAACTATCCAGCTATCTTAAATAAACTACAGACAGACATTGTCAATAAGGTTAAGTCAAGTTCTATTGACCCTGGATTAGTATGCTCTTTAGCTATGAATACAGACGCTAGTCGTATTAAAGCTGTTTTAGAAAAGAATTGGAGAATTATACAGGGAAATCATGATATACTTGAGGTGGTTGGTAAAAAACCAAACTTAATTTTTCGAAACAATCACAACATTAAAAAACTGCTTGAACATGATAACATTTCTACCAGGAAAGGTAACATTGTTAAAAAAGGAATGTTTTGCTGTCATAATTGTAAAATTTGTAGATATATCTCAATAGGTTCATTTATTTCAGTTACCACTGTAGAGAAAATGTTGGAGGTTCCAGGATACATTACTTGCAACACCTCTGGTGTTGTTTATATTGCTCTGTGCACTGCCTGTCCCGCATTCTATGTGGGTATGACCACCAGGAGTTTGGGGACACGCATTAAAGAGCATATATATAATATTAAGACAAAAGATTCTAATAATGCCTTATTTAAACATTCTACAACTTGTTTTAATTTTAAGAAATTTGTATTTTCAGTTGTGGAGGTTTGTAAACAGGATTTAAGGGCTGGTGACTTCAAGAATTATCTTGAACAAAGAGAGACTTTATGGCAGATCAAGTTGAAAGCAGACCAACCGCCTGGTTTAAATGAAACAATAAATATAAAATGTTTTTTAAAATATAGGAAGTTATGTATTGACAAACATCATGATTCATTTTTGTCTTTTTTAAAATGAATTTTTGTAGCATTTAATATTGTTTTAATTATTAATTGATTAATTATTAATTAGTCTGAATGTGTATTTAAGGGTGTGTTCTTCTTTTTGAATGTATTCTGAGGAAGTCAGTTGATGAAAGCGGTGATTAAAGGTTTTATACGCTATTTTTGTGGAGCATTCTGCTTTTTGTCTTTTGGAGCCACTGCCTTCTGCCATTATCCCTGTTTATTTGTTTTTGGGCTATTCTTTATTTTATAGTATCTTGTTGTTGATTGCAGTTGTATTTTGTGGTAAATATGCCCTAGGAAGCTTCTAAAGAATCCAAGTCTTCTGGATTCAAGAAGTGTGATTCCTGCACCCAAAAGATGTCTCCAACCGATGGTCATACCAGCTGCGTATACTGTTTGGGAGCTATTCGCCTGCAGGACTCTTGTTCCATCTCTCATGGTTTTAGCTCTAGAGTCCTGCAGGAGCACAAGAACAAGCTAATTTTGAAAGGATTATTGAAATGGCCTTTTGAGGCATCAAAGGAATGGAATCAGGCAGGAAAATCTGACAAACCTTCCAAATTGGCATCTTCATCAGCTCCGGCTTCAGAACCATCGAAGGGCAAAGACAAACCGTCAAGTTCATTAGATCCAATAGCTATCGGGTCCGACAAGGCTTTATCTCCTTCAGTTCCATCAGTATCTTCGGAACCATCTAGGAGCCATAAAAGATCCAGGTCTCCCTGCTTAGAACCGGTACGTTCCGTGCCACAGTCCCCATTTCTCCAGTCTGTGGCGGCAGTCACCGATCATCCACCCATTTCTCTCGATTGTCCAGGAGCCTTTCGGATGATTATGTGGAGAGGGTGGTGAAGAGGCTACTCAGGACACCAGCCTTGGCAAAAATCTTATCGAGCCCAGCCCATATGGAAGTGGAGTCGACTATCCAACCTACTTTGTCATCGATTCCTCCTTTGACTCACCTGAGTTTGGAGCCAGAGTGCATGGAGGTCATTGTGGTGGAACCATCGGATCTGAAAACCCCGGGTCTCTCGGGTCCGACATCAGCTCTGATCCCATCGATACCACCTTCTCTTGAGGGATCTGGGGGCTGACACTCCGTCATCAGCTCTGGGGAGAAGAGCAAGATAGGACCCATGTCGGATCCTACTCTCCCACTTGGAGCTTCGGCGCAGGTGAGTTTGGTGCCTACATCGGCCTCAGAAATATCACCCTCAGTTCGGAAGGGATCTCCTGGCTCTTCAGAGCCGGAGACTCTGTCGGGCCGGGATTGTGGTGCCTTCGACGTGATGAGGAGTGTGCTGTCCTCTCAGACCGCTCCACCCTCGGCTGCAGTTGCTCCTTCCCCTTCTGGGCCATTGTCCACCTCTTAACCACCCCTCCTCCCCAGCTATAGGGAACCAGTGCCCCAGGATGCCCCCTTCGGGCGACCCCCCCCTTCCAAAACCTCTCCAGAGCACTCCTTGGAGGAGGTCCATTGGAAGAGGACTTGTAAGAGGAAGCATTTGGACTCCCCTGAATCCCTGACATTGGACATGGACTTGGAGGACTCAGAAGGGTCCCCATGATCCCCCTCTGAGGATCTCTCTTTTTCAGACATCCTGGAAATCCTCAAGCAGAGGGGTGGCTGTAAATCCCTTTCCCCTTCTGAATAAGAGTCTGTGTACCTGGACACATTCGGTTCCCGACCCTCCACCTCTTGGGTGTCTCCGCCCTTCGACCCGCTGCTAGGTGTAGTAAGTTGAAAGGCATGGAGCTCTCTAGAATTGATGGAACCAGTTCCATGGAGGCCCAATAAATTTATTACTGCACCAGACAACAAACCTTTCCTGGCTAAGGGCATGCCAGGTGATGCTATGGTGGTTGCGGCAGCCACAAAGAAGGAATTCGCAGAAACCTCTTCCTCTGTCCATCCGCCAAACACGGAGTCCCATATGATGGACAGATACGGGAAGCGTGTCTTTTCTTCAGCGGCCTTTGCCCTTAGGTCACCAAATTATTTGTCCCATTTTACCTGTCTCCAGAGGGATCTCCTGAAAGAGCTAGGAGATACTCTACAGGATCCTACAGCTGCAGGAGCTGCAGACAGGGCTGCTTCTCAGCTTGTGACCTTATCTTCTGTAGTTAACTCCTCCATGTGACTTATCTCCAATGCAGCTGATGGAGCAAGCAGGGCAGCAGGCATAGGAGTCACCTTACGGAGACATTCCTGGATACATCTTTCTCAGTTTGCAGAGCTCTTCAAGTCCTCCTTTACCAATGCCCCATTTGATGGCTCATCTTTGTTCGGGCCCAAGGTAAAAGAAACTCTCACCAGGTACGAGCAAGATGGCAAAATTCTCTCTGACGTGGGAGTACATTTCTCCGCGCCTACTAGACCCTATACCAAAGGTCAAAAAGGTGGGAAAATGTGGTTCTGGAAATCCCAGGGAGCTTCACCTCATGCACATGGTGAGTTTTCCCTCAGAGGCAGAGGGGGGAACAATAATGGGAGACACCACCCTTGCAGCAGAGGGGGTCTGCAGAGTAAGGGCAACAGAGATACGTTCTCTGGTAGGCCCTTCCAGCACTCCTGAAAGGAGGCCCACCTGTCTACCTCTGAAGGCAGTCAGGGGAAGATTGTCACTGTTCTCAGAAGCCCAGCAAAGTATCACAAAATACACATGGGTACAGTCCATAATATCCAGGGGATACAGTATTCCTTTCTCCATGTCACCTCTTCCCAGAAAACAAAAAAACATCCCAGATGTGCCACCCAATCTAAGGGAACAAGCAGCCCTAGAAGTTCAAAGGTTGCTAGAAAAACGAGTCATTAAAGAAGTCCCCGCAGACCAAATTGGATCCAGATCTTATTCAAGGTTCTTTTTAGTTCCAAAGAAAACAGGGGACTGGAGGCCCATTTTGGATCTCAGCAGACTCAATAAGTCTGTCAAGAAGAAAAAGTTCCGGATGGTGACACTACAATCCATACTCCCCTTTTTGAGAAAGGACAATTGGATGTGCTCCATTGATCTCCAGGATGCGTACTACCATATCAAGATGGACAGCCGATCCAGGAGATATCTACGCATCCAGCTGGGAGCCAGTCACTACCAGTTCAGAGTTCTGCCCTATGGTCTCAACACAGCCCCCAGGGTGTTCACCAAATGCATGGCAGTAGTCACGGCTCATCTGAGGTGGCTAGGATTCCAGGTGTTTCCATATTTAGATGACTGGCTCCTTACTGCCACCACCGAGCATCGACTAACCGAGGTAAGGGATACTACAATTCGCCTCTGCTCTCAGCTAGGCATCACTATAAACTACAAAAAGTCTGCCTTGTTGCCCTGTCAATATATTACATTTAGAGGGGCAGATTTAGATACAAAAAACATGATAGCAAAATTGTTTCAGGGGAGGGCAACTTCCATTTGACATCAGGTTTCAATCTTAACTGAGAGAAAAAAGATTCAGGCAAGATTTGTTCTCAAAGTCCTGGGTTCAATGGCGGTAGCAATAATGCTAGTTCCCTTGGCGTGCTTCCACATGAGGATATTACAGTGGCTCCTATTTGCTCAATTTTCCATGCAAGATCTACCCATGTCATACGAAATTCTCATCATGGAGAGCTGCAAGAAGGACCTAAAATGGTGGCTTCAGTCTACGCAGCTGATGATAGGCAGACCGTTCATCCTTCCCCAACCAGTAGCCACAGTGACCATAGACGCTTCCCAGATAGGGTGGGGGGGCATTATCTGGGACAGACTGTTCAAGGAACTTGGCAACAACATGAGTACCACTTGCACATTAATGTCCTAGAGCTGAGAGAGGTGCTCCTGGCGTTTCAAGCACTACAGGACTCTCTACCTACGGGAACAGTCACAGTTCAAGCAGACAATATGTCAGTAGTGTGGTACTTCAACAAGCAAGGCGGAACCAGATCCTACCCCTTGTGTCGAGAGTTTCTAAGAGTATAGCAGTGGGCAATGTCTTCCCAATGCTTTCTGATTGCGATGCGCATTCCTGGGAAATCCAGCGTGATAGCAGACAAGCTAAGTAGGGCTATCCTTATGCCTCACGAGTGGTCCCTGAAGCAGGATATTTTGCAAACCAAATTTTTCGCAAGTGGGATCAGCCTTGCTGCAACCTTTTTGCCACCTCCATCAATGCCAAATGCAGCTGTTATTTCGCCCTAAGTCCCCCAGGGATGCACTTGTTCACGACTGGCCCCCAGGACTTCTTTATGCTTTTTCCCCGTTCCCTCTAATACCCAAGGTTCTTCAGAAAGCACAATCATTGGGTTGCAAACTAATATTCATTGCTGCATACTGGCCTAGTCAAATATGGTTCCCCTTTCTATGGCCCTATCTCCAGGAGGAGCCTTGTATCCTGGAACCAGTTCCAGATCTTCTGGTACATCACTCGGGTACACTCCTTCCTTCCATACAGACCCTCAAGCTGACAGCTTGGTTCCTTCACTTCCCGTCTTAGCCAGGCTTCCTGACATCTCCCCAGCAGTACAACATATTTTAATTTCCCCTCACAAATCCTCAACAAGGAAACTTTATGCTAGCAAATGGAAGTGGTTCTCTTGTTGGGCAGCCAAAAAATAGTATTGACCCTTTTACTGCACCTATTTCAAAGATCCTCAAATTTCTCGCTGAAACTTTTAATCAAGGAGCAGCAGCAGCAGCAACTATCTGAGTTCAGCTGGCTGCTATTTCCAACTTTCATGTGGGAGAAATGGGTTCCAGTGTTATGTCCCACATGTCATGCAAAGCTTTCCTAAATGGTACTATCCTCTTGAGACCCCCAATAAGAGAACCACCTCTTCCTTGGGTCCAAATTTCATCCTAGCTGCCTTGATTCTTCCTCCTTTCGAACTGGCTTATACTTGTTCTCTGAAATATTTGACTTGGAAAACTATTTTCTTGACTGCCATTACTTCAGCTAGGAGGGTATCAGAATTGCAAGCTCTATCCATTCGTCCCCCTTACTTAATTTTTCACAATGATAGGGTTTCTCTCAGAACCAACCCCATCTTCTTACCAAAAGTTTGCTCAGAGTTCAATCTGAATCAATCAATAGAACTACCTGTATTCTTCTCTAATCATGGCAACAAGGCAGAATATAAACTCCACCAACTGGATGTTCATATACAGTTATGTTTTTACTTGCACAGGACACAAGAATTCAGAAAATTTGACCAATTGTTTGTAATTTTGCAGAAAGCAGAAAGGGAACTTCAGTCTCAAAAGTAACTTTATCAAAATGGCTTTAAGACACCATCACTTATGTCTACAATTCACAGAACAAGCAGCTGCCAGGAAAAATTTGAGGACATTCAACTATAGCCTTGTCTACCTCTACTGCCTGTCAAGCCAGAATGCCTTTAGATTCAATTTGTGTGGCAGCTACATACCTTCATCACTCATTACAAAGTAGCTGTGGCCTCCCGGAACAGGTTATCCTTTTTTTCCACGGTCCTGAAGAGTCTATTCCATTGAGCCACCTAAGAAGAAGGTGCTGGGGATGCAGTCCCAACCAGTAAGAAGGAAGGCAAGATAGGGGCAACATAACATAAAGAAGTTATGTACTCACCATAACATTCCATGTTTGTTGTCCTTGATCTCGCCTTCCTTCTTGCATCTCACCCTCCTTTCCCCCTCCTGGAAGATCGAGAGGAATTATCCATCATTTAGCTACATAGGCTATGATTCCCTTCCTGCCTTATGAGTTGGATAGACTTAGAGTCCTTCTACTACTATCTTGGTGGGATATATATATATATATATATATTTATATATATATACATATATATATATATATATATATATATATACGGATCTACCTGACTAGATCGACAGTGCAAAACACCGACAACAACTTCACCGACACCAAATCATCGACAGTTCACAAACACGACACCTCATACACTCGACACATCATAACAACAAACAAAACAAATCCCCTGTCCAAAACCCACACACACAACACAAGCACACCAAAATCCTTAGAAGCCAACACTAACCCATACATACACAACTATCTACAACCCTAACCGAAACCCTAACCCTAAGGTCCGTCACTATCGCACACCCACCTAACCCGCGCCCTAACCCTAACTCACTTAACCCGCCCTAACCCAAAACTATCACTACTGCACCCTTACCTAACCCGCCCTAACCCTAACTCACTTATCCCACCCCTATCCCTACACACCGTCAACATCGCACACTTACCTTACTCGCACCCTTACCTAACCCGCGCCCTAACCCTAACTCACTTATCCCACCCCTATCCCTACACACCGCCAACATCGCACACTTACCTTACTCGCACCCTTACCTAACCTGCACCCTAACCCTAACTCACTTATCCCACCCCTATCCCTACACACCGTCAACATCGCACACTTACCTTACTCGCACCCTAACGTCCGTCACTACTGCATACTTACACATCCTTTCCCCATCTCAGTGTTCTCAGCGTCGGTGTCTTCCTCTGTCGGTCTTCTGCCTTGTGGATCTTCTGGCACTTTGTCGGTGTTCTGACTTGTCGATCTAGTCAGGTAGATCCATATATACATATATATATATATATATATATACATATATATATATATATATACATATATATATATATATATATATATATATATATACATATATCTATAGTTTATATACATGTCTATCTATATTTGCACGTTATAGTCTAGTGTTATGGGTTATCACAAACGAGATCTGGGTAACTCTCGCTAGGCATGTTGGGATAGGGTCTAGCCTCCAGCCAGTGGAAGCTCTCGAGCTTTAGAATGCGGCCTAGTCTGAACCCAGCCAGAAATTAGGAAGGCAAGATCAAGGACAAAAAACATGGAACATTATGGTGAGTACATAACTTCTTTTTTTTTTTGGAATGTCATTGCATGTGTAAGGGAGTTTATGCCTAAATACTCATGCGAACATTTTATGAGAAAAAATGTATTTTACTCAGGATTTTTACTTTTTTTTTTTTTTTTGTATTTCTGAATATGGGATAGGATATTGTGCTTGTGGAGGAACTGTCAGTGGTTTTCTTATATCACATCCCCTTGTTTTCTACCATACACTTTACTGACTTGTCCAAGCTATGCTATCTACTTCCGCTCTCTCTCCAATGCATCGATCTCCAGTCTCAGTGATTTCACCTTCCCTTGTCCAAAAGAAGAAGAAAGTTGTCTGGAAATATTTGGGTGTTAGTCTGTCTCCTGATGCACCTCAACTGCTGTTGGGTGACTGCTGATGCCACTTGTTTTTCCTAAGACCACTCAACTTTTCCCCTTGGTTCTCTTGGTGTAACTTTTGCAGCCACCAAAGACCGGGGGAAAGCTATGTTCTCTGCGTCTGTAGGGATGCCCTTGTCAGGCAAGGGAGAACTACTCTTGTCAGTCTCGGGTAGGGGATGGTGAAGGTTCTTCACTTCGCTCGGATAGGGGACCTGCTGCTGGGACTAGTACGCCTATGGAAAGTTGGTACTTTTCCAGTGAGTTTTCTAGGAAATGGGAACACAGTGAGAAAACTTTCCGGTTTCCTGTTACTATTGTTTTTGGTGCTTTTTTCTTGTCTTCTGTTTCATAGACAAGAAAAGGAAAAGTGTTCCTTCTCTTTTTGACTTGGATGTCATTCAGGAGAGCAGGTGTTACAAGGTGAGGGTGTTAACTCAGGAATTACTTCACAATCTGAACATTTTGATTTTTAAGAAAGTATGGATGCTTATGTCCCTCCTGAAGATTTATTCTTCTCAGAAACTTTATCTAAGATGAAATTATTTTTTTTTCAGTGGGAGTAGAATGAAATTCTTATAGCACAGAAAATGTATTAGGATTTGTTACATTTGGAGGTGCTAAATTTTGCAACTATTCCTTGTGTCGCCTGCTTTACAAAATGTATTTCTCATAGCTTTTTAGCTTATCTGATAGTCAACCTCCTGCACCCAGGAGTCTGACAGGATATAGAGGGTACCTCTGTCCTATAAGTATTTATTTTCAAATCCTTAAGCTGACCCGACTATGATTTCTTCATCCAAAACTGCTTCTGCAAAACAGTTTACTGCTGCTAACCACATTCCTTCTGTCAAGGATGGGAAGTCAGTGGATACGTTGTGGAAGAAAATCTGTTCCTCTAGTACTTTGACTTTCAGGATTTTAATCTTTCAAGCTCATATGCTAAAGTTTTTACTTTCATCTTTTAAGAACATGCAGAAGACAGTGATTAACCTTCCCTTTTCTGACGTAAAGAACCATTCCTTGAATGCCTCTATTTCATCTGCTTCTCAAGTGACTAAACATATTTTACTCTGGTTGTGTTGCTAATGATTCCTTCTCTAAAGCTATGCTTTTGGGTCAGCAATTTGAAGACTAGCTTGGCTCTGTTCCCAAGATCATCCGAAAGATGTTAAAACTGTTTAGGCCCTTCTGCTACTGACGTGTTAAGTGTGATGAAAAGAGAAAGTTAGTACAAGGAAGGACTCAGATTTTTCAACCCTCCTTTTTCAAAAGAAATAATATAATTTCTCTTTTGCCTCAACTCCCTTTTTTAATGCCCATTTAAGCTGCCAGGTTCCAGCAAACAGAATTTTCAAACGCAATGGAGGCTCTAAAAAGAATGCACCAGCCTCAGAATGTCAAGTGCATTCTTCTCAGTCAGCATAACTAACTGCCTGGTCATACTTTTGCCCCTTCCCACCCTGGCAACCTCTCCATCTGTCTGAAACTTCATTTCCTTTATGGCAACAAATTGTTACACTATTATGGAATTGGAAGGTAATTCAGCAGGGTTACACTGGGCAGTGGGAATCTCTCCCCCCTTCCTAAGAAGTTCTTCTTTGGCTAGTGATCCAAGTTTCTCGCTTTCCTCCAATTCTGTACCATTTGCTGACCCAGAGAGTTAAAGAAACTATACCTTACTACTACTCAATTAAGTGTAGAGGGTTTTATGCAAGGATTTTTCTTGTACCAAAAAAGGGAAGGCTCATGGAGGCATGTGCTGGACCTTTTCTTTCTAAATCTTTTTGTCAAGATTCCTAAGTTCAAAATTTTATCCCTTTAGTCCCCTTCTTTCTATAATTCCCCCCTCTAGCCTAAGCGTAAAACTAGATGTAAAAGATGCCTATCACATTCTCATTGGTGAGCAGTTCAGGCATTTTTAAGGTTTGTCGTGTTTGGGTTACATTATCAGTTCTCTGTCTTACCCGCTGGACTTCCACAGGACCAAGGGTATTTACAGTGTTTTGCTCCAGTTATTGCATATTAAAAGCTTCAAGGCATTCACATTGTTCCATGTATGGATGATTGTTTTGCATTTATAGGTTCATAGATTCATAGGACGTTACTAGGTTAATGGCCCAACAGCCCTTATGAGCCTAGCCATATTTATCCTGAGATGCCCCAATTGTCAGTAGTTAGATGAGTGAAGTTTGCAAAGGTATAAGTCTGTGGTAATTAATACCAACTGCCTCTGTCCATGAGGGACATGGGTGCCTCCCTAGGAGTTAATAAATGGTCACCCTTCCATTGATCTAAGTTGCATTTGAAGAAGTTCAAGGAGGGGCTCTGCTTCATGTGAATAGGAGGCTTGTTCTAGAGAAGGGGTAGTCTCTGGAGATGTATATATCTTTCCAGCATGATTTGTTCATGTTAGAAGCTAGGTTAAGATCCCTAGACTGAATGACCCTCGTCCAGTCTGATTTATGAATGTGTAGCATTTCCATCAGGTCTGGGTCAGACACTGCCCTGTAAGCCAGGCACAGGTCACACTTTGACAGCCTGTAGGAGACAGAATACAGTGACAGGACTTTCAGTCTTTCCGCATAGGACTTGTTTTGTGTACCCTGAATTTTCATGGTGAAAAACCTCTGTGGTCTCTTCAGCTGTTGCAGGTGTCTTGTGAGATACATACAAAAGGGAGCATTTTACTCAATTATTGGTCAGATGATGGCTGAGTATTATGGAATTAAAACATCCTTAGATCTGGATGTGATGCCTTTACTTATGAGATGCGTCATATAGAAGAATTTCCTTACCAACGTGGCTATGTGGTGGTCGAAGTTCAGATTGCTATCAACCTGAGTACCCAGATCACTTACCACTAGTTAGCAGGGATGTTAGCTTTCCCAAAGGGAATAATAATGTTTTTTTTTTTTACATTTAGCTTCAGTCCTTGGCTTTGACAACAATAATTTGTCTACATTAACCCTTTCTGCAGTATATCAGCATCACTGGGGGATGTAGTGATTGCTCCCAATTTGCAATTGTCAGCAAACTTGGTTATCCACAGGCCGTCCATGTGACTTATGAGAAAAACATTCCAAACAGTAAAAGGCCAAACACAGAACCCTGTGGTATGCCACTGGGGACTGGTCTTTTGCTAGAGGTGAAGTTACCCACTTTGACAGTATGTGTCCTGTTGGTGAGCCAGTGGGCTACCTATCTGGTGATGTAGAGGTTAATTCTCAATTGGGAGAGTTTCTCTATAATATCTGAGTGGGAGATTGTGTCAAATGCCTTGGCTAGATCAAAGTAGGTGGTATGCACTGTCTTTCCCTCGTCTAGGACCTTGGTGACTTTCTTGAAGAAGTCAGCCAGATTTAACAAACATGAGCTACCCTTAACGAATCCGAACTGGATTGGGTCCAGAGTTTGGAGATTACCTGTTTCCTTGTTGATATGGTCTATAATGATTCTTTCCATGGCCTTGCAGATGAGGCTAGTCAAGCCTATGGGTCTGAAATTCTCAGGCTTGGTAGATGGTTCCCCTTTGTGCATAGGGATTACTGCTACTGTCCTCCATTCTGCTGGAACATAGCCAGTCTGTAGGCTGTGGTTAAACAGGGATCCAAGTGGTTCTGCTAGGTCATGTTTTAATTTGGAACATAGCCAGTCTGTAGGCTGTGGTTAAACAGGGATCCAAGTGGTTCTGCTAGGTCATGTTTTAATTTGTTTAAAAGGCAACCCAGAATGTTGTCTGGTCCCATTGATGCCATGCTCTTGGCCTTGAAAAGTGCACAGACAACCTGCTCTCTTGATATAATAAGCTGAGGAATGGTGGCAGATATACTTTAGGGGATGACTGGTGGGGACAGGGGTGTGATGTTTGCTCCAAGTCTGTCAGCTAGCAGGTTGTCTCTTACCTCCAGTTGAGTATTGCTAGTGCCATCCAGAATCAGTTCAGCGCATAGCTGGGTAATCATCTTTAGATTTTGGACATAGTTAAAGAATGCCTTGTGATTATCTTTAGTCAGGAATGCTACTTTTGCATTGTAATTAGATTTGGAGGACTTGACAAGATCTCTAATTTGTTTGTTTAGGCTAGAGAAGGATTTTTTCCTCTTTTGAGCCAGCTCCTTCTTGTTTTTGGACATTAGTTTCTTTCTTTTGTTGTTACAGCCTGTTTATACTAGGGGTCTACCAAAGTGGCTTGTTTTCCAGCAAGGTCTGGTTTTAATCTGGTCAGATTTTGCCGATTCTGTACAACTGATTCAGTGGTTGTACAGGGTGTTGGTGTACACCTCTGCATAGGAGTTCATGTTATCTGTGTTTGAGGGGTCTTTGAAATTTCTTATATCATCATTTAGTAGGAGGTAATTTGTCTTAAGCATTTTTGAGCTTGCTGAGGTGTCTGTCCTTATAATTACATTGAAAGAGACTGATTTATGGTCAGAGCTTACCACCATGGACTTCACATTGGGGGTGGGGGTTGCAGTGCTCTCCCATGTTAGTGAGTATTATGCCCAGGACATTTGAGCCCCTCATGGGTGTGCTGACTAGTTGTTGCAGAGCATTTGCATTGACAAAGTCCAAAAACCTCTAAGCCAGCATGTTTGTGGTCACGTATGTTTCCCAGTCGATGGTAGGATAATTAAAATAATCCATGAGTAAGGTGTTGAGCTGCATAGTGAGTCACTCCAGTAAGTCCAGTTATGTGGTATGCTTTTCCTGGTTCATGGCGGGGGACCTGTAGCTAGCTATGATGTGGTAGGGGATTTTGCCTGAGTTTAATTGGACATGGAGTAGCTTGAGAGAGTCATACTGCTTAACCAGTCTCAAGGTGTACGTATCCTTTAATGAAGATGAATACACCTACTCTTTTGGTTCTTTCATGCTCAGTTTGTGGTCTGAATATATGGAAGGCGTTATAGCCCTGCACTGCCTATGTGCTTTACGCAGCTTTGAACCATGTCTCGTTGACTGCACAGATGTCAGAATCTTCCAAGGTGAGGAGTGCTTCTAGGGAGTACAGTTTCTTGTTTAGACTTCTAGCACTAAGCAGCAGTACCTTGAGTTTTTTATCTGGAGAGGATTTTGTTGCATTGGAAGGTTTGCAGACTCTTTTTCTAGTTGTTGAGTTTTTCAAACTGTCCAGAATATTTTACTCAGTTTGAGTTTTCAAATCAACCTTCAGAAATCTTCTCTTGTCCCTTTTCCCTTCCCACATAATTGTATTCCTGGGATGTCTACTGCATTATGCCCTGGAAAAGCCTTTCTTCCTCCAGACAAAGTAGAGATGCTTCATCAATTCTTCCTGAGGTTCACCAATTGGAGCCATGCATTTGCAAGGGAATTTCTCAGGATTTTGGAATACATGGCATCTATGACTCTCATGCTTCCCTTGCGCAGATGACATGTAAGACTTGGATCAATCTGGATTCAACATCTAAAACTTTTGTCATTTCAAATCCCAGTTCTAAGATGTGTGAAAAGGGCGATTCATTTCTTGGACAGACCAGTTCTCATTCAGTCAGTTATATAACTTTCTCTCTCTTCTGACCCCCATAAAGTTTGTTACTACAGATGCATCGGACTTGGCTTGGGGTACTGTTTTCAATGGAGTAAAAGTGTAAGCTGTGTGGAACCCTCCTCTCTGATATTTATGTGTCTGTCTGATGTTGACAGTATATGCTTTGAAAACATTAGATCAGTGTTTGTCCCCAGAAACTCTGCAAGGGTGTACAGACAGCACCACAATGATGTGGTACATAAACACGGGGATATTGGATCCTGCCTTCTTTGCAGATTGGCTATGACAGCCTGGGAGATAGCGACTGAGATCAGTTTGTGTCTGTAGGCTTCATAGATATGGCAGTGCAAAACATGATTGCAGACAAGCTCAGCAGTATTGGACAAGACCTCAAAAAATAGAAACTTCATTCTGGGGTCTTGCAAGAATTGGTCCAACTGTGAGGACAGCCTCAAGTGAATCTGTTTGTCTCCTTCAAAATAGACAGAGAAATTCTGCTCCAGGACTCTTTGCAAACAAGCTTGGAAGACAGATGTTTTCTCAATCCAATGGATGGGAATGTTCCTGTATGTTTCTCTACCCTTTCCACTGATATCTGGGGCTCTTTTACAGATCCAGCATGACTCTCCAAAAACTGTGGTGGTGACTCCCTTTTAACCCAGGTTTCTCCCTTCTTTTTACTCTGGCTAAGGGCAATTACCACAGGCTTCCTCACAGACTGGATTTGCTCATACAGAATGGGTTGTTTGATCTAACCCAACCTGAAAAATCTTGAATTAATTGCCTAAATGATAGAATTTTAATACATTTTAGGAACCTGTTTTCTGATGATATGCAGCAGAAACTAAAGGAGATGAAAAAAATGCTACTAGGGAATCACATATGTACAAGTGGAAAATACTTTCTAGTTGGTGCCAGTCCAAGAACCAGGATCCTCCATGTGCCCAACTCTTTCTGTTTCTTGATTTATTTGTGTGAATTACTGACCTCTGGCCTGTCTTATTCCTCTGTCAGGGTGCATTTTTTGTAATTTCTTCTTGTCTGCACTTTGATCCCTACTTCTAACCATGTTCAAGTCAAACAGTTTTTGAAAGGGGTGTTGCATAGATGGCCACCTAGGAAACTGGTGTCTCCTCCTTGGGATCTCAGCTCTGTACTTAGAAAGCTCACTCTGTCTCTGTTTCAACCAGCTGATCAGGATGAATTGAGGTTCTTAACATGGAGGACTGTTTTATTCATTGCTCTGACATTTGCTAGGAGGGTATCTGAATTACAGGCTCTTATGGTGAGTCAAACCCTACCTCATTTTTGAAAAGGACAGAGTTTCTTTGACAGCTAATCATTTTCTATGCCTAAAGAGTTTACTTTAAGGCAGACTGTTCATCTGCCTGTCTTTCTTAAATCCAAGAATAAAGTAGAAAAGATTCTTCAAACTCTGGATGTCCATAGTTAGCCCAGATACTACCTAAACAGAACTCAAGCCTTCAGGAAAGCTGATCAGCTATTTGTCTGACATAAGTATAAGCGGAAAAGACAACTAGTGTCAAAGCTAACCATTTCCAGATGGTTGTCCCATGGTATTGCTTTTTGTTACACTGTCCATAAGAAGCCACTTCCAGGCAGAGTTAGGGCTCATTACAAAAGGGCTGTGGCGGCTTTGTTGGCTTTCTGGAAAGAGGTGGACTTTAGAAGTATTCCATCAGCAGCAATTTGGTCCTTTCTGCACAATTTTACAAAGTACTACAAACTATATTTCTTTTCCAGGTCAAGAACAGGCATTGCTAGGACCATTCTCCATGAGCTTTGGAGTCTTATTTTACTGGCCTCCTCCATTTTTTACTTTTCAATCTGTGGTAATCTACTCATTTAACTAAAGTGCAACAGTGATCTATGACTGAACATAGTACAGTTGTGTAAGTAACAACATAACAGTAGATGTTCTAACAGATCACTGTTGTAGTATCTTCCCTGCCCCCTAGCCCCCATTCTTGCTTGTTTCTTTTTTGTTTTGCCAGAGTGCAGATATTTTACCCTTTTGAACTTTGTTTATTGTTGGGTTTGTTCTCTAGCATTGTTCATTCAGAGGTGCTACCCTCACTCCTGGGCAAAAAATGGTCTGAAGCTTTTTGTGCTTCAGCTGCCCTTATATCTGCTTGAGATCCTGACAGTTGTAGAAGGTTCTCTTTAACTTTAAAAGGTTGCTGTCCCTCAGGGTTAGGACCCATTTAGCTTAGGCTACTGTATTATTAATCTATTAGAACATGAATTGGCCCTAGGCATGAGTATGTGCATGTGTGTGCTTTCCGTGTATACTTACTTTTTAATAAATAAATAAATAATAATACATTTTTTTTAGTAAGTAAATAATAATCATAAATACATTTTTTTATTTTTTTAGTAAGTAGCAGACTGTTTTGTTTCATGCATGTTGCGTAATTTCGTGTTTGAATTGTACATTTCATATGTGCTTATCTGTTTCTTCTATTTTCTTGGCTTTTTAGCCTGCTAAAAGGGCATTTTTTGTGCACTTTCCTCTCCTACATCTGAGGCAACCAAAAGCAACAGAAGTCAGCCTGTGAATTGCTGTCCTTTACGTATACTGGGATTGTCATGTAAAAGCCATTGTTGGAGATTGCAGTCTTCACTCGTTAAGGGATATCTGTCTGCAAAACAATCTGACCAAGGACTGATGTCCTCCTGTAGCAGACATCTCATAATTATACTGAATCCTGCAGCAATGATCCTAATATTTGTATGTATCACACAACTATACATTTTGTTTGAAATCCTGCCTGAGGTGTTTATAGTACTTTTGTGTGTGTGGATATAAAAACTATATTAGCGGGTCTTGTAGAACTTTTAGTGTCACAGTGCACCACTGAGTTAAGTACATTTCTTGGATGTGGAGGTAACCAAGATGGAAAATGGCAACTTAGCCACTACAGTGTACAGGAAACCCACACACTGCAATTGTTATTTACATTTTAAACGTAGTCACTCTTTTCATCAGAAAAAGGGTATCCTGAAAAGTCAATGCATCCATATTTCTAGGTTAACATTGGATGACATTCAGTGTAAAAGACAATTTGAGATCTTGAAGAGTATGTTGCTGGAACATGAATACCCTGTTGCACTTATTGACAGTGTCAGGAACGATGTTTGGAGTTGCAGAACAGATAAATGTGCACCTATAGTGCTTAAAGGGTTAGAAAGAGATCATGATGGAGGTACATGTACTGATAGATCCAACAATTTGGACAACTATTTTGTCATACATTATTCTGTGGATGCTAAAGATATAAGGAATATTATTTTTAAGAATTAGTTCCTTCTCCATACTGTGACAGACTTCAAAGATAAGTTTGACCAGCTGCCAACATGTGTTTATAAGAATAGACCTAATATAACGAATATCTAGGAGATGGTTGCTAATAACAAGAATTACAGTGGTGGGGACCACAGAACTAACAAATGTGGTCACTGTAACCAGTGCTGTTATATGGAAGAGGACTATGAAGGACTATTATGGGATAAAATTAGGAATTGGCATAAAGCAGGTAGATACTACTGTTACAATTCCAAAGTAGTCTACATTGCAAAATGTATTTCATGCACTGTTTTTTATGTTGCTAAGAGAATATTTCCCTGAATAATCAGGTATAGTTAAGTGAAATTTGCAGTAGTGTATTTTAGTCTTCTGTTAGGTACAAACTTGCAGTTTTAAAAGTACTGTATTTTCATTTTTTTCTGTTTCTTAATTGTGTGTTCCTGAACAGTGTGCCGTGTGTCTCTCTGCAGTTATTTTGCTCTGAGCGGGTGGTGTTATCACTTTGTTATCTGATATTTAATAGCCTAGAGGGATTCCTCTGTACTTTACGTGCTAGCCACAAAGTTTGAGAAATCATTTTATGCTCAACTTCTGAGAGACTTGCTTGTCTACACACATCTGCATTAGAAGCTGAAGTTAAGTGAAACTTGCAGTAGTGTATTTTAGTCTTCTGTTAAGTACAAACTTGTTTTAAAAGTACTGTATTTTCATTTTTTCTGTTTCCTAAATGAGTGTTTCATTGAACAGTGTGCTGTGTCTCTCTCTCTCTGCAGTTAGTTCCTCACCCACCCTCCCTGTTCCTGTGTTGGCATTATTGCTGGTGGCTCTGGAATTGCCCGCTCCTCCTGTAAGTCTGTATTGGAACACTCCTCCTGGGTCCATCTCATTTGCTCACTTAACCGGTGCAGTGAGATCATAGTCTGAGTCTATTGTTCACTCTACTTAATACAGAGAGAAGATTTGAGAAGGCCATCCCACGTAAGTTCTTCCTTCCTCTCTCTTTGCACTTAAAATAAATAAATAAATACATTTGCACTTTATTCATCTGCTTTTACTTTATTTGTGTTTCCTCCTACTGTATTTAGCTTTTCTTAAAAGTACTCAATTTTATTTCTTCTGCTGCATTTATTACTGCGTGGTAGTAGCCTGATTAAATTGTAACCATTATTCAAAGTATTTTGGTTTAAGCACTTGGGCTTCATACAGGCTGTTTTACATTAAAAAGGTTTGTGGTCTGCACTGTTGTGGCAGGACAGGTAGCTTACATCCTTCTAAGCTGGGAATTGCTGATTGAAGGCTCAGTGTCTGCTATTCTATAAGTGTATTAGTTCTGGCTTAAGCACTTGGGCTTCAGGCCAGTTATTCTACATTAAGAGGGTTTGTGGTCTGCACTCTTGTGGGAGGAGAGGCTGGATTCTGCTCTTCTGAGCTGGGAATTTCTGGTCACAGGCTTATTGTGCCTGCTTATTTGAACGGTTTCTTTCTGAAACTGGTGCGCCTTGTTGCTGTTGCATAGACCAGATTCAGGCCTGCTGAATCTAGCTTTGTTTGTATAACTTGAGCACTGATCCAGGCCATCATTTTTTGGAGAAGGTTCCCCTGCACCCTAGTAGCAGGAGTATGCAGTTAGAACTTGTCTGATTGAAGACTGCTGGAACAGGGCTCAGTTTTGAGCTTTTTTTTGGTTAAATGGGTAACTTGTTTAAATCAGTTTGTTCATTTTCTTTTGTTTTATATATATAAAAAATTGCACTTTATTCATCTGCTTTTACTGTGTGTATCTTCCTACTTTATTACTAGGGGCATTGACTACAACTCTGATCTGCGATATATAACAATAAGTATCCTTTTCTGTGCATTTAAAGTGTTTTTTTTGAGTCTATCTGCTTTATTTTCTGAAAAAAAAAAAAAAATATATATATATATATATATATAATTTGTTTCCTGCCTTTCTAAGCTAGTATAGTCCAGTTTTCAAGTTACTGCTGAATTCATGGCTGTGTTACAAATCTCTGTGTTTAACCATACCTTACTTGGATAGAAGGAAGTTTCTCTGTTCCCCTGTGAGAGAGGGGAGCTTTGAGTAGCCTATCTGTCCCTAGAGGAGTGGTTTCAGCCCAGAAAATAGTAGTTTGTTGCCCATTTTGGGCTAATTTCTATCTCTTTCATTTCCCTAGTATAAATACTGCATTTGCCCGGTTTTGCGTGCTGGGCAGCGCCGGTTAGCTAGGATAAAACCATTCCCTGATCCACAAAGTCTCCTCTTCAATTTTTCCCTTGGAACTAGACAAACTTTCAACTTAAGCACTCAAGCCATTAATTTCTGAGCCCGGCACTTGCTCAGAATTCATAGCAAGCACTTATAAACCCTAGCACTAGACCCTCCTGTACTGTACAGAAGGACAAGGCTCTCTATTCGAGCTTACCAGCCATCCAGTAAAATAGTTCACTGTACATATCCAGGCATGTCCAAAGGGCAGTTTCAGCTGTACTCTCCAGTCCAACTGGTGAATCTGGGCATTTTGAGGCAATGTTACAACTGCCTCATGTACACAGACAGCCCTCTTCTCCTACCACCAAACAATAATACATGCAAGAGATGTAATTATACAACCAAACTGGAGGCTAAGCTCTCTCAACCCACGACTGATCAGACAGTCAAGAGGAGAAGGGAAATATTTGCATCACACCACCAGTCTCACATAGACCCATTAAACCAGCACTGGCAAAAAGCACACATAAATACATGAAAACATACTCAGAGGCTCTAAATAAAAATCTGCAAAACCAACAGAGACCTCCAAAGCAAACATCCAAGCAACCTCCACCCCCCAACACAAACCATGAAACACATACTTCACAAAACCAGTGTGCCATGCAATCACAGCCCTTAAGACAAAATAACATACCTAACATACTAGTAATAGGTGACTCTATAGTCCGGCACACTGACGTCCCACTCACAAGGCTGAATAAGTAGAAGGTTACTGTTAGCTGCATGTCAGGTGCCAGGATCCGCCACATAACACAAGCACTCAGGTCACTCTAGAACAAGTACAAATATGACTCTGTCATTATCCATGTTGGTGTGAATGACCTGAGCTATACCTCTCTGGGCTACATGAAAAGAGACATGGAAGAGCTCTCTGATCACGTAGCCCAGGCCGGTATGACCCTGACTAGCATCCTGCCCTCACCAAGAATGATACCACGGTATAAAGAAAAAATTCAGAAACCTG
Organism: Protopterus annectens; assembly: GCF_019279795.1. Lineage (NCBI taxonomy): Eukaryota > Metazoa > Chordata > Ceratodontiformes > Protopteridae > Protopterus > Protopterus annectens. The sequence goes on from NC_056745.1 coordinate 406,983,834, forward strand.
GTTTAAGGCTCCAAAGAGCACCCCAGCACTACCAGGCTACAACTCATACCATACATTTCGGCCACAGAACCCAAACCGAAATATAAAAGGCGGCGGCATATCCATATTCATCAAGGATACCCACACCTCCAGATTAGTGGCACATCTCAATGCTTCAGAGATCATCCACGTGCAACTAACAATGGGCAAAACTGCAATTCAAATTGTAGCTTGCTACAGATCACTCACCATGTCCCAGGACCCCCATTCCGTGTTTCTGGAAACACTGGGAAACATAAAGGTCCTACCAAACACCCTAATATTGGGTGATTTCAATTACCCAAACATTAACTGGGTAAAGTACTCAAGCACTAACTCCCTTGCCCAAAATTTCCTAGAATTTATAAACTCAAATGCCTTGGTTTAACTGGTCAACACTCCCACCAGAGGTGACAACATATTGGACCTGGTCATCACCAACATGGGCGACCAGTGTTCCACACCGGAGGTCAACCCCTCACTGATTAGATCTGACCATAAACAAATCACTTTGGATATCTACATTCCGCCCCCACTCCCAGACAAAGAAACCACAGTGAAAAATGTTTCAAAAGCAAACTTCACGTTACTTAAGACCGAGATGGAAAGTTTCAAAGCCCCGTGCTGAAGGATAACGCTATCCAAGCTGCAAAATCCTTTACTAATCCATTCTACGGGCACCTACAAGAATGCATGGATCATGCCATCCCAAGCAAAACCAATACTCACTCCTCCAAGAAAAGGAAACCAGTCTGCTGGACTCCTGCCATAAACAAGCTATACAATAGAAGGAGGAAACTAGTACAGAAAAGAGTAAAATCCCAAGAAGGGAAGACATCCTTGATCAGTATCAGCAAGAAACTACGATCCCTCATAAAATCATCCAAGGCGAGCTTTGAAAGAAAAATTGTCAAGGACTCCAAAGATAACCACAAGGCATTCTTTAGCTATGTCAAGAATCTAAGTGGCAATGCTCAGATCTGCTTGGAGTTAGTGCAGAATGGCACAAAATACACTGAAATGACCAATATCGCCAACATCCTGGCAGACAGGTTCAGCGCAAACTACACCCTCTCTCTCTCACCCCCAAAAGAGCCCATAACCATACCAGAAGAATGTAGAGTCCCTGAAATCACAGACAGACACTCAGGCTAAAACAGCCCTCTCCAAAGCCAAAAACACAGCATCAATGGGACCAGACTGTGTCCCAGGCTGCGTCCTACATGAGCTCAAAGACGAACTAACCCCTCACCTAAACACAGTGTTCAAACTCAGCCTCTCCACAGGCTACGTACCCATGGAGTGGCGCACAGCAACGGTTATTCTGCTCCACAAAGGTGGAGCCACAACAGACCCCGGGAACTATCGCCCTATAAGCCTGACTAGCTTGGTCTGCAAGGCTATGGAACGCATCATCATGGAACTCATTAACAGAGACATTGGGAACCTCCAAACACTGGACCCTACCTAGTTCGGGTTTGTTAAGGGCAGATCATGACTCCTAAACCTGGTGGACTTCTTTGAGACAGTTATCAAGGCTATAGATGAGGGAAAGGGGGTACACACAACCTACCTAGACCTCGGAATGACCTTCAACACCATTCCCCATTCTGGTATTATAGACAAGCTCACCAGCCTAAACATAACCTGTATGTCACAAGATGGGTTGCCAACTGGCTTATGGACAGAACCCACATGGTGAGACTTGCAGGAGCTAGGTCCGACTCTAAACCGGTTACAAGTGGCATTCCCCAGGGCTCAGTCCTAGGACCCCTCCTGTTCAGTATATACTTCTCAGAGGTACAGGCAAGCACAGGAGGACTATGGCTGACCAAGTTCGCAGATGACTGCACAGTAGGGGCTATAATTGACTCTCCGGCTGACACAGACATCCTCCAAAAGGGTCTCACTGAGACGATACCTGGTGTCAAAATCATGGCCTCAAGCTAAATGCCAAAAAGTGCATAGTCATCCTCTTTGGAAAAAACAAAATTCCCACAAACTACCACATAGGTGGTAGTCCCCTAAATATGGAAGACATAGTAAGGGATCTGGGGACACAAGTAGATAGTAATCTCACCTTTGATAATCACATTGCCAAAGACGTTAGAAAATCCTTCTACGTGGCCCATCTAATCACAAAATGGTTCGCATCCAGATCAAAAGAGGTCATTGTGCCCCTCTACTCATCACTCATCAGACCCATCATAGAGTACATAGCCCCATTTGGGATGTACCTTGCAAGACACCTGTGACAGCTGGAAAGACCACAGAAGTACCTCACCAAGAGGATCACTGGCCTCAAACAGATGCCCTATGCAGCTCGACTGAAGAAACTCCAGCTGTACTCGGTTGCATACCGCCTACGCAGAGGTGATCTCTGCCTGACATACAAGGCCATGTCCAACCCAGAATTGACGGACATGCTCCACCTAAAGAAAACCTTATCCTCTCAAGCCACATGCTCTAGGGATCTAAACCTCACCACAACAATAAATAGGACGTGCTGGAGGGATAGATTCCTGTCCCAGAGACTTCCCATGCTTTGGAACAAGATTCCAATCTTCATTAGGCAGATTTCCTCGCTAACACTTTTCAAAAGAAACCTTGACGAGTGGATGGGAAACAGAAAGACTACCCCGGGGATCACTTCAGTGGCTCTGCTGGACAGAGGCACAGGGAACTAATCTAAGGGGGCGGCGAAAGCCAACACATTCTGTCTAGGCTTATAAATGCCTTTGGGCAGATAGCCTAGTACCTACCTATGAACCTATATCAGCACCTCTTTAGTATTAGTAAAAATTACAGCTAAAGTGCCCTGGCAAGGCACGTCATGGAATGTGAACATTTTGTGAAATTTAGATTCTCCATGCTTGAAAAGATCAAAGTGGATTAGTTCAGTGGTGATTGGAAGAATTTTTTGTTGCAGAAGGAGCTGAAATGGCAATTAAGGCTAAATGCTTCCTCTCTAAAGGGTATTAATGAAGCTGCATCATTAACAAGTGAATTAAAATACAGAGCTTCAAAACTTTGAGTTCAGTTTTTGTGATGCTATCCCTTTAATATTTTTGGCGATTTTTACAAAGTTACTTGGCTTCCTTTTCCTGTTTGTAGATAAGCAGTCAGCTTCTGCTTATGTTTTTTTTATTGTTTTTGTATTGTGAAGATGTCCATTATTAGAACAAATGAAAGCGCTTAATTTTAATCAGTTTTATTAATAAAAATTTGTTATTTTTATATTTGCTTTGATTTGTCAGTCCTTGGCAGCATTTGGATCATTTTGAGGTTTAACTTTTGTATTTTACATTCCAGAGTGGTTGCTGGCTATTGTTGTGGTTGTTGGAAAAAAAATACATATTATAAAATGTTTAAGAAGTGTAAACATTGTCTGCATTCCTCATGCAATCTGCAAGGTTTAATGACTCATATCTGTCATGCTGTTTTATCCACTAGTTTAATGCTAACACAATAATTCTTTACACTGCTGTTTTCCTTTAAATGCAGTGTTGGCTGCCAGTATAATTTTAAAAAGCAAGATGTGTTCACTGCCATGTACCCGTAAAGTACACTCATGCCTAAGATATAGTCTGTAGCTCATCTGTACGTTTGGCAAAGTAAAAAGCAGGCACCGGGCTCCAAAACTGGGAATCTGGTTAATCCATGGAGTCCTGCTACAGCAAGGTCCTGATTGAGTGAAACTATAGCTTACACCACAATTGTGTGATATAGGTTGTATTACGTAAAGGGGTGCATGGTTCAAAGGCCCCTCCTTGTGGGATAGAGGTGCTTGCACTCTTACACCAAGCAGAGCAACAGCTGTTCATTAACTGGACAAATTCATTGACTTGGCATGTTGCTGTATTGCTGTAGCAAGTACTTCAGACTAGCTATTTGTACATAAAGGGTTAATGATACTGAGCTATAAATGTTATTTCAGAATTATTTACTTACACAGTTGAGAAATTATCAAAATCACTGTACTGCGGTGGTGGTGCTTTGGTAGCGTTGTCGCCTCACAGCAAGACGTTCTCTCGTTCGATTCTCAGCTAGAGCGTCTTCCGTGTGGAGGCATACGTGAATGGGGAGTGCCTTCGTTGAAGGTTGTGTGTCAGGGCTGGTAACTCGGCACATAAAAGTCCACTACCAATCATTAGTGGACCGGAGTTCCGCAGTGGCGACCCCTAACCGGGATAAGCCGAAAGACACAAACAAACAAACTGAACTTTAGAAATAATATCTTAGCAGGGCCTAGATGAAAGCTTTCCACATGCAGCTGTGCATAGTTTCTGTCTATCTGTAATACTCTTTACTAAAATACTTAAGGCATATTGCAAAAAGAATAGGTACGCTTGTTAAACTCAAAGAGTAGTTTACCTTGCATTTTATGAATCTTGTCCCAGGTTTTTATGTGGGCAAAACTGTTCGAATGTTTGCTAAAATTATTTATGAACATGGCATAGGTATTAAGAACAAGGACTTAAAAGAATGCATTAGCCAAACATGCACTTGCTTGCTGTAATTTTAGAATTTTTTGTTTTATGTTTTAGGCAACGTAGTTATGTCACCTTTAATTGGAGACTTCAGTACAAGACTTGAAGTTATGGAAGCATTGTGGCAGGTAAGTGTATCTTCTGACAAGTCACCAGACCTGAATGATGGCATAAACATCAAATATTTAAAAAAAAATAGAAGAACTTGATTAGGATTTTTAATGTATTCAAATAGTTATTTTGTTGGATATGTTTAAGACACAGATTTAAGCTTATTGTACTTTACGACTATTAAGTTAACTGATAGGTCATGTGATATGGTTTGTGTATTTAAGTGTTGTGAGAATTGTGGGTCTTTTTCTGATGAAGTTCTTGTGAGTTACATCATACCTCTCAACCTGGAAACATCAAAAATCTGGACAAAGGCCCATGAAAAGTAGATACAACTGGCCAAAAATCTGTACTCTGATTAGCATAAAAATTGGATACATAATTATGTAACCCCACCCACTTCAGTGGAATTGTGGGAATATGCAGTGATATCATAAGCAGTATAGAGTCAAGCATCAGATAATATGGTGAACAAGAATGGGGATATTAATTCTTTAATTTCAAGGGCAACAGTCTGATTTCCTCTTGTGAATGAAGAAGCTGTATATAGTAGTAATATCTACATTAGTCATACAAATGATCTAAAAACTGTCCCTAGCAGCAAGTGGATCCTGCTGCCACAGTACGGTTCACAGAGATCCCCTCCACAAATAATCGTGGGAGTCAGGGCACAACAGTAAGAGTCCCAGCACAATGCATGGTAGAATAAAATATCTTAGCATTTGTACAATGTTCCCAAAATCATCAAATTATGAAAGCAGAAGGATGTGAAACATGAATTACAACATTAACAATACGTGTGCTTAATATGTTAATATATAATCAACCAAAGTCAACAAAGGAGAAAGTGGGTGTGGAGTGCAGTAATGTGATGAACTTGAACATACTGCATATATGATAAATGTGCATATGGATGGTGTGCTTTGAGTTTGGAAACACTACTAACCCGGTTACTGACATTAGCAACTTGTGTTGTAAAAAAAAAAAAAAAAAAATCAAGGACTATCGCCATGATTGCTGATTTATGATAACTCTGACATGAGCAATCAGACTTGTGATCACAGCCTCTAGTAACAAGGGTGGGTGAGGTGATGGTGCTGTCATTTCCTACCTGCCTCAGATATGCTCTGACTGCCGTACCGAAGATTAAACAAAAGCAGCTGACAGGCAACTAGCAGAGTTTTGCACCAGGGACTCATAGAAGACTTTATTTTATTTTGCTTTCCTCCTCACCATGGCTCGGACACTACCTCAAATCCACTGACCTAGAATGTTCAGGCTCTCTGGAGAAAATGGCATCACTCATGTTACTACTCGCACAAATGAATACGCAACTCCTTGCTCTTTGCATATAAACTATTTCACACTGTTCCAGATGTTGTCACCCCCTACATTCCTGGCCAGACGTTTGCAAAGAAAAGTTGCACTTGTTGGGGCACCTCCTAAGCTTGAAAAAACACCTTTAAGGGAGAGAGAAGGAGAAGCAGCTCCCTCACGTATTTGGGTGATCACTTCCTAAGTTAAATTTTGAGTTTTAAAGCAGGTACCCCAATGATGCAGCATGCTGAAAAAAATCCCATGGAGTTGGGAAGATGCCACCAACAATAAAGTCTGACTACTTGAAAGTGCAAATAACTCTGTGTTGTGCAAGAGTTGAAAGAAACTTGACTAAAAGTGCTCAGATGAAGAAGGCAGGGATTCCCCAGGGTCTTGTCACCCTCAGTGTGTCTGAAGTGCCCACCTTCCCAGACAAGATCTAGTACCTTGTCTGGCTGCAAACAAGAAGCATTAAATACTGACATATATTTCCTTTCCACCTCTCTGAGCATTAAAATCGTAGCAATGTACTTTAAAATCATGACAGAGAATCAGAAAAGAGGAACAACTATTTTTTTTTTCAGAACAGAGCCCACAGGTAGTGATAAGAATTTTAACACCGACTTAGTTATTTAATAATTATTCCGTGTCTGGAAAGGAGACTAGGAGAGCTAACTTAAATAACAAAATCTTAGAGGAACAAGCCTGTTTTAGGAAACAAAAGCATAATGGTATTCCTTAAATAACATGTAAAGTTTCCATAAACTTAAGTTTCCTAAGTTGGCCATTTACAACTATTTTACCTTGTGAATGGCATGGCAATAGTCCTTCTAAAGCCACTGCAGAAATTAAGCTGGAAAATAAAGCAACAGTCAGTAGTTACTAGGATTATGATGCAAATACTTACAAACTATGAAAGTACGTAGGGGTAATCAGAGAGAGAGAGTACAGACACAGCCAAATATCGACATGCTGGCAGTCTGCCTCACAAAGCTGATGTCATCGTGCACGCCCCCATCAATTCCCAAATTTCCCAGGTTTTTTTCAAAGTTTTTTCAAAAATTCTCCATGGTGGTGGTGTAGTGGGCTGCACAATGACGTCAGCAACAACTTTTAAACAAATTTGAAAAAAACCTGGGAAATTTGGGAATTGAAGGGGACACTTGGGAATTCATGGCATCCCATTATTTTCCCCTCAAAACTGGTAAATACTGAGGAATTTGGTATGGTTGAGAAGTATGAGTTACATTAAAAGAACAAAAACACTAAACAGAGGCTGTTTTGATTGGCTACTTCTCTCCCTTGCAGACTTAACATTTTATGTTTGTTTGGCTTTGTTTACGTTAAGTTTCCATTTTTAAAAACTGAATAGTAAAAGACGTAATGAAATGACTGAAAGTACTTCATAAGTAACACTTCTACAGGTTCTCTCAAAAAGCTTATCTAAATAAGTAGGTCTTCATTTGTCTGCAAATGCCAGATCTATGGAAGAGTCACACAACCACCACCATAGAGAATATTGATGGTTTGGTTCAGCCATCAGAATACCTGTAGACTGCAGCTGAACTCTGAGAATTACCAGAAGCCTCATGGTGGAGCAAAGGGTACTAATTAGATAGTAAAACCTAATCACATGTTTTGAATAGGCTGGATCCAGGTCATGCAAAACACAAAACATTGGTTCCCTTACCATAAAGATGACCCCAGTACCTGGCAGGAAGCCCATGCAGACAGTGCAGCACTGGAGTTATGTGAGAAACTCTAGCTGAAGTCAGTGAAAGTCACCTGCAAGTAGTGCTATGTTGAAGGAATTACAGTAATCTTACTAAGAAAAAACTGGAATATGAGTGGCAGTACTTAAATCAGTTTTAGGGATAAGGTGCTTAATTTTGAATATATTTTTCTTATGTCAGAAATGAGAACCAAAAATGGCCGAGACTTGATTATAAGGTCATGTCTTTTTGTCAGTTACCATCCTAAAGTTGTACGCCTTGCCTCTCTAATTTAAAGCCTTGCCTCCAAGCAAGATGGTAGTTAAAACTAGGCTGGTGAAACTATTCAGCAGGGCAAATTTGACCCATATGCTATATGTGCATAAGCTTCTTTTTAACTCCCCATCCCGTTCTTCAGTTAGTGGCATCTTCATATCCAGGATTGTTATTCAACTAAATTCTATACTCAGACGACTTCTTTCAGAAAAAGCTAGTGTCTTTGTTTTAAATATGCCAGGACAACTTAAATGGAATCTCCTTCCCTACATTCTTTTTTTTTACCTAACAGAACATATGCAGCAATTCATTAATTGGAATATCTTACACACATTATTCTAACTAGAAGTATAATTTTTCTTTCTCCTATACCTACATCTTATAGTTTCTTCTATTCACTTGGCAGGGACTGATATCTTTAACACTGAATCAGCGCATTATCCATGTTATCAAGGAATAAATAAATGAAGAGCTCTTTAAAGACGTTTTCAGGTTTGATATCTGACAGTTAATATGGTGATGTAGCCTTTAGGTAGTTTTTAATTTATTCTTTATTTATTTATTGCATTTATTAACTGGGATTGTTTGACTGGGCTTGACCTCTTTTCAGCAGAAGCCCAGGGAGAAAAGGTCCATAAAAAACAGAAACAAAACAATTTATAAATACAACTTAGTTAAACTAGCATGATAATTAGGCAAAAGACAAGTCAGGTAAAATATTTCCTATTTACATACAGACAGACAAAAATAAACACATCATACGAGTTAAAATATTCCAATACAAATAAGACAATAAATGTCAAAAGTAGTTTTCAGTATTTGATGATTCCAAAGTAGTAATGCTTTGATCATTAGGAAGGTAGATTAGGGTAAAGGGGAAGATGTAATTAGAGCAGGCTAGTTATAATCTCTCACTAGTCTAGAACTAAATCTCCTTTCAGGTTCGAGATAAGGCACTTTTTTAGTAATTTTTTCCCACTCCTCTTGTGTCATTTTCATTATAAATGGGGTTATCAATAAATCCAAAAGCAATTTTCAAGGGCATAGGTACCAGCAACATAAATTGCAGAGAAAATACTAGAAAAATATACAGCTCTTTAATTTATAGTCCTTCAGAACCACTTTTAAAATTTCAGTAAATACCACTGTTGCCCACTAGATGTTATCAAAGACAAACTTTTTTTTTTTCAATAATATTTCTTTATTGTTTTTCTTATTTTCATTAAAAGACAAACTTTTCAATGGAAATTCACTGTAAAACTTCAGAAGGCTTCAAAACCACTTTTAAAATCTCAGTAAATACCATTGTTGCCCACTAGATGGTACTAAAGACAAACTTTTCAATGGAAATTCACTTTCCCTTCTTCTTTCGGCTTTTCCCGGTTAGGAGTCGCCACAGCGGAACTCCGGTCCGCTAATGATTGGTAGTTGATTTTTACGTGCCGATTTACCAGCCCTGACGCACAACCTTCAACGAAGGTATGCCCATTCACGCATGTCTCCACGCAGAAGACGCTGTAGCTGAGAATCGAACCAGACAGCGCCTTACTGTGAGGCGACAATGCTACCGCAGCACCACCACTGTGAGTGTTAAAAGTGGTTCTGAAGCTTTTTTGGCGCCTAGTTTCATTTGAATACACTCTGAAAATTGTCATTAGCTATATGTCTGAAGAAGGGTTTGGTTAAAACCCGAAAAAGCTTACATTGTTTTAAACTACTGTGAAGAATAAAGGACTATAAATTAAAGAGTTGTGGTGATACCAGACGTATAAATGGAGTTATAGTTGTGGAATTACATAGTTTAGCTTCTGCATGCAATGCTTTTCTATCGGCTACTGTTAATGTACTGTAGGGTTATTAGCTGGTAACTCCTGGATCCTCACAAAAATTATTTTCCAGGATGTTTACACTGTTTATGATTGCAGTTTGCTGTTTCCACATTAAACTCTCTCAAGAAACCAAATGTTTGTTGATCTTCCATGTTGGCTGTAGAATCCTTCTTGCTATTTGATCCAAATCTTTATTTTTCTTCTGTGCATTTGTTGTATAATGGTATATATTTTACTACCCCTCTATATACAGTACTGTTTAATGGTGTCTCCTCAATTTTTAACTTATAAACCTAGAGAATAATCTGAAACCAATTTTATGTAATAGGGTACGTTCACTGCATTGGGTTACACTAATAATAATATTTCATATTTGTATCAGCAGACCTTTTCCATCTGGGCATTTCTAAAAATGGGCATTGCATAGTCAGATATTCTGAGTAAAAGAAAGTAAATCAATGAAGTGAGTAATTAAAATTAATTTGTAATACAGCTCAAAGGAGTACTAAATAATGACAATAATGTCTGTGTTACCTTTGTGTTGAGTACTTAATATGTGGTGTATTTCTTTTGTAGGCAGCCTAGAAATGGATGTAACTTCAGTCATTTCTAACACGTTTTAGGCCTTTTCAATGTGAAATATATTAATATGTCTGTAACTGATGCTGTCTTTGGGCAAGGGGAATCATCAGTCAATTCAAATAACGTATCGCTGTAACTACAAAGGACTAGTTTTAATTGGATTATTTCATGCAAGTTTATAAGTTTGATGTAACAAACTGAAACGGCTAGATGAGCATTGTGTTGCCATACATACAAGGAGAGAAAATGATATGAATGGTTAGGCGAATGTTATGTGGAAAAATATACAGACGGTGTAGTTTTGCTGTTTTTTCTTTACAAGTGAAAATGTGTTTTTGTTTTTTTCTCGACAAGCGTATGCATATAAACACAAAATAACAGTGCTTGTCCAAGGCAAATGCTAACGTAAAAGGTTTGTTATAGCTGGACTGATTATAACTGAATACAGTCAGTTTTGTTAGAAAGTATATCTGATAGGTCCAAAATGGACTTTTTTTTTCCCTTTATAGGTTCATACTCTTCTAGAGGAGTGACCTGTCTTATGACACTTGAAAGAAAATTTTAAGAAAAAAATGACTGGTAGTACCAGAACAGCAACTAATGCAGGTAAAACCTGGAAGCAAGAAAGAGAGCAAAGAGTATATCACTTATCCAGCATGGATGAGGTAATCAAAAATCTTCACCTGCGATATAAAGAAATACTGGAACCGCTCTCACTGATTGCTAATCCTGTTTCTAATTTAAAGGAACCTGAAGGTAAAAAATTATTGTTTTAAAATGTAATGAAGTAGTAAAGTGTATCAAACATGTGATTATGCATTAGATAAATAAGATTTTATTACTACTACTATTATTATTATTGAAGAGACTGCATGCCCACTCCATTTTCCCAGTTTTCCTTGCATTTTGAGTGCTCATTTCATTCCTCTGATACTAGCACATGTAGTCACACTGTCTCTTTTTCATAGACTTTCTGGACATGGATGAGGAAGAGGAGGATAATGTAGACTGCTGTCTCATATGACATTATTTTCAGATTTCAACATTATTTTCCTGGTTTCTGCATGGTATGCAGTGCCAATGAGGTGAGCATGATCATTTCTCCTCACTAATATGTTTGCTGCACAACTTGCTAATGAGAATATCACTAGAGATATATCTCATATTCATCAGTCACATCATACGGCATTATAATCCCATCTCTCCAAAAGGCAAAAGGGAACATTCAGTTTTTCCTACCCCAAAGCTGGCTGTCTGACCTGTCAGATTGTGAACCCCCAATTAAACATTTGGGGTCTTGCATGGTTTCTTTAAGGAAAATAGTAATACTAATTTAGCTGCCGTCACATTCTGTCTTGCATGTGCCCAATGGCAGCACCACTGAGGTGATGAGCCTTAACAAATGGAGCCTAAAGGTAAGTTTTTGGCACAGACATACACAAACAGAACAGGAGTGTAAATGGATCTGGTACGTAAATCTGACAGCCAGCTCTTCAAGCTTTAGCTTATCAAGTGACAGCTGTCAAACTTCCCAGTATTCATCAAACCTTTTGAAATCCAGTTGGACAAGAGACTAACACTTTCACTGCTGTACCTTCAAATCAACAGCCGGCATTTATCAGCAAACAAGTGTTTTGTCGGGGAGAAAGCCCACCCTCACCCTGTACACACCGTTGTCTATATATATATATATCAACTCTGAAATTGCAGTATTAAAGAGAAAGGGGCACAGTCATAACTCTGTATATAAGAATGTTCCCCTAACTTTGTATATAGGACTGTTACCCTCCATCCGTGAGAGAACTCTTCAGTTTTTACTTTGTCACCTGATGAGTGGGACTCTTGATGACAAGAAGTTGAGTATCAGCCTCTTGACTAACTGTCCCTCAACATAATATACTGCACCTTTTTAACCCCGCCCCCCCCCCAGGTTAATGTAAACAAAACACAAGTCCAAACTGGAAGAGTCTTACTGTAAACTGATGCTATATTCCAGGATGCTGTGCTGTCTAGACTATGTAATCATCTGAAACAGTTGAAATTTTACTGTACTCATGAAAAAAATGATTTGGCACATGTAGAGATGCTGTTATGTTTCAGCTATTTTTAACTCATTCCCTCCAGTGGAGCTCTGGAAATTTGTGCTTTGGCTTCCAGTGGTAGGACCCTGAGTCTTTTGACAAAAATAAGGTTATATCTTCAAAGTTCAAAGAAATGCTCATAGCTCTAAAACCAAGCGTGTTAGTTAACCTTTGAACATGACCAACCGTTCAGCTCAAACTGATCTTTAAAGTGATACTATTCAATAAATTCTAGGTCTTAAATAGATTTTATAAGTTACAATAAACAGAATATTTTGTTTTATTGTTAGAAACCAGCTTTATTGACATATCGGTTGTGCATATTTTAAGAACTACAATCAGTAAGAATATAACAATCAAATCAATATAAAATTATTTCATAGGTTTTTGTTAGGTGAACATAGATTTACAGATTTTATTACACCCCAATTGCGCTGCATGTTATCCATTGTTAATTGCCTTACACGATTAGCAATTTAAGAATGACCATTAAATTTCTACAGGAGGTATATCTGGCCATTTTCTGTTATGCTTCAGTATTGTACAGCGGTCAAAAATTAAACAACAACTACAGGGTATACTCATATTCCATAGACTTTTTATTAAGTCTGTCTATAAAACCAAATCCATTTATTCCACTTCCTAAGGTGTGCCTGCAGTTTCTTGCTTACCTTAAATCCCCTTCTCTTTTTCTAATTTTTTCTAATATGTCTTTTATTACTAATATGTTGGGAACTTTATTAGTTTTTCAATTTTTTTGAGATGGCCTTTTTTTCCTCTTTGTAAATGTAAATGAGACTTCACAATCCATCCCCAGCAATAATACGGCATCCATGAGAGTAACTTCTCTCATGAATACCCTCAGTTACCCTAATCTCTTTTAAATCCACCAACATTGGTCAGTTCCAGAACATATGCCTCCAAGTTATTCTCTCTTTTCAGCTGTGCTGCATGCACCTGTTTATAATTTTACATGCAAAGTGTGTTCAGCCCATACACACACATGCACGCACATACACACAGTCTCATACATAATTAACAACTAGTATAATTGCTAATTTTGTAATGCTAAACAACAATTAAAATTGTGGCTCCATAGATATTCTTCCCACAATCTGTATATTGACATAATTTAGGTCCATCCCAATACTACATTCATTATGAAGGGCAGATTTTCTCATTCCTTGTTGGTGTTTCACAAACTAGAATACTAAACAATCCTTATATTCATAATGTAGACATGTTGTATCCACCTACCACCCACATTTATGCAAAAGGCAACACATTGTTCTATTCCTAAAATAATCTTTCCATCTCTTCCTTCATCTATCCCTCCTTCAAATGCATTGTGTAGTTCTGGCACGCCTTCCTGTAGTGTGAGTTACCCTTTGAACTGACTTTTGGTAGACATCAAGGTAGAACGTGTTTTTGTTGCTGTTGTTCCTATGATGAGGTTATTCTCACTGAATTTTGTAGTGGGAGAAGTTACATGATTTTTTCAGTGGAACTGCCAAAGGCTGTACCCTTTTCTTGTATACTGTTGTTTGTTTTTTTTTTACTTCTAAGGTATAATACGTTCTTTTTGATTTTTCTCATATTAAAAAAATATAAATTAATGTATTTGTAGTGCATGGAGTATGGTAATTATGCTCCAATATCCGGAAAAAGACAAATCAGTTAAGAACGTTTGTAGTGCGAAACCCAAGCTTAACAATTGTTAAGTACCCTGCTTCACTTGTTAAGATCGGGTATTGTGATAGTCAGTTAAATCTGACATTACTGACCAGCAAACAACAATAGCAGAGTAAAATACAAATTTGTTTCTGCCTGCTGTCTATGCCAATTCATAAATTCATAGGTTTATAGGTGTATACTAGGCTAATGACTACTAGAGCCTTTATAAGCCTAGCCGTGCAATCCAAATATGACTCACAAATTTGATTTGTATGATTGATGATTTACTGACTGCATCTGTCCATCAGAGAAGCCAGACCAGGACTTAATTTCTGATTACCCATCCATTGGTCCAAGTTGTGCTTAAAAAGAGATACAGAGGAACTCTGCTTCACATGGATGGGGACCCTGTTCTGGAGAATGTGAATCCTCTGAGAAACATATGCCTCTCCAGCATGTCCTGTTTTTGTCACAAGCAAAATATAGGTCTTTTAATCTAGTAGTTCTGTTACTGTTTGTTTTGTGGATGTGCAAAAGATTCAATAAAACAGGGTCCAAGGATGCCCTGTATGTCAGGCAAAGATCATCTCTCAGATGTCTGTATGATACTGAGTAAAGAGACAGGGCTTTGAGGTGATCAGCATAGGACCTTGTGTTTATTACCAGTATTCTTTTTATAAGGAACCTTTGTGGACGTTCCAGTTGCTGCATGTGTCTGGTCAGGTACATACTGAAGAGGGCATTATACTCTAGGATTTGCCTGATGAGGGCTGAGTACAGTGGTATGAAGACCTCTCTGGACCTAGATGTTATGCCCTTGCATGTAAGTTGAGCAACACAGAAGGATTTTCTTACCACATTGGACACATGTTGGTCGAAGGATAGGTTACTATCTACATGAGTTCCTAGATCACTGACTAGTGAATCAACTTTTAAGGGTGTTTTATTGATGACGTAGATATCCGGGGTGGTAGACTTCCTAAAAGGTACTGTAATGCATTTCTTGGTTTTGTGTTTTAATGACTTTGGCGCCAAGTATTTGTCTGTATTAGACATTCCTAAAGGGTATTCTCATCTTGGGGTGATTCAATGACTGCTTCCAGTTTGTGACTCATCAGCAAACTTGGTCAGCCAAAGGCCTTTGACATTGGCTTTGACATTCAAGAAGTAGATGCCAGTCAGGGGCGGGCCCAGCACAGAACCCTGGTGGATTCCACTGGTGACTGTCCTTTTTGTGGAGGTAGCATCACAGATTCTAACCTCCTGGGTCCTATCAGAGAACCAGCTAGCTATGCAGTATAAAATATGAATGTACTGAAACATAGGTTCATAGGTTCATAGGTTCATACTAGGCTATCTGCCCAAGGGCATTTATAAGCCTAGCCCATAGTTATGTGGCTTTCGCCACCCCTTTAGTTTGAATAAAAACTATGCCTATCATTTTTCTGTGCCTCTAGTCAACAATAATTGAAATAATCAAACACTGTTCCAATAAGGCAGAATACAATGGTTCGTTTTCAATGAATAGTCTGTTCCAAAATAGTCGCACCACACATCCAAATGTAACAAAATTTCCAAAGAGGTAGCTTGCAATAAATAATTACACTTTATTTTAAAAAAATAATAAAATAGAAATGTTGAGCGCTTTCATCTACACCTTAGTAGACTTCATCAGAACATTTCTCCATTAAAAAGTCAACTCTTATATACACAAGTTGAACCAATTACAAAAATAATTGCAGTTAACCATAAATTACTTAGTTAACCCTGTGAATGCTACCTCGACTCATAACACAATCATTTAATACATTGAACAAACTGATTAAAAACTTAACCTACTAATATAATCCCTATATGGAAATATTCATTCATACATAAGTAATTTTCCTTCAGAGGTAATAATGTTTACTCTGATGACTCGTCGGAAACCAAATGAATTTCTTGTTAGTACACCAATGTGTGGTCGAACTGAGATCTCATATACATAAATATAAAAAGAAAGATGTGTGTATATGTCCATTTAATACAGACGCCTTCTTTCTACAAACAATATCTTATAAAACATTATTTTCTAATATGGGCTTTATTGAGATGTGTTCATTTATACCAGGGAGTGCGGTCGCATTTAATTTAATCTGCCACCATACCTCTCTCTCTCCTAATTTTTTCTTAACACATCCACCCCTTGGATTAGGATGCACAATTTCTAATATCCCAAATAGGAATTTGTCACAATTCTTACTGCCCCTCAGGTGCTTACTTAAGGCATTTTTATCTTCTCCTTTTTTGACACAATAATAGTGGTCGTATATTCTATTGCGAAGACATCTGTCTGTTTTCCCTACGTAAAAACATGCACAGTGTGTACAGGTAGCTAAATATACTATATGGGATGTTCTACAATTCCCCTTTTTAAATTTTATATTTGTAGTATTTACATCCTGCAATACTATACTTTACTACTAATGATGTACTTACACTGATTACATGTTCCACATTTTTGTGTACCTATACTATTGTCCTTGCTTCCTAATGTAACATGCTTATTTTCAAATTCACTCTTAAGGTTTCTTGCATTGCTATATACAAATTTGGGTCTATCACCCATAATATCCAAAATGTTCTTATCCACACTGAAAATGTTCCAATGCCTTTCAATTATTGCCCTAATGTCACTAGTATTAGAACCATACTCTAAAATACAAGCTCCTGTGTATTTGGTTGTATTAACTTCCATCAAAGTGTTGTTATAGTCCATGGTGTCAACTTCTTTTATCCCAAGTATAGCTGGATATTTATTATTCCTATTGCCAATAATATATTCCCTTAACTCTGTAATCATTCTTTCAGGATATCCCCTTACCATGAACAATTTACAAATCTTTTTATCATTGCAGGATATAATAAATTTCATAAAACTTAAACCAAAGTTGTTAAACATTTGATTGCATTCTTCCATATTTTCGACATTCATATCCACTCCTATAGGAATTTAAAAAAATCTAAGTCCCATGGGGACTATATTAGCGTCCATACATTGCTTCAAATAAGTATTGTCTAATTGTATACATTTCAGTGTCTTTAGTTAAAGATTTGTAAATTGTTAACAGAAGTGGAGGTTTTGAATGAAAAATTTACTGAGGATTTGTTGTTTGATGAGAATGAACCATTATACAACAGTCAGTTTAACTGGGTTGAGAAAATTATAGATAAACAGTATGATAGGAAATGTAAAAAAATGCGTAGGGACAAGGAACAATACGCTAGGAAAGAAGCATACAAGTGGGGGTCACAGTAATAGAAAATATCCCAATATTAAAAATGGAGGTGAAAGTAACATGAACAAACCATTCATTGAACATAATCAAAGGATAGGACATGTGAATAAGAATACACATTCAAATAGGAGGTTTGGTTATTATCAGAAACAGAATACTGATTTTTTAGGAGAGGGAGACTGACAGTGGGAAACAGAAGGATGGAAGGACAGAAGTTCTCACAGGTGGAGAGACGACAGAGGAGAACATTCTTATGTCAATTGGAAACAGCCAGGAAGGAATCTGGACAGAACATATTAAAGCATAATGAGATACATTATAGTTTAGGGGAATATAACATCTTCAATTACACTAACATTGTTATTAACGAAGGTCATTTTGAATTGTTCGCTAAAGGGATGAAATTCATTCCTAACAAACGTTTCAGCTTAGTAGGGAATATTGTAGACTTCAAAAAATACATAAGGAAGTTAAATTTGCAATTATTATTAGGCAATAAACCCTATAACCAAAGGGGAGAGTTTAATATCAGGAGCACTTATACCCCCCCACTGAACAACATGTTAGCCATATATGAGAAATTGGTTATAGACAAGATGTATACTTATTTCAACAAAAGTAGACGGAATCGGATAAAGTATAACCTTAATTATGAACAGTACAGGCTATTAGAGGAGTTAAAATCTAACAACAGGTTACGAATTATGAAGCCTGACAAAGGTGGGGGAACAGTGCTCTATGATACCACTGAATATATTAACAAAATCAATATGATATTATTAAACTCAGGTAACGATGATATTTCATCCATTAACGAAGTCAATATAGGATATCACAAATTAGACTTGTTTTTAGAGGATTTGCTTATAGAAGAGAGGATAGATGCGGACTTGTACAATTATTTAAAAATAAAAAACCCCGTTATAAGTACAATAGTAGGAATCCCCAAAGTATACAAAAATATAATGGATCCGCCTTTTCGTCCTATCATCTCGGGAAATAAATCCAAAACTTTTATGTTTGGTAAAGTAGTAGACAAGTGGTTAAAACCATGTTACAACAAAGCAAACCACTTGTTAAAAGATTCATGGGATTTTTTGAGATGCCTAACACCTGATTTATGTAAGCCTGACATTTTATTAGTCACTATTGATGTGGTGGATCTATTTTCCAGTATTCCTATTGAGGAGGGGATGACCAGATTCAGTAACAGCATGGACACGTATAGTTCTGTAGACTCCAATAGGAAAAATCTAGTGTTAGATTTTTTAGATATAGTACTGAAATACAACTATGTGTACTTTGAAGGAGAATACTACAAGCAGTGCAAAGGGGTTGCGATGGGAGCAGCTTGTGCTCCCATCTTTGCAAATTTATTCCTTCTAGATTGGGAGAATGAATACATTTTAAATAGTGAATGGGGAAAGTATATTGACTTATACACTAGATTTTTGGACGACCTCTTTTTGATTTGGAATGGTGGCGAAGCCAAATTGGTTGAGTTCATGGAGTATTTAAATACTAGAAGTCAGTATTTGAGATTTACGATAAGTAAGGATGAGAAATCCATTTTTTATTTAGACACTAAAATAACTATAGGGAACAAAAGATTCATCTCAAGGATATATAGAAAGGAGACTTTTAGTAATTCGTACCTACATTACAACAGCTGCCATTCCTACAAACAGAAAAGAAGTATAATTAAAGGTCAATTTATCAGAGCAGCTAGAATGACTTCTGAGCTTTCTGATTTATTTTTGGAATTGGACTTAATAGGTAACATGTTCATGGTAAGGGGATATCCTGAAAGAATGATTACAGAGTTAAGGGAATATATTATTGGCAATAGGAATAATAAATATCCAGCTATACTTGGGATAAAAGAAGTTGACACCATGGACTATAACAACACTTTGATGGAAGTTAATACAACCAAATACACAGGAGCTTGTATTTTGGAGTATGGTTCTAATACTAGTGACATTAGGGCAATAATTGAAAGGCATTGGAACATTTTCAGTGTGGATAAGAACATTTTGGATATTATGGATGATAGACCCAAATTTGTATATAGCAATGCAAGAAACCTTAAGAGTGAATTTGAAAATAAACATGTTACATTAGGAAGCAAGGACAATAGTATAGGTACACAAAAATGTGGAACATGTAATCAGTGTAAGTACATCATTAGTAGTAAAAGTATAGAATTGCAGGATGTAAATACTACAAATATAAAATTTAAAAAGGGGAATTGTAGAACATCCCATATAGTATATTTAGCTACCTGTACACACTGTGCATGTTTTTACGTAGGGAAAACAGACAGATGTATTAGTAATAGAATATACGACCACTATTATTGTGTCAAAAAAGGAGAAGATAAAAATGCCTTAAGTAAGCACCTGAGGGGCAGTAAGAATTGTGACAAATTCCTATTTGGGATATTAGAAGTTGTGCATCCTAATCCAAGGGGTGGATGTGTTAAGAAAAAATTAGGAGAGAGAGAGGTATGGTGGCAGATTAAATTAAATGCGACCGCACTCCCTGGTATAAATGAACACATCTCAATAAAGCCCATATTAGAAAATAATGTTTTATAAGATATTGTTTGTAGAAAGAAGGCGTCTGTATTAAATGGACATATACGCACATCTTTCTTTTTATATTTATGTATATGAGATCTCAGTTTGACCACACATTGGTGTACTAACAAAAAATTAATTTGGTTTCCGACAAGTCATCAGAGTAAACATTATTACCTCTGAAGGAAAATTACTTATGTATGAATGAATATTTCCATATAGGGATTATATTAGTAGGTTAAGTTTTTAATCAGTTTGTTCAATGTATTAAATGATTGTGTTATGAGTCGAGGTAGCATTCACAGGGTTAACTAAGTAATTTATGGTTAATTGCAATTATTTTTGTAATTGGTTCAACTTGTGTATATAAGAGTTGACTTTTTAATGGAGAAATGTTCTGATGAAGTCTACTAAGGTGTAGATGAAAGTGCTCAACATTTCTATTTTATTATTTTTTTTAAATAAAGTGTAATTATTTATTGCAAGCTACCTCTTTGGAAATTTTGTTACATTCGGATGTGTGGTGCGACTATTTTGGAACAGACTATTCATTGAAAACGAACCATTGTATTCTGCCTTATTGGAACAGTGTTTGATTATTTCAATTAGCTATGCAGTATGTTATAAAAGTGTTTATACCTAGTTCTATAAGTTTATTGACAATGCTTGAGTGAGGTATTGTATCAAATGTTTCAGCCATATCTAGGTAGGCAGAATGCACAGTTTCCCCTCATCCATTGCCTTAGTGACCTTTTCAAAGAAGTCCACCAGATTGACCTTCCTTTGACAAAGCCAAACTGGGATGGATCCATTGTCTGAGTTCTCCTATGTCCTTGCTGATAATTTCCATGATAATTCTTTCCATGTCTTTGCAAATAAGACTAGTCAGATTAATGGGCCTTGAGGGTCCTCCATTATGAAGGGGGGATGATCATAAGCATATTTCAAGACTGTAGTTAATGACTCCAGGATCCTGTTAAGTTATATTTTAGACTATTCAGGAAGCATCCTGTGATGTTATTAGGGCCCATTGAGGCCATGTTCTTGGCTTTAGTGAGTGTAGCCAGTACATGCTCTCTAGTTTTAGTTGGAGGGGTTATGTTCGAGGGTATTTTTGAGGGGCTGGTTGGGGGTGAGAAGGGAGTTAAAGTTAGAACTGAATTTTTCTGCTAACAGGTTTGCTATATCACCAGACTCAGTGAATGTGGCACAATTAACCACATGTACAGCACATTGTTGTGTGCTGCCCTTGAGGTTTTTGACATAGCTGTAGAAGGCCTTATGGTTATCTTTCACATGGGAGGCTATCTTAACCTCAAAGTTGGCTTTGCTTGATCTCTTAGTTCCCTATTTACTTTGAGAGACTTTCTATCTTTATGGGAATTACCCTTGCTGAGTTTTGCCATATTTTTTTTCCTTTTGTTGTCTATCCTCTTTAATTTGGGATGCCACCAGTGTGGTTTGTATCCATGGCTAAGCCTAGGCTTACTTTTGATTGGTACAGCAGCCTCTCTGCAGCCATTAGCATGGTTTTGCAGAGTTTCTGAGGGCAATTCAGCATAGGCTGCTGTGTTCATTGGGTTTGGAGGGGCATTGTATTTTGACAATTCATCACTTAAAAGGTAATTTGCCTTGGAAGAGTTCCTAATTTTTACTGGTTTTAATGGGATTATGGAGTTGATTTTGATTTCAAAGGAGACAGTCTTATGGTCAGACCTTACCAGGAAGGATGAGACACCAGGGGTGTGTAGCATTCCACCATATAATGTCAGCTTTTAGTCCAGTATGTTGGAGCCTCTAGTGAACGTATTTACTTTTTGGTCAATGGTGTTTGTATTTATGAAGTCCCGGAATCTCTTTGTCTGTGCATTTGAGGCTGTGTAGGATTCCTAGTCTGTAAAGGAGTAATTAAAAGTCTCTCATGTGGAGCGTGTTAGGTTGGATGGTAAGTGTCTCCAGAAGGTCCAAGTATGCATTGTGAACTTCTTGGGACATGGAGGGTGACCTATAGCTGGTTAGCGTATGGTACGGTATTTTGTCTATGATGATCTGCACATGCAGAAACTCCAGTGTGTCATCCTGTTTGACCACCCTAGAGGCAATGCTTGTTAATGATGTATATTGAGACAATCCTCCTTTAGTCATTGTCTTTGTAGCTACTGGTCTAAAAGTGTGGAGGGCACTGAAACCTTACACTGCTGGGGTACTGTCTGCCACTTTAAACCATATCTCAGTAATGCACAAGTGTCTGTGTTCTTGAGTGTGAGGAGGGCTTGGAGGGAATATAGTTTTCTGTTTAGGCTCCTGACAGTAACACCTTGAGGTTCAGTTGAACTGATTGTGCTACGGCAGTAGGTTTGTCAGTTTGACATTGCCTAAAAAAGACACTGTGGGGCTGGATAAAGTTTTAGCTATTATTTGAAAGCCTAGAGGGGAGAGGTGCAGATCATCCTTGGTGAAGCAACATGGTCTGTTAACCATGTCCTCCCAGGCTGACAAATGTTCGAACTCCTTAGAATGACACCGAAAAGACAGCCAGATGTTGAAATCAATGATTTGTTTCTCATATTGTGACATCATCAGTGGTGATGATAATATGCAGGTCAATGCTAGGCTGATAACAGGCTGAGACACATAGGTTGAAAGCTTCATAGTGTTTCTCTTCATATAGTCCAGAGAAGTACATCTCAGCTGCTGAGTGTTTCCATCTCAAACTCACCAATGAATGGAGCTGTTGGCAACAACACAGACTCTACATGGTGCCTCATAGGGGAAGAGTTGTTTAGACCAACCACTTTGGGGATCTGCTGTGGTGTGCAGTGTCTTCTAAGTAGGAGAACATAGATCACAGATGGTGTGCAGTCAGGACTAGCCAAGCCACTGAATAATGTAAAATATGGCTCTAGGTGATTTGGTCATGTTGACTGATGTTGCCAAATGGGCATGTGTATTTGCTGGTGATAAGTGAGTTAAGGACCTGGCCTACTGTGACCTATGCCAGGAATTCATGCTAACAGTGGAGGGGTATATGTTTCCATATTGGCCAGTGTGTGCCCATCACAAAGCCCAGCAGCTATGGGTCAGTAAGCTACTGACCAGCCAATGTCCAGTTGCCCAGCCTGGGTTACCTGGGATAGCTCTGTTAAGCGAGAGCTAGACATAAACCCAAATCAACCTGCCAAACATGAACTAAGAATCACTACACTCGATGTAGATTCACTGACAGGATGCAGCTTGGAAGTGGATGACATGATAGTACGGAGGAGGCTGGACATCCTATATATCCAAGAGATAAGATGGAAGGGCAGTGCAGCAAAGACACTTGGCTTAAGATCCAGAGTCTACCACTCAGGAGGAGGACATACTAGAAATGGTGTGGAAATTGTGGTGAGATAGAGGCTTCAGAAGGAAGTGAGGGATGTCATTAGAATTACAGTCAATCAGACTCCAGTGTAATGATAGGTAGTATTCATAATCTTAGCCTATGCCCCCCAGCAAGTAAGGAAAGAGCACTGGGATAGAATTGGTGATCACAAAGTCATCCTCAGTGAAACAGTCATGCCACAGCATAAACCACTGATTGTCACAATCAGCTGCAAGCAGTAGTCAGAAAAGGCTCTAAGGTCAACAGAGACCAGACTAAAGACTTGGAAGTTGACTGGAGAGAAAGTACAACAGTTCAAGGAATTACTCAGGGCTGTAACACCCCAAGAAGAGGAGGAAATAGGTGGAGTTGAAGAGGAATGTCTATTCCTGAAAACAGCATGTGTGAGGACTACAGAACAGATATGTGGCTGTGTCAGGTATGGAAGTAAGGTACATAAGGAGAGCTGATAGTGGAATGCAGAAGTCCAGGAAGTCATCGAAAGAAAGGAATGCAGGAAAAAGTGGGAGATAGAAAAGACAGACCAGGCTAGGAAGGACTACTGGTTGGCTAACAAAGAAGCTAAAAAAAGGAGTTGCAGTAGCAAAGAATAGGACATTGGAGGCACTCTACCATCTTCCAGAAAGTGACTGAGAAGGTTGGACAAAGAAACTATATCAGGTTGCAAGGCAAAGACAGAAAGATAAAGAAGATAGTCAAACACCCTTCATAAGGGATGTCAGCAATAACTTGTTCACTACTGCACAGGACATCAAAGGCAGATGGAAGGACTACATTCATCAGCTTCTGAATGAAGAAATCCCCACAGAAGCTGTACTGCCCCAGACACAGCCTATAATGAGAGAAGAAGAGGTGCCCGCCCTAGAAGAAGTAAGGATAGCACTAAGGAGAATGAAGTCAGGGAAAGCAACAGGCTCAGATGAGATCCCAGCAAATATGATAAACATGGAAGAACAACAACGAAAAACCAGGATCCAAGTAGAAAAAGTTTAATAAAAACTCTAGTACCTCGACATGGAGCCTTCAAAGGAGAATAAAGCAATTCTAAATGCTCAAACCTATATAACAAGACCAGTCATTCACTAATTCCATAATTGACCCTAAATCAGGTTAAAAAAACTTTCCAATTACACTCTCCATTAATACCCATTGGACTTAAAGTCCCATATTTCAATATAAAAACAATTTCCTTATACAGAAGTTTTTTCTTAACATCAAACTTACTTCCTCTATCAGGGACATGTTCTAATATAGTACATTGTAAACCCTCTGGGTTGCTGTTATGATGCTCTCTAAAGTGCATTGCAAGAGGGCTTTCAGACTTAACATTCCTAATGTCTCTAATGTGTTCTTGAACTCTAAGCTTGAAAGCCCTCTTGCTCTCACCCACATAAAACATGCCACAAGGGCACCTAAGTGCATAGACAACCCCTTCTGTATTACATGAAAATTTACAATTAACCCTAAAAGGAAATCCATTCATGTATTTAAATGTTCTACATACATATTTACATATAATACACCTACCACAGGGAAATGTATCCACTGCGCTTAATGTTTGACTAATATTACAGCTAGGAAAACAAAAACTAACATGTACCAAAATATCTTTAATACTCTTCCCCTTACGGTATGTAGATGTGGGGACTTTGCATATTGTGTCAGAAAGTTCTTTAAATCTAAGTAAGAAATTTCAATGGTGTTTAATTATTTCCTTTACTTTGTCTGATAACACATCATAGGTAGTAACTACATAAATTTTCCTAAGATTGGAACCTGTTTCAACAATATTATTTATAGGCCGCCAAAATTTTGGGCCACCTTTCTTATTCTGAAAATTCTCCATAACTTCATTCAGTAGAGCATATGCATTCTGCTTACAATAGCCTCTCCTAATAAACAGCTCAACTGTTATATTAAGTTCTTTAACAAGGTCAAAGCTATCATAACATAGCCGTTTCTCATGGAGAAATTCACCAGGGGAGAGATTTCAACAGACAGGGTGGGTGGCAACTATCTGCATCTAAAAAATGCATCCCATCCTCAAATTT
The DNA here is from genome assembly GCF_019279795.1 of Protopterus annectens. NCBI lineage: Eukaryota > Metazoa > Chordata > Ceratodontiformes > Protopteridae > Protopterus > Protopterus annectens. Next base: position 407,009,220 of record NC_056745.1, read on the forward strand.
TCAGTGGAGTTTACTCACTACTTTTCCATTTAACTCCCCTGTTAAGGAGATATCCAAAAACGTTACTGTTTTGCATAACTGTACACCATCAAACATTAAAGAAAATTTGTTATTTTGAAGTTCATCTAAGAAACCAGTAACCTTCTCCTGGCCCCCTTTACAAATAAAATTAAATCATCTATATATCTATAATACTGAATTACATGCTCTTTGAAAAAATGTAAACCATATAAATGGTCCATTTCAAACAAGCCCATCATAATATTTGCATACATGGGGGCAAAATCTGCCATTGCAGTACCTCGCAGTTGATGAAATATATGACCATTAAACTCAAATAAATTATTAACCAAACATAATTCAACTAATTCAATAATATAGTATGTTAAAGGACTGTCACCTAATGTTCTTCTTAAAGCTTCATTTCCATATTTGTGCTCAATACTAGTGTATAAACTTTTAACGTCAACAGTTAACCAGTACATTTCTTGTGACCAGTGAATGAACTTTACTTTCCCTAAAAATCATAACTATCTTTAATAAATGACGTTTGTTTATTAACAAATGGTAACAGGAAATTATGTAAAAACAAAAAAATACCCATATTCAAAAAATATTTACACGCTGAAACAATAGGGTGGCCAGGAGGGTTATGTATATTTTTATAGATCTTAGGTAGCAGTAAAACCTAGCAATTTCACACTCTGATACATTGAATTTATATCTCACATTGTCACTTGAAAAATAACCTAATCTAACCCCTTTGTTCAATAAATCTGAATAAGTCCCCATAGCTTCCTCATATTCTTTCATACTACTGCATTTATAAGTTGTAATATCATTAAGTTGTTCATAACACATTTTAGCATACTGTGTGTAGTGCATTATAATCACCTTTTTTCCCTTGTCCGCTGGTTTAAATACAAGGTGTTGGTTATTACTAAGTCCCCGTAATGCTTCTCAATCTAGTTTTGTTAAATTATAACAAACAAGATGTTTGTTCATCATAAAGTACTTATACAAGGTTTATAAAGCAAAATCAATCATAGAGGAAAATTGTTCTATACCTACATGACTAAATGGTGGAATAAACTGACTCTTTTGCACAATTTTAGAAGTGTCTAACTTAGAGTATGCATTATACATTATTTTATCTTCAAAATCTGACATACAGGAATGAAAACTCTCATCTGATGCATTTTCTATAGAAACACTTATCACATCTTGAGTATTCACACATTCTCTATTTTGTTTAAAATAATTAGCTAGGTGTAACTTTCTAGTCAAACAAAACATATCCTTTTTCAATACATACATTCTTGGCATAACAGTGGGTAGAAACATCAAACCTCTGTTAAGCACTTCCATTTCCCTGTCACTAAGCGCATAACCAGATAAATTAATAACATAGTTACTTAAATCACAAATGTTAAGAACATTAGAACTGTCCAAAACATTATTTACTGTCCTATGATTAATTCTACCGGACTCGTTTGTACCTGTAATTCGTGGAAGACTATCCCTCGTGTGATTGTTTATCCACTGATTCAGGAATGTCTCTTGCTCTCTTGTTGTTCTTGTAATTGCCATAATTGGTTTTCTGGCTCCTCCAAAATGTCCAATTCATGTACCGGGGGTCCTGAGCTGCAGGCAAGTCTGGATAATCGCCGGAGTCACTCTCCCACTCCGTGGATACTTCAGAGCCAGGTCCAGAGCCGCCATTGTGCTGTTGCTCCTCCTGCCGTTCCCCAGAAAGGGCCCGCATCATGCGTCTATTCTTATTGGTTCTCCACGTGAATGCTACACCATTGTTGTAATCTCGGATATCACAGTGTAACTTATTTTTCTTAATATTCAGTAAGTCCTGTTCAAAATCAGCTAATTTGTTTTTTATGTCACAAAGACAGTTCTCCAGTTGTTCGTTGCCCAACAGGAGAGAAAGAGACTCACATGACATTTATATCCTCTCTCAGTTTGGCTTGTTTAAGTCTGTCTCTTTGAACTAGTATATTAATCCACTCTATGTGAGCTGCTGCTACCCACCTAATTTGAAATCTCTGATCATTCTCATCTTGGGTATCAAAGGGCTTAGTAGGATTTTTAAAAGCCCTCAGACCCGTAGGTGTAATGTCCAGTTCCAAATAACGTTGCAAACTTAAACAATTTAAATGTACTGATAATTCCTATGACATTAATCGATCCAGCTTCTCAAAAGCCTCTTTAGAATCAACAGACAGCGACCTCCCAGCCCGCTGTCCCACCATGGAAAATGGATTATTTTTTTCTTTTATTATGTTCTTCTAATAAAAACTTTTTCCAGGGTATGACATTCTCATCCCCTCGGACTGCATGTTCAGCATTTCTCTCACCTAAAGGTGTAGTAAATTGGTCCATAGTTCTTTGTCTGGATTCTAATAATTCCTGCCTAAAAACCTTAGGCAAATTAACCGATGGATCACTGGACATCATGTAGACTGAAACAACAGAACAAAGTCACCACTTCTGGTCAAACTGGAAGAACAACAATGAAAAACCAGGATCTAAGTAGAAAACGTATAACAAAAACTCTAGCAACTCGGCATGGAGCCTTCAAAAGAGAATAAAGCAATTCTAAATACTTAAACTTATATAACAAGACCAATCATTCACTAATTACATAATTGACCCTAAATCATCATAACAGCAACCCAGTGGGTTTACAATGTACTATATTAGAACATGTCCCTGATAGAGGAAGTCATTTTGATGTTAAGAAAAAATTTCTGTATAAGGAAACTGTTTTTATATTGAAATATGGGACTTTAAGTCCAATGGATATTAATGTAGAGTGTAATTGGAAAGTTTTTTTAGCCTGATTTAGGGTTAATATGTAATTGGTGAATGATTGATCTTGTTATATAAGTTTGAGTATTTAGAATAGCTTTATTCTCCTTTGAAGGCTCCATGCCGAGGAGCTGAAGTTTTTATTAAACTTTTTCTACTTGGATCCTGGTTTTTCATTGTTGTTCTTCCAGTTTGACCAGAAGTGGTGACTTTGTTCTGTTGTTTCAGTAAATATGATAAACATGTTGGGTGAGATAGGGGAGAAATGGCTCTTGAGGGTACTTACAGCAGTGTGGAGAGAAAGGTGTATCCCAGATGACTGGAGAATAAGCATACTCTTGCAAGTGTATAAGAGCAAAGGGGACATCCACACCTGTGAGAGGTACAAAGGTATCAAACTCCTGTCTTACTGCATGAAAGTTCCAGAGAGGGTGATTGATAAATGGATATGCAGAGTAGAAGAAATTAAGATGAAAGATGAGCAGTTCAGATTCAGATCAGGATGCAGCACAACTGACCTTATGTTTGCAGTGAGACAGTTGAGAAGAAGCTAAAGATGAGGAAAAAGTCCAACTGGGCATTCCTAGACATGGAGAAAGCATATGACAAGGTCCCAAGAAAACTGATTTGGGAAGTACTGCATTAGTTTAAAGTCCCAGAAACATTGGTAGAATTACTAGAGGCTATGTCCAAAGACTCAATGACTCAAATACGAGTGGTGTTTTGTCACACTGAAGGGTTCCCAGTGGGAGTAGGTGTGCACTTGGGTTCAGCTGTTATTCATACCGGTGGTGGACTACATTAGCAAACAGGTCAGAGTGGGCAGATAACAAAATTGCTGCATGAAGATGATGTGGTTTTACAGGCAGACTCTGAGAAATAACTTCAGCAAAGGATAGGGGACTGGAGTGCAAAACTGAAGGATGAAATTAAGTACAGATAAGACAGTGGTAATGACAGCAAATTGGAGAAATCAGAAAAAGTTGAGAATTGAGATAGAAGGTAAGATGGAGGAACAGGTTAATAACTTCAAGTATTTGTGTGGGGTGGTTGAGGAAAAGGGATGTCTGAATGAAGAGGTCAAAGCTAGAATCAGAAGTACTGCAGCCAGCTGGCATTGAGTGTCCATTGTAGTTTATGAAAGAAGAATGCCAATGAAGCTAAAAAGTAAGGTGTATAAAACAGTGGTGTGACTAGTGCTACTGTATGGTACAGAAAAATTGTTAGTAAAGGCAGAGCAGATGAGGAAGGGTGAGGTGATAGAAATGAAGTGCCTAAGAAGGGTGATAGGATGCACACTGTGGGACAGATGAAGAAATAAGGATGTAAGAGCAGAAGCCAAAGTAATTCCAATTGCAGAAATGATTAAAGAGAACAGATTACAGTGGTTTGAGGACATGTGCCGAAAAGCAGAAGACAACCTGGTGATGAAGATTTGGTGCAGACAGGAAGAAGGTGAGATTAAATGAGAGTACACAGCAAAGCGGTGGATGTATTGTGTGAGAGAAGATTTGTGACAGTCAGGCATGAGTGTGACATTGAATCAACAGAGATGGTGTCAGTTATGACATCACCCCGACCGCATGTAGAAAATAGGGTTTGATGATGATGATGTAGCCCAGTTGTACATTGGGGATTAATATGTAAATTCTTCCTACTACTAAATTCACATATTAAGTACCAAGAATGTTCATAAATTTCTTCAGAAATATACCCTCTTTTGCTATATTTTAATTTCTAGGTCACCAAGATACATCCTTACTGTTGCAAATCAAGTTCCAGTCCCCACCTATAAGTAATATTCCCTGCTGAAAGCTGATTATTTCTCCCCAGATTTTCTTGAGCACCATAATAGCAATTTTAGGTGTAATATAAATATATGTCAGTAAAATTCTCCTCCTTTGCCAGTAGACCTTTGCTGCCACAAATCTACCATTACTATCTTTTCTTCCCTCTTCTACCACTATTGGATATCATCTAGCAATTGCTGTAAATATTTCTCTTTTCCTTTGTCCCAGATATTTTGCTGAATAACTATCCTGAAATCCCTTCTGTATCAAATTCACATTCTCACATCTTTCCAAATGTGTTTCCTGTAGCATTGTTATTAGTACTTTGCTTTTCTTAATATAACTCAGTACTCTTACCTTTTTGTCTATATCTGTGAGGCTATTCACATTCCAAAATAATATGTTTAGTGTAGCCATTATGATAAGACATTATTATTCCCATATGTTATATATGACTAAATTTTTAAATGTCTAGTTCCAGATTTTGTGTTGCATGCACCCCTTAATGTTTGGTAGGTTGATCTCATACTTTTGTTTTTTCGTCATCTCCATTTGAACCTATGTCACATTTCGCAAGACTTTTTGTTGTAATGAAAACCCTTAAGCAAAAAACAAAAAACAAACAACCCCCCCATAATTTATTAACATAAAACAAACATGTAGACCTATGTACATCTTCAAATAATTAAGTTAACCCTCTCCTGTTACGAACAATTTTCCTAAATCTAAAGCTGCACACATAGGCATAACTTAACCTAACATTAAGGTTATCCATGGTAAGATGCATGTTACAGCCTATGCTACTACTTACAGTAATTGCTGTCTGTTCTTTTGTTACCTTTATTCCCCTCCCAGATGTGAAGAACAGCTTATATGCTTTTAGAAAACATTAAACATTAGCCTTAAAAAGTGTTTTTATTGCTTCCCTCATAGTCAGCTTATCTCCAGGAAAATGCTGTACAAACCTTTCTACTTACACTGAACATTTATTTGCCAAAGAAAAAAACTTTTCATTACATCCAGTGTCCTCCTCTTTACTTGCTTACACAAAAACTCCAGCTATACTCTGTGGCATATTGTCTACTCAGAGGCGATCTCTGCTTAACATACAATGCCATGTCAAACCCTGAGCTGTTGGACATGCTCCACTTAAAGAAATCCCAGTCCCAATCCACACACTCCAGGGATCTAAACCTTGTCATCACAATGAACAAAACATGCTGGAGGGATAGGTTCCTGACCCAGGGACTCCCCATACTCTGGAATAGACTGCCCATATATGTCAAGCAGAGCGCCTCCTTGGCCGTCTTCAAAAGGAACTTTGATGATTGGATGGGAAATAGGAAATTCACCCCGGGGATCATGTCAGTCACCCTGCTAGACAGGGGTCCAAGGAAGTAAATATTGTGGGAAGAAATATCCAGGGAATTGTTATGGCTAGGCTTGTATAGGCCATAGGGCCGATAGCCTAGTACCAACCTATGAACCTATTAAATTAAGCCAAGTGCGTTAATCTAGATATTCACATATTCAAAACTGAGAGAACGTATATATATTATAACCTGTGCATTTTTGAATCCCATCATCTACCTCAACAACTCAAGATTACAGCATATTAACTTAAACATGTTTTTGTCCAGCCATTCTTCTCTTTTTACATTGTAATGTCTGCATTTCTTAAAACTATAAAAGAAGAAAAAAAAGTGCACTTGTTTACTTTACTATCTTAATCACACACATTAACTGAAATACTTTACTTTGTAACATGCAATTTGTGTTGTAAAATGTCCCATACAAATACTGTTAAGAACAAAAATTGTTTTGCCTACAATTACTTTTCTTTTTTTTCCCCTTCCTCTCATTGTCCTTCTAAACATTAATGAATTGAAGTGGATATGTGTTTGATCCTCCAGGAAAAAAATATTCTGAAGACAATTGGGTACAGCAGCTTAAATCTCACGCCTGCCTCTCAGCATTCCCCGATTGATGGGATAAATTTGCTTTTCTTCTGCCTGGTATAGAGTGAATAATCATTTCTCACAAACACTATTGTGTCCTGTTGTTAGTACTTTGTCCTTTTGCTACAGTTTTGTTAGGCTCAATTATTTCTGCTGGTATGACTGCATCTTTACTAATACAGGTCTTGGCTGCTTTGTCATAGCTAGGTTTGGAGCATATACACAATGCATCCTTTAAATTAACAAATCTTGATGTGGAATAGCAGTCCAGTTGCTCATTTGTTCTTTCATAAAATTAATAGTCTACTCCTTCTGTTTTCGCTCGAACAGCAGAAAAAATTGTTTTCTCTGCAAGCTCTGTCCTCTAATTTTCTACAAACAGTTCTTCCTGAGCTGTTTCATACTCAGCCAGCTTTTTCTTCATTTTGACCTCTGATTTTTGCAGTTTTATTAGTGCATTTGAATAGTTGCTTAAGACTTCTTCCATTTTTCCAGTCTTTTTGTTATTTGAGTTGATATACTTCTTCATTGTTTTATTTATTTAAAGAATCTCTGAGCACATTTGACTTATTTTCTCTTCTAAATTACCGGAAGCCATGTCTTACACTAAAGCTGGGGCTTGAACTGCATTTTGCTGAACAGCTGCAGGATTCTTTCCCAGTTAGTGATTTCTCTTTACCTTTTCTAGCTGATTTTCTTTAGAGTTCTCTTAAGTGCTTTCTTTGCTGACATCCAGGTAGTGTAGTTATTAGCCAGTAACTGAATTTTCTATAACTTGAAGTTTCTGGCCCTTACCTCTCAGTTTGCTTTTAATCAAGCTGTTGATCAGTGTGCAGCCATCTTGGAAGTCACAACCTTTTATCTCTAAAATGTGAAACACTGACTTTCATATTGTCAAACAAAAGAACAAAATGTGGAATACTTACAAATAACTTCAACTAATATGTTCACTGCATGATTAAAATGATTTACTGTATGTGTTATATTTTGAAAGAGATATTTTTATGAATGGTTAGATATATTTATGCTGGTAATTAAAAAAAATTGTATAATGATTATGTGACAGAATGAAATTCTTATAATGATTATGTGACATAATGTTTCAGTTTGGAACATCACAAAATATAGAAACAGACTCGGAATAAGGAACATTTCTCACTATAAGGTAGAGCAAAAGGATATTTTAGGCCCTAGGAAAGAATCAGTAAAAAAGTCCTATACATACTCATTACTGGGTCATTCATTGACAGAAGTTATACATAGTAACTCACGATACTCATATGTTCATAGGTTCATAGGTGGGTACTAGGATATCTGCCCAAAGGCATTTATAAGCCTAGCCAGAATGTGTTGGCTTTCGCCGCCCCCTTAGATTAGTTCTCTGTGCCTCTGTCCAGCAGAGCCACTGAAGTAATCCCCAAGGTAAACTTTCTGTTTCCCATCCACTCATCAAGGTTTCTTTTGAAGAGTGTTAGCAAGGAGCTCTGCCTAATGTAGATTGGGATCTTGTTCCAAGGCATGGGAAGTCTCTGGGACAGGAATCTATCCCTCCAGCATGTTCTACTTATTGTTGTGGTGAGGTTTAGATCCCTAGAGTGTGTGGCTCGAGGGGATAAGGTTTTCTTTAGGTGGAGCATGTCCATCAATTCTGGGTTGGACATGGCCTTGTATGTCAGGCAGAGATCACCTTTGAGTAGGTGGTATGCAACCGAGTACAACTGTAGTTTCTTCAGTCGAGCTGCATAGGGCATCTGTTTGAGGCCAGTGATCCTCTTGGTGAGGTACTTCTGTGGTCTTTCCAGCTGTTGCAGGTGTCTTGTAAGGTACATCCCAAATGGGACGTTGTACTCTAAGATGGGTCTGATGAGTGATGAGTAGAGGGGCACAAGGACCTCTTTTGATCTGGATGCGAACCCTTTTGTGATTAGGTGGGCCACGTAGAAGGATTTTCTAACCACTTTGGCAATGTGATTATCAAAGGTGAGATTACTATCTACTTGGGCCCCCAGATCCCTTATTCCATATTACGTATTTAAGGGACTACCACCTATGTGGTAGTTTGTGGGTACTTTGTTTTTTCCAAAGGGGATGACTATGCACTTTTTGGCATTTAGCTTGAGGCCATGATTTTGACACCAGGTATCCGTCTCAGTGAGACCCTTTTGGAGGATGTCTGTGTCAGCCGGAGAATCAATTATAGCCCCTAGTTTGCAGTCGTCTGCACAACAGGTCAGTTTCCAAACATGTTTCTTACAGTAATCATAGTTTCCACCATTGCTCTTTTTTTAATCATTTTTATTAAATTCTCACTTATGACATAGGCAGTCTTAAGTTATCTAAATGAAAATGAACCATATTGACATATTCTTAGTTATAAACATTATATACACGTATAATCTTCTGTATAGTCATTGTCAATCCATCATTACATATCTAACTAAATTCCTGCTTTCCCTTAAACATCATTCCTCCTTCAAAACATTATTTTGCATGTATTGTTCCACCAATTCCCTTCTATGTAATTTGCTCCTACCCTTTTCTAATGATCCTATCTCAAGTTCTTTTATTTCGGTTACTATATTCACTACTTCAACTATTGGTTTAGACTTTGATTTTCAGTTTTTAGTAATTCCTTTTTTGCTAGCCACCAGAATTACACTTAGCAAATCCTGAAAATATCTAGGCAATTCAGATCCTGTGACCTAGCTCAGCAAAAAATAATTTCCTTAGTTACACCAGTTTAATAAGTATTTCTGACAGAATAATCCACAGGAAATTTTTAAAGCCTGCCCACTCATTACACTCTCAGAAAATATGTTCCCAGTTATGACTTTCTTCATCACACCTCCAACATTTGCGATCTACAGAGGAAAAATTGGGGTATAAAAATACCTGTGTAAACACTTCCAAGCAAACATCCTAAATCTTCTAGACTTTGTTGCATATTTGGGAGGCATACATATATCCTTCCATTGTTTCTTTGAGAATTGTGTATCCTCTTTGTCTTCTCAATGTTTTCTAACCTCCTTTGATTGATTCCTATAGTTATCATACAGTATTTTATACACACTACCAATTATCTCTTTATTAACAGCAGTTTCTGTTCTAGATTTAGCTAATAACTCTACTGGTGCTTGTCTTTCATTTAGGATTCCCATATCCCTTTCTGTTTGCCTATAGTCTAATATCAGTCCTTGATAGGGAGTGCAGTCTCTGGCCTGCAGTCCAAATGTCTTCTTGGCCTCTTCCCATTCTGTTACTTTTCCCTGTCTTATTATTTGCTTCCAATACCTTAGCTCCTTTGCCAGTTTTCTCCAGTAAATTCCTACTGCTGCTTACCTTTTCTCTCTACCCCTAATTGCAGTCATCCCTATCAGCCGGATCTCTTTTCTCCATTCCCACATTGGGTTAGTTCTTAGAATACTTTCTGCTAATTAATGAATATAATATTCTGTATGGCTATAGTTATTTTCCTTAAGTATCTTCATTCAAAATCCCACTGTTTCCTTATTTCTTGAGCTTCACCCTGTTTCATCATCATCTCTTTCCACTTTGAATTATAGCTTTCTGCTTATGCTATGTATAGGAGCCTTAACTGTCATCATCATCTTCGTTCCCATTAGGGGCCGCCACAGCGAATCATCTGTTTCCATTTCTTTCTGTCCTCTGCTTCTTGCTCTGTCACACCAACCACCTGCATGTCCTCTCTCACCACATCCATAAACCTTATCTTAGGCCTTCCTCTTTTCCTGTTACCTGGTAGCTTCATCCTTAGGATCTTTTTCCCAATATCACTCCTCAGCACATGTCCAAACCAATGTAATCTTGCCTCTCTGGCTTTGTCTCCAAACCTTCCAACCTGGGCTGACCCTCTAATATACTTATTCCTAATCTTGTCCACCCTCGTCACACCCAGTGCAAATCTTAGCATGTTTAACTCTGCCACATCCAGCTCTAACTCCTGCCTTTTTATCAATGCCACTGTCTCCAACCCATATAACATAGCTAGTCTCACTACCATCTTGTAGACCTTCCCTTTCACTCTTACTGGTACTCGTCTGTCACAAATCACTCCTGACACTCTTCTACACCCACTCCATCCTGCCTATACTCTCTTCTTCACCTCTCTTCCACACTCACCATTACTCTGAACTATCAAATATTCCTCTTTATATCCCTCAAATTATCAAATTCTCTCTATCCCTCAAAGTATCCCTCAAATAGTCTGAAATATCCCTTCATATCAGGTAATCCCAATCCACCTTGTTCTTTTGGAAGGATTAATTTATCCCGCTTGAATGTTGCCCTCTTCCCCTCTCAGATAAAATAATTCGACTGTTGATTAACTATGATCCACAACTTCTCCTCTGGTTGACAAAAATATGCCTGACCTGTGCATAAAACTAAAAGGACTAAAAACATTTTCACTTATTGTCTCTTGCTGTCTGCATCCATAAGCAAGAGCTTCCAGTTCCTCAGTTTTTGTATTACCTTTTATTTCAACCTCTTCCTGCGTATCCTTAGCTGCCATAACAGAATCCTTTTAAGCCTATACTCATAAGTACTTCACTTTATCATGTCCCCAAAAATATGGGTATTGCTGAACCAATTCTTATGTGGGTATGTAGTTTAAGTTTAGCCTTGTTTTATCTGCATAATTTTATGTTCTGAAAAGACTTGAAACTGTTGCAGAATATTCCGGAACATTCAGATGTCCTTTTCTATTTTTATCAGGTACAAAATAATACTGACTGCAAACAAAGCCAACTTTTCTTGATTGCTGTACTAGTTATATCCTTGAATTTCTGAGTTCTTTATTTTCTTTGCAAATGGTCCTAAATATAACCCAAATAACAATGTGGAAAGAGGACACCCCTGCCTTGTTCCTCTGTTCAGACAGAACTTATTGGAGAGGAGTCCCAACTCTAATTTTTTTCCTCTGATCCCTCATATATCCTCCTATTTACCCGTATTATTGTCAGGAAATGCAAGTGCTCCCATTGCCCTACTCATAAAATCCCACCTGACTCTGTTGAATGCTTTCTCTATGTCAAGACCCACCAATATTAGTAGTATTTTCTCATATTCTGCTTCTGAATCACCATTGCTCTGTTATTTATGTATGTATGTATGTGTGTGTATGTATGTATGTATGTATTTGTTGACACTTGATTACCAGAAAAGTCAGACTGGGTTATAGAAACATTTTAGTTGAAATAATTTTGCAGTCTTTAAAAATAATACAAAACCTCCCTACAGTTTAAATTGTTATACCAAATTAGACAGAATATGACAATACTGGTTAAAAATAAATAAAAGTTATATGTCAATGATTTAATATTTAGAGAAATTTTATTATGTTATAGAGAAATTAAAGGTAAGTTAGTATAATATTAACAGGAATTGCAATATTAAATGAGAGAAAAACAGGCTTATGATGTATTTAGAGAGAAAGCCAGAGAGAGAAATTAATAAAAGTAAAGAAGTGGGTGAAGAAGGGAGAGTAAGAAGATGTAAGTTATGAATAGATATTTGTTCACATTTATAGATATTGTTTATCCTGGTTTTGAGCCAGAATAGAGGAAGCTTTTGGCTAGCACGTCTTTCAGAATGATTTTGAAGGATGTGCGGGAGAGAATTATTGACCTTTTGGATTGAGATAAGGAGTTCCAGGCCTTTGTATCATGGTACAAGTGCAAACAGTGTCCAGCAATTTTGATAGGTTTGTGGACAGACAGGAGGTTTTGGTCACTGGATCGTAACGACAGAGTAGAAGCATAGTTGTGTAGAATGTTATTTAGTGCTGGACAAGCAGATGGATTCTGGATAATTTTATAGGTGGTAATAAGCTATGTTAGTTGATGCAGTAATTCTAACCAGTTTAAGCTTTTTTAGTTCTATACAGTGGTGGGTTCTGAAAGGGGTATTTACTGCAAATTTAGCAACTGTATTATAATATTGCTCAAGTTTAGATTTTTGTGATGCCTCAAGGTTAGTACGGGTGGGAGTGGCATAAAGAAATGTGGGGAGATAAGTAGTGACAATCATACCTCTCAGCTGTACAGTTTTTCGCAGAATGTCCAGATTTTTGCCTCATATTTTTGGTCTGTTTCTCATAAAATTGAGGTTTTCTGGCAAATCACCGAGGACTGAAGTCAGAAAATAATGACAGACATTTGAGTTTCAGACTGCATACCCTTCAGAAAATTCATGCTAATGCAAAACCTGTTATTCTGTCAACTTTCTAGATTTGTAAGTGCAACATTTAAAATGTGTCCTTATTTTGGGCCTTTGCCCCTCATTATTTATGGCTTTATCCAGATTTCTTGTTCTAAGGTTGATAGGTATGATGGCAAGTGTAGTTTTAGTTGCATTGGTGAGAATGTTTTTGGCTCTATAAAGCATCCCTAGTTTTTGATGACTATTTCTTGTGCAATTTAGTATATGTAGGTCAAATTTAAGATTATCATCCACTGTCATCCCCATTAATTTGCTATGAAAAGTGACTTCATTGGTTGTATTATCAAGGGAGAGGACTTTAATTTTTTTTCCAAGAGAGAGACTGAGTTGGGGAAAAAAGTTTTTTTTTTTTTAAGGGTTGAGTACGAGCTATGAGTTACAAAGCCATGTTTCAGTGGCTGTTAAAGCTTCCTTAGTAATTTTTTTGGAGGTGTAACATGTTGTCGGATGTGCATTTGAGTGTGGAGTCATCTGTGTGCTGTATTAGGGAGGTCTAGTTTATGGATGCTTGGAGAGTATTGTTGAAAATGTTAAAGAGGAGGGGACCAAGGATAGAGCCGTGTAGTACACTGGTGGTGACTGAGTGGTATGGCGAGAGGGTGAAGTGCTATTTTACTTGACTGATTCTTACTGGATAGGTAGCATTTGAACCATAGAAGGGTGGACTGAGAGAGACCTAATGAAGACATTTGAAGTAGAAGTTTGCTATGACAAATTGTGTTGAAGCCTAAAAACAAGTCTAAAAATAAGGAGGAGACTAATTTGTTGTTATCTCTAGCTTTATTGACAGTATCTTTATAGGTCAGAAGTGCAGTGTTAGTACTATATGGGAAGGACAGAAGGCATGTTGTTTGAGGATAGGTGTTTTTCCTGCAAGAGAGAGTTTAGCAATTATTGTTAAATACATTTTTCAAACATTTTGGAAAGGAAGGATAACATTTTCTATTGGTCTAAAGTTAATAATGTCTGTTTAATTTCCTGCATTGTGCAGAAGGATATTGTGTGACTTTTTCCAGAGAGAGAGAATGTGGGATTCCTGAATTGACCTATTTATAAAGACTGAAACAGGATAGGAAATGTTTTTAAGGTAGTCACTTGGAAGGTCATCAGGTGAAGTAAAGCATGGTTTGAGTTTGTTTAAGAGTAGTTTTATATAGGATGTAGATGCAGGTTTGAAGGTAAAAGTAGAGGTGGTGATATGTGACAACTGAAGAGGGTTAGGAGTAGTCTGTTCCTTCTAGTATGTGCAAGGTTATTTATGATATTCAGGAAAGTTATACTGAATTCATTTACAGCATCATCTAATGAGGGGGAATTTTTAGTACGTTGCAATTAATAGATAATAGGATAATAATGAAGATTTCTGGATTAGACTCGAAAAGGTTGTGTGTTGTTTTATAAACATGCTGTTTAAGTGGATGTGTGAGATATCTGGTAAAGATTGGGGGGTGATCAATGAAACAGTCTGACATTGTACCTGTGGTGGTGTATTTGCTAGGGTCTGATACTAGGATGCAGTCTAATAGGGAATTAGATGTCTTGCTATAACATGTAGGGATATTAATTATTGTTAAACGAAGTAAGTTCATGCTAGATGTTGAGGAGTTAGAGTTTATGTATTATTTATGTATTATTTATGTAGTATTTTTTCTTGTAGAATTGTTATGGATATTCAGTGTAGAATATCTTCCAATATAGTTGTATTCTTGTCAGGACAGATGTAAAAGAGAGCAATACATATTTGTTTGTAATTGTTTAATTTCAGAAATGTAATATGAAGCTCTGCAAAACTGAATTTTGGTATGGGTTTGCTGTAAGGGAAGATGTTGTGGCATTTGGGAAATATGCAATACCATCACCTTTCTTCTTTATATGGTCATTACAGATAATATTCTAGCTGAGTGGGGTATTACTTTAGAGTCATTTATGCTGGGTTTAAGCCAAGTTTCAGTTACAGTGAGAATATCAGTGTTATGTTGGGTAATCCAGTCATGTAGCTCACCAGTTTTATTCCTTATGCTTCTAACATTTATGACAGCAGAAGTTAGATTACAGGAGTTGGGGGTTAACTATTGTAGGGATAGAGTAGTGTGTGGAAGAGAATTGTCTTGATGTTCATTGTGATAGGTATGTAGAACAGAGTGTGTGTTGTGACTCTAAGAAGCATTTCAAAATGAGGGCACATGCGTATAAATACAGAGCACGTGCAGCCAGCAGTGCCATTTTGAGTGAATAGCCAGAGTGTTAACATGTATGAGTGCAGTAGTCAGTCTGTTTCTAAGTTTATTTAAGTGTAATTTACTAAGTCCCAATCCTGATGTGTTTGTATGTAATAAAATTGCTTTTTTCGAACCCACAATTGTTTGTCTGTTTTATCCTGACCGGACGAGTGACATGGTGTCAGAAGCTGGTTGTCTGAACGATGTGTTGTTAGAAGTGGCGTGTCTGAATGACATGGTGTTAGAAGTAGCATGCCTGAATGACATGGTATTGGAACTGAGATGTCTGAGCAACAAGAAGCCAAAAAGAAGCCAAAAGTCGAGCCATGAGGTGCACAGTTAGAAATAGAGGTATATAGAGGAACGACTATTCCCAACCTGCTCAAAGATTAAAAAAAGGTAAGAAATAAATTTCAGGTAATTAAAACTCACATAAATGATTTATTTCATAAAGAAAATGATACAAAACATTCGCAAAGCACAAAACACATTATTAAATAAACAAAAAGCACAAAATGTATTAATGATTAAACAAAATGTTTGAAACCATGATATTTGATAAAATTATTCAAAATACTTATGAGAACATTCAGAACTACTTCTCATTTGCATAATGAGCATGTTGAAAGTAAAACAAGCACAAGAAAAGTATAATGAACATGATAAAAGTCAAACGAGCATAACGAGTACAATAAAAGGGCAAAATGAGCATGGAAAAGCAAAGTGACTGCATTTTTTAGTAAACAACCATTTTTTTTATATGAGCTACTATTTCGCATTGGCTAAAGCTATTCAAGGTATAACTACAGTAGAGTTGTTCGAAGTATCTCAGATTGTGCAAAGTGTTTGCAGTGTGTGCTTTATTGCAGTACAATTATTTTGAAGAGTTTACCGTATGCAAAGTACAGTTATTTCGTAAAGTGCAGTCATTTTGAAGTGTTTCTTACACAATAAGTGTGGTTTCACAAAGTACAGTGATTTCAAAGTGATCTTATGCTACGGAGATTATTTCACAAAGTGGAGTTATTTTGAAGTGTTTATTGCACTATTGAACATAATTACAAGTTTCTGGCATAGATTTCTGATATATATATGTGTGTGTATGTTTGTATATAATTCCAAAGATCTTTATTACTGTGTGTTGGCATGGCATTTTGCAGGCCCAGTCCACTTGTGTCTGATCATAATATTGCAGAGAATTTGAGCAACAATACGATATTTTCATATAAGCAGCTTTTTCTGGTAAAGATGCACATAAGAGGGCATTTATTCTGCTTAATCTAGTGGGGTCAGAAGCTATTGAAAGAGAGCGTTCAAAATGTAAATTTAGAGAAATGTGTAACCCCCAAACAAATGTTACATTGAAGAGGCACTTATTTTATTCAAGAGACCAAAAGCCAGGAGAAACTTTTGCAGCTTATATTACTGACTTGAGAAACAAAGCTAAAATGTGCAGATTTGGTGAGTTGAAAGACGAGTTGATAAAGGGGATCTATATTAGTTCACTGAAGTCTAACTTCAGCGAACACCCATTCAATGACTGCACTTTAACGAAAATTGTGTCAGTGATTCGCTGAATTTACCAAGGGCAAAGAAGTAGTTGGCTAAGTACTCAACGTTGCCCTTTTCTCCACTGTATTATGATCTCTGAGTTGCTGTATATAGTTGGGGGGAATGTTAGGGGTGGGTTCAATTTAGTTTTGTGTTGGTCCGTTGTGTTGCAGAGCAAGTACTTACTTGCCTTTGGTAGATTCAGTGAATCGCTGAAATGATTTTCATTGAAGTGCGGTCGCTGAATGGGTGAACTCTGAAGTTAGACTTCGACGAACTGATATAGACCTGATAAAGGACAGGCCTGTGTGTGGTGACAATACTGTCATAAGAAAGATTTTGCTTCGGACAGCGATTTAATGTTGAGCAAAGCCATAGAGATTTGTCAAATACACGAGCTTACAGAAAGGCACACAGATATGCTTGCAAGTGATAATAGCATGGTTTCAACAGCCTCTAGAGCAAATATAATATGCAGCACATGGCTATGAGAAACAGACCTAAGCACATGGCAGCTGCAACCCCTGTGGGATTTATAGGGAGAACCCGTACCTATCCAGCAAGTTCTAGTCTTTTAGTCCTACATCCCCCAAGGTAAATCTTAAATACTCTGTCCTAGAAATAAGGGTGTCCAAAAAATTTTGAACTTTTTTTACATCTCAAACCATGATAAAATACAAATCATCAATAAATCTTTTAAAAAATATAGCATTAGGAAACAAGATAAAATCAATGACTTTTATAAGCCTACCATTAAATGCCCTGAGTATAAACATTTTTTATTTTCTATTCTTGGGCAGGGAACAAATGATCTAAGGGGTTGTGATTTGAAAACACATCTTGAACAAAGAGAAACTCTATGGCAAATCAGATTAAATTCAGACAAAGAACCTGGCATAAATTATGCTGTTAACATAAAATGTTTTTTAAAAGACCGTAGAGTCTATACAATTAAATAACATCCTGTTTTTTTTAATTATGATGGATTAATTGTTTAATTGAAGTAATGTGCCTATTGGTGGGGATGAATGTTGTAGTAGTTTTAAACTGTGGGGTTTTGTATGTTCATTACATTCTGATGAAGTTTTTTTTTTTTAATGAAAGCGTGGATTAAAGGTTTTATTATGCTAAAACAGAGTGGAGTATACTTTGCTTTCTGCATATTCCAGTTCCTGGATTTGGTATTTGTTTTATTCTGGACATTTGACTGTTGTCTTTTAAGTTCTAAGACTAGCTCAGAAAAACGGACATGCTCAGTGCAGCACAAGGATGAGTCAGCAAAACTCAAGTCAAGTCTCGTTATTAACTGTCATAATTGTGGTACCAGTCAAGAGTCCAAAAGAGAAAAGTGCTTAGCATTTGGTCAGCAATACCACAAGTGTAAAAAATGGAACAACTTTCAAAAGCTTTGTAAATCTAGCAAGCCTCATTCATTTATTAAGAAAGGTCACTCAAAAAAGCAAGTTGATCATATAGAAAGCTGGAACTCTACTTTCTATGCAGATGGTGTATCAGTGGTTGGTGAAAAGATTAATACAGTAGATTTGTTGGCAAAAAACAGTGTTTTGTACTGTCATGATTAATGGTAAACCCGCAGAGCTCAAAGTGGACGCTGGTTCAAAGTGCAATGTTATGTCAGCAGAAACATTTGCCAGAGTAAGAGCTGGTGAACAACTTTATTTAGCCAGTTGTGTGAAGCTTGTTGCTTATGAAGGTGAAGAGATTCAAACTGAAGGCTCAATAGTGCTTTCATGCTATTTGGCTGGGAACAGTTACAGCTTGCAATTTTATGTAGTCAAAAGACCTGTACAGTCATTATTAGGTCTCAGAGACAGTTTAAAAATGAAACTGTTTTCTTGTACCAAGGAAGTCTATCATGTAAGCAAATGTCCTAATTCCAGTTTCACCGATGCTATTTTCACAGAGTATGCTGATATTTTTGAAGACAAGCTAGGTAAGCTTCCAGAGGTCAGTCCAGTGGTCAGATCAGCAAAAAGAGTTCTGATAGCTATGCAGGACAAAGTCAAAGTCCAGTTAAATAAAATGGTGCAGCAAGGTGTGATTTGTCCAATTACATAACCAACTGAATGGATGTCTTCCATGGTAGTCACTCATAAGAAAAGCTCAGATGAAATCAGAATATGTATTGATCCAAGAGACTTAAACAAAGAATTAAAGAAACCCCACCATCCTATGTGTACAATCGAGGAAGTTGCTACCCTCATGCCAAATGCCACTGTTTTTTTCTGTCTTAGATGTAAAGAGATCATTTTGGCAAGTAATGCTTGATCAAAATCTTCACTACTAACTACATTCAGTACACCATTTGGTAGATACAGATTTCTCAGAGTGTCTTTTGGAATAAATTCTGCCAGTGAAGTCTTTCAGCCTGCAATGGAGCAAATTTTTTAGACTATCTGTGTGCAATAATAGTAGATGATTTACTAATTGGAGGCAGTGGTGAAGGAGAGCATGACAGAAACTTCAGGAAAGTTCTAGAAAGAGCATATGAAGTGAATCTGAAGCTCAGTCCTCGGAAATGTAAATTCAGGTTACCAGAAATTACTTTTAGGTTTATAGGCTCATAGGTTGGTACTAGGCTTTCGGCCCTAGGCCCTATACAAGCCTAGCCATAACAATTCCTTGGCTATTTCTTCCTACAGTATTTACTTCCCTTGACCCCTGTCTAGCAGGGTGACTGACGTGATCCCCGGGGTGAATTTCCTATCTCCCATCCAATCATCAAGTTTCCTTTTGAAGCGGGCCAAAGAGGCACTCTGCTTGACATGTACGGGCAGTCTATTCCAGAGTCTGGGGATTCTCTGGGTCAGGAACCTATCCCTCCAGCATGTTTTATTCATTGTGATGACAAGGTTTAGATCCCTGGAGCATGTGGCTCTGAGGGATTGGGATTTCTTTAAGTGTAGCATGTCCAACAGCTCTGGGTTTGACATGGCCTTGTATGTTAAGCAGAGATCACCTCTGAGTAGATGATATGCGACAGAGTATAGGTGGAGTTTTTTTAGACGGTCAGCATAGGGCATCTGATTTAGGCCTGTGATTCTTTTAGTGAGGCATTTCTGTGGCCTTTCTAGTTGTTGCAGATGTCTTGAGAGGTACATAGCAAATGGGGCATTGTATTCTATAATGGGTCTAATGAGGGGTGAGTACAGTGAGACAATGACCTCCTGTTGGTCATTTATTTACCAGTTCAGGCTTACAACCAGATCCTTCCAAGCAAACAGCCATTCTTGAGATGCCAGCACCAGATAATGTCCAAGCCTTACAGTGTTTTATTGGTATGGTTAACTATTTGGGAAAGTTCATGCCAGATTTCAGTGAATTATCAGCACCCTTAAGAGAGCTGACATACAAAAAGGTTACCTGGTCATGGTTGGAAAAACACTAGAGAGCATTTGATGACCTGAAACAGAAAATTGCTAGTCCCCTATGTTAAGATACTATGATGTCCACAAACCAGTCATTATTTCCTATGATGCTTCAAAATTCAGTCTTGGTGCAGTTATTCTTCAAGAGGGCAGACCAGTAGCCTGTGCATCTAGAACTCTTACCCAAACTGAGATGCAGTATGCTCAGATTGAGAAGGAACTTTTGGCAATTGTGTTCGGATGTTTGAAGTTCCATGATTTCAATTGCCATTGCATCATAAGTAAAACTAGTGAAATCCATGCTGCCCTAGCCACCTACTCTCCAGACATAGCTGTGATAACCGAAATCTGGTTAAAACCCCACATTAAAGACAAAGAGGTTATCCCTACCAGTTGTAACATCATTAGACTAGACAGACTTCACAAAAGAGGTGGTGGAGTTGCCATTATGTTTAAGGACACCCTCAACCTAAACTGTGCTCCTCCTGACCTACCCAACTCCAAAATCCTAACTACATGCCTCAAAATCAACCCAAACAAAACAATGATTATCATAGCCACCTATCTCCCTCCCAGGCTATAACTTTCCCATCACTGAAAGTCTACTTTCTTGGGCATCCACCAGTTTCAACCAAAAAACTATAATTCTTGGTGTTTCAACCTTGATTGGCACTCCTGCTCATCCAATAACCCCTCCAACTTCCTAAACCTCTTCAACTTGATCCAAACCATAACCTGCCCAACTCGTACAGACATACATACCAAAAAGCAGTCAACATTAGAAAACAATCCCAACCTAAGTTACCTAGCCGGTTACCTTCCAGACTCCCTCAGTGACAATTCTCCATTCTTTCTGTACAGGAAACATGTGCATACTCAAAGCAATATCACTTACAGATGCATCAATTACAAGAAAAACTTCTCTCCCTCTACTTTTAACCTACTTCTCCAACAATGCGACTGGACACCACTTAAAAACATTCATGTAGACCTAGCTCTTCATCACTTCAACAATGCCTTCCTTAGAATACTTAATAACCTTACTCCCACTGGGAAAGTATGCTCAGAAACCAAGTACCTACCTTGGCTAACCAATGACATTAAACTGCTACTTAAATACAGAGATAGAGCCTGGTTAGCTTACCGTACTATCAAAGATAAAGTAAACCTCATAAATTATCAACAGCTACAGATTCTAGCTGAGAAACAAATCAAAAAAGACAAACTTCCAAACCTGCCAACAGAAACACCTAAACAACCCCCCAAAATTCTGGCAAAGCATTTACTATATCCCCCCAACCCCTGTCCCACTCACCTCCAACTCTGATCCTATTGCAACTCAAATCAACTTGCACTTTATAAATACTATAACCTCCCTACTAGTCAGCCAGCCTAATCAACCTCTCATTCTTCCCACTCCTACTCTAGATAATCTCTACCCCCTCACTTTTAATTCCATTCAAACTGGTTACATAAAAACTATCCTAACCAAGCTAAAACTCTGCTGTGTTGCAACTGACCAACTTCCTAATGAATTTCTAGTTGTTCTGTTGCAGAACAATACATTCCACTTCTCTGGAAAATATCTCATATCATTCCCCACCACAAAGGCAGACCCTCTAAAGAGCTAACTAACTTCCGTTCCATAGCCATCCTTTCCCCCCTTGCAAAAATCTTAGAAAAATGCATCCAAAAACAACCCCTTAACCACCTCCTTAGTCACAACCTATTATCCAGTTGACAACATGGTTTTAGACATAAAAATAGTACTAGCACTGCCTTAATAACTTTCACTAACACCATTCATCATATCCTAAATGAAGACAAGCTAGTCTCTTTAATCTTTCTTGATATGTACAAAGCCTTTGACACCATTTCCCACCAACTACTACTTAACAAACTCTCAGCTTATGGCCTCACTTCACATTCCCTGTCCTGGATCCACATCTATCTTTCCAATTGACAGCAGGCTACTAAATGAGACTCTTCCCCCCTACTCCCATCTCAGTTGTTGTGCCTCAAGGTTCCATACTTGGTCCTTTCCTCTTTATCATATTTCCAAACAACCTCAACTCTGCAACTAAACTAGCCTCCACTGTCCAGTATGCCATTGATGCTACACTTTTCTGCTCTGCCCCCTCACCCCAAGAACTTCAAATAAAAATGCAAGCTTCTTTTCAGGGCATAGAAAATTACCTCTCTGGACATCAACTCATTCTAAACCCAAACAAAGCTAAGATAATAGTCTTCAGAAATAAAAAATCCAAACCATGCCAGTCCCCTCTCAATCCTCTCTTCAAACAGAACCAAGATAGAACCCACAAAACAGACTAAACTTCGAGGTGTCACTATAGATGCGAAGCTAACATTTGATAAAGATATCTCTTTGACAATCAAAACATTTCACATCAAGCTTGGCACACTCAATAGGGCCAAACCATACTTTACTCAAAGTGCCATGCTGGCCACTGCTTGGTCACACCTGCTTTCCACCCTCCTCTACAGATCTCATATATTCACAAACCTACAAAGGACTGGCCTCAGTAACCTAGAATCTTGTTACAACAAAATTGCCAAGTTTGCTACTAATCATCCACACAGGACTCACCACTGCAGTGTTCTCTCCCAGCTCAACTGGCTAGAACTCCCAAACCTTTTAGCTCTCAATCAGCTTACCATGGTCCACAAAACAGTCCACCAATCCAGCAACTGCCCTGCTATTTCTAATCTTGCCCAACCTAGTTATAATCTCAAGCCCCTCAGATCCTCTGACAAACTAATGCTAAAGGTTACCCACTCCCACAACTATCATGGCGACTCCCTCTGTTCATACAAAATTGGCAAATTTTGGAATAGTCTTCCTCAGAACATCCCAAAAAAAACCCTCACTATCATGAGTTCAAACAACTCCTAAATAACTACCTAGCTAGTCACTGGCTTTGCTCCTGTCATATTCCAGGCTAACTCTTACTAGCTCCCTTACTACATTTAAGTCCTCCTAACTATACCATTATCCACCTGCTTCTAGCCTCCCCACTTTCCCCTTCATCTCTATCCTGAATTGCATATTTACTACAACTTCATTCTGCTTCACTGATAGACATGAGTTCATATGAAATTGCTTATAACTGTACATGCAATTGCAATGGTGTTGCTGTCTTTGTTAATGCTTCACTGTATACATAATGCACACTCTTATTTCAAGTTTGTATTTTCTATGATTTTGTTTAAGTATTATTATTGTTAGTATTTTTACTGTGTTTGTAGCTTTTCTCTTGGGCCTCTGATGAAAATGGGCTCCTGGCCTAGTCTGACATTTCCCGGTTAACAAATGTAATAAATGTAATAAATAAAATAAAATAAAATTATACTTATGGCCAAGTTGTCCAGATTGAGGCTGATCATCAACCACTAGTCACTATTTTAAAGAAGCCTATGCATACAACTTCAGCAAGACTACAAAGAATGATGCTTAGGTTACAAAAGTACAACTTCAAAATGGTCTATACAGAAGGCAAACTTCTATATCTGGCTAATACCTTATCCAGATCACCCAGAAATACCACAGAAAAGCTTGATGCAGAGAATTTTGACTTTGATGTCATGGAAGTGCGTAATGTTTCTACCACAAGACTTGATGAGCTAAAAGATCATACAAAGACTGATCTAGTTTTGCAAAAGCTCAACCACTTCATCATTGTTGGATGGCCATTAAAGCAATCTTGCGTACCAACAGAAGTGCAACCTTATTTTCCTTGCAGAGATGAGATGTTGATGGAAGATGGTATCATTTTCAAAGGTCCTAAAGTTATCGTTCCTACTTCCTTACAACATGAGTACATCAAGATTTTGCATAGTGGCCACCCAGCTTCTGAAGCTACCGAAAGAAGGGTGAGGTTTAGTATTTTGGCCTTCTGTGTCAAAAGATATTGATAAAGTACTTTCATCGTGTTCAGTATACAATAGTACTAAACTGCATTTTCAAAAAGAACCCCTTCAGCTAAGCCAGATTCCTGAACTACCTTAGTCAACAGTTGCTCTGACATATTCGAGTGGAGTAGTCAACATTACTTAGTGTTGGTAGACTCTTATTCAAATTGGTTCGAGATTGATCTGCTACCTAATCTAACATCCAGTTCTGTGATTACTAAAATGAAACATCATTTCTCAGTCCATGATAGTCCACGCAAAGTTATTTCTGACAACAGTGCCCATTTTACCAGTCAGCTATTTCAAAAATTTGCAAAGAAGTGGAACTTTATCCATGTTACCAGTAATCCTGAGTACCCACAGTCAAACGGCCTAACTGAACATGCAGTACAAAGTGCAAAGCAATTACTAGAGAGATCAAAGCTTGAGTTCTTGAATTTGCTTAATCTCAGAAATATACCCCATGACAATTTACTTGGCTCACCTGCTCAGAATGTTCTATGTATGCATATCAGAACAACCTTGCCTATCAGTTCCAGTTTGTTGGTGCCTAATGCTAAAAACATCAGAGCAATCAAAGCCCAACTATTCAAAAAGCGTTCATTCCAAAAGTCCAACTATGATAAAATGAGTAGATCTCTTTGTCCATTGAAAGAAGGACAAAGGTTTTGATCGAATTGGTCAAGTGAGAGGTGTATGTGCAGAGTCGAGATCATACTCAGTAGAATCTCAGGGTACAAAAGAAAAAGCAGGCATCTACTTCTGGTGTCTGAATCAATATTGCAGCATCATAACTGTGACACAGACTCTAGATCTCAGAGCAACCCAGACGATGTTCCTGATGAAGGACATGTCTCAGTACCTATTCCCATTCCTGATATGTCCCAGATATCCCTGAAGTTGATGATTCGTTAAAGACAGTCCCCGTTGCTAAACTCAGTACTAATTTTTATGTCACACAATCTGGTCGTATTTCCAGAACTAGTGTAAAATACACAGCAACCTGGGCATGATTGTTTCACTTGTAATTAGTTCTGTATAATTGCATGTCAAAGGATTATTTCTGTACAATTGCATGCCAATGATTATTGCCATTATTAGTGTGCATGACTTATTTTTCAAAGAGGGAGAATGTAGAACAGAGTGTGTGTTGTGACTTTAAGAAGCATTTCAGAGTGTGGGCATGTGCATATAAATAGAGAGCACGTGCAGGCAGCAGTGCCATTTTGAGTAAACAGCTGGAGTATTAACATGTATGAGTGCAGTAGTTTGTTTATAAGTTTATTTAAGTTTATGTTACTAAGCTTCAATCCCGATGTGTTTGTATGTAATAAAGTTGCTTGAATCAAACCCACAACACTTCATCTATTTTATGCTGACCGGACGAGCGACAAGGTGGAGTGAGGATTAGGGTGAATATCTCCTCCTAGAAGGATTTTAGTATATTGGGGAATTATTGATACTTGCTTTTGTAGAGTATTTTTCCACTTCATTTTGTTTTGTTTTGAGTGAAATGGAGTTGATCAGTCTGAATTGTGAGTAAAGGTGAGGGGCTATATTAAACAGGTTTGATGTGATGCATGGAGAGTGTAGAGAGGAAATCTGAGTAGGTGGTTGGGACAAAGTTGATGAGATGTTGAGAGCTACTATAGAGTCATAGTAGGATGATTGAGGGCCCTGTAAAAAGAGAAGAACAGAGGATAAGCTGACGAGTAGCATGATTAAGTAAATGGATTTGTATGTTTTTGTTGGCAGGTAGTGGGGAAGTAGGGATCAAGAAAGAAAAATAAGCAGCAGGGCAGTAGAATATTTAGTGATTGTGGAATCTGAAAGCTGATAGAGGATAGGAAGGAAATAAGTATGAAGGAAGAGATCTAGGTTGTCCTATTATCTTCTTTGGAATGTAAGGAATAAAGGGGTTTAAAAGCCTAGATTCCGAGGATGTAGTTAAAATTTAAAATAGGAGGAAGTGAATAGATAGGTACTGTTAGGGTGGGGCATGACTATGAAGGAGTATAGTGCAAAGTTGTGTGGGAGGGAGAAAGGTAGGTGGGAAAGATTTAATGGAAGTTGAGAATTAGGTAAAAAGGTGTGTTTGTATAATAGTAAGGTTTGGGGTGGATTAGGCAGTAAGAATTACAAGTGAAATGTGTTTGTGGGAAATATAAGGGAGTAAAAGAAGGTGGTTGAGAATTGGGGGGGGGGGTAGGGTAGGGGAGCTTAACAGGTTTCCACACTCAGGTCAAATTATAACAGAGAGTAAGCGGTTTATAGCCATTGCAAAGCAAATAACAGAGACGTACAAAGTAGAACATTTTTTCTTTCATTTCCTGAATGCAGAAACCTGGCAGCTAGGGAGACTAACTAACTGTCACATTCCCTGTAATCTGTTGGTTAAGAGAAAGGATAGTGGCCAACTTTTTCCAGCATAAGGCAGGCATGTATTTGACTAGTTGATGTTAATACACAGCAAGGTTCTTCAAGTTAAATTTGCTTACATTGTACAAAAGTGCATAGAGCACAGCATAACATCTGTGTATGTGCTGTAGCTACTTTAAGAGTAGCAAGAATGAGCATGCTCTACAAAGATGGCTATACTGTGTGCTTCTGTGCAAGCTGCAGTACTGTTGTCGAATACAAGAATTACTCCAAAATTTCAAATGTAAACAGCACTTTTTTATTTTACACATGCTCAAAGGCAGAAAGCTGTGACTATATTTGAATACCCAGCAGATGGACTTTGACCCATAAGGCACTATGGGGGTAGCAAAAACTGCATGTGTATAGATTTACCACACACTGGTAGAGCTAATAGGTGGAATAGAGAATGTATTTCATGACAGTGGAACTAAAGGGGCTGATCAAGGAGGTACTCAGGTAGTTATCTAGGTGTGAGTGAGTTAAGTTGGGATAGAACTCAGAGGCATAGGGAGCAGCTTTAGCAATGGGATCCTTTGGAGGATGATAACAATGAAATTTAATTAAATGTCATCAAGTAACCGAAGAATGTTTTCTTCAGACAATTCCTTAAACACAGAGGTATTTGTAGGGAAGTACCACCAGTTTGTTTTAGGAAAAGATCACTGATTTATGATTAGATTTAACAAAGGAAGACAATACATACGGAGGTGTTCAAGAAGTAGTCATGTTTGTGAGGATAAAATCAAATGTATTGGGGTTATTGGTAGGATGGTTAACTAACTGTACAATACAGTCAGTATTTATAATGCTAAGGAAATGTTGGGCCTTCTGACCACTGGCAGTGTAGTTCAGATAGTTTATTGATGGATAGTTGATATCCGCAGTGGGGCAGCAGTAGCATTGTTGCCTCACAGCAAGAGGTTCTCCCGTTTGATTCTCGGCTGGAGTGCAGGGAGTGCCTTCTGTTTTGAGTCTGCATGTCCTCCCCGCGGTCAAGTGGCGTTCCGAAAGACATGCATGACTGGGTGTGCCTTCGTTGAAGGTTGGGCGTCGAGCTGGCAACTTGGCACCGTAAAAACCTACTGCCAATCATTAGCGGACTGGAGTTCCGCTGTGGCGACCCCTAACCGGAAAAAGCCTAAAGACAAACAACAACAACATTGATGGATAGTTGAAGTCTCACAGTAGAAAGGTGTTGAGTTTAATGAGGATTTCAGTTAAGCTGTTAAAGTAGCTATCATGCTAATAAGGAGATATAGAAGGTGTTTTTGTAGCTAGCTATGACATGGTAATTAATTTTACTTAGGGTGATTCAGACATTCAGGAGTTCAAATTTGGTGTCTTGTGGAATCTGTAATGAAGTGATGATATCCTTGAAAATACTGATGCTCCCACCGAATTGCCATTAGGTCTGAAGGTATAATAGGCACTAAACCCCTAGAAATTGAGGGAATGATTTCATTGTTGTGAAACCATGTCTGTACAACTATATATATATATATATATATATATATATATATATATATTCCATACATTTGGTCGAATTACACTTAGTTGAAAATGATTCCAGGCATTGCACTTCACTGAAAGCTCACTTGACTGAAAGCTCACTTGGTCGAAGTTCATTTGGTCGAAAATGGAATATAACCCCTGCCCCACTGCAGTGCAACCCTGGAGTGAGAATATTAAATAATGGGGGTGTGGGGGGAACAGCCCCACACATTGTGGGGTGTTGGGGGCATAGCCCCCCACATTATGCCAATAGTTTTTACTAAAGATATATATATATCAATGCATTTCTAATGGATATACCTTCTTATAATAGTGAATACATTATTGTGCGCCCCATACCCCCCTTATTTAATATTCTCACTCCAGGGCTGCACTGCAGTTGGGACAGGGGCTACATTCCATTTTCGACCAAATGAACTTCGACCAAGTGAGCTTTCAGTCAAGTGAGCTTTTAGTGAAGTGCAATGCCTGGTATCATTTTCGACGAAGTGTAATTCGACCAAACGTATGGAATGCATGTATATATGTGTATATGGTTCTAGGTCATAAGATCGACAGCCACTTTCACCGACAACAGAAACATCGACACCACATTACCGACAAACCATAAACACGACACCTCACATGCCCGACAAACAAGTAACCGACGGTCCACAAACACGAAACCCCATACACTGCACACACCACAATAACAACAATCAACTAACAAAACACATCCCCTTATCCAAAAACCACACACAGAACACAAGCACACCAAAATCCTCACAAACCCACACTAAACCTCACACACACAACTATGTACAACCCTAACCCAAACCCTTACCCTAAGGTCCGTCACTATCGCACACTCAGCTAACCCGCCCTAACCCTAACTCACTTAACCGCCCTAACCCAAAAATACCACTAACGACACTTACCTAACCCATTTCTAACCCTAACTCACTTAACCGCCCCTAACCCAAAAATACAACTACCGACACTTACCTAACCCGCCCTAACCCTAACTCACTTAACCTGCCCTAACCCAAAAATACCACTACCGCACACTTACCTAACCCGCCCTAACCCTAACTCACTTAACCCACCCCTATCCCCACAGACTGTCACTATCCACACTTACCTTACTCGCACCCTAACGTCCGTCACGCCCGCATACTCACACAGCCTTCTTTCCAACTCACTATCCCTGGCGTCGCATGTTCATCCGTAGCGTCGGTCTTCGAAAGTGTCGATCATCTGGCGCCCGCTAATCCATTGTCGGTTATATCGCTGATCTTCTAACCTAGACCGTGTATATATATATATATGTGTATACATATATATATATATATATATATATATATATATATATATATATATATATATATATATATATATATATATATATATATATATATATATATATATATATATATATATATATATATATATATATATATATATATATATATATATATATATATATATATATATATATATATATATATATATATATATATATATATATATATATATATATATATATATATATATATATATATATATATATATACATATATATATATATATATATACATATATATATGTATATATAGAGAGTATATATATATATATATATATATATATACATATATATGTATATATACATATATATATATATAAATATATATATATATATATATATATATATTTTTTTTTGGGTCCCCTTTAAAACATCTAAAACCCAGAACATCTAATTTCATAACATTGAGACCAGAACATCTAAAACTCATAACATTGAATTTCATAACATCTAAAATGTATAATATGTAATAGTGTATCAGGAGATATGGAAATGTTATGGTTTAATCTGTTAACCTTGTGGTTTCACTATGAGATGTAGTTTTTATTTCTATAGTTATTATTTATATAGTGTAGGAATTTATACTATTTATATAATGTTTATTTTGCCACTCTGCATGTGTTTTTTAGGCTATACAGGTAAGTGATATAGACATGTGTACATTCTTTATGGTGATTGCGATACAGTGGGTTAGGAAATTAACTTTTCTCCACTGTAGTGCGATCTTGGAGTTGGTATATTTAATATACATGTTAGGTGAATGTTCCACATTATTTTAAGGAAGATTTGTCACTCTTTGCTCCAGTGCTAACACCATAGTGGTTCTGATATACAAGTCACAAAATACTCAAAAAGTTATTTTTTACTGATTTGCAATATATGCCCCCCTGCAGAAACGTAGTAAAATGTGTGTTTGGTAATTTGGTGTTGTTATATGTCGAGGGGATGTTATTTTTATGTGATTTGTAGTGTTCGATATTCCGATGCACATTTTCGATGTTATGAAATTTGATGTTATGGGATTTAGATGTTTTGTGCTTTAGATGCTCTGGTCTCAATGTTATGAAATTAGATGTTATGGGTTTTAGATGTTTTGAAGTAGACCCATATATATGTATATATATATATATATATATATATATATTTATACACACACACACACACACACACATATATATATATATATATATATATATATATATACATATATGAATGTATTCAAATTGCAGGAGAGCCTCAAGTTTGATCATTTTGTAGACCCTTGGCATTGAGTAGAGTCACTTTTATGTGTTCCAAATTAGAACTTACTAGGTTAGAATATCCAGCAGATAGACTCTGCCCAAAAAGGCACTATGAGAGCATTAAAAGTTTTAGCCAGAATTTGAAAGCTTTGGAATGAGAGCTGTAGACCATCATTCACAAAGCAGGAAGGCTTGCATGCCATCTTCTTCCAGACTGACAGATACTAGATCCCCTTCTCAGAATGACACCAGTTACATAGACAATTATTACAGCCACTTATCTTGTCTTTGAATCTCAGCAAAATGTTGAGTGTTGGCAAAATATCAGTCAAGACCAGTGTCCTTTCTGCCTTGGATGCATGGATAGTATGTTCAGTCATACCCTTCTTCATGATCCTCTGGGTAGAGAGTCTAAGGTCATTCACATCCACATGGGTCACTATCAGGTCAAATCACATTTACGAGGAATGGGGTATTCTAAGAGCCATGTTCCAACCTGGTGAGGGTGGTATCCATATTCCAGATCATAGCATCACCTATTACTAAAACCAGTGTGGTTTGTAATATTATATGTAAATGTCAGCAGTTTGAACTAAATTAACATGAACAGCCTTTGGGTTAGTTTAATTATATTTAACAATGTCTCTCCTGCACTAAAAAACATTATCTCTGTCAGGTTTTCCATTTATTTGTTTTGCCTAGTACTCCCAATCTAGCAGGAAAACATGCATTGTTTGTGTACTCGTGCACACTCATTCATTGCAAATCAGTAAAAAATAACTTTTTGAGTATTTTGTGACTTGTATACCAGAAACACTATGGTGTTAGCACTGGAGCAAAGACTGACAATTCTTCCTTAAAATGATGTGGAACATCCACCTAACATGATCCTGCCAAAGTTCTAAGTCTTTCCCAGTCCAATATGTA